>NC_136620.1:18017269-18722269 GCF_933228915.1 Telmatherina bonti | reverse complement strand
TTTTCCCTTTTCACAAACACTTTTCACTTGCCCCATTTTCTCTGATGTTCTCAGTTTAAACATTTTCAGTGTCCTCTAGATGACGGACAGACAGTAACTGTGTTTTCTGCAAATGTAATTCTTGCAAGTTCTGGCTTATATTTGACTGTTACAAACATATAGGTTTCTCTTTAGAAGTTCATCTCCAAGGCAGTGGGATGTAAAGAAGTTGTTACATGTGGTGTTATGCACCTCCAGGTGCCTTTCCAGTGTACACTTACACATTTTATGCATAGCTAGATTTTGAATCACAGGCTATCCATATTTTTAAGCAATACTTGGCAGGCTTGTTGGGCATGTACTGTTGGAAAGAAAAGCACTGCCTGAATGAAATAAGGGAAATAAGGCGCTCATCAACAATAACATGCAAACCAAGATTGTACAACAAACCCATTTATCCCATTTATCCCATACATCTGATCACAGCTGGCCTGTCTCTTTCATGTCAATTGCTCTGGTGTCGTGGTTGTCAAATCAGATGACTCAAGATTTTTTGTCAAATGTCTCCAGAGACATTGTTGCTGGAAAGATCTTCATTCCACAGACTTACAGTACAGGGGTGAGTAAGTCTATCCCCAAGACACACCTGAGTGTCTGTGTATGAATGTCTATTCTAAAGCATTAAAAACATAAATATGCAATAAAAATTCGGTACATTAAAGAGAAATGTTTTACTCTAATAAGCAACTTAACCACACTGAAGTGTCTGGGTCAAAATGACTCATAACATCATCTTTGTATACAAACACTGCACAGATGTTCGACTACACATCAAAGTCTCTGAATTTCCCTCAAAAGTTCATAACCCCAGAAGAGGAAAAGTCACAAATGTTTTACTATATTATTTAAAAAATATCTCCTTCACATCCTTATTGCAGTCAATTAATTAAATGCTCTAAAAAAAAAAATTTAAAAAAATGTATACATACATATATATATATATATATATATATATATATATATATATATATATATATATATATATATATATATATATATATATATATATATATACACTACTCACAAAAAGTTAGGGATATTTGGCTTTCAGGTGAAATTTATGGAAAATGCAATATGTTCATGCTACAGTGATATAATATCATAAAAGTAAGACATTTAAGTAGAAGGATGCACTACTGATTTCCTCATCTCAAAAAATTCATTCAACACAAAAGGTAACAACAATGGTAGTTACACCACAACAAAAAATTTGAACGTCTCAATATCTCGTCATGTGCCCTTGAGCATCAATTACAGCTTGACAACGACGTCTCATGCTGTTCACAAGGCAACTTATTGCCTGCTGAGGCATGGCATCCCACTCTTCTTGAAGGGCAGCCCTCAGGTCATTGAGGTTCTGGGGTGCAGGGTTTCGAGCCTCTACTCGATGGCTCAGCTGATCCCACAGGTTTTCAATGGGATTCAGGTCCGGAGAGAGTGCAGGCCATTCCATTTGAGGTACACCAGTCTCCAACAGCCGTTCCCTGATGATGCGGCCTCGATGAGCAGGAGCATTGTCGTCCATGCTTTGGTTTAGATGACTGCTCCATATCAAGATTTCTATCACAGGTTTCTGAAAGTAGATAAACCAGCCAGGGGCCAAAAGAACTGGCTACAATATAAACCTGTACATCCATCACGTCATACCACAAACAAATAGCCATAATCAACAAAGAAATGTATTTGCAGTTTACACTGTGAAGTAAAAAGTTACACTTTTGGCATGATATCTACTATTGGTGACACTGCTGTAACCCAAATTCATCAATAGTAAAAGTTCTAAAACTCTATTCAACCATGGCATAAAAGTCATTAAACTGATATAAAGGTGATGCTTGTTCAGTGATGTTAAAATGATGTAATCAGCTTTTTCTAAGACTTTAAGAAGCAATAAAACCTCTCATTTTTCTTTTCTTCATTCTCTATTTGTTATCTCTTTGCTCACTTTCTTTTACTACCACCATCGCATTAATATTTAAATTCGGCAACATGGTAATTAAAATTAAAAAATAAAGCAAGCAGTTCAGTTTAGATTTGTTACGAGCACCTGTGAAAGATCCAGGAGTGGTTACTGTGGACACACCTTCGACGGTTTTTTCTTATTGGTTCACAGAGTGCCATTCCGGGAGCAAGCCAGGAAAAAAAGGACACTGCTGCACTTCGGCTGGAGGGGGAAGCAGCTGTCTGTTTCTGGTGGTTGTCACCCTCAACTTGGGTTTTGTGTTGGACATTTTGCGTGATGTTTACTTTTATGGGATTCCTTTGAGACCTATGTCTGTGGTGAACTTTATTGTGAATTGATTTGGGATTCAGACTTCTGTTTTGTTTGTTTTCTTGTGGTCTTACCCTGGTTGGGTGTTTGGAACGCCCTGGGTCGGGTTCATCAGACCTCCCTATTCCATTCATGGGAACAGCTGCATCGACCATGTATTTAGAGTGTGCATTTGCAGTCCTTTTTTTTGTCTGTTCAACAACCAACTAGCATGTTGCTACATGCTTGGCTACATTGTGTCGGCTATAGGGGTATAAAATAAAATGCCTTCCTTTTGCATCCATGGTGTCCGCCGTACTTTGTTGCGCCAACCCTCATAACGGGTCGTAACAAGATTCTTTGCATATATGTGACTCATCTGATTTTTCAACGACTGAGGAGCACAAATCTATTTTTTGTTTTTAATCAAACCCAAGCCACTTTCTTATGTGGTCCTATATCAGATTTATAACCTATCTTTGGCAAAGTGACCGCAGTCTGAAAAGTCATGCTACGTTTCATCCAAGGTTTATGTCATTGTAAGACAGATCACAAATCTGCACCGGAGGATCGATTGACATCATAGGATTATATGCAAACAATGGAAAGAACAATGTTAGATCTTTTTTTTCTTTTTTAGCTTTGACAGCACATCAATCCCAAAACTGATACACATGCTACAATGTGTAGCATCCATTTTAACTTCTGTTAACGCAGCATGCTGCATGTGAGGTGTTTTCCTCTGTGCATGCATGTAACTTCGGGCACATGTAGCTATCACATAACACACAAGGCTCTTTATGTCATAATCTTACTGTTATGAGCTGATTTTAAGGTTGAGCGTTACACTCGGTTTATAATTAAGTGTAAGTCACACATATGAAACTTAAGAGCAAAGCAAACTAATTGTTATTTAAAAAAAAAAAAATGTCTAGCACAACCCAGATGGGCAACCCAACTGAGCCCAAAGAATAAGATTCGCTCATACCTGAATATACTGAATGACCAAGTTATTACATAAATGAATTTTTTCTTCCCTGATGGCACGCGCACAATGACAGTGTGAAGATTCATTCATTCATTCATTCATTCATTATCCTAACCACTTAATCCAATTCAGGGTCGTGGGGAAGCTGGAGTCTATCCCAGCAGTCTTTTGGGCAAAAGACAGGGTACACCCTGGACAGCTCACCAGGCCATCACAGGATTCATCAGACTCAAATAGTAAAAGAGTGGCTCAGGGAGCATGAGAAATAATTTTTACACATGGGTTGGCCATGACAGAGTCCAGAGCTGAACCCCATTGAGAATTTTTGGGATGAAGAATGCACAGTGGTTAGACTCTCATATCACTCAAAGATTGTGGTGAAAAATAAATGGAACTCTGGATGGAAATACAGCTTGTGACTTTGCAGAAGCTTATCAAAACAATGCCACAGTTCATGTGTATGGTAAACAAAACTGCTAGTGATCAACATTCCCCAGGATAATGCAGCAGAAAGATGGTTTAAAGTTTCTCCTGATTTTCTTTGTTATAGTTCCTGCATTCTTTATTAAAAGTAACTGCTACACTTTGTGAATACTCAAGAACTAAAAAAAGAGAAAAATGAAAACAAAAAAAACCCTTTCAGCTTGTTGTTTTTGTATCCGTACCAGTGCATGCAGTGTGCGTTTTTAAACCTAAATGTCACTTTACAGCTGCTGAGGGGGTTTTTAGAAGCTAAAGGGAAGTTAATTAAAATAAAATGAGCTGAAAGTGATTTTAGATGCAACTTCATTTCATCAACAACCATCTGAACACTTGTAGAAACTTAAAAAAATAAAGGGAATAATACTTCATTTGTATACTTGATTAATCTTTCCAGAGTCAAATCTAATTTATCTTCAAAAAGAAAGATTAGTGAGCCAGTTTGCATTCATCGCAAAATAATACAAGTGATTCTTGCAGTATATGTTATCTGCAGCTGTTTTCAGTGTGGAAATCTTCTCAATTCATTAAATACCTCCATCTCAGCTCAGAAAGCTGTGATCTAGGAAATTTAGCATAAAAAAACAGTACAATCTTAATGATGCTGTTGTATATAAGATGAAAGCTGCTATCTCTGTGCACATACAGTTAATATTTTCAGCTGCACAAGCATTGCTATGTATTTTTTTTTCTTTTCAATAATGTCTGCCTGTGGTGTTTTCCATCTCTGTCAAAATTTTTGAAACAGCACATCATTACATTTTTTTATACTTACTTTATCCATGACTGGATCATGAGGAATCAAGATCTTATTCTTTCTGGCAAGAGGTGATGTATAACCAGGTCATCAGTCCATCACAGGGCAGGTACACAGGTTGTTATTGTAATGGTATATTCAGAAGTTAAAAGAGCATTGCTTTTGACTGCATTCATAAAAAATTTAACAGTATGCTTCTATACAGGATGTGGGTGTTTATTTTTTTGTATCAGAACATCATTGTTCCCAAGCAATCTTTTTTTTCCTCCAATTCATAGCTCTCAAGTTTATTCCTCCGGCTGAGTGAGTGAGTTACAACAACTATCACAGGTTATATAAATTATGGCCAAATAAAATACTAAGCCTAATATGTTCAGTGCTTTGAGCCACACTCCAAAAGATCCCTGTAATCTCACATGCACCTCCCAGGGGGTAAAATACCACTTTGCCCCTTTAAAAAGTTTCTTGTGCTTGAATCTGATGTAAAGCTTTGAATTGGAGGCAACACAAGTTGATAGGTGCCGGCCAGGATTACATCACTTTCTATTTTCCATGAGTAGCGAACTCGTTGCCCCAGTGTTGGACTGATTCCAACAAGGGATCATCTGTGTCAAGCTGCCTGTTCCAATGCTTTATCCCTAACATAACCTACACCTTTTGTTAAACTTTAAAAGTCTTTCAGTGTGAATTAAAGGTCTGACAATAGAGCAGAAGTACATATATATATATATATATATATATATATATATATATATATATATATATATATATATATATATATATATATATTTATATGTGTGTGTGTATATGGATCAAAAATATAATTTCTTTGGAGCTGGTGATCTTAAACTTCTAATGAGCATTTTCCCCTCCAGTTTTACAAGTAGCTTGAGGTAAGCAAAATCTTTTCTCCTATTGTCCTCATTTTTTAATTGGTTAGTCTTTTCAGATTTAAATGATCAGTTTACACACACAGGAAACTGCAATCTTTTCCATTTCGGCCAAGTTCATTTACTGATTTTTTTATGTGTAATGCGCCAGTACATTTAAAACCATAAATACTTGGTACAAACATGTAAACGGCTAACCGTCATTCACTTAGCCAAACTGATAAAAGTGAAGTGCAATACCCATTTAGCTCCATAGCTCTGTTTTCACCTCCACCAACTGAGACAGGAGATTGACTTAAGCTGTTAAGACTTGGTCACAACATTATTTACAAGAAAATTCCAGGCAGCCCTGTGGAAGGATGGATTTGCCAACAGAGGTGAAGTAAATCTGTGTGACAGTGCCTTTCATATGAACCTAAACCTCCTAATTTAAGACATTGAATAATATTGGGTTGTTTTGATAGCAGTGACCTTTAAGGGAGATTGTTTATTAGCTATGGTATGTTGTACTGTTCAGTTTCTTGGAAAAAGAGTGCTTCACAAAAGATCATTAGTGTTCAGAAAGACAGAAATTGATTGCACAAACTTTTACTATGAAGACCATGAAAAGATGAAAACAAAACAACTGCAAAGTGATGTCATGGTGTCCATTTCCTCGCAATAAGGCAATATTTAAATTTTGATTTTAAACTTGCTAAAATAATAAAATTTGGGGAAAGTGGCATGTCGGTTAAACACAAACTCATAAAATCTGGCTGATTTGGCGTTTCTTAAATAGAGTGGGGGATTATATTTTGATTGACCATACAATGTACCATTGACCATCAATCTTGTAATATTGTTGAGAACAGCTTTTACTTTGTTTAGCAGGATTAAGCTCACCATTAGTGGTAAATTTTTGAGAGACCAAAAATGAAGGACCATTAATCATTCTAATCAAATTCCTGCATTATAGACTTAATAAAGTGTCCTCTTTCAGATATTTCCAGCGAATCACTTTATCTAATCACTCATGGCTCCAGAGGACTGAGATGCCTGTAATGCCTTTGATTTACCTGCCATTTTCCTCTGAATCACATGCTTGTGTGTCGACAGACTGACTACAAGATATCAGATATGGATCTTGTTCCAGGAAAAATTTCAACCTAATTATTTTTGCTGTGGATTCCTCAATAATTAGCCTACATTTTTTTTCCTCAGAATTAAAAACCTTGGTCTTTTTATACCTTCCTCAATTTGTTCAGAATTCTAAAATTAATGGTCATTTACTGAATATTAGAAAAAAAAAAAACTGTTATTTAATTGTCATGATCTTCCCTACAATACAGTAGTCACAGTGAAATGTTTGAATTTAGGCTAACTTCAATCATGAAGCAGAATTAAATTAGCATAATAAAAAAAAAAAACATTAAAGAAAGATTATGACATACTCAAAGTTTTTTAAAATGTGACATTTAAAAACATTATGCAGAAACTGTCTTCTTTGTTTCTGGTGTTTGTTTATGTGTGTGTGTGTGTCTGTGTGTGTGTGTGTGTGTGTGTGTGTGTGTGTGTGTGTGTGTGTGTGTGGGCATCTCTAAGATGTTATTTCATCTTAGAGATATCTCTCTGTGGTCCCTTTTCACTCAGTCATGTTGCCAATCAACCTAATAACTTTCAACATGTTGCTCTGGCTGTTTCTTGTTAGCTCAACTTACTTTTTTTTTTTTTTTTTTTTTTTTATTTAGCATTTTGTTTGTTGAGATTTTGTTGTCCTGCACCTAACCTTTCCTTGAATTTTTGCTGTCATTAAAGACAACCCACCAGGTACAAGCCTGCTGAGAATATGCTGAAAATGTGGCATGCCATACTTATAATTAATACTGTGATTTGGTTGAGAAATGAGAGGTGAGGAGACATCTTTTCCACAACATAGAAAAAACACCTCTATCTGAATGAGATTGTAAACCTTTCTGATTTGTTAAAAAATGAAAAGATGTGTTTTTCATTTTATAGAAGAGATGTTTATCCCTTTTAAACTAGTACCTCCCCCCACCCCAGAAAAAAAAGTGGGATTATTTACCATTTATAACCATGTAATATGTCAAAATCATTGTAGTGTAATGTTCTGCTTTCTAGTGTCCATGAAGTAAAAGAAAACAAGAATCAGAATGTGTTCAAAAGGATTTTGAGCAAAATGTTTACCATAAAGTAATTCCAGTGAATGTAATGTAATGTAACTGTATCATAAGTGTCACGCTGGGCTCTCATGGATTAAATTTAAAAAAAGTTCCTTCTCTAGTTGTGTTTCCATTACACTGAAAATTGTGCAACGACTAAATATTGCAATAAAAAAAACAATAAAGGAAACATTTACATTTCGAATGAAAGTGTCTAATTTCTCTGAAATGTTTTTAACTCCCTTGTGGTGGCTTTTCCAGATTTTTCAATATAGGAATATATTACAAAAGTGTAATAGAAACACTTCATTTCCGGTAAAGATGGCACAATGGAACAAAGAACAGCAAATTTTTGAGTTTCAGAAATGCAAGTGTGGGAGAAAATCTTCAAAAAGCCATAGCAAATTCTCTGCTGCAAGTAGAAAACTATGTTATGTGGCTACCTTGCATGAGCCACAATCCTCGGAAAATCTCATCAACCTAACGAGTATTTATGAGAACTGAGTCTATGCGCTAAACACTGTTCAATGGAAACACCTGCAAATACCTGAAATTATTTGCCAAAACCTACAAATATTGCTTTTATTAAGTAAAGAAAATGGAATTTAAATGTAGCTACTGTCCATATTCACATTCACCAATGCAGGGTTGCAGAAGCTGTCTTGAAGCAGTCCCCATTCCATCATGGAGAGACAATAGAATTTCACTACCCCTAAGTGACCCAGGGAAAATCCACACACTAGAATAATGGGGATACATACAACCTAGTCTAGGATCAAACCAGCAACTCTCTATGGTAGTACCACCACACAGTGGGCCCCAGAGTGAAAGATGAGGACATGTATATCAAAACAAAGAAAATATATCCTCCCTAAGCCATCATCTTATCATGGTGGAGGGGTTTGTGTGTCCCAAAGATCCTAGCAGCTATGTTGTCTGGGGCTTTATGCCACTGGTAAGGTCACCCATGGCAAACAGGTGTCTACGGGAGGGACCAGACCTAACACGGCTCATCGACCTCAATGATGACAACAAACCTGGGCATAAATGTTCCCTTGCTCGTACGTGGGTTACTGGGACCCCCTTCTGGAGCAAATCATGGGGGTGGGGTATGAGAGTGAGCGTCTAGTGGCTGGTCCTCTGCCCGTGGGGCCCGGTCGGGTTCAGCCCGAACAGGTGACATGGGCCCCACCTTGTGTGGGGTCACCATCTGAGGGAAGAGCCGTAGGGGTCGGGTGCAATGTGTGCTGGATCTACAAGCCAGAAGCACGAGGGACAACTTGGTGTTTTCAAGGATTCCAGAACAAGCAGATGAAGACCCCGAGACCATGGTTGAAAACTTCATCCAGATTCATCTAAAGCTCCCGGAAGAAACGGTGGGGAACATCGCCTTTCACATCGCCTTTCACAAAGGAAACCCGGAGCCGGCCGGCCACGGCCTATCGTATTGTTTGTTAACTACAAACAAAAGGAGCAGGTGAAGAGTCAGGGTCGTGAACTTCGGGCCTCCATTATGCAGTTAATGACCAGTTTCCAAGAGAAATGCTGGATCGGCGGGGAGTCCTGTTCCCCATCAGGAGGAAATTCATCGCCGAAGGAGCTTGCGCTGTCATCGCCGTGGATAAATTATTTATCAATAGACTGTTGTACCACGACCCAAACATCACTCCGTGGCTCTACTGACTTGTTGGTATGTTCCTTAATAATCTTAAATCTTAAATAAGTTATGCCATATTTGTAAAACTGTGGTTTCAAAATAATTATCAGTATTTTCTCTACCCGTCTCTGCTACACCGTTCTCGTCACGGATGTTTCTTTTACATTATCATCTACCTTTGGCACAGTCACTTTTTTCTCTTTTCACTTTTCTTTGTTTGAACCCTTTCACTTTTATCAGTAATGTCACCTACTTTTATATTGATACGTTTCATGGCGCATGCACAAGATTAAACATCGGACACAACGTTATGCATGATTGACACATACACACACAGTTAAGTATGAGGAAAGCACACATTTAGCAGACATTTAACGTGCAGATCCAGGTACCGCACACAGCTGACAGGCGCCTGGGGATGGCTGCCGATGGCCCCGGTCTCAGGGGTACTCCTGACGTGCCTCTTGCCTTTGTGTGGGAGGGGTCACACTGGCATGATCACCTTTTCCGGAACACGTTCCACTCTGCATGTTCTGCATGTGACACAGTCACCGAGTCGTCACGCAGTTTTATTCACTAACAGCAGCTACTTTTCTCATTTCTGTTTATTTCCCATTTTTATTTAACTTTTTAGATTCATAGTTTAGTTACTATGATCTAAAGTTGGCTTGTATGTGTATGTATATGTGTTAATACTGGCGAGTGCATATATGTTTGCATGTATGTGTGTGCGTGCATAGAGGTGTGTATATATCTATGTGTGTATGTGTGTGTATGTATGTGTGTATATGTATACATCTGTAGGTTGTTTTTTTCTTTTTGTTTTTGGGTTACTTTTTAGGTTTTTTTTCCTCTCCCTTTCCTCTCTGTTTATCTCTTTCACTTTTCTTATGAGGTGTTTTTTCTCCTTTCTCTTTCTTTCTTTTGTCTGTCCTCTCCGGTTCAGCAGTACAAATTCTACAATTCAAACAAGAATACAAAATAAATACAGAAATAAAATAAAAATTCAGAAAGTCAAGGGGATCATTATATCTATAAAGATTCCCTTGGCAGAGAAAATTTGCTCAGCAGAACACAGCATCCAGACCATCATTCTGCTTGCCTAAATGCTGGACAAGACAAAAAAATTAAAAAAATAAATAAATAAATCTGAGACTATGGTCCTCAGCCAGAATGGGGTGGATTGCCCTCTCCAAGTCGGGAGTGAATCCCTGCTTCAAGTGGAGTTTAAACATCTCGAGGTCTTGTTCACGAGTGAGGGAAGGATGGAGTGTGAGATCGACCGACTGATCGATGCGGTATCTGCAGTAATGCGGACTCTGAGGCAGTCTGTCGTGGTGAAGCCAGAAGGCGAAGCTCTCGATTAACCAGTCGATCTATGTTCTTACCCTCATCTATGGTCATGAGCTGTGGGTCCTGACCGAAAGAACGAGGTCTTGTATGCAGGCGGCTGAAATGAGACATTTTTTTTGTTGCACATGGTATAATTTAAGGCAAGTCAAGTTTATTTACATAGTATATTTCATGTATAACACTGCTTTACAAAAATAAAATATGCATGATGTAAAAATTCTGGTGTGAGGAATTAACAGTTGTTTTGTTTCCTCTATTTTTTCTTAATATCTGGGGATGTAAAATTAAGTAGTTTGCTGCAATTATTACCCCTTTAAGTTATCCTGTAAAGTCTTTGCTATGGCATGAAATTGAGCTTGTTTGAGAAAAATATAAAAATTATCTTTAACTGTATAAATAATAATAATAATAATAATAATAATAATAATAATAAGAAAAACTCATTTTGCAGAAGAGCAAATGTGAATGCCCTTTTTTTGCTTGATGATTGATACAATTGAATAACCATTCGGAGAAGTAGCACATATGTAACTTAAGTAAGGATTGTAACTAAGTATGTAACTTATTTTATTATGATAATGCACCGGGATTCAAACCCACCAACAAGTGAACAAGAGCCCATTTCTTTAACCACTACACCGGCACAGCTCTCCAATGTGCCATGGCAGAATCACTCAATTTTTTTATAATTAGAATGGGAATGTTTTTTTTTTCTTTTTTTTTTTATACTTCCTCCAGTGTGGAATCGGCAAAAGAGCTTAAGATTTAAATGTGTAAAGTAGCACACAAGATCTATTAGATATAGTTCAGCATAGGGAGAAGAAGTACAACCATCTGATATGATTTACAAAAATCCAGCACCTGAATTTGAACTCACTTCCTTGTGAATGAAAGGCAATTCATTTTATCACTACACCTCTTCTTCACACCTTGGCAGGAGCGCTAATATTTTTTGCCATTGGTATGGGATTGCCTTTGCCACCAGTGTGTAATCAGCAGAATTGTAAAAAGATGTGAAAGGTTGAACTGCTGTCAAGAAGCCAAAGATTATTTTATATAGTTTGTAAATACAACTAAAATTCTGAAGTCAGTAGTTAAACTACATTAATCATTGCAGTAAATCATTGCAGAAAACCATTGAGAACTGCTTGTGTAATCAGTTAGAGACTTTATTGTTCAACGTGAGCAATGTTGTTTCATGTGAAGCATTTTAACAACAAAACTGTAATATTTTACTGTCATTTCAGCAGTTTTTTCCAGCCTTGCATAAATGAAACTAAGGCAGGCATTTCTTAAGGATGTGCTTAGAGAAACTGGAATGGGAGGCTCAAGGAAAAATGCAGTGAGAATGACCTTCTGGCAAGCTTTCAAGATTAGAAACAATAGAGTCTCTCACTATGAAACCAATGCCTGACAGGTATCTTTTGTCACAGCTTTGCCAGACCAAATAAAGGCTGGACCCAGCACAATACTCCTAGAGGGAACCTACTCCTGGGAAGTGTATTTCAATTAAAGAAGCTATGTCAATACTTAGTGTAAACATTTAATGTATTATAAGAGCTGAGCAATATTCTGGACAGGAGCCATTGGGTGTGGGCAGCATGGTTCTGATGTTCCAGCAGACAAGTTGCTTTCCTTAACCACCCCTTGGGTTGGATATATAGCTTTTCTTTGAAGTTGGCCGACCACGTTTGGAGATGCCTTTTAGCTGCGGTTAACCAACCAGGTATTAAGAGACAAAGTTTGTTTTTGGCAGCCTTTTCTATTCCCTTTTCAATCTGGAGCAAGCAGTGCTATCGGTACAGAAGGCTGCTTGGTCACTGAGGGGGCTGCCATATAATATTGATGTCCCAAGATCAACATGAGATCACCAGTATTTTGAACTGCTTACATGCAGAATTAAAGCTCCCAGTGACATATTTCACCTGCCATTTTAGTCCTTTTCCCATCACTATAGAACTTGAACTTCTTGTTTCTAAATATGAATGTGACCTTCATGCCTGTGTAGTGGATTTTTTAGGTGGAATTCAGATCTAGTGATTTGGCCTGATCTGACCAGCATTGTTAAGTTTAAATCCTTATATAACCTAGATCCAAGTTTCCAACAGCCATATGCCTGGTTCTTTGGAGAGTTTTAGATTTGGGCTTGACCTTTTACCTGTTCCTCTGTCTGGAGAAGAAGCCTCTAAAACAGAAGAGTGACAAAAAATTCAACTGGAATAAATTTAGATGCAGCAGAATTTTCTGTGTCACTCAGAATGTCACAAGAAAAGAAAAAGTCACTGTTTTAAAGTGTTTAATGTGCTTGCAATTAATGCAGTGCTGTAGTAACTAGACTGAAAACTTTCAGCTTTGGTCATGCAGAGAAACCTGGATTCTTTGCAAATTGGATTTTCCAATTGAATCTGTTTCTGTTTTTATCAGTCATGTGTTCTTCTTGCAGTCTTTCCTTTTATGAGCACTCATCAGACTGATCTTTCTCATAATGTGTGTAACTGATTTATACAGTAATTCCACGGTCCTTTCCCAGACATCCAAGCAGTTATGACGTATTTGTTAGCACTCTGGAGCACCCATGGCCGACACACATTTTTTCATGTCATGTGGAAGTGTATGCAGTGAATTTCAGGTTGTTTGTAAATCTGAAATACATTTTTGTTTGCCACTTCGAGGCACATAAAATTAAACATAGTACTGATAGATCAGTAATAAAATGATGAACGCCAAAGTGCTCCTTCAATTCATCATCTTGTTATAGTTGTAGTTGTTGTAGCTGTATGGGCAGTCTAGCCCAGCAATGACTGCACAAACCTCTACATAGGAGAAACAAAATAACTAATTCAAAAGCACACAAGAACTGGCTTTTCAGGTGAAGATTTTTGTAAAGATTTTAGAGAAGAGTGAAAGAAGCCATCAATGTTAAATGGAAAAACCAACAATAATAATACAATCCTAAGAACCTACAACAACAACCTCAAGTGTAAATAGCCAAGCAATAATTTATAATCCGGGGACTCCTCACCAGTCCGTTAGGAACTGAAGCAGCCTCTTAGATAAGAGGCAAAATATTTTAAAGAGACAAAAAGAAGTCCAGTGCCTTGAATTCAAGATTTTAGGATTACCATGCTTGAAAATTATGGAGAGAAATTTGTGTCTTTATTATCCAATCAAAAATTTTAGATTTGAAACCAAAATGATTTTTGAGAGCAAAAAAAATTTTTTTGTTGAGATGGAAACAAATTAGGTTCCAAATAAAAAATATATATATTTGAGAAAGCATACTTCTCCATCCACCCCCGGGACCTTGCCGCCAAGGAGCTTTTTGAACACCACTTCAGCCCCAGAGATAGGAGAGTCCACCCCTGAGTCCCCCAGCTCTGCTTCCTCATCGGAAGACGTGTTGGTAGGATTGAGGAGGTCTTTGAAGTATTCCTTCCACCAACCCACAATGTCCCGAGTTGAGGTCAGCAGCTCCCCACCTCCACTGTACACAGTGTTGATGGAGCACTGCTTCCCCCTCCTGAGTCACGGGATGGTGGACCAGAATCGCCTCAAAGCCATCCGGAAGTCTTTCTAAATGCCTTGCCGAACTCCTCCCATGCCCGAGTTTTTGCCTCGGTGACAGCCGAAGCCGCATGCCACTTAGCCTGTTGGTGTACCCATCAGCTGCCTCCAGAGTCCCACAGGCCAAGAAGGCCCGATAGGACTCCTTCTTCAGCTTGACGGCATCCCTCACTGCTGGTGTCCACCAACGAGTCCTGGGATTACTGCCACGACAGGCACCAACGACCTTACAGCCACAGCTCCGGCTGGCCGCCTCAACAGTAGAGACATGGAACACAGCCCATTCGGACTCAATGTCCCCCGCCTCACTCAGGACATGTTCGAAGCTCTGCTGAAGGTGGGAGTTGAAGCTTGCTCTGACGGGGGACTCAGTCAGACGTTCCCAGCAGACCCTCACAATTGTTTGGGCCTGACAGATCTGACCAGCTTCCTCCCCCACCATCTGAGCCAACTCACCACCAGGTGGTGATCAGTTGACAGCTCCACCCTCCTCTTCACCCGAGTGTCCAAGGCATGTGGCCGCAGGTCCGACGATACAACTACAAAATCAATCATTGAACTGCGGCCCAGGGAATCCTGATGCCAGGTGTACATATGGACACTCTTATGTTGGAACATGGTGTTCGTTATGGACAATCCATGACGAGCACAGAAGTCCAATAACAAAACACCATTTGGGTTCAGAGGGGAGGGACCATGCCTCCCAATCACTCCCCTCCAGGTCTCACTGTCATTGCCCACGTGAGCATTGAAGTCCCTCAGCAGAACAATGGAGTCCCCAGAAGGAGCACCCTCCAGCACTCCCTCCAAGGACTCCAGAAAGCGTGGGTACTCTCGCTGTTTGGTGCATAAGCACAGACAACAGTCAGGACCTGTCCCACCGCCCGAAGGCGGAGGGAAACTACCCTCTCATCCACTGGGGTAAACCCCAACGTGCAGGCACTAAGCTGGGGACTGATGAGAATGCCCACACCTGCTCGGCGCCTCTCACCATGAGCAACTCCAGAGTGGAAGAAAGTCCAGCCCCTTTCGAGGGTACTGGTTCCAGAGCCCAAGCCATGCGTCAAGGTGAGTCCAACTATATCTAGCCGGAACCGCTCAACCGCGCGCACAAGCTCAGGCTCCTTCCCCACCAGAGAGTTGACATTCCACATCCCTAGAGCCAGCTTCTGCAGCCGGGATCGGACCGCCAGGGTCCCCGTCCCTTGCTGCCGCCCAGCTCACACTGCACCCGACCCCTATGACTCCTCCCGCAGATGGTGAGCCCACAGGAGGGAGTATGGTTACATGGTGTATTTTAATTTGGAATTAATAATTAGGAATTAAATTATTCAGAATTAACTTATTCTCTTATGAGTTTACATGAAGATAATAATTCCGAATGAATGTTTACATAAAACACATCCTCACTTAATTCCTCTTTAGAGCGGCAGGTTGGGAAGGGTTCTGATTGGACAGAGGGTACCCGTGACATATGACGTATACCGGAAATAAACAAAATTGGCTCCCTGCGTCTTGTCTTTTCCTTCGTAACTTGTAAAAACTACATATTAAATACCATTTTCGCCGCAATTTTTATTACAATTTTGAATTAGAATTTTGAATTACCAGCTCAACACGAGCAAATTACTTCACTTTTTGCACCAACCAAGAAGAAGAAGAACAGACCACCGAGCACGGGAGGTAAAACAACGTGCGTCATCGGGACAGGACAAGGTAACGAGCATGCGCAGAAGGACCAGAATTAACTTAGAGCGGCATTAAAGTTTACACGACAGAGGAATTAAATAGATCGGAAATTAAATGCGAATAAACAAGTCACTTACATTGGAATTAAGTTTAATTCCGAATAGAAATTAGTCTTAGGAATTAAATGTGTACATGGTCGTTTTTCATCAGTTTAAAGCAGATTTAACTTTTATTCGGAATTAAACAGGAATTAAAACTCCTATGTAAACGCATAGAATGCCACTCTAGGACTTTCACCCAGAGATTAACATTAGCTACCCCAACTCAAGACATTCAGGTTCGTCATACTAAAAGCGGCATAAGAAAAGTGTCCAATAAAAAATTTTTATTGGATAAAACAAGTTAAAAACCAATTAACTGAAAAAGTCTGAACTGAGCTTACCAGGGATGAGTGGGCTAAATCATGGTGGAGGAACCCAGCAAAATTCCTCCTGATGTAGCCTGATGGTAAAATAAAGACCCGAGTGTAAACGCTGCAATCGGTGAGGGCGAAGCAGAGAGCTTCAGCTCAATGGAGCAGGCAGTGCATCCGAAAAGCAAGCTCTTGTCACCACAGACCACAGCAATCCTCAAAGCAAAGTAAAGCAGCAGCAATCAGTGGGGTGATCAGCAGAGGGGCAGCTAGCCATAGCACTGCAGCAATAGGATTGGCTGACTGCAGGACCACTGTGCTTTTAAAACCTCTCAAATTCTTCCCAGGATGGCAGCTTTAACCTCACAGAGGGTCTCTCAAGCAGGAGGCAACACGACTTGCAGTGCTACCACAGGTGTCAGGCCAACTCAGCTCTGAAGCAGCGAGGAATCTCAGTGACAATCGGAAGTTGCCAGGTGTGTCCCAGAAGTGCCCGTCAGAAGCAGGCTCACCTGCTTAAATATGTTGCCCTCATCAGCTGATTAGCTGACAATGCAACCACCCATCTCATACTGCCAAACTTGCAATTAATCATTATTACACATAAAAAGACAGTATTCATACAGCAAATTTGCCAGTAAGCAATAACCCATAACAATGCTTCAAGAATTGCCATATAAGCTTAAAATGTGACGTGTTTGTTATTGATCATACCAAGCTGCAAACAGCCTGCTACAGCTGCTTCATGACAGCTGTCGGGGAGAGTGACTTTGAACTACTCCATTTAGAAATAATTTAATCACGAAATTTGTCATAATTGTGGGCGTGTCCTTTTGATTGACATGCACCTCATATCTCGCCGCAAGACGGTAGTGTAGCACAACTGCGCTTTTTAGCTGGTTAACAGACTGATTTAGCCCACCAATCTCCATTAGCTGGTTTGCTCCTGTTCGCTCTGGGTTAGCATGGTTAGCACTTAGCTACAGGCAGAGTGGACTTTAGATTATAATCATCCACCACCACGTTCACAGTCCCCCTCTCAGCTCAACTTCTTTGACCATTTTTGTATTTTCCAAGACTAGTGACAGCACCCTTGATGCTGCTAAGAACTGCCCAATGAGCTATATTTCAGTTCTTCAGAACTGTTACAGCAGCTCCATCCATCTTTTATATACAGTCTGTGAATGACACCAAAGGTACAAAAGCATATTTCCTTGGCAAAGTTCGGTTCAGAGTTCAATTTAGAAAATTTATTGTCATTGAACCAGTCAGCACAACAAAATTAATTCCAGTACAACCCATTCAAGACTTAGACATACAACATACATGTGACATAAACAGGATCAGGCAGACTGAGGAGCAGGCATGAAAGCGGCGCACCTTTTTATGTAAAATGAGGAAAAGATGACATGAGGAAGGATGAGTGGGTGTTGAAAAAAAGAAATGTCACTACACTTCACCTAAAGGGGGAAGGATAAAGATTAAACAAAAAAAAACCCACACATCTAAACATAAGCACAAATTCAGACAAAAAACAAAACACAAAATGGGATGGGGGGTGGGTCAGGTTTCCCAGACAGCCATGTGAGGTTGCAGCCAGCCAAGCAGCACGCCCATCCAACTCGCCATCCATGAATGGAGCGAGGGGCGAGGTCTGGAGAAGGCAGTGAAAGATAGGAGAGTGTGTCTGTAACAGTGGGTGTGAGTAGGCGTGAGTGGGCGTGGGAGTGATTTTTACAATGGCATTGTAATACCTTTGTTTCTGAACACCAGACAATAGGAATTTTAAATGTAAGAATTGAAACATATGAGAATTATCATAAATAAGGAAGATAAAGCACATTTTTGGTGAATTTAGTTTTCTGCTCTTACAAGGCACTTACATGCCCAATGTAAGTTTTTATTGTGGAAATAATGACTCAAATTTAGATTTTTAACAACACATGAGCACAGTGTTCCAATGAGAGTGGAGACACTGCTATATACTTCTATAGAAAGAATGGAATGTGGAAGTCACATGGTTCATGGAGCTGCCGATAGTTCCAAATACCAAGTTTCACCATTGACCGTCATTCAGTTTCAGTGTTTTGGAAGCATTTCCTCAGGTAAGTGGCTGATATCAGGACAGTTTTTGGCATTCTGAGTCATTAGCTAAATATTCTGCAACAAATTAAGTCAACTGTGTTATTTACTTGGGCCAGTTTAAGTTTATTAGTTGAGTAATTAACAAGCTAGTGGTAGTTGAAACTGCGGTTAGCTAGCAGGAGCCAGACTGTAGACGTCATCAGTAAATCTGTTTTTATAATGAATTTATTGCAGTTATTAGCTGTTGGTTGTTCGCATGGAAAGATTTTTTGTTGGATTTTAGATTCGTCCTTTGGTGATGGCAAAATTATCTAGCTTGGTTTTAATTCCTGGTTGTAAACTAGATATTATAATATTAACTACTTACATAACTTTTTTTTCTGAGACTAATGAGGTAATTTAGTTTAAGTTATACATCCATGAAGAGACACAGTCTCAGCAACAGCAGCATTAATGCAGAGACAGCCTGGTCCTGCTGGATATATGAGTTTAAAAAATAAATGAGAAATATTTGATAGCATCAATGTGTGTTTAATGTTTTTCACCTCCAGGTTTCCTCTGCCTGATGCAGCTGCAGTACTTATCCACAGTCTTTTCCATCTTCTGCATCAACATGAAAAACATAAATGTGTTGCTGCTCCAGAACCTCCAGTCACATCCTCAGAAAGCTTCCCAGTTCCTCCCAGCAGCCCCACATTGCTGTGATTACCTTCTCATCCAGTTTGCACACATTCTACATCTCTGTCAGACTCTACAAAAAAATTATACTGTATAAAATATTTTATTGTTTTCGGTTTGATTGAAAGTTGTGTTTTTTAAGATGTGACAAACTGATTTAATGTTAGTAACCATAAAATATTTCAGATTAATTTTATATTTTTGTTAATACTTTACATTAGTTTTCTGGCTAGAACAAAAGAAACAGGGTTACATATGTATTTATTCAATTTACATAATGAAAAGTGAAATATTAATCATATAATGATTTGATAATGTGTCCTCTATAATTAATTAGGTTAGATTAATCCAAAAAAATGATCTAGAAATTATTCCCAAGTCAATAATTAGAATAGTTATTGATACATAAATCCCAAATCGGCATTTAAAGCATCTGCATACACTTGACCTCCAAATCATTAAAACATCTTTAAAATGATTCATTGAGATCATCTCTGCCATTCAGCCCATTTCCCATGTGACACCAGAACAGAAAGACTGAATGGTTTCCATTGCTGGAGCATTTGGAGACAGCAAATCCTGGCAAGAAACATTATAATGGGTTTTGTTCTTGTTGTATAATACTGTATAAATGTGAAGGTAAGATCAAACAGGTGCTATCTCATTCCCATGCTAGCATGCAGAGAAAATCTGTTTTAAAGTGGAGGTTGGAACAGTGTTTCACCTTGTACAATAAAAGACACATTACAGGTATTGCAGTACCTTAAAAATATACATATATATACAAATATACGTAAACACACACACACACACACTCACACACACACACACACACACACACACACACACACACACACACACACACACACATATAAGTTTGGACACACCTTCTCACTCAGTGGTTTTTCTTTTTTTTCTTTTTTTTCTTTTCTTAATTGCAAAGTGCAATGTAAATTGTAAAATTATGTAGTGAACAAAAAAAGTGGTAATAAACCAGAATATCTTTTATATTTTAGATTCTTCAAAGTAACCACCTTTTGCTTTGGTGACAGCTTGGCACACTCATGACATTTTCTCAATCAGCTTCATAAGGCAGTCACTTTGAATGGCTTATCAATAGTCTCAAATGAGTTCCTGGAGGTGTTGAAAACTTGTTAGATGCTTTACCTTCACTTTCTGGTCCAAAACATCCCAAACCATCTCAAGTGAGTTAAGGTCAAGCGATTGTGGAAGCCAGGTTATCTTATGAGGCACTCCATCATTCTGTTTCTTGGTCAAACATCCCCTACACAGTCTGGAGGTGTATTTGGGATCATTGCCCTCTTGAAATACAAATGATGGTCCCACTAAGTTCAAACCAGATGGGATGGCATGTTGCTGAAGAATACTGTGGTAGCCATGCTGGTTAAGTGTTCTTTGGATGTTGACTAATTAATCAACTGTTTCACTAGCAAAGATCCCCCATACCCTACCACGTCTCCTCCTGCATGAACCTCTATTCTCCTTTTCTGCATCTGACAAAAACATGGTGAGTGTAACTAAAAATCTCAAATTTGAATTCATCAGACCAGAGCACAGATTTCCACTGATATGAGGTCATTCCTGATGTTTCTTGGTCCTAATTGGTCTCTTATTCTTATTTTTCTTTCTCAGAAGTGGCTTCTTTACAGCAATTTGACCATGGAGGCCGAATTTAGGCAGTCTCCTCTGAACAATTGATGTTGAAATGCATTACCATCTTGAATTCTGTTGAGCATTTATGTAGGCTCTTATCTGAGATGCTGTTTATTTGCGGTTTCTCGGATTGGGGACTCTGATGAACTTATCCTATGCAGCTGTGGTAACTCTTGGTCTTCCTGTACTGAGGAGGGCCTCATGAGAGCCAGTTTCAACATAGTGTTTGATGGTGTTTGTAACTACTCCAGAAAACACCTTCAAACTTATTGAAATTTTCCTGATGTTAAAATGTCAAAATGGGTAAAAAAAACAAAAAACAAACAGTAGATGCAGATAACATTAATACATAATTTTGCAGCCTAGTAATTCAGAGACACAGCACCAATAAACCATTATTTTTCAACATAAAAAGTAGTCGCAATACTAGCTTTGTTTATCTTTTTGCCACCCACAGACATTGCTGATGTGCAAGTAATGTGATCAAGGACAAAAGTTGAAAATGCTCAATAACTTCCTGTTATATCAGCTCTTATCTCACCTTACAAAGCAGGCATGCTGGAACAACAATACTTTGCAGTTTAATCACAAGGAAATCTCTTCTTGAGAATTGGGAAATTGTTCCTCATTCCTGTTATGTTATAAAACACTCAGCAGTTGAAAGTTTCAGGTATCATTCTGGATACCCTCCAGCAGAATGTTTTCTTTTCAAATTTAATTTTGACTGGGGACAGACATGTTTGATTGCAACAAGGCATACAAAAGAAAGAAGAAAAGTAGGTGAAAAAGCAATATTGCACAATGATATTAAAAACAGAATAACAGCACAGCAACACAACAGAATTGTACATGTTTGAATTTATTAAAAGTGCAAGAAAAAATTTTAATAATTCCCAGGAGTAAGTCATAATGTTTTTGTGTTTTTGTGTTTTTTTAAAGGAACTCAACATAAAAACATTGTAATTTGCATGTTTTACAAGTTTTTAAGCAGTATTGTATTTCTTTGTTACTCTTTAAGATTGATTTTGAGAACGATTAAAATAATTATCTAATTGAAAGTCTACACAAAGTGTAAAATAAAAGAGTGAAGTGAGGATTCAAATCATCAAAATAAATTCTGTTTTTAGCTCTTTTCTAGACAATTATTTAAAACATCAACATCAACAAAAATCAAGGAATAATTATTAATAAACAAATTAACGTACTATAACAAAAAGAATGAACATCAGTGTAGTTGCCTTTACAGTGGTTACAATGAGCAGGCAATCTTAGAGACAACAGCTTACGGGTGGTTTCAACCAGATTCTAGTCCACCATCTGGTGACTCATGTACAGTAGAGATGGAGGTCTGTTGACCTCAACTTGGTAAGTTAACTTGTTTGTCGGTGGAAGGAATACACCGAAGACCTCCTCCATGTTACTAACATGTCTTCTGATGAGGAAGCAGAGTTGGATTCTTCTATCTCGGGAGCTGAGGTTGTTGAGCTAGTTAAAAAGCTCTTAAGTGGCAAGGACCCAGGGGTGAATAATATTCACCCAGTTTCTTAAGGCCCTTGATGCCATGGCGCTGTCCTGGCTGACATGCCTTTGCAGCATTGTGTGGACAATGGGAACAGTGCCTCTCGAATGACTGGGTGTGGGGCAGTCCCATTCTTCAAAATGGGGACCAGAGGGTGCACTCCAACTACAGGGGAACCAAGCTCCTCAACCTCCCTGGTAAGGTCTATTCAGGGGTACTTGAAAGGCGGGTCCACCAGGCGGGTCTTGGGTTGAGGAGGAATAGTGTAGTTTTCGTCTTAGTTGTGTAACAGTGAACCAGCTCTGTACCCTCTCCAATGTCTTGGGAGTTTGCTCAACCTTGTGCTTTGGGGACTTGGAAAAGGCATGTTAAGGGGATCCAGTTTGGTGGGCTCAGGATTGGGTCTTTGTTCTTTGCAGATGATGCTGCAATTTGTGGCCAAGTGTGAAGCAGCTGTGATGTGGATCAGCACCTCCAAATCCAAGACCATTGTCCTCAAAGAGAAAAAGGTGGAAAGTCCTCTCTAGGTCAGGAATAAGGTCCTGCCCCAGGTGGAGGACCCCAAATATCTCAGGAACTTGTTCCCGAGTGAGGGGAGGATTTAGCATGATATTGATAGGCAGATCAGTGCAGTGTATTAAGTAATACATACTGTGCTGGTTTATTGAGGTCAAGGAGGAAGCAAGCAAGAAGGCAAAGCTCTCGTTTATCAGTCGATCTGCATTCCTACCCTCACTCATGATCATGAGCTGTGGCTGTGACTGAAAGAACATGACCATGAGTTTCCTGTGCAGGGTAGCCAGGCTGTCCTTGAGATATAGGGTGAGAAGCTTGGTTATCCAGTAGGAGCTCAGAGTACAGACGCTTCTACTGTCTGTACTACTGCATTGAGAAGAGCCAGTTGGGGTGGCCAAGGTATCTGATTAGGATGCCTCTAGGACGCCTCCCTGGTGAGGTTCACCTGGGCATGTCCCTGCAGGAGGAGACCCCGGGGAGGCAAGACCTAGAACATGCTAGAGGTATTATGTCTTTCAGCTGGCCTGGGAACACCTTGGGTTCCCCCACTTGAGCTGGTAAAGATGACTTGGGAGAGGGATGTCTGAGTCTTTGTCCCTATACTGCTGCCCCCACAATCTGATCCTGGATAAGCAGCAGAATGAATAGACGGAAGTGGATGGATGGGTTTTTTATTTGTTTGCTTGTTTAAGGCAACAGATATTTCAGAAACAACGTGGAAAACTATCTTCTAACACATCTGAATCACATCACACGATGAACAAACTTTTAGGCTGGTAACATTTTTGGTGCTGACCAACGTTTGACTAATTGTGACCCATAAAAAACATAAATGACACCTTCCGGCTCACTGGGCTAGATTAGTTCATTGGGGTGTGCCTTAGTGTAAAGCTGTATAAAGTAGCTTAGCCAGGAAGAAACTAACCTGCTCTACCTTTTGCTTTAATCTCTGATGTGTTGCTCTTGGAGACATACTGTAGTTCTCTTGCTCTTCTGGTTTACCTTCAGTCCCTCGTCATACACTAAATTATATATATATATATATATATATATATATATATATATATATATATATATATATATATATATATATAAAAAAGATTTCCAGCCCACTCTTTTCTGGTCTTCATGTATACAAGGGAATGTTTGCATATTTTCTATAGGCATCGAAACAGAAAAGTACAAATGAAAGACATCTGTTAACATGACAAAAAGATTTTTCTGAATACTCTTATTTTAAAAATTATTGGGAAATGTTCCTGATTAAAATTTATTGATTGTTATTAATTAATATTTATTAACTGCTCATACTAATTGCCCACAAAAAACAGCAGCATGTTATCTAATGAATTACTGATCTGGACTGTAAGGCATACTTTATTTTCCACCTTTGATAAGTCTTCTATGTATCCAAAACTTTCAGCTCAGATACAGTTGGCAAACAGTTTCAGTCACGTTTCCAAAGGATGATAAATCCTCGGCAGGTAATTCCCTGATAGACTTTCTTTAATGCCTCACGTTCAGAACATTGTGGCCGAGGGTGCCTCTTCACTTAATGAACACTCACATATGTCGATACAACACAATCCTGATTAGCTCTTGGTAATCCTGTTAGATTTGTGCCAAAGGAGTTACAAGGCTAGACAATCATCATCAATATCTCTGAGCGAATAGCCTGCTCTTTGAGTGGGTAAAAGTCTGGTTGTTAGACTTGGCATTTGCCCCAGTCACATGGCTTTTACATATAGTACTGTGTGTGACCCCATTTTCATATGCTGTGTCACCAAAGCTGTTGGTAACATATGTTAAACCAAATGTAACAGTTGTAGGTATATTATCATGGTTCACACAGTTGGCAAATAATAAAAAAAAAGAACAGTAATTCAACTGCAATCCTATCCCTGAGATGAAACCTATTCATCTATTTGTATTCAATGTACCTCTTGCTGGGCATGTACTTTGTTGTCTGTGTAATATTTTGGGAATTATTTAAGTCAGTGATGATAAGAACACTTTCTTCTTTGAATATTAAAGCTAAAAGTCCAATCAGGTGTATGGTTCCATTTGCTTAAAACTTAAGTTTTTTCTGCATTAGCCTACAGATGAACAAGTTTTCTCCTTTATTGTGTCTCTCGTCTTCTACTTCAGCAATTCTTGATGGAACACGTTATTTAAAAAAATCTGATTCTGAGCAGGGAAATGTGAATGCAGTCTTGGTCCTACAAAACTATTGCACCCCCAACTGTACAAAGTTCCCAGTCAAATACAAGTAGACTATCCTGGTGTGTGCAGCATGAGAGAATAATAAAATATACATCAATATAGACCCCCCACCCCCAGGAACTTGATTAATTTGGCTGTATTAGTGCATATGGCTCAATCTTTTTGAAAAAAAACATCTCTCTTCAAAAATGTTTTAATTCAGTTTTTATATATATATATATATATATATATATATATATATATATATATATATATATATATATATATATATATATATATATATATACATTTTCTATAAATTTCTATAAATGTTTATGTCAGTGAATGGTTACAAGAAGAGTGAAGCCTTGCATCCAACTTTCATATGGAGTCATTGCTTAGTAAAAAGAAATTACTGTGAAGATATTTTTTCATGCTTTGCACATCAGTTTAATGTCACACTTAAGGGTCTTTAAATATCAAAGTTTTGCTATGTTTACCCTTTGTTTTAAGCCTTTAAAAAACAAGGCAAGCTCAGACAGACAGTGCCATAAACACCACAAGGGATTACACTGGTGATCCCCCTGATCATCCAAAATTTCTTGAGGTATCTGAGAAAAGCCAGAGGGGCTAATCTTTATTGTAGGATGGTGTATAGATCTTTCTCTGAAGCCACAAAGAGGTTTTGAGGATCTTATTTATCAGTAAAAGATGAAGACAAAACATGAGTCATGTGTAAACTTCAAAGTTTGTTATTAAAGAAAAGGGTTGGAACTGTGAAACCATGCAGACACAGAGTATATGCTCGCATGTGTCATAGCTATATGAAACACACATGTCGATGTCAAACCCCTTGTTAAGGTCTCTTAGCTCCACTCCCTAAACCTCACCTTAGCCACCACCACTAAAAGCCTAATCTTAGCATTTACGGTAACCCAATTAACCTTCTCCTCAGCCAATATCCTGAGTGTAAAATAGGAGTGGACAATGTGTGGCATTCAGTCAGATTTCTGTCATGCTGGCATATTGGGACTACAGGCACATACTAAACATATTTGCTTACAAAACAGATGTAATATATGTATATATATATATGGTTTTCACGATTAACCCCAGAAGTGTTTTTGTGTTGTTTAATTCTTACTGCTGGGGAGTTGTACAAGGTCGGAATGGGGTTTTGGGTGGGCAGGGGCAGGTGGGAAGCTGCAGAAAAGTGTGTATGACTACAATTCTACGTCCTGGTCCCAACTCCGAGTTGTCAATTAAGCTGACTAACAAAAGAGTCCATGTTGCTTGAAAAAAGAGCGGCTCCATCTAACGTGGGATGGATGCCATCTCTCCAGTGACCTCCCTGCCTGTATGACCTCCCTACAACACCTGGGCATGCTCCTGATGAGGCGTTGGATGTTCTCCTTAGGGATCTCCTCCCAGACCTGGACTATGGTATCTGCCAACTCCTGGACAGTCTGTGGTGCAACTTGGCGTTGATGGATGGAGCGAGACATGATGTCCCAGATGTGCTCAATTGTCAATTGGATTCAGGTCTGGGGAACAGGCAGGCCAGTCCATAACATCAATGCCTTCGTCTTGCAGGAACTGCTGACACACTCCAGCCACATGAGGTCTAGCATTGCCTGCATTAGGAGGAACCGCACCAGCATATGGTCCCACAAGGGGTCCGAGGATCTCATCTTGGTACTGGCAATAAGGCTACTTCTGGCAAGCACATGGAGGGCTATGCGGCCCACCAAAGAAATGCCACTCCACACCATTACTGACACACTGCCACACCGGTCATGCTGGAGGATGTTGCAGGCAGCAGAACGTTCTCCACAGCGTCTCCATACTCTGTCACGTGCTCAGTGTGAACCTGCTTTCATCTGTGAAAAGCACAGGGCGCCAGTGGCGAATTTGCCAATCTTGGTTTTCTCTGGCAAATGCCAAACGTCCTGCATGGTGTTAGGCTGTAAGCACAACCCCCACCAGTGGATTTCAGACCCTCATACCACCCTCATGGAGTCAGTTTCTGACTGTTTGAGGAGACACATGCATGTTTGTGGCCTGCTGGAGCTCATTTTGCTGTGCCATCCTGGATGAGCTGCACTACCCGAGCCACTTGTGTAGTGGTTGTAGACTCCGTCTCTTGCTCCCACTAGAGTGACAGCACCACCAGCATTCAAAAGTGACCAAAACATCAGCCAAAAAGCATCGGAACTGAGAAGTGGACTGTGGTCACCATCTGCAGAACCATTCCTTTATTGGGTGTGTCTTGTCAATTGCCTATAAACCTGTTGTCTATTCCATTTGCACAACAGCATGTGAAATTGATTGTCAATCAGTGTTGCTTCCTAAGTGGACAGTTCGATTTCACTGAAGTGTGGTTGACTTGGAGTTACATTGTGTTGTTTAGGTGTTCCCTTTATTTTTTTGAGTAGTACATATATATACAGCAGGGGTAGGCAACTCCGGTCCTCGAGTGCCACAGTCCTGCAAATGTTAGGAGTTTCCTGCCAGCAACACACCTGATTCAAATCAATGGCTAATTAGCAGACTTGTGCAGTTTGATGTCAAGCTCTGCACAAGTCTGCTAGTTAGGTCTGATGTGTGCCAGGTGTGTTGCAGTAGAGAAACTCCTAACATTTGCAGGACTGTGGCACTCGGGGACCGGAGTTGCCTACCCCTGATATACAGTATATATATATATATATATATATATATATATATATATATATATATATATATATATATATATATATATATATATATATATATACATATATATATATACACATTTTCCACACAACTGGTCAGGAGCATGTTAGAAAATACAAGATATATTTCTTTATCCTTATTACCTCACAATATCTTATCACAAGTCTAATAACTGAATTGAACTTCACAACGAGCCAGAACTGACATAATGCCATGTGCTTCTAAAATTTTTCTATAATCTTAAATGATCTGAATTATTTCCACAAATCCATAAGGGTTGCATGGTAACGTGGTGGTTAGTGCTGTCATGTCACAGCAGTGAGATTATAGGCCTTTATTTTAGATGTACCCATGGATACCCCTGTAACCTCCCACAGTCCAAAAACACACATGGTGATTCTTCATGTATCCATGGAGTCAGTGTGCTTCGGTGGCTGTCTGATTTAGTAGAGGTTAACACAGATAGAAAAAAATCCAATTATGATGCTCTACATGAAAAACTTAATATTTTTGTTTACATGTCATTTTGCTCTTCTTTCTTACCAGTAATAAATTTATGACTGCCAAATTATAGCAGCATTATTTACCAGTCATATGAAGACATTAATTTCAGCTCTTTCAGTTAATTTTTAATGGATTTATAGTTGTAGACTTTTGAATAAAGAACATGCAAACATCTGTCACCAATCAGTGGTTATGCCGAAAAAGGGGACATATTTCGAAACATTTTTATCTGTTTAACTTTTCTCTTTATTGGTGAAATCTAATGGAGTACTTGGCCCTAAGTCAAAACCAAATTTTGCACAAATCTTTACAGCCAATTATGAGAAATAAACCTGTCGAGTTTGAAGTTGAAACAAAAAGTCTTTTATTATGAATGCTGAAAAACACTTTGAAACTGGTGTTTTTAATCTCAGCAATATTGCAGCAGTTTTATGAGAATGAAAGAATGGTGAATTTTCTCAGATTAAAAACAGATTAAAAAATGGGTGAAGATAATGGAAAACAAGTCCAAAAGATTTACATTATTAAATCAGAGAAACAACTGAGAATAGAACAGGCTCTTGAGACTTTGCTGCTTAGGCTCGTACTGATTAAGTACCTGATCCTGACAGATGTCATATGCAAAGAACATAATACATACCCTAAAACTTCTTCTGCATTGTGTTTTCTGTCCATGCAGTTATAATATTCCAACATGAAACATACACATATGATTTGCGTAATCATGCTGTAAAGATGGATTGGATAAGAACAAAGTTGTGACCAATGAAATAATCTTCTTTTAAAATACTGTATTAACTTTGCAGATTTTTTACTAAATGGAAGCTGCAACACTTTTTGCACGGAAAACAATACTTACTGTGAAGAATTATGCCAAAGACATAAAGATAAGGTATTCTGCAAGCAATTAATATGATCAGCTATTTACCTTAAAAGTAAAAATGCAGAGTATTGTTGGAAATGAAGTAATGAGGGCGTTTGGCATTGTGTATTCCTACTTGAGTGCTCAGAAACGGTAAGCAACATTTCAGGAATTAGTGAGGAATGAGTAACTGTTTTCCTGATGTTCAGCTGCTAGTTTTCATAATTATGACTTGATGAAGGAAACTCCTGCTGGCTGTATTTCCACTTTTTCACCAAATAAAAGAAATATTTCTAAAATTTCAACAAACTACAATTGCAATTTGAAGGTGTTTCCATTACGCATAAGCCACAATTCTTGTCAAATCTTACTACAAGGGTGACATTTTATGAGAATTGCAGTTTTTGCCAAGTTGCCAGGTTACCATGTATCATCTTTGCAAAGTTCTTTACTTGCTCAGAAGGATTTGCCAAAGCTTTTTAAAGCCCCTTCTCCATTATTTTCTCTTTTATTTAATTGTAAAACCCTGCATTTCACTGTTGTTTGTGCTGTTGTGAACTGGTCACATGACCCCCTACATCACATACAGGGATGTGTAAATACAGAAAGTGTGTTTTCATTACACTCTTGCAATATGCACTACCAGTCAAAAGTTTGGACACACTTTCCCATTAGAATAAATTTGAAAGCATGTCCAAACTTCTTACTTTGTATATACTTTGTCTTAAAATGTCCTACTATAAGACTTTAAAAACTTTTCAGCGAGGTTGAGAGGTTTTTTTAAATGGAGGTGGCTCCATTGTGATTTTTTTTAGTGATATTTTTTTTCACAGTTCTAGGTGTAATTAAACTACGGAAGATGATTCATAAATGTTCATATGATTATAGTCATATATTGGCTTTGTTACATGGCACTTTTGAAGCCATGCATACATGTAGCTGGATTTTTGTACTGCCGTCATTTAAAAAAACCATAAAAACCCCAAAAAAATCACACACATTTTACATGTGCATTGGTAAGCACATTGAGTAGGCAGCCATGCTTTTTCTGACTAGAAATGCCAATGTGATGCTAAAATATCTTTGTTTTGTAAAAAAAAACAAAACCCTGCCATGTGTGGACAAGGCCTTAGTTGGTAATCTAATAGTTAACAGTTGCTTACTAGTGTTTTCCTCACTGGGACCCTACACAGCAGAGCCTCGTGCTGCTCATTTCATGGAGTCAGCACTGCAGTGAGCACCTGTGTCATGGTGGGCTGGTACCAATTTTCCACTGTCCTAATGGGTAGTGGTGGGCGGCCCGGCCTACAATGGACTGGGTGGGTCTTGCGGTGGTGGCCTCTGCGGTTAATGTCCTGGTGTGGATAGATCGCCTGGTGTTGGGGCCTAATGTTTACCTGAAGGGTTGGATGAGAGTGTTTTATATGTTTTACCTATGTGAGTGTGTGTGAACACATGAGGGGATGTGTTCAACTTTCAGTAACTTATATGTTTTTGTCTGTTAAGTTTGCTTTAATTGCATAAAGCACATTGTGCTGCTTTTGTATGTAAACTGCTATAAAATAAATTTTGATTGATTTTATAGCAGTGATTGATTCTTTTGATTCATACTATACAGACTCCCTAATAGTAAATTACTATTATTAATAGTCTTGAAAAATGTCACTTGGGTGATTTTTCATGATTATGTTCTCCAATCCCTTGTAAACTATTCAAAATGCTGTGCTGCTCAATGAATGACAAATGAGGAAACTTTTAAATATGTACAGAATTTATTCAACAACAGCCCTTTTACTTAAACAGATTGGGGTTGTTTTCATGTACAGAACAAAAAAATGTGAAATTGTACATTAATTTATTCGTAAATTGTCTACACCACTTAGTCCAATCACAGAGAAGCTGGAGCCTATCCCAGCAATCATCAGGCAGACAAACCCTGTAGAGGTCACCAGTCCATCACGGTGCCCAAATTGTACATATCTTTAAAAGTGACAATAATTTTTACAAATATCAGATGTATACATCTGTATAATGAAGCATGGAGGCAACATTAAACATAAAGCTGTGAACTTGATAATATTATCAGAAAGGTATAGTTTTGTAGACATCACTTCATTAGGTTAATATGAACAGTTGCTTATCTTGTTCTGCACGTTGCTGTTGTTTATGAGGTAGTAATGATCCTACAGAAGATTACAAGTTTAAACTCGTAACCACTCAAGCAGTTAATGCATGTTATGAAAATGGAGAAAATAAACTGCTTTAGGAGATTTGTCCAAAAAAAATCTTTTTCACAAAAGCACCACTACTCTTGAGCTGTTACAAATGACAACTAATGCTGCTGCTTCTTGCTGTTTTATGTAAGATAAAGGTGTTTTTTAAGCTACCAGTCATGCAACACTTGGTTAGATTCTAACTGTAACTGGAGCAGCTATAAGAGTTTTACTCTTTCACTATACGAACAAAATACACACAAACAGACATTAAATTTCATTTATGTGCATGTACTGAACATGTTGTTTTTTTATTGTCTTCAAGTCTTATATTACAAATAATACAAAGGATCAAGCTGGTTCCACATAAGTGTCCCTGTGTTGGCAGTGACCGTCAAGTCTGATAATTGGGTTGAATCACAGTGAAAGGTTAATCACTTTAATCTGAACAGCAGCAGCTTGTGTTAGTTGTATGGGATTAAATAGTTTAGACTAAGTTCTGAAAAATCAATAAACTTGCATATTTAAGACTGACTAAACTCATTGAAAAAGTCAACATTGTCATAATAGTCACCTCACTGTGAGATTTTATTGCAAAACTAATAATGTAAAAGCAATGGCCTTTAAGTGCTCATGTTTAGGCCCGAGACTAATAAGCTAGAGTCAGTGTTGCCCAGGAAAGTACTTTTTTACATGGATGCTTCCTCTTTTTTAGACTTGTAAGAAGGGAGGAAGGGCAGGTATTGGAAACACTTGAATCTTTTTAAAAGAGGGCTGCAGAAAGGAATGTCGTAGCAAGAGAGATCACACAGATTTTTGCTTTCTTCTTGCACCTTGTCCTGCCAGCTTTTAATGCCTCTCTCTTTGTCGGTGCCTAGAAAAAAAAAAAAACAAGGGCCATAATTGAGGGGCTCATTTGATAATATCTAGCTGTTAATATTGGAATTTTCTTCATACCTGGAATGGTGTTATCCAAAATGAAACCAAAAAATCCACCGATGAACATATGTGTGGTGAAGAGTACTACAATCACTTGATCCAGCTCTTTTATTCCTTTCGAAGGGGAACAAGATTGAAAAAAGACGTGTTACCCTTATGCAACTTGTGAAACAACACAAAAACTATAAATCCCAAAGGCCAGAGGTCAGATGTAAGTTGAGCCTATTAAAACAGAGAAATCAAAAAAGTCTCACTCAAAACTAGCAGCAACTGTAAATCATGTTAGAGAGAGCAGCAGCCAATCCACTCACGATCTGGCTCTTATGTGTGTGTTGGATTTATTTCATACCCTGCCTGGCCCCAAAAAATTGCCACCATAAAAAGGGTCATTCCCTTATATTTCATTGAACCGCCTTTAGCTTTGATTACAACAATATTTGCTCTTGCGTTGTTTCAATAAGCTTCTGCAATTTATTTCTATCCCGTGTTGCATTCGTGTTTCACCCAGATCTTGTATTGATGATAAGAGACTTCAATCACTGTGCAAAGCCTTCTACGACACAGCCCAAAGATTCTCAGTTAGGTTCAGGTCTGGACTCTGTAGTAGCAAATCCATGTGTGAAAATGATGTCAAATGATATTGCTCATCTTAGACCTGACCGACTGCAGGAACCCCAAATTATAGCACTGCCTCTTCAGGCTTGAACTGTAGCCATTACACATATTGGTTGCATCTCTTCATCTGCCTCTCTTCTTACCCTGATGCACTCATCCCTCTGGAACAGGGTCAACCTGGACTCATCAGACCACATGGCCTTCTTCCATTGCTCCAAAGTCCAATCTTTATGTTCCCCCTAATAAACTGAAGCCCTGGTTAGCTTCAATGATTAGTGGGTTTTTTTATGCCTACACATCTGTTTAGTCCCAGTCCCCTAAATTCTCTTCATACTGTGCATGTGAAAATGTTCTAACTTTCACGATTAAACATATCGCTGAGTTTTACTGGTGGGTTTTTATTTGATTTTATTGAATGTTTATTCAGGGTTTTTTCCAACCATATTTCTTCCTGGAAAACGTCAGTTCCCCACTTTTCTTACAGTTTTTAATAACATGATAGACTGTTTTTAACTCAGTTTGAGTCATTTCTGCAATATCCTCAGGTATTTTTTTGGCATGGTACATTTTAATAATTCAATCCTTCTTAATGAGACTGACAACTTTAACCCCACCAAGTGATGGTTTAAGAAACAAGAAGCTACTCATAGCACCAGCTTAGGTTATATAACTTGTCACCAGTTGAAAGATTACTGCCATACCAGTAATGATCCAATAGTTGGCCTGTAATTATTAGCTTAGTTAAATCTAAGTAGCGACTTTTTGTTTGGCCAGGCAGTGTAGCTATGCTTTGCAGACTAGTTGACTCAGAGCTGTATATTGTATTGATGAGATGTATAAACCTCTGGTGTCTTTTTTTTGTTTTTCTTTTTCCAAGTGTTTGTGCAAGAATCCTTTTACGTCACCTTCATCCTGCCTTCTTTTTTTTTAACAATAAAACAAAAATTATTTTTTTCAAAATTCACATTTAAGTCCTCACTTACTGGCTGCTTTATGAAATGGTCATGTGACATCTGTGCAGTATGAGTAAAGACATATATTTTTCAAGATGTTCACATGACCCACAGTTTAGCACATGAGCTTTTAGCCCCCTATCACACTTCTTGGTGTAACCAATCCCTTTGATTGCACGTGTGCCTTTGAAAATTGAACATGAGTTGCAAACATTTTTCACCTATTTACTTTGGAAAGACAAGGCAAGTTCATTTATGTAGCACATTTCATTCACAAGACAAACCACTGTACTGTTCATAATTAAAATAAACAGATAAAAAAGACATTTGGGGTATTGCAAATTACACAAAATGATATGATGCAAACAGGAAATACATTACATCACTATTTTAAGTGATTATATCCTAGAAAATGAATAAAAAAAAAAAAATTCTAAAGTATATGCAAAAAAAAGTGTGTGTCTAGTTTTAGGAAGAACAAATAAAAAGGTTTAAAGAAGTGGTCTAAATTAAGTGAAGTTTGGACCAGACTTTAGGTTTTCTGCAAGTTAGTTCCTGATATTAGAAGCATGAAAATAAAATGCCGACTCTCCTTGTTTAGTTGTAACTCTCACTATGGAAAGCAGATGATCTTGGAGGACTCAGTGGCTCATATGGCGTCAGCAGATCAGATATGTATTTTGGCCCAGAGCAGTAAATTTTAAAATCCCTTATTTGCAGCACAGAAAGCCAGTGTAGAAATCTGAGAACCAAAGCAAAGTTTTCCATATTATTGGGCTTTACGAAGACAGCAGCCTTTGGTTTTATTGCTGTTTTCTGAATAATGAATGGGAAAAAAAAAACACACAGTAAAAGCTCCTTAACAGTATCCAAGCAAGCTAAAAACTGAATTAATGACTTGTCTTAGTTTTACACCACGTCTACTCTTTATGTTTAGCTTTACTTAAGATTCTCTTTCACCCGTGAAGTGTGTGTTTTCCATTGACTCTGACAGAATTGTAATAATGACGCATGTTCCAGGATGCAGTGGAAAATAGTGTAGGACACCATAGTGTGATGAAGTTGTAAAGTGTGCCTCTTTATAATTCTACAAAGGCTTAAAGACCACACTTAGCTTAATTTGATTTTTGCTGCACCATCAATGTGACCTTACTTTGCTTAAGGTGATCAGAAATTGCTTTTTGCTTTCGCCCTGTCTTTTTTAGATCTTAGATTGGTTAATATGGAAATCCTTCCGTGCACATAAATATACCAGACAGTTGTCTCTTATACGAAAAAAATCAAACTGATTCCTTTGAGACACAAAGCACAAAGGTTCAGCTAATTTATGTGGTGGAATACTTGCTGTATATACAGCAAAACAACAGTTGTTACACTGGGGCACCCATAGCACTCGCTTATTAACCAAATGGTCTACAGACTGAGTCCTAGCTTCCCTTGGCTGTTTTTCTTTATTGTATTTAAAACTAAGTTTGGCAAGATACCAAACACCACCATAAATGTGTTTATTGGTAAATGCATATGGTGTAGCACAAAGAAACCATAGAAATGCTATATGAATGCTAGTGTGATTGGGTGAAGGTGGCATTTGGTGCTTCAGTCTGCAATGGCCTCAATTCTTAGATTTTCAATTGGATGCATGCTTTCCCACCCAGTTACCACAAAATGTTTGAAATTTGTGCTGTTTTACACAGTAAAAATGAAAAAAAAAAGGAGAACATTTCTCCATTAGTTCTTTAATAGTAAGGCAACAATTGAGGTGTAAAGTGGACAAATTGAGGACCAAGGCAAGAGAAAACAGTGCTTCCATTATCCATTAAAAATTTCATAATCAATTCTTTTGAACCTCTCCCTGAGCCGTCACCTGGTGGCCGGGCCTTCGCCCATGGGGCCCGGTCGGGCTCAGCCCGAAAGGGTTACATGGGCCCCACCTCCCGTGGGCTCACCATCTGCGGGAGGAGCCGTAGGGGTCGGGTGCAATGTGAGCTGGGCGGCAGCAAGGGGCGGGGACCCTGGCAGTCCGATCCCCGGCTGCAGAAGCTGGCTCTAGGGACGTGGAACGTCACCTCTCTGGTGGGGAAGGAGCCTAAGCTTGTGCGCGAGGTTGAGCGGTTCCGACTAGATATAGTTGGACTCACCTCGACGCATGGCTTGGGCTCTAGAACCAGTACCCTTGAGAGGGGCTGGACCTTCTTCCACTCTGGAGTTGCTCATGGTGAGAGGCGCCGAGCAGGTGTGGGCATTCTCATCAGCCCCCAGCTTGGTGCCTGCACGTTGGGGTCTACCCCGGTGGATGAAAGGGTAGTTTCCCTCCGCCTCTGGGTGGGGGGACGGGCCCTGACTGTTGTCTGTGCTTATGCACCGAACAGCAGCTCAGAGTACCCACCCTTTCTGGGGTCCTTGGAGGGAGTGCTGGAGGGTGCTCCTTCTGGGGACTCCATTGTTCTGCTGGGGGACTTCAATGCTCACGTGGGCAATGACAGTGAGACCTGGAGGGGAGTGATTGGGAGGCATGGTCCCCCCCCTCTGAACCCAAATGGTGTTTTGTTATTGGACTTCTGTGCTCGTCATGGATTGTCTATAACGAACACCATGTTCCAGCATAAGAGTGTCCATATGTACACCTGGCATCAGGATTCCCTGGGCCACAGTTCAATGATCGACTTTGTAGTCGTATCGTCGGACCTGCGGCCATATGCCTTGGACACTCGGGTGAAGAGGGGGGCGGAGCTGTCAACTGATCACCACCTGGTGGTGAGTTGGCTCAGATGGTGGGGGAGGAAGCCGGTCAGAGCTGGCAGGCCCAAACGTGTTGTGAGGGTCTGCTGGGAACGTCTGGCTGAGTCCCCTGTCAGAGCGAGCTTCAACTCCCACCTTCAGCAGAGCTTCGAACATGTCCCGGGTGAGGCGGGGGACATTGAGTCCGAATGGGCTGTGTTCCGTGCCTCTATTGCTGAGGCGGCCAGCTGGAGCTGTGGCTGCAAGGTCGTTGGTGCCTGTCGTGGCGGTAATCCCAGGACTCGTTGGTGGACACCAGCAGTGAGGGATGCCGTCAAGCTGAAGAAGGAGTCCTATCGGGCCTTCTTGGCCTGTGGGACTCTGGAGGCAGCTGATGGGTACCGACGGGCTAAGCGGCATGTGGCTTCGGCCGTTGCCGAGGCAAAAACTCGGGCATGGGAGGAGTTCGGCGAGGCCATGGAGAAAGACTTCCAGACGGCTTCGAGGAGATTCTGGTCCATCATCCGGTGGCTCGGGGGGGGGAAGCAGTGCTCCATCAATACTGTGTACAGTGGAGATGGGGAGCTGCTGACCTCAACTCGGGATGTTGTGGGTCGGTGGAGGGAATACTTCGAAGACCTCCTCAATCCTACCAACACGTCTTCCCATGAGGGAGCAGAGCTGGTGGACTCAGGGGTGGACTCTCCTATCTCTGGGGCTGAAGTCGCTGAGGTGGTCAAAAAGCTCCTTGGCGGCAAGGCCCCGGGGGTGGTTGAGATCCGCCCGGAGTTCCTTAAGGCTCTGGATGCTATGGGGCTGTCCTGGCTGACACGCCTCTGCAGCATCGCGTGGACATCGGGGGCAGTACCGCTGGATTGGCAGACTGGGGTGGTGGTCCCCCTTTTTAAGAAGGGGGACCGGAGGGTGTGTTCCAATTACAGGGGAATCACACTCCTCAGCCTCCCTGGTAAGGTCTATTCAGGGGTCCTGGAGAGGAGGGTCCGCCGGATAGTCGAATCCCGGATTGAGGAGGAGCAGTGTGGTTTTTGTCCTGGTCGCGGAACAGTGGACCAGCTCTATACCCTCTCTGGGGTCCTGGAGGGGGCATGGGAGTTTGCCCAACCAGTCTACATGGGCTTTGTGGACCTGGAGAAGGCATTCGACCGTGTCCCCCGGGGGCTCCTGTGGGGGGTACTCCGGGAGTATGGGGTACCGGACCCCCTTGTACGAGCTGTCCGGTCCCTGTACGACAGGTGTCAGAGGTTGATCCGCATTGCCGGTAGTAAGTCGGATTCGTTTCCGGTGAGGGTTGGACTCCGCCAAGGCTGCCCTTTATCACCGATTCTGTTCATAACTTATATGGACAAAATTTCTAGGCGCAGCCGAGGGGTTGAGGGGATCCGACTTGGTGTCCTCAGGATTGGGTCCCTGCTTTTTGCGGATGACGTGGTCCTGTTGGCTTCATCTGGTCGTGATCTCCAGCTCTCGCTTGAGCGATTCGCGGCCGAGTGTGAAGCGGCTGGGATGGGAATCAGCACCTCAAAATCTGAGACCATGGTCCTCAGCCGGAATAGGGTGGATTGCCCTCTCTGGGTCGGGAGTCAGGTCCTGCCTCAAGTGGAGGAGTTTAAATATCTCGGGATCTTGTTCACGAGTGAGGGAAGGATGGAGCGTGAGATCGACAGACGGATCGGTGCGGCGTCTGGAGTAATGCGGGCTCTGCGCCGGTCTGTCGTGGTGAAGAAGGAGCTGAGCCAGAAGGCGAAGCTCTCGATTTATCAGTCGATCTACGTTCCTACCCTCACCTATGGTCATGAGCTGTGGGTCGTGACCGAAAGAACGAGATCTCGTATACAGGCGGCTGAAATGAGTTTCCTCCGCAGGGTGGCCGGGCTCTCCCTTAGAGATAGGGTGAGGAGCTCAGTCATCCGGGAGGGGCTCAGAGTAGAGCCGCTGCTCCTTCGCATCGAGAGGAACCAGTTGAGGTGGCTCGGGCATCTGGTCAGGATGCCTCCTGGACGCCTCCCTGGTGAGGTGTTCCAGGCATGTCCCTCGGGGAGGAGACCCCGGGGAAGACCCAGGACACGCTGGAGGGATTACATCTCTCGGCTGGCCTGGGAACGCCTCAGGATCCCCCCCGCAGAGTTGGCAAATGTGGCTGGGGAGAGGGAAGTCTGGGCTTCCCTGCTTAGGCTGCTGCCCCCGCGACCTGACCCCGGATAAGCGGCAGAAGATGGATGGATGGATGGATGGAATTCTTTTGAACAAATTGATTTTATTCCATGTAATTAGATTTAATAATTTCTTTAGGAACTTAAACTCTTGAGAGTACTGGACTATATGTCTAATGGACAAAAAATCGTAAAGTACCAAAGGTGCTGAAAGGCACTAAAATCCTGAAGTCCCTCTTTGACCTTTGGTTTCTAGTTTTTGGGCTTCTACTTCAATGTGGAAGTAATTTGAGGGGATGTTATCATAGTGGGTGTTTAAGGTTGAGAAAAAGAGATGTAAAAAGACAAAAAAAAGGACAAACTGCATTGCGCCGTGAAACTGAGTCTCACAGCGAAAAGCTTTTGGATTTTTGAGGGCAATTTTTCAATTCTGGAAGCGCCACAAACAAAATTCAATTAACCTCCATAGTGTTGGTGCAGGCAGTAATCTCAAAGATGGATGTCTCAGACCTTGCCAAGAAAAACTAAGTCTCACTCTGTGGGTAAATAAAACCAAGTGAACGAGAGGAAAATACTTTTTGTAACTTGGATGAACTGAAGCTTGAACCTAAAGCATTCCTCGTGGTGTAATAAGGACATTCTCCAAGTGTTATGTACAGGACCTTTGAATAGCCGTGGCTGATCAAGAAAAGATAAAAGTAGGACACAAAGAGACAAATTTGCAGGTCATTTCTGTCTAATTGGGTGGAAGGTCACATGGAGAACTGCTTAGCTGTTGCTATATAATCTTTAGGCATCTGTATAAGAAAGTCCACTGAAGTTAAAAACAACAGTGTAGGAAGGTTGCTTGGTGGCAGAGGGGAAGCCTTTGTAATCACCAGACCACTGAGACACTAATTTCCTGAGTCCAACTTGGCCTTTCATGTGGCATGTGTGATCACCAGCACATGGGAGAATACAGAGAGCCATTGAATATGTGAATGCCTGCATGTCCGATGCCCTGCTTTCATAATGCTCCTCAGGCAATAAACTGCCTAATGAAGTTGTATCGAATTGAATCAAGGCCTGCAAACAGCGCTGACGTAGTTTTACTCTGAGCACACTCTTGTTCAAATAACCCACCCCTAAGCACACACACACACACACACACACGCATACACACACACACACACACACACACACACACACACACACACACAAACATGCACATACATTTTCTTCCCAAAGAGGCAACAGTCAAAAGTTCAAGGCACCCACTGAGATGGTTGTAAGTACCACAGCCTGTACATGTAAGAATGTCTGGATGAGCTGCACTTTGTTTACAAAGAGCATTGACATGACTACTCTTGTGGGGAGTTATCAGCTGATTGTTGAGGCTGGAGAAAGACTCTGGAGCAAGAGTGCTTTATCTGATCCGGGCAGATTACAGCTACTGACATGGGGGCTAGCCAAGAGGATTGAGAGGTAAGCAGCCTAGACCTGAGAAAACCAGACAAGCCCTCATGCCCAGTGTTGAACTCAGGATTAGCACTTTCTTGGGAGACACTAGCATCACATGACTCCTAGGCTCAAGGTCTTATGTCTACAGAGAAGAGCTTTTTAATCTTAAGGATTGCTCTTTTGATGGTGCTTTCATAGGCGGCAGCCACAAAGACTCCACATAGGCAATCAATGTATCATGAAACGGAGAAAATCATCAGCTGACAGCCTATGATTGATTCCTCACTGTGTCTCAGATCTCTTATCGATCATACTTGATTAAGATTGTCTCATTTCGCTTATTGGATTAATGTTTCATGGCTGGATTAGACTAATTGGGTTCTACCTGTTGTGTATGACCACACAAGTGCATTATGTTTATGTAGATCAGAAGACAATTTTGTAGGAGGGGAAAATAATAATGCACTTCTGTGAATGTTATTCTACCCTCTCCCATGACAGTTTCCACCCTCTGTAGACAACCAAACAGCAGTGTATGAGTGAAGCAACTCATACATACCCCACAGCCACTGCCATTAGCTACCACTGGTTCACACAAACAACCCAGAGGTACCTGTAAACCAGGAATTAACCCAGATTAAACCCTCCATAAAGATTACAATTTTAACCTGTCACCTGAGGACTGTAATTCTCTCTATTTAACCTTTTTAACTTCTTTTGTCATGCAATTACTGGTTTAATTACCTTACAGATGAATTCCGGCGGTGCAGGGGGAATAACGGGGACATTTTAAAAGCTTGATATGAACATACATGTGTGTATACTCTGACCTCATTAAATGAACCACTTAGTCACAAATATAATCTTCTGTGTAATGTTGAATAACTGAAACATATAAAATTAAACTTACTCTGATGATTAAAAAAAACACATGGTCCTGTATTGGATGTTTTTACTGTAACAAGTTGTTTTTCTTTACTTTTTTTCTTTAAGCTTAAACATCCTTTTTTAACAGTCCCCAACAGTCAGCACACCCCTCTGGTGCTAACTGTACTTTCCCCAGGCAGTTACTGTCATGTGTAATAAAGGACAGCTTGTCTGAATTGTATTTTTAGTTATATTCTCGAAGGGTCTGACAACACTCATATAATTATACTTGAAATAATTACAAGACCCCTATCAGCCCTTTTGCCCCTACAGTGATTGCAAGCAAAACACCATGTGTCAATGTGAGGAGAAAAATAATCAGAGCAAGAACATTAAAGTCCCAACAGTGCTCTCTACAGCCTGAACTCCTCCATACAGTTAATTGAACCTGGCTGACGTGGGCTGACCAACTAAACTAAAACCTGAATGAATTATCTGTCCTAATCCTAATTTGTAAAAAAGAAAAGAAACGGAAAAAAAAAGAAAAAACAAAAGAATATTTGGACTTGATCAGGTAAGACCCTTAAAAAGTTGTCCGTGTCACTTGGAAATCTAGGCTAAAGACCAAAAGTAAAGTGTTTGCCATCTGGGCCTGAGGGATTTGGTAACACCTTGACCTTAAGAGCTTAGTCAGGCAAAACCACTGCCATCTTTTTAAGCATAATCAGTGGTTGGATACACAGGAGCACATAGCCTCACACTCCCTGTGGTCACAGTGTATCAGCCTGATATGAATATGTTATTGTTTAATGTAATTCACAGATCCCTCATTGTTGAGCAATCATTAACAAAGATGATGTTTCCGGGTTTGGGAATTTTACCCCCAAAGCAACAAACAAAACAGTTTCATGGGAGAAATGTATCTAAATAAATGGTCCCATACAAAATCCATTCAGCCATCACAGTGTTGACTGATGGTAGATGAGCTTTTCCAATGTGCAGAATTTTTCTTTGTAACAACATCTGATGTGGGTATGACTGTGCAAACACTTTAAAAAATGTTTTAATATCTCAACCAAGATACAACTTCTGCTCTTTAGCTTTATTTCTTTGATGCATGGTAATAAACCAGTTCTGCATTATGACAAACTCATACAAGTTATTTGCGCTGTCCAGGTATGTGCCACTGGTTACAGATGTGCACTGGAGTCTAACCCATTCCCATGAGATTATGTGTTTATTAAAGGATAAGTAAAGAAATTATATTAGCATGTCTGTGACAGCTAGCATTCCGGGAAGTTTTTTGTTTGTTTTGTTTTTTTTCTCTCTTTTTTTTTTTTTATTTCCTTGTTGTTGGGTCATTTAAATTGGACTGGGGTCTCTACATTGAACCTTTCATGTCCTCATCAAATTCTTCAACAACAAATTTGCCTGTTTTCATCTATCAGATTTAAAGGCATGCGATGCTACAGTCTTCCACGACTGCTGGTAAACCTTGGCTCGCCATGAATCGGCCAGCAGATGGGTTAAATGTATACAAGTTTGGCAATCTTTGCAGGAGCTGTGGGATCTGAGCCTTAAAACTGAGCTGTTATTCACAGAAATAAAATTGTATTTTCCAGTGCAAGTGCATTCACACCTCGGCACGTCTCAGCACAATTCCTTTTCTCCGTTTAAAAAAGAAATTGCTGGCTTCACTAACTTGTCCTTTGGTTTGAAATATGAGACAGCAGGTGGATGGAAAGGTAGAAAGAAAAATACACGATCACTACAAAACTGTACTGCTATGTAAATGCAATATGAGGAAAGTTTCCTTTTTGTGTTAAAAACTGCAGCTGCTGACCTCTAGTTCCAGATAAACTGTACAGCAAGCTTAACGTTTTTAGCACCTCAGGAAGTTGGTGGTTTAAGCACACGATTGACAAAAATGGCAACATGAAACTAGTTCAGAGTTTACCATTTTGCATTTATTGTACTTTTTGTACTGACCCTCAAACAAAAAAAAAAACTCTGTGAAAGTATGTTTAAGGTTTTTATTGTAATTATCAAGTAAGCTGCACATTTCCCTTTGATTTCAAGGCTCAGAATGACTGACTAGCTGGCATTAAAACGTATCTTTGACTTGTGCTAAAGCCATTTGTGTCTTTTATAATACTTCTCAAAATAGTTTATAAGATAATGAAGTGATGAATATCATTTTATGGGACTCACGAAAAGTTCTGGAGATTTTAAACCATTAAAAAAATAAATAAATAAATTTTAAAAAAAAAAAATATATATATATATATATATATATACAGTCAGCCGATCGCCATAATTTTTCCAAAAAGAAATAAAAAATATGGAATACCAAACTGACTGTATTGATACTGGCTGCTGTGGCATTCTTCTTTTTACAATTTATTTACAGTCATGCAAATTGACCTTAAATCTATACAAAGACAATTTGAAATCAGGTTAGTATTGGGTCTCATTTTCCATTTTGGATCCCCAAATGTAATCAAGATTTGACACGTGATTGCAAAGAGCTAGCTGTTAGCTGTTTTGTAATGTTCTATTAATTGTATAATCACAATTATCTACTATAATAGCATGTTTGTTTGATTGCCAAAGCATTTTTTCTTTGTTGTACTGGTGTGTGGAGAGTGTTTCCATTCCTTTAAAAAAAATATTTGTCTCTTATTCAGCTAAATGCTTGAGTTTGCTCATGGACCTGTATATGACTGGACAAAATTACCTGAATTATCTGAGCATAATCTTTTATACGAAGTGTACAAATTCTCTATATATTGAGAAAAAGAGATATCAAGTTTCCTTCATGACCACTGCTAGCACTGAATGCACCAGACCACCTCTTATGAAAGGAGATAATATTATCCAATAATTCCTGTCCAAATTGGTGACTACAAGATCCAGAAAAAAAAAGTAATCTTTTTAACAATTAAACTGTTAATCCTGTGTCAGTTACACATGTAGAAGAACAGTATCAAGTTCAAAGCTAATTATAGGCATGGAAGTGAGTCTAGTGTTTATCATACTGGCTCTGTTGCTGAATTTTTGAAGAATATTTTTGATCTAAATCTATTTATATTAGGAAATCTAATATCATTTATACATACTGTATCCTGGCCGAATCTCTGATGTAGCATCAGCCTATAAAAGCCAAAGCCAATTGAAAATAGCACACTTTCTATTGCACACTTTCATACACTTTCTAAGCACACTTTCTATTGCTTAGATACTGTAAAATAGCCAATGGATTTTGATTATAAGAAAATTGATGGAAAAACCCATGGATGTTACATTGGTGGGGTTGAGTGTGTTTTAACACTCACTTTCTGTTCTCACATCTTGAAAAACAAAAAATGCACAGTTTTGCCACAAACATGGCCGCTCTGTGATGTATCTTTTATCCCCTTCTACTCCTCTTGTGCCACCTCTCTTGTAGTTCATGTTCACCAGAAAGAAGTTATGGACTCAACCTAAAACTATAAAGTTTCTGCAGCTGCATTTACATGTTCATATTTGTAAATAAAGTTTTGTGTTCCTTAAAAAACAAAAAAAAAACAAAAGAACACCTGCCTGAGAAATTCAAGTATGAGAATGTGTAGAAAAAGATTTTCATGGCTGCAAAAAGGATGGGTATTTGAAAACAAAAATAGTGCTTTTAACGCACGGCCGCAGTGTGCATCATTGTAATCAGTGTACCAAGAAATTATGCACTGATAAACACTACACAATTATTTTGTTAATTTTTTAACACATTCATTTTGCTGTAATCAAATAATTAGAAAAGCATTAGAAGAGTGCAAACCTCCACCAAAGCGTTTAAAAAGATCCATGATCCAAACAGTGATCCAGATCACCACCAAAATTAAATCAGTTCTTCCTTTTCACATTTTCAACAGCTCCTGAAAATTTTACAAAAATCCATCCATAACTTTTGAGTTAAACAGACAAACAGATAAATGCTGGGGGAAACATAACCTCCTTGGCGGAGGTAATTAACACAGTCCGACCCCTGAGATATATGCAATGTTCAGTTGTCACTGGCAGATCCTGCCCTAGCTTACCGTCAAAGACTGAAACATGTAAAAAGTTAAAAGTAGCATAACATGATGTAAATTCTAATTTAGAAACCAGCTGGATTTGATAGTTAAAGTACTTAAAATTACACTTTAATTTAGGTCTGTTAAATTTTGGTCAGGAATATTTTCTATTTTATTTTATTTTTTTTTGATTGTCACACAAATGAATAAACCTAATCTTGAGTTTACCGTAGTCAAGTCTGTCATTTGAGTCAGAAATTCATGCAAATACAAAAAAAGTTGCTTTGGCTGCAATATATTAATACAAATGTGCTTGGAAAACATACACATCCCAGCAATAATTGTGCCAGGGTACACTTTGGGATAAGTGAAGACAAACAGCCATTCATGCTTACTCCATTACATTTGTGTTTTAAATCTTTTTTTTTTTTTTTTTTGCATTTGTGCATGAGTTAAAATTACCCGTGTCAATGATGCCAGGGTTGGAGTGGAACCAGGTAGGTAACACTAGACCGCTGAAGGTAGAGAAGCCAAGGATGAGGAGGTTGCGAGAAGAGTTTAGATCAACATACTGGAGAGAGAAAAAGGGACAGAGAAAATATGAAATACAAATTGTTGAAATTGGCTTATTGACTCTCAGATGCAAACCATTATTTTGTTGTTGTGTCTCAACTGGTTGCCTTTGCTGTTTTGGAACTTATTTAGAAATGTGATTAGAAATAATCTGGAAATCAAGAAATTACCCAAATTCTATTTTGGTTTGAGATTCACATTTACTCGATCATGACAGTTTAGTAAAGGCCAGAGTTGGGTCAAGCCAGGCTAGTATTGTGTGCTGAGAGGTTGATCTAATTGGAAAAAAAATAGACTTTTTCTGTCTCACTAAGGAAGATTGACCAAGATTATGAGACAAGGATAGATATGCACACATGCAAGTGCAAAGAAATCTGCCTTGCTTTGGCTTTCTATCTGTTCATTTGCTTTCGGGTCTCATTTATTTTCCCATTAGTCTTTCTAAAACCTGAAACTTGATACTGGACTTTTCTGTCCATACTTCTTATGTAAGCACTTTGTCATTCCAATCAATACCTTTGCATGCTGTATGTACTAAACAGTTTATCTCCCAAGACTATGACATTGAGTGATACTCAAGAGAGTTGTTTTTGTTCAGTACAAACTAAATATTTGTTAGAATGGGAAGTGAAAATAGTACAATATTTCAACCTTTTATAAAGACAGAAAGGAGCTCTTTAAAGGAAAAATATCTTGTTGGGGTGGGACTCCCCACACTACTGACTTACTGAATTCAGTGTTTTGCAAGAGCATAGGAAAGATTTCTGTGCTTTGACTATTACTTTCTAGCAAATACTCCCTGCTGCTTGTTTTTGTTATCGGCCAGTAAAAAAGCAGCATGCATGTTTTACACACAGCATGGCTTTGAACACAGCCAAACGGTTCAATTCTTTCGCAAATAAATCCAGCAAAAAGTTATTTGCAGTTTTTATTGGCTATTGGAGAACTACAGTATTTTCCAGTTTCAACAAATGTTTTGCCAGTTTTCTTCCAAATGTGTCTGTTGTGGAGGAGGAAAGATTAACATTGTGAAACTTAGGAAGCATGATATTAAAGTTCAATAAATCATTTAATTGTATTGTAGAAAATATTTTTTCTTCACCATTAGAAAGTATTTATCTTTCAGTCATATTAAACTAATTTGACAGTAGCCTAGTGAGATTTCTGAATGTTTACATCCATAGTAAAAGACATATTCTAATAATTTTAAACAAGTCAAATCTTTGTTGGTGGCTTGAAAGAGCAGTGCTACAAGTCAAGACATTTTTTCGTTTTACTGCTGTAAAAATGCTGCAATGTCTTGTTGCAGGACAAATGACAACATAAGACCCCAGATTACTTGGTAGTTTGCAGTTTGGCCCATTTCCTAGCATTAATGAAAAATAATAGAAAATCTTTATTATTAACAAACATATGTTGTATTTTAAGCATCGTCCCTTTTGAGCTAACGAGGGCCTTACTACATAGGTCTTTTAAGAATTATCCATTGACATTCATATAAGAACTTCTGTAAATATTAGTGGAAATCAAAGTACTCTGCTGGTCGCAGACAAGGTACAATGTAAAATGTAATAGCTGTCTTGACTTCCACGAGTAAGTTACCAGTACTGATGTGTGCTACTTCATAGGTTCTATAAAGTAAAATGTAACTGCACAGTGAAAAAGTGCATTGACATTTGTATTTACAGTAAAGATTACATCGCTTAAGCATCTCCCACTTGATTATTTTATTTTAAACATAGCTAACGGGGTTTAAGTAACTTTCACAATTGCAATGAACACCATAAAATGTAAATAGCAAAAATCATAAAAGACTGACGTGACATGCAACTATAACTTTTTGTCCTTTTAAGTCCAACTCCAGCAGATATTTAAAGGGTAATGCACCTTGAAAATGTATTTGTGGGATGTAAACAACTGTCATGTTTTTGCCACCCTGATCTCCTGGCGCTCATCATTGGTAACTCGATCCACCTGCTGGCTTCCTAATTGCCTCTGCTACCTCATTCAGTTCACCTGGTTTCCTCAGTTGGATTGATCCTCAGTTGCCGACCTTCTGCTTTATGCCCCTGGATTACCCTCCTTGCCTTGCCCTCGACGGACACTGCAACTTTTCGGATCTTCTGGTTACCGACCCTGCCTGTCTTTGGATCTCTGAGCCTTGTCGTTGCCTGGACGAGTATTTTGCCATCCTGTTTACCTCCCAGCTGTTGCCTGGTTTCTTCTGCAGACCATTCCCCCGGACTGATCTTCTGTTCATACTCCTCCACCAATAAACTGGTCATTTGTCCAGAACTCCCTGTGTGTGGCTGTATTAAGGATCCTCAGGGTAACTCATTACAAACAACATAATATTATTAAATTATTATACAAACCACATATATTGTGGTTAAAGTGTGTCATTTTAAAATTTCTTTTAAAGAAAATTGATTTAATGGGTAATTTTTTTAAATGCCCTCTACAGGGTAAAACCAGGTGCTGTTTTATGTGAGCTAAAGGTAATCTTGATTCTCTTTTATATGACAAAAAATACATATATTTTAAAAGAGCTTTTCAGAGTATATAGCTGCAAAGGGACTGATTTGCGTTTTAGGGGAGTATAAAAGCAACACTGGACTTAATTTTTTTTCATTCAGCACTTCCAACACTGGCATCAACTTAATGTGAGCGCAACAGTGCTAACTTCTCAGATTGATATGGTTTGGGCCCACCTTGTTCTTCCACTACTGTGTTGTGTAGCTGAAGGGATTCTGAAGGGGAAAAATCTTCCACCTTGAAGACCATTTTGTGATGTTACTGCTTTTTAAATCTGTTGTCTTTGATTTTCATCTTTCAAGTGGCCCCCCTCCATCTCTTGATCCCCCTAGACCTAACACCCCTGAACCTGTTTTTCTGGTATGTTTTCAAAATTTTGCAGTGCCTTGAACGATGTAAAAGGTAGCAGGTGCACTTACACTTCAACCCATTAAATATCGGAGTGCCACGCCCGATTTTATGGATTTTTTCATATAAAAGTTTGTACAATCTGTTGGACGTTTCATATTTCCATAATGGCATTCCATCGTGCACCTCCTGGTCTGTCAGTAGCATTGAAATATGGTATCAATGCAATGCTATGGTTTCAATGGAGATAGTGTGTTTCTGATAAAATGACATATAATAACTGCATCTGTTTGATATCTGTAAGAGACATGTCTTCTAAGACCTTAAAACACATGCATTAAAAAAAAAAAAAAATCTTTGCACAAGACTATCATCTTCTTCACAACCCGCTGGTTAAGGTATTAATCCTGTGAAAATCTATCTGCGTTCCATAAAATATCTCATTTTAAAACCTTTAAAAAAAAAAAAGGACCTCAATGTTTTTGGTTTTTTTTTTCCACCTCATTCAGTCTCAGCAGTTACCAATAATTTCCTAACTCAGCGCAGTACCATCTTTTGCCCACTCGCTCAGCTGGGCCCTTAGTTAGCAGCTAGTGGCTGTCACCTGCTCTAGATACTGCATGCTAGCCCCTAGCTAAATTCTTGTGCCAGTTCTTATTTGTCTCTTCTGGGCTATATTGTGAGAAGATTAAATGTAAATCTTTCTCAATGTAAAACTGCAAAAATCTCACAATTTTTAGTTCATATTCAAAACACTCAGTATCTCAGAATCAGTATCTGTGATACTGGTCAAGGCCAAAGGTCAAAACTGGTTACTCGTGATCTTGGGACCCTTAGGCAGAACTGCAATAAAATTGGGCATTGTTTTGTACTGTGCTCAGAAAGACCAGCTTCTCTGGGTCAAAGGTCATTAAAATGGTCTGAGGCAAAGTGGAAAATTGCATTGTGGTCACATGGATGAAAATTGGGAATTCCTTTTAAAAAGACATTAATGTCCTGTCCATACTGAAGAGGAAAGGGGCCACCTAGCTTCCAGGAGTTAAACCTGACTGCCTGGTAGCGTAGAGTCAGATCTGTTAGGCAGATATAATCCTGCATCGGACCAGAATGGCACATTTCCATCCCAAATCTCCAACAACTGCTCTTCCTCACTGCATTGTGAACTACTGGGGATGCTCCACAATGGTTCATCAGCATTTTCTCCATTTATTGAGACATGTTGCTGCCATTATGGTCAAAATAAACTAATATCCATTCATTAATTTCTTTAGTCTAATCACAGGTCACAGGGAAGCTAAAGCCTAACTCAGAAATCATCGGGTGAGAGGCAGGGTACAAACTGGACAGGTCAATTTAGCTAATATGTTCCATGTAATTGTAAAATGTCTCACATGCAACATTTGATATGCTCTTCATATTCTAGTTGGAATAAAATATGGAAAACCATTTCATTCTAATTTTATTCATATTGTACACAGTGTTCGCCCTTATTAACACAGTATTTTGGTAAGGCAAGGCAAGTTTACTTGTATAGCACCTTCATTTACAAGACAATTCAAATTGCAAAAAGTATTCTTGGTATTGGGGCTGCCTGAAAGTTCCATTCTCTTTCTCTTTATTTCTTGTTCTCTTTAGACTTTTATTGTCTTTTCATTTGCTAGTTTTTATGCTTCAATTTCTTGTTTTCTAGCACACCCACTTTCATTTTATGTCTGGAAAATACAAGCCAGGATCATTATATCCCATATACCAGGTGCTTTACATCATAAAGCATTCACTCAAATAAAGTATGTCACAATAGTTCCTGTGTTTACCTGGAGGTTTGATATCCCCACAGCTGCAATCATTCCAAACATAACAAGGAACATGCCTCCGATCACAGGATCTGGGATGGTAATAAAAACTGCTCCGAACTTCCCAAAGATCCCCAGAAGAATCATCAGAATTCCAGTTGTCTGGAGGACCAATCTGCTGCCAACCTAGCAAGGAAAGATCTGGTTAGATAGGATAAACGAAATATTTCTCACCAGATGAATGTAATTTTGACTAAGGGCAGGGTATGAGGAAACAAATGGCTGGACAGCTGTGAAACTTTGGTTTTTACATGGATCTAGACATTAGCAACCTACACCAATAACCTAGAGCACTTAAATGATAGAAAACATGGACTAAGAAGTCTCTAATGAACTGTCTTTTTTTTGCATCATAAGATCAACCAAATGTGTGTGTTTATTTGAAGAAAAGATGGCAGTAGATATGCAAGTGAGTTTTTTTTGCATGCCTGAGTACAGCCCAATCAGAACATGTTGGTTTTCAGCACGCTTCATTCTTAACCGCCTGGAGGAACTCCAATACAGCCTGGAGGAACTCCAATACAGCCTGGAGGAACTCCAATACAGCCTGGAGGAACTCCAATACAGCCTGGAGGAACTCCAATATAGCCTGGAGGAACTCCAATATAGCCTGGAGGAACTCCAATATAGCTAAAAATGGTTTGCTCAGATTCATGCTTTGTTCTTTGATGTTTGTTTGTTTGGTTTGATTTAACTGACACACTATAACTGACTTTGCTGAGTTGTCACTTTCTTTCCAACTTGTTTAATAACATTTTCCTAAGTAGAATAAAAGTACTGGTTTCCCCGCTTGCTGTGACCAGCAATAAATTACTAGTTGCCTTTTTAGGTTTATACTAAACCTTGTTAACATCATTGTTAAAGTGATCTGGTTACACATGTTTTGTTATTTAGTATAGTCTTAAGATCTTATCTGTAAAAATAGGACATTCCGATTGGTGCTAATTATCATTTGATACAGGTAAAGCAACCTAGAATCATTTGTTTTTTTTAAATAAAGGCTTCATATTATTTAGATTTTTTAAGTCACTTTGGTTTACTTATTGAATGAATTAATGGGAAAATTGCCAAACAAGCTCAGACAAATCCAACTCATTGTACTGTCTGTTCCAAAACAATACACAAAGTTGGCAGAAGGAAAAGACTAATGGATTATCTAAAGCTCCAGAGCTAGATAGTAATACTGAAGACTTATAGTAGATATTAGACCTACCTTTTACACAGTGTAAAGGAATGGTGAGTGTGTGGTGAATAGCAACGTTTTTGCTCTAATGTGGTCAAAGATTAAAAGGACTGTCAGACTAATAGGGATTACTTCTGTATGCAAGTGTCATTGTGTACCTTTGTAATTCCAAGCGCAGCAATGTTCTGGCTGTAGGAGGTGGTTCCATTGCCCGTTCCCCACAGTGCAGCTAGAACGCAACCGATGCCCTCCACGGCAATCCCTCGGTTGATGGCATGAGTTGGAGGAGGAGGGGCACCAGACAACCGTGCACAAGCATAATAGTCGCCAATTGATTCCATGGTAGATGCCAAGACCCCTGCCATCATACCCAACACTGAAGACAAACTCACTGTGGGTAAACCCCACTGGCCTTTGGAGAGAGTACAAAGCAAACGTAAAAACTGTACTCTTGAAATAACAGATCTTGGTAGCACAATGATTGAATGCTCAGTATTTTCCTTTGGCTGAAGTCTTGGCAGGCTGCCACCTTGTGACTGAGGAAGCAAAGAAGACTGGTTTGTAAAGCATGAGAGATACATTTATTGCTCAAACCACTGAGAGATTTATATACAGGCAGCTATACAACATCAGCCAGATCCCTGCTGACTTTTCTCAATCCTTTATACAAATGTTTGAATAGTTCCAAACACCCTGTCAGGGTTTGCTTTTTTAATATATTGTAAGATTCTAATTTATTGTACTCCCCAGCAATCACAGCAGAAAAATATTAATTCACCAGCTGAATGTGAGATGCTAACCGTAGTCCATGAAAGTGACTCAGTTTGTTCTAAAATTTGACTGTTTTTGCCAAAATGAGAATGAAGGTTTTCAGTTACAGCATGGTGAATAACTATTTCCACAAAAAGTTTTCTTCTGCACAATGTAGATACAAGTAGAATAAAAAGATAGAAAAATGTAATCCTTTCTTTGTTTGTTTGTAATGTTTTTAAAGAAATATACTGTATAAAACGTTTAAAGTCCTTCTGCATTTTGCCAACCACCCTTCCCTCTCCAGTGAAGTAAAGGAAAAGAAATTAGGAAAATATTATAGGAGCAATTATATATTTTTTTGCAAATGCATGGGCTCTAAGAGGTTGTAGTACCATCATCTGTTAAACCTTAAAAATCTATCAAGAGGTATAATGGATTTACAGCTGTATCTACACTTTGTTCAGCATATTTTCCTAGACTAAATTAGAGATTACACTAAATGAAACTAAACTAAACGTTTTAAAAAAGAAAAGGCTACTATGTAGCCCTAAAACCTTGAGTTCTCCTGCACTGTGTGCACAGATATACATTTACTTACATTGTTAAACATTGCTGTTTTGTGGTTGAATTTTCCTCGATTTGACTTTGCAAGTGATCGCCAGTCAGGATCAATAAAAATTTCTTTCGCAATACGTTTCTTTGCTGTCTTTGCTGGCTTGATGAGGATCAGTATTTCTACCCTTCTGAAACCAACTAAAATTCTTCCCATGTTCTGTCTTGGGCATGGTTGTTTAACACACGAAACTGTTCACTGCTGCAGTTTAGGTTAAATAATTTGCTGACATCTAAAATATTTTTCATTTCTGCGAAACCTTTCTGAAAAGAAACTCTTACCTATATTTTTAGTTAAATCCAAGGAGTGACTCTTTTGAATCAGTTAAATTGCCTTCAAACCTATGTAGTCCAAGTTGTTTTTTATTAGTACAAAGTCATTCTAACCAAAAACACTCCTTCTGTTTAAACAATGATTTCTGGTTCACCGTTTATTTTGTTTTATTAATTTAAAATTCTGTTTTATTCATGAATAAAACCGGAAGAACGTCTCTACATATAAATGTGAAAATGCAAATCAGTGGAAGGAAAATCTCCCCTTTTGAAAGAATGCATTTTTTAAAATTCTAACCCTAAGTATATATGACAGGCAAGCTATTAACATCCAGTCAATGTGCATTTAAAAGCTGGCACAAGCAGACGTCAGAATATTCTACAAAGATAACATTCAACATGACAGCATCCTTTGATGCACGTACAGTATCACATCATCAGAGGTTGATGATGCAGATACTCATGGTTTTGGAATGTGTGGCCCTGATGCGGCACATTTCTAAGTCTTAAAAAGTCACGCAATGACACCGAAATTGGCTAAACTTGTTCTGTAAACTTTAAATGGTTTAACCCTTTATTACCAGTATCAATGTCAAACTGTTGTCTTTACAGTTAAAAGATTTCACAAAATGAATACTACAACATAGGGAAACTAAAAGATGAATAAGGTTCTCATTACCCTTTTTTGTTCTTAATGTTCCTAATGTATACTTACAATACAAAAGTGTAAAGGACATTGCAAACAGACAATTTAACACGGAGTGAGTTGGGCTTACTTTTATATATTTTTTATTCATTGTCATAGCCGTTATAGTTCTAATTGCAGATTGATCCCTGGTTCATATGCAAATTCCAGGTGAAACAATGAAATAGCCACAAAGCTGATATATTTGAGAAATAAAAACAATGACATCCAGCTTACCATGCAAGCAAATTTCCCAAACAGACAGATAGTTTAACAGGCATATGTATTTAATATTTTGCCTTAGGTGAAAAATAAGTTTTTATTGACATATTGTACCTATATTCCTATGACAAAATGAAAACCCCAGACCTATAAAGGCATTAAAAGGAATGGTTTTGAAATTAAATGATCAAAAGTTATCGAATTTTCTTACAGCAGCATGTGTCTTTGAAACATTCTCAATGCGCACATTCTGCATTGTTAATGGGTAAAGTCAACTAATGGCTCCAAGGCCTCTTGACTTGATTTTGTTGTAAAAATGTGTAATTTATCACCACCATCATCATGTAGATACCCACAAAGAATGCCAGCCAACAAACAAGCCAGCCTTGTCCTTTGCCATGCAGAAGTATATTAGCAAATATAAATATTGCGAGAGGTTGCGCATGATAACTCCAGTCATGCGTGTTTGTACATACTTATTTATTTATTTTCTATATTGCTTAGTTAAATTCAAGGCTGTGAGTGTAAAGATTTATATTAAACTTCATCCCTTTCCATTTAAGTTTTTGTGTGATTGCACTTACCTGGATAAGGCACGTGGAACCATGGGGAGTTTGTTACAGCATCCAAGCTTATGTCCGTCCTTGCTGAGTAACCATATTGATCAGACTTCGAAGGCAGGACATTGGAGATGGTCAGTAAAAAGCAGAGCAGCCAGCCTCCACACATCCCAAACAGAGCCTAGATGTTGTTATCAGACAGACAGTATGTTGGTAAAGTTTACAGTTCAACCACTTCAGAAAATCTTTTGAAAAACTCTTTAAAAACTAGATGGGTATTTGCTCAGAAAAACCTCACTGAGGATGTCGAATGAAGTAAAACTTACTCACATACTTTACTTCCAACAGTTCCTGTCAGTTATTTATTTCTTTGCAGAGGCCAGAGAAGGTCCAGATAAAACCAATAAGTCGATACCTCTGGCGCAACCACACCACACGGTAAGAATCATCTGAAGCACGTAGCTTGTTTTTTTCAAAGAAACTCCTACATCCCTCATCAACCTAAACGCTTGAAGATGTTGATGATGTCATAACCCTGTCAATTCTACACTTTAAATACACTGCCATTTGTGGTACTGCTTTGCACTTACACTGGGTGTGCTGCATATGGGTACAATATGCTGAAGACAATGTTGTATAGTTCTGATTGCATTTTAAAGGGGTTATGTGGGGGGAAAAAAAATCTGTGTTTAAGTAAGCATTGATCATACACAGGCTTCTTGAAAAAGACGCCCGAATTTCAACCCCCCCCCCCCCCCCCTTGAAAAAAAAGAAGTTGGCAAAAAGCATCAAATTATTCCCTTGACTTCCATTTTATCTGTGGGATCCAAGAAGAATCTTATGATGTGATTTAAATGGAAATAATGTGATACATTATTGCTGCTGCCATACCACATACAGTATGTGGCCTCATCTTTTCATCCTATAATATCTGGTTTCATTCTGTTAAACAATAAAGAGAAACACTTTATGCTTTTCATTGCATAAATTGATGACATTACATATGCTGACAGTTTTTTGTTTTCTTTTTTTTTCTAAATTTTCCTTTACCATCAAGAGACCAGTCAGGCTTTGTTGTTGGTTAGACTGAGTATTGCCTGTTTTTTGTCAGCACCCCAATCTGTTGATTTATAATTAATTCATCCTTCAAAGGGCTAAAACATTATCACACGCAACCAGTAAAAGGGACAAACCAGAGAATAAGAAAAGGAACAAGAAGACGATGACAGAAACTGTCAAATAAAAAGTACCAGAAGAAAACATTGTGTTTTGTTTTGTTTTTTTCTTCTACTTCTGGTGTTTTCGGACAGTTGTAAATGACATTATAGCAGTAAATTTCCACTACCCACTGGTGTCAAAACATGGAAGTGAACTCCAAAATCAACACTGTTCACTCGTGGATGAACTGACTTGACGACTCTGGCAAAACACATGAAAGTTTGAGAGCAGCAATGTTTTAAAACATTTGAAACAGACATCCACATTTATGCACGTAAGGGAGCAGAAATCGGCCTGAGCTTTTTCTTTTACGATCGGAAAATGTGTTTGTGTCCATTTTAATTTACCCATTAGGGTTACGGTTTGGATCATTTACCATTTTGCAGATGGTGGTTTTTTACAACTATGAAAAGAAATGCAAACGTAAAAAACATATTACCATTTACCTCATTGGCATCATTTTAAAACAGAATTTTTTATGTTCACATTATATTAAATATGTTGTGATGCTTCGGGTCAGGGAGATTTTTACTAGGGTGTGAAAATACAGTCAACTTCTTTTGAAAAAGCCACAACATTATCATAGCAAAGTGACTTATAAGTCCTGCTTTTGCTTTTGTCTCCTTGTGCATCTGCTGCATAGACTGACTGATCCCACATGTGTGAGGTTTTGTTGCCAAGTACTTGCTCAACGGGAAATTTGTGGGGGTTTTTTCAACGCACCTGAAGAAAACTTTTGCTCTGATTCCAATCTACATAAATATATTCAAGTGAACTGAAATGGTTTAAAGGTGCCTGGACAAGAGGATGTAGTTTCTAATGTGAAATGCCAAACATCCTATCATTCAACAGCTTTTATTCTGAACAAGTTGTTCAGCTGATGCCAATAATCTGGATCAAGCGTGATCAATCTGTTCATGAACAAAATCTAGTGCAATGGAGTAACAAGATAATGAATACAGAGTAACAAGATTACTGACTTTATAACCTAAAAACACAACAAACAAAAAGAAAAAAACATAAAAAACAAAGCAGACAAAAACATCTGTTTACAGTATTGTTTACAATAAAGAATATATCTGTTACTGCAGTAACAGGCCAGTAACTACTTTCTTTAAAATGTGTGTGTGTGTGCGTAAAAATAGTCAATTTATTTCAAGAGCTTAACATAATCAGCATTTAATGCACAACTAACTTCTTCCATTCATCAACAACCGACACACATGTAGGATTTGAATGCAAACAGAGCTATCTGAGCAGAGATTTGCAGATGTCCCTCATTCGTCGCTTCCCGAGAGAACATCAAAACATTCCAAAACCCACTGAAAGGTACAACCTAATCTCTCTAGCAAGTCCTAGATGTAACGGAAAGTCGACCGTTGAAACATGTGTAAACCGGTCTAGCTTTCTTTTAATTTAGCAGTAGAGCAATTCTAGTATGAGCCCATATGTGATACCCAAACTTCTCACTTTATCTGTCTAGGGAGCTGTGTAAGAGCTCAAGTAACCATGAAGAAAAACAACTTTTAGCTGCTTGTATTCACAGACTTGGTCTTTGATTCACTGTAAAGAGCTCAAGATCATCGATGAGCTTTGCAGACTGACTGGTAAATTGACAGTTTTTGCCTTTTGGTTCATCTCTTTGTTGCTACAGAGGCATCATTATCACTTTCAACAACAGCCTAGATCTCCCTGTCAACTTTAACATCCAGTTGACTGGGTCTTCCTGAGAACTGATCACCATCAGAAGGTGCTGAAATGTACAGTGTACAATAAAAGTGAAGACATTCACCTGATTTAGTTATTTGCAATAAACTGAATGGGCATTATCAAGCGTTATCAGGCCATTTCCATGGGACAATAGGGCTCTTTTCTGCCTCCTATAGCAGGTAGAGTAAGTCGATCATCTAATCTCATCAGTATTAACATCACTGGAAGTCTCCTGATACAAAAATCCAAGAAGTCTTATCTTTTTGCTCTTCCTGTTGACTGCTCACATTTCAATTATAAATGTCACGTGAAAGGTATAGGCTAGAACAGCTTACTGAAATCCATATATTTATGTTTTAACATCATAGACCATTGAGATATGGAATAATTGACAGTTTGGGTGTACATTCTTTTAGAAATATAAAGAAAGTTTTTGTTTTTAGACTTTATAGTTCTTGAAGAGATATTCTTATCCACAGACAGAGTCCCTGGAGTCCTATCACCAAAATAGGGAATATTGCACAAAACCCAACATGGTACATGTAACAATATTGCACAGAACACAACAACTCAGCAGGGCCTCTTGTTTAAGGCAGCTGTGACTATGGACAATAGACCTGAGCCAAAACAAACCCTTCTGCACTGACAGTATCCTTTAACTACACTCTGAGGGCAACGGGGAGAGGAATGTATGTAGCATGTGTAGAATCTTTTTCTACTGAGACTGCAGTCCGTGTGGCAACTTTACTGTTGCGATCAAAGAGGCTGGATGTGTCAAGACCAGTGACTTTTTACAGTTTTGCTGCTAATAAGATGAGGCTTGTATTCAACAGAGTCTGTTATAAAAAACAGGTGGAAAAGTACAGTAGAATGGACTGGATGATGCATTGGTACCATGACAGGACTGACGCTATCTACAGTCGCAAAACTTGAAAAGGTCTTTTTTTAATACAAGCATAAATATCTAAATAACATCTTTATAATTTATCGAAATATGTCATATAGTAGAACTCATTTGGCTTTATTAGATATTTGATTTATGTAACAGATATATCTTGTCGTAACATAGGTTAATCTTGTTCGAAAGACCGGAAGAAGTACTTTGATGGTGCTGATTTGCTTTCACCTGCATAGTGCTGCCATGGAGAATTGTAGTTTTTACATGATAGGAACATTTTGAGTTGCATTTAAAGTTGCAGATACTAAATAACAACATACCGGTTAAATTAAGTTACAAGAAAATTAAATGATCGATAGATAGATAGATAGATAGATAGATCGATAGATCGATCGAACGATAGTGTTACCCTGTCTCTCAGCTGTTTTTTGAAGTAAACAAAAAAAAAAATATATATTTTTTTTTAGTATGTTACCAGGTGCAAGTGCCAAGCAGGTTCAAAAAGCCGCATCAGTGCAGTACTTTTTGTGATTTTTAAAAAAAATCTATGTAATTATTTACTTGAGAAGTAAGTCAGTCATTCAGTCCCAGTCCACTGGGAAATGTCCTGCTAATCCAAAGGGCTAAAAAGGGTTAAAACAATACCCAACAAGCACTTTGAATTGGATTAAAGACTAATGTATGCAACCTTTACATTAGCAACTCACAGAGAAAAGCTTGAAGAGTGGATATTGGAAGACTTTCCACTTCTTGTCCTTGTACGCAATCATTGGGACATCAACTTTGCTGAGGTATTGGGAGAACAGGAGGATCAGGCAAACTGTTCTGTGGAACAAAAGGAAAAGACCAAATTAGTCACATGGGTCCAGTTTATACCTGGATATACCACAACAATCACAAAGACAGAGGTATTAATTCCCCTAGGATGTAGAAGGTCCATACTGAATTGGACTATACTCAGCTAAATTATATAAAGAAATTCAACTGAATTGGACTTAAACTGGAGTTAATTGGATTCAACTGGATTATAAATGGAGGAAACTAAACCATTGTCAAATTAGTCTAGAGTCAAATTATAATGTCTCAATAAGATGATATGAGACAACTTGGAATAAGACACACCAAAATAAAAAAAGGTATTCTGATTATCTAATTGAAAGTGAGCAAATCATGTTATATGGCATCTGCAAAGTGACATTATCTTAAGCTTTAGCTTTATGGTACCATTACCACTGAAGTTTCACAGACTGACCCACACTGCAGGCAGCTGCACTCATTGCCACCACAATCAACACAGAACATAGTGGCTTTGGGTGAAGATAAAACATTTTGGGAGCAAAGAGGATCATGTTTCAAAAGATGATCAAGGCTTTAGATAGGTAGAAACACTATAATGGCATACGGGGTGCATAAGAGTCAACCAGCAAGACAATGCAACACCATACGTGTACATGATCAGATTAAGCCTTATAACATTTAGAAGGGAATAAGAAGTATCTAGCTTACACCTTTATATCATAACATAAGTGTATCTTATTCAGACTAAGGTTGATAGTGAGGACATTACTGTGATTGTAATAAAAAACAGTATTCTATTGGCAGAGGGATGTATAAAAGGGGACAGGTGTGGGATTGCAAGGCGGGACTGGGAAGGAGAATGTGACTGGTAATAGGTCACAAGCAGTTTGGGCTGCGCCACTCTGATGGAAACTTGAGAAAGGACTGGTGCTGGCAACAGGAAGGAACAGCGATGATGTGGAAATGACTATGGCGGCGAAAGCCCGAGGAAGATGGCAGGCAGTGATGCAGATTGGAGCAAGTGGTGCTGCGAGGATCACCAGCTTGGTCAAGACAGATGACACAACACTAATTAACAGTTAAATTTGAAGGAAAGTTGGCATTTCTAGCTGTAGTGTGTATGTGTGGGCTGGCAGCCCCTACATAATGAGTGTCTTAGCCCTCCTCTACTGTGTTTCCCCCCACAGCAACTGTGCAGCTGAGACTGAGGCAGGCAGTGGTGTGTACACTGGGGTGCTTCGAAATGGACATGCCCCCATCTTATCTGCAGCAGATACTCCCCTACGAAAAGCTGAACTACCCAAGGCTGGCCCCACCTTTAAAGTTAGCATGGAACAACTTTTAAATGATCATTTTGAGGGAGAGACAGTTTTTATTTAGTGACTTTGAATAAAAAGAACCTCTATTCCCCTGACTTATTAGCTACGTTTACATGAGAGTTTTAATTCCTGTTTAATTCCGAATAAAAGTTAATTCTGCCTTAAATTGATGAAAAACAACCATGTAAACAGTTAATTCCTAATACAATTTTCTATTCGGAATTAAACTTAATTCCAATGTAAGTGCCTGGTTTATTCACATTTTAATTCCAAACTATTTAATTCATCCGTCATGTAAACCTTAATAATTCCGCTCTAAATTAATTCCGGTCGTTCTGAGCATGCTCGTTACCTCTTCCTGTCCCGATGACGGGTGTTGTTTTGCCTCCTGTGTTTGGTGGTCTATCTTTCTTTGCCTTCTCAGTTGCTGCAAAAGGTGACGTAGTATACTCATGTTGAGCTGGTACTTCCCATTTATAATAAAAATGGTGTCAAAACCGGTTCTTATGATGTAGGTTTTACAAGTTATGACTGAAAAGACGAGAAGCAGGGAGCTAACTTTATTTCCGTTATACGTCAGACGTCATGTGCTCCCTCTGTCCAATTAGAACTTTTCCCAACCTGCCGCTCTAAAGAGAAATGTAGTGAAGACGCGTTTCATGTAAATCCATTTGGCATTATTATTTTCATGTAAACTCGTAAGAGAATACGTAAATTCCAAATTATTTAATTCCGAATTTAAAAAGAACATCATGTAACCGTAACCAATCTGGCATCTTATTTCTTTAGCAGTGGGTACCGGGCTGGAATAAAAAGAACCCTGTGTGATATCTCTTTCAAACATTTGCATATATCATATCTCCCATAGTTCTTTGTGTCTTTTACGTTGACACAGTTAAGTCAGTTCATCCTACAGTGGACAGTGCTGAGTTCTGAGTTCACGTCCATGTTTTTACCGCAGTTGACAGCAGTAATGCACTGCTAAGTTGTTTACAATCACTGAAAAACACAAGAAGAATAAAACCACAATATTTATTTCTGGTAACTTCTGCTCCATTGAGTGCTTCTTATTGGTAGATTTCTGCATCATATTCCTTTCTGTTCTTCTCTAGTTTTTTCATTTCACTGTTTTCATGTCAAATACACAACTCAGCACTGCCTCCAAAATTTACATTTGCACTGCTCCATTTTCAAGAGGGTATTGGCTGCAGACTGGAGAATGAGGCGAGGCTGGATATTAGATGGGGCTGGATGTCCAACCCCGCCCTCTCAACATTTTGAACCCTCACCCTTTCTCCTTAACCCTAACTCTAACCCGATAACCACACCCATTACCAGTCTAACCATGCCCATTCAATATCCAGCCCCGTTCCATTCTTTTTTTCTTGTGTCTTGTACAGCATTTAAGTAAGTGCCCCGCCCCATTCTCCAGGCTGCAGACGGGGGTTATTGGCATTGTCTACATCAAGTGATTGATAGCTGAGGTCCTTGAAGTTAGACTGTGCATAAGCTTCGAAGGAGACGGACCAAACTGTCTTCTGTCTGTATATCTGTCTTCTGTGTTGAGCATAAAAAGGCTTTTAAAGGGAACTACAGGAATTCAAAATTCTTGTTGTCATTACTGTTCAGGTCCTTGTTTAAATGGAACAACAGAAATGTAAAATAAGCTTTTACAACATCTGAGATATTAAACAGGTTGTCAAAAACTGGGAATTAATATAAAAATTAAAGTGCACTTAACCAGCATCTTTTCAACAGAATTCTGCAGAAAAATGACAACCCATCTGGTTTATCCTCAATCTGACCAGCATTCATTTTATTACGAGACTACTGAATGCATACTGAGGAACTAAAAGCTAGTAACAGAGTGCTGCATTGGATAACCTATCCTCCACAATCACCTGATGTATTGGGATGTGTTGGAATGCAGCTTGGAGGAAAAGCAGCCAACAAGCAATAAGCATTTTTTGCTAAAGATCTTGTATTACTTTCTGAAGATTGAAAAACTGCTGCCATCACTCGATAATGCAGACTAATATCATTACTTATATACAGTATATATATATATATATATATATATATATATATATATATATATATATATATATATATATATATATATATATATGAGAGAGAGAGAGAGAGAGAGACTTTTTAGTGCTTTGTAGAGTTACTGCTTGACTTCTCCCACACTGCCTGCGTTTCCGTCTGATGGAATTACACACCTGTCCCTCATGCCCTCATCAAGCTTTCCAGATTAAAAACCCAGTGGTTGCAGCCACTTGTTAGCTCCATAGTAGTAATTTTTGTGCTACTGAGCCCACAATGGCCTTCATTGCTTGGATTTGTCCTTTTTTTCTTTTGGGGGAATTAACCATTCTTGTATTGGATCCCCCCTTGAGTCCTTCATGTGATCTAAGTCATAACATGATCTTAAAAACAAAACTATGTGGGAGGTACATTATTGATGGCATAAATAAACTTGGCTAAGGTACTTCGTGAAATGCTGCCAAAACTGTATTTTCACCTTGTGTTTGTGTACATACAACTTGTGCCCATATAATCAATGATATCCCATAGTGTTCATTATAATATAACTAAGGTGTTTTCTAACTTGTTGCTTGTATTTTTAAAGAACACATTTCCATAAATTAAAATTTTAATCACAAGTATGATAGCTGAGAAATGAACATTGTGACAATATATGTTCAAATGCTGAGTTTCTTTAAAGATTCACAAATGCTATCATGATGATTTAGAGACTTCCTCTTTTCCCGTCTGATGTTTTAGACGGGTCGCTGCTTTGTGTGCAAGCGGAGTTGAATTACAAGATGCATGCACACCTGTGGGATATTATGCTTAGAGTCTGAGGCTGGTGGGGCACCGAGGCTAAGAGGGACGTGACTGATTACTGTCATCAGGAGGTGGATGTGCTGGACCTTTTAAAAACCACAAGCATTACTTTAAGTAATGACATTAGTCTGCATTATCGAGTGATGGCAGCAGTAAATGAAGACAGATTTCATGGGGTCGGTCAGGACAGACACTAAGGTAAATGATAACAGGAAAGATTTTTTGGAACATTGAGTTACACTAAAAGCAGTTGTGTAAATTAGGTAGATTTACACGCTGGACATTACCACTTCGATGAAGAGTAAATTACTTAGAAAATAGGCAAACAAATGATAACTGAATTGGATGAATAGTGACATGACAATTAGATTTTGTTGACATGTTAACAGGAGAGATGGAGTGTAAAGGGTTTCTTTCTCTAGGAATATTTTTTTTTTTTTATGTTTTAAGTGTCTTATTTTGTTAAAAGGCTGGTTAGAAACCTGTTAATATTGCTGATAGTAAAACCTGCCTTGTGCCCAAACTGGTGGATCTTCAAAAATGTAGAGAACATTATCTTGGCTCACTTTGAGACCCTTAAAGCCAAGAGATCATGTCTGGAAAGCCAAGAGATCATGTCTGGAATACCACAGCCTATCTGAGAAGGGCTGCTGACCATGTGCATCATGTCAGTTTACTATCCTGTAATGGCTACTTCCTGCAAGAGAATTATCCAGGAGAACACTTTTGGGATGCACTATAGGCCAGGGGGTTGAAAGCATGAATAAGCAGCCATTTATTTCAAACTGGAGCAGAGCCACACAACCATTGCAAAAATAAAATGCTGGACATCAGTGACAAATAAACTATAAAAACGTGAGACAAATATCACACAGCCAAGCTGAGAGACTGATCAGGAGAATAAAAGTAAAGCGCTTAGTGAGGTAAGGTGAGGCAGGCTATTTAAGCATTTAAAACCAAATAAAATCATTTTAAAATGAACTGTAAAATGCACAGGACCCAGTGGAGTGAAGCCAGAATGGTTGTAATATGATCACTCTTACGTGCTCCATGAGAAACATATGTTATGAATTACGAGCTTTTTTTTAAAGAGAAAAAGGAAAGTTTGACCTGCTGTGGTTTTCCTGCTAAGTGTTAGAGGCATGAACATGCATGGACAGGTGAACAAAATTCATTTGAGAGACAGGGATTGAGGGAGTCGTGTTCTGTGTTCTAAGTAATATATACAGAACCCTTATGTTGGTCTGTGTAAACATTTGTGAGCTTTTAGTATAATATCTGATTGCAGATAAAGACAGAATTGTAGGTTGTGTGAACAGTCACTTTCTTAAGTCTGGTCATAACAATGTAACTGAAACTTCTTACTGTCACCACCACTGACCCATCATCCACCATTTAGCGCCCTCCTTTACGCTGATCGTTTCGTTTTCTGACTAGTTCAGGAGTCTAAAGAACAATATAGTTTCAACAGTTGGCAGTCCATCTTCTCTTAAGCATAAGTGAAACAAAATGTAAGATTTTCAGAAGACGCCCAGCACAGATGTAGCGCTCTCAGAAAACCTTCTTTCTGGATGATTCAGTTAAAAGTAACCTGGGCACCTGACTTGCCAGTTCCATATTCTTGGATATGCGCATCAGCAATCTAGGACCATTTATTTTTACAACCTTCTTTCATCAGCTCACTTAATGGTTAAAATGTCAATCTTTTCTACAGTTTACCTTGGGGACATTATGTCTTGAAATGCTTTAAAGAGTCTTCTCCTTAAGCTGAATATTATCTACCATATATCGTACTTCTTTTACAAGTTCTACTTTTAATACCCATTTCTATGATCTGCATTCTCTTATTAACTTTATTACCTGGCGTGATGACCATAACCACATACAGATTCATTTGTGTCAATTTATTTATAATACCTCATTTTCCAAAACCCATTCTTACCTCATTATGTATAATGGAGATTGTAATTTGTGCTCCAGTAAGTAAACTAACTTAGTCTTTCCAAAAAAAAAATAAATAAAACATACATTCTTTTGCCCTTTCTCATGCCAATTTGCAGCTTCTAATCGCTGGAACAAGTAACAACAGAATGATTGAGACCAGTTACACTAGAAATTCAATGCGAGTCATTCATTCCATTTTCTTCTTTTACAAACTTGTTTTAAAAGCTTGTCTGTGATAGCTGCTCTCAGTATTTATTGCTTCTCAATTAATACCAAAACAATGATTTTGGAATCATTGTTTTTATTGCACAGTTGTTGTTTTTTTTGTTTTTTTTACTTTTTCAAAATGTGCACATTGCATGTAAACTTCTGTCAGAGTGAACATACTGTTGCCTCTGCCCAAGGTCGTCATTGTTAATGAGAACTGGCTCTCAATTGACCTTTGTGATAAAATAAAGGTTAAATAAAAATTAAAATTAAAAACGAACTATTCTGGAGACTTGTGGTTGAACAACTTAATGAAACACTCACAGAGCAGCTATCCCCCAGTGACCTCCGCATTTCTTTCCAGCCTCAATGAACAGCGACAGGCCGATGAGGTTGATGGTTGGAGCAATAGCCAGAGGCCCGATGAATTTGAGAACAAGGCCTACCAGTCCTGAAAAGCCCAGGACAATCTGGAGCAGGGAGGACACCAGGATGGCTCCCTGGATCTGCGGAATACAAAACAAGAGACACTTCATTAAAACCCAATCCCCAATGATGTCTACAGTTGTCTACAGTTACACATGCCTCATTTTCTCTACCGTTTTAATGTTTATGTTTCACCTTAAATATTTCACTTTACAACTAGCAGTCGCACTATTGGGCAAAGGACCGTGGATTTCCTTCTCAGACAAATGCAGAACTAAGTAGAGTAAGTCATTTGAAAAAAAAAAAAGGTTCGGACCATTTTTCAAATGTAAATAAAAATAAGTTGCTAATGTCATGAAAGTTTCTCTTTATTTCACGAAAAACAGGACACAGAAATGATACGTTCCTAGTTTTAATTACAAATATGAGCTCATCTTAAACTTGATGGCAGAAGAAAAAAAACTTTGGACAGATTCATTTTTACCGTTGCATCTCTTCATTCTTGTTTTTTTTTTTTTTTTTTTTTTTTTAAAGACATTCCATTAACATCTGGGAAGTGAAGAGACCAGCTGCTGGACTTCAGGAGAAAAATTCTGTCCAGTTCCTGTTTGATATATGATTATATGAGTCTGCTGCTCAACAGCCCTGGGTCTTTTTGTCATATTGTGCTTTTCATTATGTGTCAAATGTTTTCATCTGGTGAAGAAAATTCCAGCACCCAGACGCTTCTACTTTAATGGCATATTAAAGCACCTTTCTATATGTGCAAGTGTCAAGTTCCACAAGTACTAATACAGCACTATGCAATCAGAGATGTAGGCTTTTTAAAATCCATTACAAACTGGGTGGTCCCTTTACTCTTTAGTTGAGAGGATGCAGTATCCCCAATTTCGAGAAAGAAAATTTTAAATTTCACCCTGTGATGGACAGGCGACCTGTCCAGGGTGTACCCTGCCTCTCCCCTAATAATTGCCGGGATAGGCTCCAGCATCCTGCAACCCTGAATTGGACTAAGCAGTTGAGAAAATATTTGAAAATTCAAATTTCACGTCATCTAGTTGGTCAAAGTTAGTTTACATAATCTTGGCAGGATTTCTCGATCACGCTCACATTATAGTTTATCTTTACATTATAGAGTTTTACTTTTATGTTAACAGAAGGGGATTTCTGGAAGGAAAATCTTTATTTTCTTTTTTGTCACACAGATTAGAAAGAAAAAGTTTTAGTTTTTTATATGTTTCGGTTTTAGAATTCTTAGTAGATGGTTGGATCTTAATAGTGTTTCTGAAAGTGTTCCTTATCAGATGCATTGCCTTTCCTGATGGTCATGTTTATAAATGCAGATCCACTCCTTAACCTAAAGATCATAAGCATCCAGAAATGATAAATGACGGTGTTCTTTACCCACAGATTTGTCTCTATTATCTTGGAAACTTTGGATAAAATTCTGCATTGTAAATGAAACAAATATTCAAAGTAATTGTTATTTTCACATTACTGCTCTTTTGTATGAATTGAACAGTGAATCTGAGAATGTATGGTTGATCTTTCTCTCTGCGTTGACCCCTGTGATGGACTAAAACCTTTTTAATCAATGGCAGCCTGAACAGAATCTATCCCAACTTTAATCATGATGAAGTGGGAACAGAAGATGGATAGACGGATTGTTCTGTAGAGATGTGGCACTTTTCTCCAGTTCAAAATGTGCTAACATTGTTCCTTTAATTACTTTTTTTAAATTTATTTATTGTTACTTGTATTCTTTTATTACTACCATTTAATCTTTTTTTTTTTTTTTTTAAATTGAACTTGTACTTGTACTTTTGATAAATTTGTTGAATAACTATATCAAAACACCAGATAGCATAAAAGGGCAATAATGGTAGTTATTTCCCTTTTACATGTAGTATGAGCTTAACTGTCTTCAGAGTGCACTGTAAAATTGATTGTATTTTATTTGAAAAAAGATGAGGTATATGATATACCTCATGATGCATTTTACATGAAGTATATGGTATATCCTAAATCATTATTTCATTTGGCTGCTGTTGCTAAATTAGTTTTTTGTTGCTGTTGTTGTTGCCTCAGAAAAAAAGTAAAACTCACAACTTTGCAAAGTTTCAGATTATAACATGACCATGAATGAATGGATAGATGAATGGAATGTGGGAAGAATGCATGGATAAAAAAATTGTCTGAAAGTCTTGATACAAGTAAACCTTTCTTTATTTTTTTTTATATTCTTTTTTTTCCCATTCTTGAAAGCTACATATGTCATGAGAATCAGTTTTTTGCGCCTTTTCTTTTCTTATGGCAATATAAACAAAGACATCCTTGGCAAGAGGCCCACGTGCCAGGTTGTTGGGCAAAAAAGGTGCTTCAAATATGAGCAAAACTCTTTCACTCTGCTTGTAGCTGCATCAATTCACGGCAACAGATGGATTTATGATTTAAAGCCTGGTGCTTTTATTCGCTCAAAAATAGCAGACTTCAGTGTAAATAAACACTATATGGTAGTAAATCTTGCTGAACAGATATTTTTTCTTGATGTCTATCATACAAAAATGGTAAATCATTACCCACACAGAGAACCAGTGCTCCGTCCATACTTCGGTATTTCCCTGTGAAAGGTTCCCAAAAATGTGATTCCTGTTAAGGCCACGGTTGAAAATCAACTGTGACTGAAAATATAATGTTTCTTGACACAGGAGGAAAAATATGAGCAGATATATAAGGCTGCAGTAGTTGACCCGTTGAGCAGATGATTCCCGAACATTTTTGCAGATCCGCCTTTCACACAGCTCTGTAATCAGCACAGTGTTTCTGCTCAGTGAGACTTTAGTTCTATTAAAATAAAAAGTTATCTTTGTTTTCCATTTCAACTAATCAATTAGTCAAGTAGTTGTAAACATTCCAACATACAATACAGTACAGTGGTTTTTTAGTTAGTGAAATGTTTCATCAATATTTGTCCTTTTATTTTATTTGAATTTTATTTGTAATTTTAATTATTGTCAAGTTCATGGGTCATCCTCTAGCCCGTGTTGATATTTAACTGACCTCACGTATCCGTGACATCCAGACCTCATCAGAGTTTTCCACCTGCAGTGGGCCGGTGCCATTCTGTAGCTGCATGGACAGCATCACTGGGGCATTTGGGTCAGGACACTTCCATTTGGGCAGGGCAAGAATGGCAAGAGTCGGAGTAATAAAACTGAAGGTTCCACCCTGGAGGATTGGTAACCTGCAAATCAGTAAAGCAGTAAGTGTAAGACCTTACCAGCACAAAGCAAGTTACAAAAGCAAGACTCATCATTATTTCCCAGTGACAGAGAGTAACTGAAGGTAATATTTCAGAAAGTATTATTAATGACAAAAAGAAATTCTAAAGAATAATTAAAGGGGTCTAAATGAAAAGGAGTGTTGGTGGAGATAGGGAGATGTCCCTGTTAGACTGTGTTTATAGACAGAAATATTTTCTGTGTAGCACACACACATGTGATGTGTTTGAATTATTTGTCTGATTCATACAAAACACTGTGTACAACTGTTTGAAGTGTGCAGTAAACAAAAAAGCTGGGGTAGGTAATGTTGGGGAACAAGCAAGATGTGAAAGTGACACCCTGTCTTGGCTCCTCCCATTCTGGTTTTGCTCCTTAGGTGATCCAAGGCTTCTTACCTCCTCCAAGGAGGTCATGTTTTTACCTGCATTTATCTGTTTCTGTTCAAGATAACTCAAAAAGTTATGGACAGATTTTAATTCAATTTTCAGCAGTTGTTTGAAATGAAATCCTTCCTGCATTTTCTCAGCCGTGAAGAAGCTTACAAAACATAAGAAATTAACAACTTTAATTTGGCCCGAACCTTTTGATTGGTCAGAGTTTTAACAGATTTACACTAAACTGAGGGGTCCAACTATATTTCTTATTGTTCGTGATTACAAAATGTATAGACTACTATCAGGATAAGGAACCATCTGCACCCACAAGCCATCTCGTGGCCATCTGCAGTTATGGAAACTAATATGAATACCAGCGTGCTATGTTACAATTTGAAATTAGAAATTAGAAATCATCAACTTTGGTTGACATTCAACTTTTTTTTTTTTTTCCTTTTACAGTATGTCTTAAAAAAATGTAGAAATCTGGTGTCTAAAGGGTTAACATGCTTATTATTCAATGTCAAGTGATTGCTTGGATCCCAGGTTTGGTCTCCTAGGCTTCTGCTGAAAGATGTAGGTTGAGAAGTCAACAAAAGCTCTTTAGCTCTTTGCACAGTGAAGACAGATGTGTATGTGGAGCTCTGTACTGTTTCCCTCACAGACACGGAGTGAAAAAAGTGAAGCATAAGATCAATGCATCCTTTCACAGACATTACAATCACACATTCTTCAGGATTTTACATCATTAACACAGCAAAAGTAAAGATACAAAATGAGTCATGTGCACCCTTGGGGGCACAAGTCTCATAACCTAGAACCAAGGCTGGCTGACAGCTCCACCCCCAACAAGGCAGCACATGTAGGAGGACAGAGATGTACGGTCAGATGATCCTCTGTAAATTGAAATTCAAATGCTTCCTCTTTATCAGCGGTGTCAACTATTCAGGGCAAAGGTGAAAATGCTAATAAACTTGAGCGTACAGGAAACGTTGTCATGTGAGACATTCCTTCAGTTTGCACCTGCTCTTCATGAGAAAATGATTAACAGCCTTATCACAAATATGCACAGCCACCCACACGTCCAGTAAGCAATGCATTCCACAAGATGGAACGTGCAAATGCATTATTTTTCCTTACATGTATTTTTTCTTTTTGTATGTATGTGTGTCTTATTGGGAGTGCTTGTGGGTAAATAATATGTGGTTAGGTGCTCTCGTTCGTGCGTCAGAAGTGACTTACCTGGTCCCGACAGCTGTTTGCAGCAGTGTGCATAGCCCTGACACAAAAAAGATGGTGGAAATGAGCTGGCTTTTGGCAACATTGTTGTCGCCTATGCAGAGAGGCTCGGCAAGAATCAGCGGGACTGCAATGATGCCACCAAACGCAAGTATGTAATGCTGTGGATAGAGGACAAAATCAGAGATTATTTGAAGGGCTGAAATGCACTTTCTTTGAACCATATGTATGGCACTGACTGCTTTCTTTGTTGTGTACTATTTTGTTTAACAAGATTTAAAACTGCTATTTTGAGCTATATGATGCAATAAGTACAAGGTGAAAGTGTCAAATAGAGACTTATTAGCCACATAAAAATACCTGATGCAAAATGTTCAGTGAAACTCAATTTACAGCAGAAATTACAAAACAAAGAAAGACGGTGTCCTCTGTACACTCTCAAAAATAGAGGTACAAGATAGGGACATTTCTGTACCTATAGGTACATTTTAAAGAAATGTTCTCTCAAAAGTACAATACTGGTCTTTAAGAGACCAGAAGCACACCTTCAGAGTATGAAAAAGGGTTCAAAGTGACATGAAGTACAAATTTGTACCATTTTAACCATAAGGGTACCTACAGCATTGAAAAATGTTTGTTGTGACAAAAACTATTGCTAGCAGCAGTGCTTTAAGTGGGCCGCTATGCAGCGGTACGCAGTACCGGCACTTTTAAATTCTATCCTTTTGCGTACCAGGACTATTTTTTACAGCGTATGGTGCATACTGGGACTTTTACCAGCTTTTCTTCAGCAATCAGTATACCCCCCTACAACTTCACCACATATTACAACTGATATTTGATGATTTTATTATTTATTTTTCATTTTTAAAACGTCGCCTCAAAAGAAATGTATTGTTAAGACCGGTTTAGATGCACAACACTTGCTGTAGCCCACAATGTCAGTGTTTTGAGTTTTTGAAGATTATTTCTAGATTAAAGATAAGATAATATTGCTAAGTGGCATGGACCAGGCCTAATGCTGTGAAAAATATAAAAAACATAACTTGATAAGGTACAAAAATAGACCAGAACTGAAGGGTACAGAAATGTCTCTCAAAAGAATACACCCCCAGCGACAAGCATTTGTACCTTTTTAGGTACAAGCTGGTACCTCTATTTTTGAGTGTGTGTCTATCAGAAGCTAAGTTACCTGATGCTCATCGTGGCAGGTCAAAATGTCAGGTTGACTAATGAAAAGAATCCACACTGCAGTCTCTCAGTTTCATTTGAGGCATGTAAATGCTTTAAATGAAATATAATACAAAGCAATGCAGACACACTTTCTGGCTCACACCAACGAGTCCTCCAGCAGGAAAACATTGTGTCACAATCCAACAAATGAAATCTGTTATCCTCTGCAGTGTCAACAAGTCTCTCAAAGTATGAAAGTAAACAAACCATGGTTTCAGAAAAATCTATCTGGGATAAAAATAGGCGTAAACAAGAAACTTTTTTTTACATCTTATAGATCTTCGGCTCAGATTTACTGCCATGCCTGTGTGGACATATGTGCTGAAAAGGGTGAGAGTGTTAGTGGTAAAGATTCCCATTGATCCAAAAGAGTTTGGAGAAAGGGAAAGAAAAATCAAAGACAGATGTTGACAGGCCACAGCAGATTTATGGGGGTACTTTCAAGCCTACCACTCCCACAAGTCAAAGGGAGATGTCTTTTCTGACACAGGAAACAGACTGGAGGATTCCTCGTGGAAGACTATGATTGACTCACATCCTGACACAAGTTTCCTTTTTTAGCGGTGCAATCTCTATTGTGTTAGCTTGAAAGTACAGGAAAGGGGACCTTCATGCAGGAGATGTTTCAGTTCACTGTGGAAGTACAGCACAAAGCCTCTAGCTTATTTTACTGAGTTTAAAAGTCTTCACTGCAAATACAGTGTAGACTGCAGTTTTAATGAAAAAAACCCAAAAAACATTAAGTATAAAGAGTTACCTAGCATGAGAAGAAGACAAAAATCCACTGAGATTTTTACATAAACAACAGACAAAGTCTCCAATTCCTCTTTCTAAATTACCCAGACACATGAAAGAAGTTACTAAAAGTACTGCCTAGTTACTTTATTAGATTACCAAGCTCTATTATAAGAGACATTATTTGATTCTGTCAATTACAAAACTATGAGCATTATCCTTAAACAGAAGCATGTGCAAAGCATGTGGTTCCTGGAAATAAATCAAAACTGTTGAGATAAGAAAATAAGGTGAACTCTTTTTCAAAGTTTAGCTTGTCCATTTTGTTAATAGCTGACTAAAGCTTAAGCTAATGCATAGTGGGATGCTGAAGGTAACTGTAGAGCCCACAGAAGAATCAGGTTCGAAAATGCCATCAAATCTATGGATGAGACAAGCTGATAATCCCCATATAACATTCCTGTCAACATTCAGATGAGGTGGCTGAAGAATGGACTGGATTTCCTCTGGAATTATCACATGCTATTTCGGGATGTGATTTAGTATAATAAATATGTATTAAGTTCAAGTTTCCAGGCTTTTGTTCTGACTCTGATGTGATCCAGATAACATGGAAATGTGGTCCTTGGACTTTGTTAACCCATCTGGGAATTACAGCTCATCCCTTTGGTTGACTCCTCCTCTTTTCTTTTCTTTTTTTTATGCCCCTTGTACCCCCCAGCTCTCACTCTCCACCATTCCCCCATCGACACCCCCCACACCTCCCCACACTCCCACCCAACCCCTGTGAAAAATGCAACCCTGTGTTAACAGACCTTCATATGTTCATTGCTGACATCTATCTGGTTTTCATTTCAAAGTTTCTGGATCTTTTCTTCTTTTCAGCACCGATGCTGAATTCTTTGGTTCTTGCTTGCTAATATGACAGATGCTGGTTAGATTTAAAATCTGCAGCGATCTTAGGAAACCTTACCTCATGACAATAGTACTTCCAGTTTCATGGATTTAAGATATTTTAAAAGTCCTAATTACAAATACAGAATTGTCTTTCTTTTTATCTGTAAAAGTCCAGAGAAAGGGAAATAGTCCCATTCAAGTGTTTATATGTGAAATACTTAAAACAAAGTTTACGGGAATACATTTATAGAACTTGATGATTTTAAACAACGTATGCTCAGTACCTGAATTCTGAACATACTACTCCTTCAAGTGTTGATACTGGTTTTTTCGAAGCATGTTCAATTAGACACAGTGGGATGACAAAAATAAAAATGTGCTATAAAGTGCACTGTAAAAAATAAAAAGTCTACTGTAAGGCCATCTTTGTGATGTGGAAATTAAGTTGTTACAGCTGCAAAGTAATCTGACCCAAATGGCTGCAGAAAGAACACAGTATCCTCAGGTGGATGATAAACATCTCTTCAGTTTCTTGTAGAGACATTTAATAAAGTCTCTGAAGACAGTTCTTCTCATCTTTGTCAAGTTGAGAAGATCCAGAGCACCGGTCCAGATCATGAGAACCTTCTAAAGTGGCATTACTGGGAGCATCCTGAAGTTCTGCACTACCATGAGGTGCAGCACATAACAACATTCCACCGTTCGACACTGCAGCACATTGTGAGAGCAGCTGAGAGGACTGTCAGTGCATCTCTGCCCACTCTTTAAGATTTCTGTGACACCTTACCCACAAGCCACTCTGGATTGTTGGCAGTTACACCCACCCATGTCACAGCTCCTTTAACCTCTTGCCTTTAGACCGGAGATTCTGTGAAGATTCCAGTCCAGAACCAGCAGAATGAAAGATGGCTTCATGGATCAGGCTTACACTCTGGACTCTCCACTTCCAACCACACAAATTACATTAAACCATCAGCAATCAGTATTCTGAATTTAGTGGTGCACCTGGTCTTTGCACTAGACTAACTCCGTTCCTCTAGGGCTGCAATCCTGCAATTGTTTGGAGTGTCCCTGCTGCACGACACATAACTCAAAACATAATGACTAATTAGCAGCCTAGGGCAGATTTTAAAGCTGGGGTAGGTAATCTTGCTCATTTTTTTTTTTTTTTTTTACTCTGTGTGAAGTGGTTCCTCATCCTGATAGTAGTCTGTACATTTTGTAATCACGAACAATAAGAAATATAGTTAGAACCCTCAGTTTACTGTAAATCTGTAAAACTCTGACCAATTAAAAGGTTCGGGCCAGATTAAAGTTGTTAATTTCTTATGTTTTGTAAGCTTCTTCACGGCTGAGAAAATGCAGGAAGAATTTCTCCGACTCAGTCTTATGTGTGTCAAGTGTGTTGCAGCAGGGAAACTCCAAACACTTGCAGGACTTTGGCCCTCGAGGACCAGAGTTGCCCACCCCTGCACTACACACGTAACAGTATGTTGTGTTTCCTCTGCTCTTTAATCATCATGTATTCTATTTATTCTTCATTTTATTTCCTTTTTTTTTTTAGCTCGCCTTTTCCTGTTAAGTTATTGTGTACATGTTTATTTGGCAGCACCTTTAGAGAACAGCCATTTCCATTTTCTATATGGACTTGGGCAGATGGTGAACTGACAATACAAGAACTTGACTGAGCATTTTTCCATAAAAGTCAGTTGCCTCATATGGCAGCAGCATAGACCTCTAATGTGAAAGCAGTGGGCCCCACAAAAACAACAGAGAGTCTGGGTTGTTCAACCACTGTAATTTTGCATGAACATTAACAGTAAGAATTTGACTTTGAAAAACTGGTTAGCTGCTTCTAAAACTTTTATTGCAGATGCGCAAGATTTGTTTATGTGGTTTCAACCCGACATATCTAATAAGTCCCGATAAGTCTATAATGCTGAGTGGAAACACATGAACAGGACCACTGTGGCAAAGCCTGATGTACAAATGCAGCGGACCACCCATTGCAGAAACAAAACCACAAAGCAAGACATTTTCTGCCCCATGTGGCACTTCTCAACAAAGTAAGATGGCTCCATGATGCCAACAATTTTGATAATATAGTGCAAGTATCCATTTCCACAGGCTGAAACTGAAGCCAATGAAGATGTACCTTAGTTAAAATACCACTGAGGCCCGCACTCTTAAACATTTCAGACACATATTCAAAAAATAACCTGCTTGTATCATAAAACACTTATAAGTTCCTTGCCTTCTGCATTCTTCTCTCTAACTCTTCCGTCATTCTTCGCACAAGCATGACTTTTGCTTAACTTGCCTCCTCCCCATCACCAACTCTTCCTAGTACCTCAAGGGCCTCATCAGAAGTTTCTGTTAACTTCTATATCTCCTTATCCAACACTAGCTAATAGATCAGAGATGGGCAACTTAGGCTCTGGAAGTTCACTATCCTTCAGGTTTCAGTAGTTCCCTACTTTAACAAACCTGATTCAAATTAATGGGTCATTGTGAAGAACCTGACAACGAGCTATGGATTCATTTATTTTGAATCTGTTGTATTAGAGCAGAAACACATCTACAACCTTAAGGGCCCACCCCTGGACTGCATGGGGGTCTTTTCTTATAATGCCTCTAAAATATGCCTCTCTTCCACCCTTTTAATATTTGTAATCCTCAATTTCTTTCATAGTCTCCATCTCTGCTTTTGAAGACCATTACTTAAGTGTTTGATTCAGCTGTTATCTCTTCTGATATGTTTCTTCCTTTAACTTTAGAATTATCATTAAGCACATTATTCATCAGACAGATGTTCATATCCAAATAAGTTTACATGTGAGGAACCTTTGTATGCAGTGTGGGCTTGCTTGCTAGTATCTTCCCCAGTACCACTTTGGTGTGTGAACTAAGCAAGTTGGGAATCTAATCTGCAACCTTTTGACTGACTAATTTCTGAGGTACAGCCTAACTTTATTGAAAAGTAATTATTCTTATTGTGGTCATTTGTCATTTTTCCTAACCATATATCTATTTACTTGTGCAGTCTCTGGTGTCATCACTTGTGCTTTATAATTTCCAAATGTTCTTTCATCGTATGAACATTCCTCATGTCTTGGTTACATCCCAGATACCACAATTGCTCTGGTTTAGTTCTGGCTCGCTCTGTGTACTTACACTCAAACCACATACTGCAAAAATGACAACCCTTTGGTTGCCCACATCTGATTTGCCAGAGGTGGCCCACACATGGCCCAGCACAAGGCCAGTTGGAGAACTAGCAGTCCTGTGCACTCCCGGAACAGTCTCAGCGGTGGTACAAGCTGTCTATATCTTAATTAAGCCAAGTAATAATGATATGTGCCGTATTAAGATCAGATTAAACATTTTCTTAATAACATTACACCCACTTATTGTCAATATCTGCTTATTCCAGTGCAGGATCGCAATGTATCACAAGGCCAACACAGACAAACAAATAATTACTTATACTCCTAGAGGGAATTTTGGAAGACCTTCTAACCTAAAGAAAATGTTTGGAATTTGGGAGGAAACCAGAGTACGTGGAGTTACATGTGCAGAAAGGAATGCAATTTCCTGCAGAGATTTGAACCAAGAAAGGTCTTGTAGTGAGGCAACAGTACTCATAACCACACCACTTTGTAGCCCCATAACAATAAGTATGAAACTAAAATAGCTGAAAATCAATTAATAAATAAAAGAAATATAAATGATGCCTGTTCATATGGGACAGATATTGGATAAATCAGAGCAACTGCAGTCCGACAACTTTTGCCATGCCTCCATAAAAACATTACCAAATTTGCCACACCTAGCCAGCATCCTGTTGATACAGCAGTTGCCATGTCAGTACACTGGCAGCAGTTCCAGCTTAATGCCAGATCTGGCCCAGACCAGCCTGCTGCGTGGGAATTATTGATATTTTGTGTTCCTCCTCACGCTATGACATGATGGCTCTTGGATTAAAAAAAAAAGTCTTTCTATATCTCACCAACATTGCTCTTACTGGTTTTAATATTTAGCCTCATTATGCTATTCATTCACATGATAGCACATATGCTGTACAACAATTGTGTTGATGCTGATGTGTTTAGGTTAAGGTTTCTAATACAAACTTTAGCTTGGTTTCTTTTCCAGATTCATTCCACTCTCCAGTGGGTTTCAAAAGAAGAGTTCAAGTGGTTGTTGTGTCTGCTGAGCTATAATACTGGGGAAAAAAATCTTCCAAGGAAGTTTACGTGACTTCTTTTTTTCCCTTGAACAACAGGTTCTCCCCATTTTAGACATATTTCTGGGTTTCTAAGCAAGTTAAATAGTAACGGTAAGATACTGAGACAGCAGCCTTGTTTGTGGTGTGCTACAAAGCACAATTGTGCAGCCATATGACTGCACATTCATTTCCTGCATGATACACATTTTTAGGAAATATTTTACTGATAAATGGAGCGAATAACTACTAAAATTATTAGTCCATTATTAGCAGTTGGTGGTTTCCTTCAAAAGTGATCTCTGCCTGAACAAACTCCAGCAATAACTTCTGTTGTTAATGACGAGGCATGCCGTCAAAGCTTTATGTTAGCACCATGCCTTTAAAATGCTGAGAATTACATAATTTTATATGGATAATGTCAAAAATTGTTAAGTGAACCTGCAGTGCTGCCTCATAAGTGCAGCAACAGTACTCTGTTGTCAGACATCTGCCCTGCATGTGAACACAGCATGCAGAGTGCAGTAACTGGGAGAGAGGTGGAGCCTAATTAAACTTTGTTAGGTAAGCCCACAGAAGAGGAAAACTTTGACAGCATCTGACAAGCTTATTGCATGTGGAGTTTTGAGAGAGGAAAGATACCGGCTGATAAGTTGCTTTAGATTTTACATGTTGACTAGACGTTCCAATGAAGACCATTGGTCTTTCACCATTGGTACCACCACACTGCAAACTCTGCAATCTGTGAAAAGCAATACTTTAAAGCTATTATGCATCATAGCATAGCATGCATACCATTGAAAGAAGGATCATCTTCTGCAATAATGTACACTCAATGACATATTTGACAATGTTTTTTATAGGTTGCGCTGCAAGTTGCATTGCCTTCTGCTTACGAGTCCTCTGTGAGGTTAATGCTGCCATTCTGGTATGTAAATCCTATGTTGTGGGCTTGTATGGAACACTTACATAACTGTTCTGTTTCTAGGGGGAAATCAAAGACCTTTTATCAGCACAGTGGTCCTGCAGGCAGTCGATTCATGCTGCTGCAGCATGCACTGGAAGTGCTACGGCTAACTGCTGCTCTGTTGATCACCCCATCGATTGGTGTTGCATTGCTTTTCTTTGCTTGATTTTTAAGGATTACTCTGCTTTATATTGTTTGTTCTACAGGTACATTACCTGCTCCACCGCGCTGGAATGCTCGCTGCTTCGCCCTCACCGCTGCAGCGTTTTCATTTTTACCGTAAAGCTGCAAAGATTGTATATTGGATGTGACGCCTTAGCCTTCCAGAGCCTCGCATTTAAACTAAGACAGTTTAGTACATTTGTGCTGTTCTCTCTTTTTTAACAACTGTATTTTTGTTTTTAAATGTTTTAACATTGTACATATATATATATATATATATATATATATATATATATATATATATATATATATATTTTTTTTTTTTTTTTTTTTTATTTTATTTTATTTTTTTTTTAATTTTTATTTATTTTTTTAAATTTTATTTTATTTTTTTTATTTATTTATTTTTTCTATTTATTTATTTATTTATTTTTTATTTTTTTATTTTTTCCTGGGACTGTGGTCAGGGAGCCGGTCACGGCAGTGGTGCTCCCTCGGTGTTGGACTTCTTTTTGTGAGATTACCCACTCCCTGTTTTGCATGATTATCACAAGTGTTTGTGTTGTGTGTTTCAAATAGTAATCAGACACTTGTCTCATGCCTCTTTTAGTATAACAAACCTGAACGTCTTGAGTTGGGGTAGCTAATGTTAATCTCTGGGTTAAAGTCCTAGAGTGACATTGTCAGTGAACTCTTGTATTTACATATACCCCTATGTCTTGCCACACACAATGTCACTATTTTAACAAATAAAAGTAAGTTGTAAATTTAACTTTGGATTTATCTAAATGAAGGACTCAGCCAGAACATTATATTTATGGAGCAAATTGGACTTTGAAAGCATAAAACCAAGCACGATTTTAGTGTGGGGTTGGGCAATTGGCATATGACTTTTGTAGGTACATAAAGGGGGTCCTCAAAGAACATAGGAACCACTGTCATTTATCATTCAGAAGGACTTATTGGTTTATAAAACATTCCAAAAAATTTTAATTTGTGTCAGGAGCACTTTAAATGTAATGGAAATCCCAGAAATGGGATATGAAAATAAGAAATCTGGATTGCCATTTGAATTCAGGGATTTTTTAAAGTGTTCTTCAGTATTGAGAGACAGGGATAATTTTGCCACTAGAGCTTCTAACAAAAAAATAATGTCCACAATTGTAGGCAAAAAAACTGCAATGACTTGGCCATAGTCTTGCGTCCAGTTTTAAGTGTTAAATATGGCAGTTTTACATTTCTAAATCCAATTTCATTTCTTGAAGGCATTTACCTGCACACTTTCAATGTGTGCCTTCAAAAATATGTGCCATTAAAAATTATCTGAATATTTCCTCCATCGCTGTTTTCACTTTGGTTTGGTTTGACTGGACCAACAAGAACAGAAGGCAGAAGAAATCTGAGAATGTCTCACTGTGAAAGTGTCTTAATCGCCGATTCGTGACACTTTAGAGGTTATTACCCCAGTATAGAGCCTTGCTCTTTATCTGCCTCCCTAACTTTTAAGTCTTTGAATTATCCTTATAAAAACAAATTACTTGTATGTCCAAACACCTCTCACAAGATTGTCATGAAAGATTGAGTCACAAAGCAATAACTATAAATCTAATCTTAAGGCCCTCAAAAACAGATGCAGCGGTGCATTCCAGACATGTTGGCGGCCTGTCTGCAATCAAACAGAGTGGCGTGACTGAACTGCCCAACTTACTCCAGGTGAAGTCAGTTTCCCAGGTGATGTTCTAACACACGAGGCTAAAGGGCAATGAAATTAGGGATAAACAGAATGTCTGCTGAAGGTGATGGATGGTCATCCATTTATTTCTTGCAGACGTTGACTTGCAAGTGATCTGTGGGAGCATATTTACCTGGTTAGTTGTGAAAATGGTAAACGTGAGAGCATTTTATAAAGATCGTTAATAACTGTTATTGTTGCAGTTGTTGTTCAGTAGCTGAAACAATGAGCTAATCAATTAAAGCTTGGCACTTATAACTCAGTTATGGTACTGGTGAATGTTGTATGAGCCATTTTGGTTTAGATTATGGCAAGTCTCCTGTGAGCCATGTGTGGATTATGGATTATGGCAATTATTCTGTGGACAAGAAGTAGCCCTAATACAGGAAGCCTTCCTTATGGCAGTTTTCTTGTGGGTCAGATATGGTGGTCATGCGCTTGAGTATTCAGAGCTACACTCACATTTGACCAATGCTATAGGCCATGACTGCATTTGAGCCAAACACATTTTGCTATCAGGATAGATTGTATGGTACAGTGTGTGGTGTCCTGCATATGGCTCCATATGATGCTTGTACTCAGTGGATGAAGCAAGGCTCCAGATTTTATAAGTAGATCATAAATAGAAACTAGAGGGTTAATAAGTAGATAGGTTTGCCCTGTTATAAACTGCTTGCATCTTGTACCCATAAGTGCATCATATGCAGTCAGCATTCAGGATGGCAAATGACCGAAAAAAAGAAAAGAACAAGAAGAAAACGCCTTGTAGAGAGAAAGAGAGAGAGTGATAAAGAAAGAGAAAAACGTACAAACATATGCATATACATGCATATATACACACATACGCACCCGCCTATATATACACATACACACAGATCATTAGGACTCTAACCATATGAGCGTTGCTCCCTGTACTTGATCACTACTTGAAAATGTGGGCTAGACAGGAGTACCAGCCCACATAAAAGGCCTATTTGGATTTAAATGCATGAATAGAAAACTTGTGGGGCCAGCTTAAGAGCAAGTGTAATGCCATTTATTCAGATTAGTGATGTCTATTGATCTTTGAGAATACAGAAAAAAGTGACATGAATGTGAAACAAGTTTCCTTAACACAAGAACTGCCAAGCGGGTCATTTTTACTTCCTTGGCTCTTCAAACACTGTTAAAATAAAATCCCTATTTCTCCAAATTCATCACTTTTCCTGAAATGGGTCCAGTGAACTTAGAGTGAATTTTGGTGAGTGTGTGATTGCAACAAACCTGAGCATAAATATCTAGAACCGCCAACGGGGTAATTTCTACCGCCTAATTAAATGCATTGTTTTCATCTGCCACTCCCGGTTGCTTCGTAACGCACGTGAGTTTGACAGCTGTCAAAGAGTGAGTAAGAGGGTTTTATGATCGCTGAATTTGAGAAATGGATAAATACAAGAGATATATGAATGCCAAAGAAGCTTGGTTATTATTTCAAAAACTGAGTGATGGAGAACTAGCTTTGGATGACGGTGGAGGATTCTGACAAGATGGTGGAGGAATCCGTGGCTGGAGAAAGTGATGATCCGTCTCTTTTACCTGATAACGGATCATCTTGTGAGTAGGAGGAGCTGATCACACATTGCCACAATCACACGTCGTGTTTGTATGCGAGTGAATGAAAAATAAGTTGAAGAGTAGCGTTTATTTATCTTACTGTAAAATAATTAGAATATTGAGATATGATATTTTGTTATTTAATATGTTTTTTACTGTTTAGCTAGTTTTTTTCTCTTTTTTTAAAGTCTCAATTGTAACTATTAACATAATTAATGGAATGGGGTGGTAAAAATTACCCTTCACTGCGGTTCTAGGAGTATTGGAATGTTGGCGGTTCTAGAGTGAAGCATAAAAAAGACATGTTAAAAAAGACAAAAGACATGTTGCGTCTATTGTGTCATATCCTATCCAACCCTATCAAAGTTAATTGGAATGTATTCCATATGGTGTCTAATTTATAATCATTTTCTTACATATATGTATAGCCTTGTACACTGAGGTGACTGGGTTAAAAACCCTTACACCTCATTTATGCTGAATGTTAAATGTGTATGTGCATATGCTGGATGTGACTGTTTTATAAAGCATAAATAAATATTAAACTTTGGCTTTTCCATCCATTTTCTTAACCACTTGGTCCAATAAGGTTTGCAAGGAAGCTGGAGCCTGTGCCAGTAAACATTGAGTGAAAGGCAGGGACACCCTGGACAGGTTGCCAGTCCATCACAGAGCCAATAAAGAGAGACAAATAACCACTTACACTTTCACTGCTGGGGAGAATTCATAGCGACTGATTAACCTAACATGCATGTTTTTGGATGGTGGGAGGATCTGGGGAAAAGCTATGCATGAAGAGGACATGTAACTCTTCACAGAAAGACCACTGTTGCAACATTTTATAGCACAGTGCCAAACAAGACAATAATTAATTTACCTGGAAGCCAAGCAGAATGCAGAGGTACCATGGTGGCTTGTCGTTGAGGGAGTAAACCAAATCTACACCATTGTCCACTGTTTCTTCCAGAGTTTCCTCAGTGTTTGGCTCCTCAATGTCAATCCCCAAGCGTGGTTGTTCATCATTACCCTTGTAAAGAAATACAGCAAATGTGAAAGTGCCATCAACTAAAAATCAAGTAGATTAATATTTAAAAAGGGAAAACACAATTAAAAAATGTATGTTTACAAAAAAATAGAAAAGAAAAAATGTTTAAGTTTTTCCATTCTGGTGCTGGTGTATAAAATCCACAGATTCCGTCATCATTTGTGTGTGTTGATCATAAACTGTATATAAAGAGATGGACGGAGCTTCTGTGACATCACCCATAGGTTTCTGAAGAGCTGAATTGAAGCCCGGTGGGCGGTTCCTACCGTCGCCATGTTGGCAGCGTCATGCGCGTCGTCTCACCCGGAAAATACGAATATGGTCAAAGAGGTGGAGCTGAGAGGGCAGCCGTGAGCGTCATGGTGGATGATTGACATCAAGCAAACTCCGAGCTTTCTGTAGCTAGAAGCTAACCGAGCTAACCCCGAGATAACGGGAGCTAACCAGCTAACAGAGGCAACTGGGCTAAAACTAAGTCACGTTGTTAACCGGCTAAAAACCGCAGTTGTTCTACATTCCTCTTACTTGAAGCCGGAGATTGGTATCTATCAATCAAAAGGACATGCCCCTAAATTTGCCAAACTTCAAGATTAATTTACTTTAAAACGGGCGAGTTTGAAAAAAATTCCCTCCCCCCAGTTGTCATGAAGGTAAACCTGACCTATAAACCAAAAATGAGTTTTTGAACCAGGCTGTAAACATGTTTATTTCTGCTGTGAAGTTGGCCTTTTTTACATGGAAGTCTATGGGGATTTGTTCAGCCCCTAGTGGATGAAGGGGGAACTGCAGTTTTATGCAGTTTAGGCTTCACTTTTAACCGCTGGCGGTTGCTGCTTGGTGTTGATAGATGGACCTTAATATATTTAGTGGTGTCCTCTGAAACTAAATGCCATTCTATTTTTTTTTTTTTTTTTTTATTACTTTCCCTTTAATTTATTATTTTGACAGCCTTGTTTATGCATGTACTCGACCACATATTGTAAGTGGCAACATATAGATGATATAAATATTTTTACATTGACTACATCAGATCTTAGGAAGGAATGCATGAATGTGTGTATATGTCAGTTTTGAAAGGGGGGTGGCAGTTATATTGACTAAGTCAAGGTGTGTCAGTTCCAAAGACACTAATTCACTCCGTTTTTAGTCATGGAAAATTTGGTTCTTTTTACTGACTTCAATCTCTAAAGATTGAAGTCTTCAATCTCTAAAGATTGAAGTCTGTCTTTGCAAAATATGAGTCACTGAAACTGTGACTAATATAGAAGAGGATCTTGGTATGTTCCCAAAATTCTATCATCCAAACAAGTCTATTTTGTAGTTGCCATAGGTTCTGTTTCTCCATATTCCCACATAATAATTCAGATATGTCAAAATAATTGAAGAATAAAGAAGATTAAGTACTTTTTTTAATCCAAATCATGAACTGATTTAGCTAATACTGAAATATTTTTTGCTGTATTTGTTTGTATATATATTCTAGATGTGGCCAGGATTAACGATTACACCAAAAAATTTATGATCATACTCTTTAATTACACCCTATATTTTCACATGTATTTCATTAGTTGTACTACAGTTTCTACATAACATAAATTGAAGTTAAAAAGACTAAACATCTGGTACTTTGGCTACAAACTGTTCAGAGGTGGGGGACATACTCAAAGAGTTCGAACAAAGTTTGATACAGCTAAAGACATCTACCCGTCAAATGTAATCAATTTTGTAATTAATGCTATTATCCCATGTAATGCAAAATATGTGTTTTTTTTGTCTTGATTTAATACTGCTGCTTCTTCCTTGTAACATTGTGTTCTCACTGTAATAATAGTCCACATCTTTAACCTCACCAAAACATGACAGAGTGTGGGAAGTGGATAGAAGCAGAATTTATCAGATCAAGGAGAATTATGTAAAACTTTTATTTTTGTGTAAGGTTATTACATTTCAGGGAAAGGTTTTCCTAAAATTGATGCATTCTGGAAGCGCGCTCCATCTAAAATACACCTGGTGCGTGTTTTTAGTGGAGAGCTGCGATGAGGCACTTCTGGGATGCACGTAACACAGACTGTAACATATCCGGTGTAAATCAAACTGTTGAACAGGCTTCAAACATCATCATACTGCTGGCCAACAGTAATTTGAAATGGAATGCAGCCCATTTACAGCAGAAAGCAGAAAATAGGATTGGAATGTACCATGCATGTAGCAGCATCCAAAGCGACCAAATAAGCAACCATTTTCACTACACCTGAGAGAATCTTTACAAATGAAAACAAAAATACCGTTTTAATTTTTTTTATATTCAATAAACTCATTTGTTTATCTTCAAATATAAACATTTTGATTATTGTTCGTTTGCTCATAGTAACAGTTTAAATCGGCCTACTTAATTATCCATAATTTTTCTCGAAGTACACCATAACGTTGAGGATGTGAGGTCAGGCACCAAAGATGTTAAAACTCAAAAACCTCCCAGATGAGGAGGTTCATGTAAAAGCCATAAAATCTATAATAAATCTCACTCATTATAACTGTGAAGCCTGCACTATGTACTTAATCATGGGGGTGTGGCAAGGGTTAGTTAGAAGGCTTTCTGGATGCCTCTCTGGTAATGTGTTTGCAGCCCAACGGAGAGGAGTTTCTGAGGAATACCATGGGCAGCTCGAGGGATGGCATATGGAAACGCGGAAGGATTCCCAAATTTGTGGGAGTTTCATGTAAATCTGTTTAGTTACTCAGTATATCCAAAAATTATGAAAAATGGGTACGCTGAGAGTCTGCACATAGCACTCAGGGACCTTGCACCTCATAGAAGGGCTTCAATAAGCTGAGGCAAATGCTCCACAGCAATTGGAAAACCCTGAAACATGCGACATGGCTACCTAGCAAAGCTGCTTACATAAGATTTGACAAGCACTGCGGCTCATGCGCTAAACGTCTTTCAATGGAAACACCTAGAAATCGCAATTGTACTTTGTCAAGTTTTAGAAATATCACTTTTATTTTACAAAAAACTGTGATGTCAAGGGAACTATCTGTACTAGGATCAACTCCTCAGAGTGGACATGAAACTCTTCCCGAACAAGATGATTGACAGCTTCGATGCAAAGAAACTAAAGAAAGAAAAGCATAAGGAAACATACTAACGGTGTGTTCAGACCAAAAGCGTTTTTGACATTCTCGACGCTGGTCACATGGAAACCTGCCGCTCTTGACACTCAAAACACATTTGGTCTGAACACACCGTGACACAAGAAAAGATAAAATGTATCGGGAAAATATAAAGAAATATATGGAGAAATTAAGGGAAGAGATAAGTTAAAGAATGAAGTCATGTGAATTTATATTAAGATATTCATATTATTTGTCTATATATTTCCTCATTTATTTCCTTATTCTTTTCCAGAAATATTCTTTTTTTATGGCACTTTTATTATTCCATAGAATCCTGCAGCTGGGATAAGTTCTAGCATTCATACGACCATGAACTGGTATAAGCTGACAGAGACACCGGATGGATAGAGTTTCAAAGTCTTTCTGAAAACAAAACTTTTTCCACATTGCCCCAGTAAATATTAAATGACCCTTGGCCAACGGAAGACAAAGGCTGTATTTCAGGATCATGTTCACAATTGGCTTGTTTTTAGCTTGACAGCGCTTTAAGCTGCATTTCTGGATGACACACGGATGTCTCCAGATTTACATTTAAATGACATGACTTGTTGACCTCCAGATGATGTCTTTATGGGACCAAAATAAAAGGTTCTTAAGACTTTGCATCTGGACATTGCAAAGCCTACAGTAAAAAGTTATGGCAAAAACAGATACATCAACATTGTCAGAGCTGTTCTGGATGTCAGTTTTATGACACTTTATGGTACACACGCCCAAATCCTCTCTTACACATAACATTACATGTAGGAATAGACTGGGGGCAATTTGTTGGTACCACATTGACAGCATGCAAAATGGCTAACCTGTGTAATGATACAAGTACCCTCCAATTACAGTCTAACATACATTAAACTTGATATTTTCTTAAATATCCACCCCAAGCATGTATTGTCACCTCATGCATGCTCAGGATGGGGGACTGGATGGAAGTCAAGATTCAATGGAGTCTTCCTCCAGTTTTTCCTTCAGAGTTTTCCTTAACTAGCCTAATATTATAAACTGGCTTGAATTGAGCTGAGATTATATTATTATGAATATTCATTCATTCATTCATTTTCTGAACTGCTTAATCCAATTCAGGGTCGCAGGGAAGCTGGAGCCTATCCCAGCTGGCTTTGGGTGACAGGCAGGGTACACCCTGGACAGCTTGCCAGTCCATCGCAGGGCCACACAGAGACGAACAACCATTGACCCTCACACTCACTCCTATGGGCAATTTAGAGTGACCAATTAACCTATCATGCATGTCTTTGGACAGTGGGAGGAAGCCGGAGAACCCAGAGAGAACCCACGCATACACAGGGAGAACACGCAAACTCCACACAGAAAGCCCACCATCCGAACCTCACCCCAGCCAAGTATCGAACCGTTGACCTTCTTGCTGTGGTGCAGCTGTGGTACAGCTGTGGCATTAGATGCTATGCAGTACTGTGGCTTTGGTAAAGTAAGCACAGCATCTCAGCACAAACACATACTAATTGTTGTCCATGGTGGTGGAAGGTTGATGATGTGGGCTTGTTGAACAAGAATGGAAATATAAATTTGTCATATTTCCATGTAATGGTTTTAAACTGAATAATTGGAATAATATATACTGCACTGTATCACCATATAGTGAAAGTATTGGCTATATTGATTGTGGATGTTGCATATTAAGTTTTTCTATTTTTAGTTTCAATTCACCCATTTTTCTTAATGTGCTTGATATCTTTAGCCCTATGGCATATCTGTCTAAGTTATGTTTTAAGGTTTTCATGAAGTATAATATACATTATACATTAGGAACATATCTTTGGTAAAAGATTTGATGTCTCAGCAGTACCTAAAAAAAACAAGTTTATAATTTCATCTTTGTAGGGCGGTCCAGTGCGGTGACAGTCTCAACTTTGCACTCTATTGGCTGCTGGACATGGGACCCTCTTGATCTACCCCTGATCCTTGTAGGGAGTACAATCACATTTGCATGATCACTCAACCAAACTCACCCCTTATGTTAAATACACATGTGATGGGGTCAAAAGCATGTTTTTTTTTAAATGGGATTGTTTTATTGCATGTGCTTTTAACTTATTGCTGTGCCACTACTAACCCCCCCTCTGGAGGCCAACTCCACCCTAATTGTACAAATGTTCTTAATATCATTTGGATTTTACCTGGATAAATAATGATAAAATTAAATAATATCATGCGATGATTCAATATTCAGATCATATTTAATCCTGTAGGCCTAGTGAACGATAATTGAAAATTGCGTCCTGCATTTTTGTAAATGACAAATGAATTTTTTAACGTCTCGTGGTATTAAGCTTGTCATGTTGATCTTCTTCTCTGGCGTCTCCATCACTGTGCACGGTGCACTCAAGGTGGTAGACTGTGATGGCACTTCTCTTTAGGGTTACTCATCATATATATAAACAAATGGAAAATTCTTTGCTTAAGAGGATGTGTCAGATTATGATTGATCATAATATACCAATGATAACACATATGTAAATGCAGACATTTAGTTGGATGTAAACAATTAAAATTACACAATGTCCATATTAGACCAGCTTAAGACCATGTGTCTTTCTTTTCCCTTTTTTTTTTTTTTTTTAATGTATGTTAAAACATGGTCATATAATGTTTTAGAGTCTGTATGTTATCACCAGTCTGTCTTGACCCTGGCTGGACTCTCTTGCCAACTCCAAGCTAGTTTTTACGTAATTTATTTATCCTAATAGTGTTGGTTACCTTCATCTGCCTCCCCCATGTTTTTGCTTGTTCACTTGCATCAGTTAGAGTGAAAGTCTGCACTGACAAACAGGCTTCTTGTTGGTAAGAACTGGCAGCAGCCTATGTTACAGCTGTTTTGTGTCGTGTGGAATTGATTTGCTTTGTGTATGGATGTGGTGTATGTGAAGTTTAAAAGGAAAAGCTTAGGATTATTGAGGCTGTTCTTTCTCAATTTTTTATAGCACTGATAGTCAAGAAGCCATTTGCAAAAAAAAAAAAAAAAATTGAATAAGAGTAAATTAAACATTCAATAAATCAGTCAAACTTCACCTGAGCTTTTCTTGCAGAAGATTTGCAACGCTGTGTTTTTAGTTGAGTTGAACAATAAAGGTCAACACCACCAGCTGCCCCGTGTTATTATTTGCCATTTTGCAGTTGTGCACGACTGGCTGACTGACAACATGACTGTTCATGCGGCATTCACTGAAAGTTACATTATCCCTGCGATGCATGAATTATTAAACATCGCCACATTTTCTTCACACACAGCATTTACACTGACATCACAGTATTGATTTATTAAAATTATGATCATATTTCAATTTCTATTTTTTTTTTTTCCATTTTTCTATTCTGTAAAATATGTATAAAACCATACATTTATATATCTATGCTGTGATAGTATAATTGTCTTTTTTTCTTTCCCTGTTTATCATTAAGGCAAACTTGGTATTTATACTGTATACCTACTCTATGCCACATGAGTTTTTCCTGTGCAACAAGCCTGTTGAAGAAACTGTATTTATTTCTGTTGATCCAGTATTATTTATGTAAAGAACCACTGGAAGTCAAGAGCTAGCAAGACATGTTTTGCATGTTTCAAAATTCTGTACTCAGGTTCAAAAGAAATGTTAAAAACCATTTTTATAATGTAATTTACAGAAAGAAGCTTCCAAAGTTGAGGCGGAGGTCCTGTAACGTTTTCCATCTGTTTTCTCTTTAAGGGAAACCCAGACATAATATTTTAGATTTATTCATTGTATACAGAGCAGAGGAGATTCTGTTGGAATGGGACTTTTTACTTCACTTTGTTGCTTACATTGTTATGTTGGCATGAAAACACAGAAATAAATACAAGTTAAATCACATGTTCATGCGATTTGACACAATTATCATTTTTGTTGAATTACTTTAAAACATATTAATGTTGATGTGATTCTTTTTCTGTCAATGTACACACCAACAAAATCTAAAATCACGAAGGCCTTGGAACAACGTGACTCTTATAGTCATTAAAAGAAACTTTTGTCCTCAAAGTATCTAAGTCTCAGAAGTACCCTCCACCTGCCCATGAGAACCCAATATTAAGTAGAAGCCGTATTTCTGCCCTTCTGCATTACTGTAACTTCAACATTTTTGTTTTTGCCACAGACAAGCACCCGACAGACCCATGAGATCAACACATGCCTTGTGCCCCCAACTGTGTCAACAGGACTAATGGTTTGTTCACAAAATGGGAAGCTGTATTTATACTTGTGCATCGCCTGCATGATGAAACTCCAGCTTATTAGTCTGACATGATGTTTAAACACATTTTCAGTCTAACAGGGAAAATGATGTGCAAGACAACCTCACTTACACACTCTTAGCACACTGTAACAAAAACTCACATGTACAGGTGCAAATATATTCTTCTGTAAACTATAATTAACCCAACAGGTGCTGGTCTCTCTATCATAATTTGAGTCACTTAAACGTGTATGAGGACATCCATGCAGAGCACATATTCCATTGCAAAGACACAGCAGCTTGTCACACAAATCATTCATTAAATTATTTATGTTTTTGCCTCTCAGCCCTTTAAGGTCCTGGTCTGCCATTTTGTTAGTTTGCAGTGACTTTGATGAATTTCTTAAATAATTGTAGAAATAAACCTGTCTGAGCCACCTCCACCAACTGGTTTGGGTATGTAAAACTGAAACTAAGTGTTTGCTATAACACTTCATCCATTCTACTGTTCTGGCCTTCTTGTTAGTGTGAAAGTTAAAGGGTTAAAGTACTTCTAGCTGCAAGAAAATCTTCAAAATCATGAAAAACTTTCAGTTTCTCCTCCTGCTTCAGTCTGCACATAGTTTTGTTTGACTGCAGGATTTTTATTTAGTTGCATCTGCTTTTTTCTACTCATATCTACTGCATTTTTAACACCAACATTTTCAGCTCATTCAGGAGAAACAACTATTCCTTTTTCATATATCTGTCAAGATATTAAACTTTCTTTGTAAAAAGATTAATTTTTTAAATATATTTAAGCTTCCACCTTTAACTTAGATTTTAGTTGAACTGTGTCTGTTCTGCATTTTTTACCCTGGACTACTTTAATTCCCCATGTCACCAACAATATTGTAGCTTCGACTTTCTCCTTTTTTTGAATGATTAAATAAACATTTTGAAAATCTTAAAACACTATCCTTATGCTTTTGCTTTAAAACTCTGGAATTGTTTCTGCAAAGGTTTCTGCAGGACGTGTTCAGCTGTTTTTCCACAAGGCTTCTGTAACTAGACTCTCCAGCATGCATTCAGCCTACAATTTCCACACTGCTGGTTTGCAAGCAACCATTTTCATTCATGTTACTTGTCGCATGCTACAGCTCAACTTCAGGAATAAATTTAGAAACATGGTCTTACATGACTTCTGCTCATCAGCCACAATCAGTAAATGACCTGATTTGACAGAAAATTGTGGGCATTTTCAGCCTCCCGTAAGACTTTAATGTTCAGAAATTGTAAGCAACACTTTCTCAATATTTGCTTCAAATGTTGTGCAACATGTGCATCTATTTTACAAAAATGTCATGGTTTGCAGGTTCCATCTTCTGTTGCTGTCTCTTCGTTTCTGGTCCTTTGATGTTTTATGAGTCATGTTTTATTTTGTAGAACTTTATTTTATTACATCTGCTTCCTGTTTTTTTTAACCAGGCCTTCTGTATATGCTGCAGGTTTGCCTTCATCCATTGCCAGCTCAATGTTTGTTAGCTGGGTTGTCTAGTAGTTTGCTGTTATATCTTTTGTTTAACAAACCGTCAGACTACCTCCACCCGCCTCTCCTGCTTCAGTCCTGCAGTTGGGTCCCTGTTCTTCATTTCTAGCTTTCACATTCCTAAATTCCAAATTACTTAGTGAAGCTGTTCCTGCAGCTCCAAGAGGGCTACAAGGCTCCCACAGACACCTTCATGCTGCCATAAACCATGCAGCGCCAGATCTGGTGGAGAAGTGGTCACTATTCAGGGGAACCAGATTGGTGATCTGGAGACCTCCACCTGGAGGTCCTGGCCTCCTACTCATCCTAAAAGGAGGAGGGGGGTAGGGGTTGCTGCTCTGCCATGTATAGTTTATGTTCCTGAGGGAGGGTGCTCCACATTGCCTTCCTGGGTACTGTCATGATCTGCTGGTTTTATGTTTTGCTGCTGGTTTATAGTCTTTTATTAATGTGAATGCCCATGGGGCATTTTCCTCCTCCTCCTACACTCCTCCTACACTGTTCAAGTCACTTCAACCATTCACAACTTAAACCCTGCAGCTCCTTCAGGAATAGTGTGCTATGACTTTTGTCATTTCAAATCTTTTTAGTTTTTGAGATATTTCGCATTTTGCAAAAATTAATTCGGCCTTGTGATTGGATGAAAGTCTTTCAAACCCACTGTCCATTGGACGTTGCAAAAATTCAGCTCTGCGATTGGTCAGTTTTTGCATAATGAGCTGAAAACTGCTTCAACAGGGTTTCGGAGCTCTGCACCAGTTTGCAGTGTTCATCAAGTTCCCGTCCCCATTGTCTTTCCTGCAAAATGTTTGGCGCGTTACTCCTCCTACACCTTTTGCCTCACTTCAACTATTCAAATATCAAACTGTTCAGCTCATTCAGGAGACATGTGCTATGACTTTTGGTCTTTCTAACATGTAAACTTTTCAAGTTATTCACATTTTTGCCAAATGTTAAAATCCTCTACAGTTATTGGACAAAACGGAAGTCAGCTCAGCGTTTGGTCAATTTTGTGCACCAGTACACAGGTACACATACAAGGCATGGGTTCAAATGCAGCATTTAATATGCATTTCTCTTGTCATTTGTTAGCTGTTGCTTGTGTGATAGCATGCAGTTCTGCAGGCTGCTCAATGTGAACTATTGCTCTCAGCTACACACTTCAAGGAGCAAAGGAATTTATTTAAACATGAAGGATTTGTTCCAAAAATGCTCCCTGCAATATTTCAACACTTTCATAAATCTTAAACACGTTAAAAAAGTTTTTCACATTGAACAGTCTTTCACATCATTACTGGAGTTTAGTTGAACCTTGCACATGTTTTTGCAATTCCGCTAATTACACCCTGCTGGAAGTTTTAAAAAGGCATGTCCATCCCAATTGGAAAAAATTTTACTGAGCAACTGAGAGTACTAGTGGTGTAGTGAGTAAGCCAGTGTGCTTCAATATCAAAGTTCATAAGTTCAATCCCAGTGTGGGGCAGTTAAAAAATGTCAGTTGTGCCTTTTTTATTTTTCAATTTCTTATACTTATATAAGTATATATACTTATACTTATGCAATTTCATTTCAGTCATTCAGTATAGTTCAATAAATGGGCATTCACAGTTGCTATTATTTCAATAATAGCTGTTTCTAGTTTTTTTTTTTTTTTTTTTTTTTTGTTTCCTGTTTTACTCTGTAGAGTATTTTAACTCTTGTGTATTCTGTTTGCTGTGCTTCCTGTTCCCAGCTTCTGGTCCGTAATAGTCACACCTGCTTCTTGTTTTATAGCCAGTCCCTTTTCATATCTGCTTCAGGTTTTCCTTTCTTGACCTTGCCTCTGGTGTTTCTGTCTTGCATTTGGGTCCCACTTCCTCACATCCAGCTTCAATGCTCTTTGATGAATACACAGTGATGACGGAATAGTAAAAAGTAGACGAGATAATAAATATTCAAATTTTGCTGAAATGAAGGAATACTTTCAACACTGCTTCTGAAATCCATCGATCCAACCTTTGTCAACGTTACATCCGCTTATTTCAATGCAGAGTATTGAGGCTTTTGATATCAAGAATTTAAAGTCAAATTTTCTCTTTACTTGCATATATATTTTTGTATCTTTAATAAATAATCTTTTGGGGATTGCACAACATTCTCTATGAATGTCTTATGTAATGCACATTCGAGCCAGCATCTGCAGGGTGAGGCTGGCTGTCAGTTAGCTCTTCACACAAAAGCGGACACCTTATGTTGAACATCTCGTCGTCACATCAGTATCACACAAGGATCCAAACGACTCAGAGTGCAGAACTGCAGAGCCATATGCTCTACATTTCCTGCACGTGTTTAATGGATCCTCATATTACAGGCTCTCAGCAGGTAGCGCACGCTGACTCTGGCTTAGGATATAATATGATTGTCTGCCTCCATCTAGTGGCTGCATGCACACCAACCAAGGCGCATCAGTGAGTTTGCAGAGATCACTGCACAGTTTTTTTTTTCTTGATTTTAATACAGTGTCCCTGAATTCTTACATATTATGGTGTTGTATTTATTGCTGATATTACAGAGACAGCACTCTCATAATTTTGGATAATCTACAAACATTATCACTTGGCCAGCAACAATATTCTCTGCAATGTGGATCCGGTCATTATGACAATGACCATATCGACAATAATTGTGATCACATTAGTTCTTCCAGAAAAAGCATGCTCAATAAAGAATCAATTTCTGCCTTTAACTTGCTAAAAAGACATAATTGCAGACATTTTTGCCTACTATGAAGTAATTATAAAGTCAGTATTAATAAAGACAAGAGTATTTCATTTGAACAGTTGCTAAAAGTTGCTTTACTCTTTAAGTTAGTTGCATCATTTAGACTGAAACTATAGTTGCGTTTTCAACATCTTTGTTCATTTAGTCAACACACTCAAAAATAGAGGTACCAGCTTGTACCTAAAAAGGTACAAATGCTTGTCGCTGGGGGTGTACTCTTTTGAGAGACATTTCTGTACCCTTCAGTTCTGGTCTATTTTTGTACCTTATCAAGTTCAACCTCACCTTATCAAGTTATGTTTTTTATGTTTTCACAGGATTAGGCCTGGTCCATGCAACTTAGCAATATTATCTTATCTTTAATCTAGAAATAATCTTCAAAAGCTCAAAATACTGACCAGCCATACACTTAGTTTGCAGCATCTGACCTTCATTGTCTGGTGTAGTAAATGACTGTTAAGTAGTACTACTGTCATCACTCAACTCTGCTCTAGTTTGTAACATTACAGCCATTAACATTACATTTTTCAATGCTGCAGGTACCCTTATGGTTAAAATGGTACAAATTTGTACTTTATGTCACTTTGAATCCTTTTTCGTACTCTGAAGGTGTGCTTCTGGTCTCTTAAAGACCAGTATTGTACTTTTGAGAGAACATTTCTTTAAAATGTACCTATAGGTACAGAAATGTCCTTATCTTGTACCTCTATTTTTGAGAGTGAAGATGAAACTATATGCAATGATGTTTCTAAGTGCTTTCTGCAGTTAGATCTAACACATTTAAGCTGATAGGTTTTTTGTTTAAAGAGAAAGTTGGAATTGTTTGCTATGAAGCAGAAAGCATTTAACTGTCTCAGGGATGAAGGAACACTCCAGCATAATTTGATATTCAAGGTAGATGTACCTCAAAATCGTCAAAATAACAGACAAATGAATGGCAGGGTGGCTGGACAGACGGATGGACGGACGGAAACAGATTATGTGTGGCTAATCATCACTAAATCTGGCCAGCGTGATTGTTCAGTGCACAGCATCATGTGCTGTAATATGTGCTTTCCAGCCATGACTGCATGAATGGGTGTGTTTGGTGTGAGAAAATCAGCTAGTTGCATGAATGATGTTAAAAAGAAAAGTTTTCCCAAGTCCAGAGTCTCTAAAACACACAGACGGAAACGGCAGAACTAGTTCAAGACAAGTTGTTGGCTGTTGTTTGGGGTGATTGATAAACCACTTCAGTTGTTTTGTTGATAGAGCTTTCATGATGTCAACGGGCGATGGCACTCCTAAGAAATACGATGCGTGTATTTGCAAAGGAAGCCGCAGGAATCAGTCTTGTGTCAGGAAGTGTACTTTGTACTTGGCGAGTTCACTGAACCTGAACACTCAACTCTGCCACTGCTGTTGCTTCAGCTTCTCTTCTTACCCCAGCATCACAAACTCTTTAAGTTCTTGCTTCATATAATTTTTGGAAAAGCGAATCTCTCCAAGCTGAACAGCAGAGTGAAACTTATTGGGAAATTACACAGATAATCACAGAAATATTTGTCATATTTACGAACGTTAGAAAAACTTTTTTTTACTGGATTATTTTATTCCAGTAACCCAAAGTCTAAATTGCTGAAATGATCATGTTTTTAATTTTGCATCTTACATAATGCAAATGAACAAAGAAAAAGCACAGAGGTGCAGGATCTGAGCTGCTGCATCAGAGGACAGAAAACCTCGCTGATGCGTGAAAGCCAAGAACATACCCTGCCTGATATGTGAAACCCAGCATGGACCAGTACCACCTAACTCCCTCCGGATGGCAAACAAAAGGCTTCTTGTGTAAAATGAAGGCAAAATAGCAAATTTCCTGCAAGCTGAACGATAGGGAGAAAAGACTTTTGTGTTTCACTGTACTTTACAAATCATATAGTTTTGCTTTAAATAAAATATATCTTGTAAGTTCACTGGCATTGGTAAATCACATTGTTGTAGACATTTTCTCATTGTTTTAATCTGTTATTCTGTGTGAATGCCAGAATTATTCTTTAATTTAAATTAAATCAATTTAATATTTCTATATTCATGTATTTGAATTTCTGACACTTAAATACAATCTTACTTGAGAATGTGAAGCGGTTTAATTTACTGCCCAACTCTGAGTGAATCTGGGATAATATTTAAACTCAGGACAAAAAGACAGATACATGGATTTACATGTAGACATAGCTCACTGATGAATAGCATAAAAAACAATGCAGCCTTATTTCTACCTTTTTTCTGTAAAGAAAGAGCTCTTGTGAAACATGTTGACAAATGAATTATGAAAACTGAATCTGGATGCCAAAGTTGGCAGACTCACGTTAATTAATTAAGTCTATAATCGCTAATTCAACATATCTGAACTGAATACAGGAAGTTTTATTGTCGAGCTTTTCTATACATGTGTCAGGTGGCGTACAATACACGGCTCAGCGTGATAAATGGGACGTCCTGCCTTTACATGTCAGCATGCTGACAGACTGACCTGCTCACCCGTCTGCAGAAGTCTTTGTTTTATGTTCCTGCTTTCCAGATTCTTCTTCAAATTTGGTCAGTAGGGACAAATAAAAAAAGAGGAAAAACATCGACCCTGGAGTCAGCTGTGAACACTTGCAAACCCCATGCAGTCTGGTGTTTTTAACATTCACACATAAACACACACTGTGTATGCGTCTGACATAACATGAACTTTAATTTATTGTCTGGAGACCTAACTCTCACCTTTAACAGTAAATTCAACCTGCCAGAGTTTTAATCTTTGTCCTTCCCTAAAGCCTAATATTGCGATGATTTACAATATTAACACTTTCTTCTGTCCCCATGAGGAAAACAAGTCCTCATGCGAGTGTGTAAACAGGATTACCTGCCCAAACTCTGGCCTGTTTTGGTTTACTTAAATTTCTGCTTTGAGATAAAGGTTTTACTATCTCTGATTAAAGCCTGAAGGTCTTTTTGCATAACTAAATATATCTGAAACCACATTCTGAACCATGCAGCCAAATCTCCTGTAAAAGCTCGTGTTTTGTAAAACACGTGCACAGTTTGGTAACTTTACATTCCATAGTGGCTTATATTCAGCTCTTAGCTGCAAGCTGAACTGTACCCACTCTTTCCTTGTTGTTCTTGAAATATTTTGGAAAAACTCCTGATTTTTGTCATCCCAGAGCCAAAGAATCACTTACCCCAAATGCTGGATTGAGCCCCAGCTCTATCTTGTCCTCTGTGGTGAGATGCATTCTGGTAAACAAAGCAAGGTGGTATATCTCTGCTTCTGTGGGCCTCTTAGGAACACAGGAGGTGCACAAGGCGAGAGTACGAGACTGACTGACCGCAGATGTAAGAGGGACCCCGTGTCACCAGGGAAACGTGGTAGTATCAGAGCTAAAAGAGAGCGGCTTGATAATTTTGAAATCTCCTCTCCCAGCCTGAAATGTTTCTGCTGCGCTGGTAAGCAAATGAAAGCTTTAGTTACTCTGACTTGTGGTCATGTGTCTGCTGAAGTGTGACGGTGGATCTAAAGAGGATTGAAGCACGTTTGTCACATGCATATCACAAACTCTTCTACTCTTACAGGCTGCTGTCATGAATGGTTGTACGATTTCATATTTTTAAAAAATGCACAGATATTCATACATACCCCTGCAAAATTCTAAGCCAATCAGTGACCACGTCATTGCAAGTCGTGTTGTCTGCAGAGCTGATCTGGTGCCAAAGCAACAACACCAAAGGCTGAAAAAGAGGAAAGTGTTTTAATATCTTTATCATAATTTCAGTGATTTAGTTTTGGTACAAAATATAGGAGTTTCATTGTCTATTTTTTTTTTTTTTGTGTGTGTGTGTGTGTGTTGGTGTATTTTTTTTTACGTACTCAGACCATTTTGAAAGACACTTGACCTAACAACTAAATTTAGTAATAACAAGATTAGGACACTGAATAATAACTGAATTGCTGCATTAATGGGCTCCTGACTCGCTTTCACTCAATTGACCCAACATCATCAGTGGACATCAGTCCATTCATACGGGACCGTGGGACTGTTATTTATACAGATCACTAATTGGCAGCATCGATACAATAAGATCTTAAATCCAGTCTCCAAGTAGACCTGAGATCCTCAGCATGATGGTGCATTGAAATAGATTGTGTCTATAAATAAATGAGAGCCAATAAAACTTTAATAATTTGGCCAAGAATATGTCACAATTGTGACTTAAAATGTGTGCAGATTAAATCTTGAACAATTTTGAACAATTACTATTTAAAAAAGATCATCAATATGAAATTATACAGGTCTGTAAAGAACACATCTCAAATTAAACTCTGCTGTAATTTATTTAATCAAAATAGACTTGCATTGAAACCCCAGCAAGACTGAAACTATATTTTGTCTAGTTTAAAACCTATTGTCTTCTGTAAACGGTTTTTACATTCCATTTTCACTTAAAGGAATACCGTGTAACTTTTTACCACACCATCGGCCTAAAGTGATTGATTATGGATGATTTCTGGGGTCAATGTAAAGTGCTTGATGCGTGTTGATGCTCTAACCCTGAGGATCTACTGAACGCCGAAGCACCGCCTTCGCAGCTGATACCGACAACACTTGTAAAAAGGACTGGTTTTACCACATGCACTGCGGTGCATTTCTAAAGTATCTCAGAAGCGCCACCGCTTTCCGCTTCTCTAAAATATGCGTCGGTGCCGCTTTGCAATCTCATCAATCTGGAGCAGAGCGGATTGTTCAGACAGGACATCAGCTGATGAAAACCAAAGTGGATCTCTTGGATTTTAAAGACTACATGTCTGCTTTGGATGCACTGGTTGTACTCTGAAACATCAACATTTCTTTATTACAGGTGGCACTGGCACCAAGCCGTAGGTGCGAGACGGTTTCACTTAATGACAGTGTGGAAAATGCGTATTAATATAGGTGGAGGAAAGCGGCGCCATTTTGTAACCTATTGTTTTGACACCACAAATCCCTACTATAAACCAAAAAAAAAAGGACCACTGGCATTTGAGACATGGTCAAACTAGTTTATTGTTCACTTTATTGTTCAAGCAGTTTTATAAAACATTTTAAGTAGGCCTACACCAGCTATGATGCACAATTACGCAATCCTCGTGTGAACCGCAACACAGACGTTCCGCTCTAAACTCTGCTGGTGAAATTGGGTGTCGGACGGAAAGGTCTTCGCACCAGCTCCGCACCGCTTCCACAATTCTTCCTCGTTCACTGGATCCCCGGAGTGAGAGTGCTGCTCTCTTCAGAAACCAGACATTGTAGCATCACAGGAGCGGGTCTGCCTCTTATAGGATCATGTGGCCTGGAGCGTTTTGCTTTACAGCTCACCTTCTTTAAACAGAGAGGGCTGTGTTTCGTGCTACTTTTTCCTTTGAATGCAAATTTATCATGGCTGAATGAAGTAAGAGGGTTATAACGGTGTATAAGGAGGCCAGAAATAGAAAATGGGAAAAGGGTCACTCCAGAGGAAAGACATGTGTCCACCATGGCAAAGAATAAGGTGGACACTTGTTAGAGTCTGACAAAAGAACAGTAATAAAAGAACCCGCTCAGTTCGCCTCAGTATTATTAGACTGGTAAGTTAGCTCTTTTCCAATGTCTGTACTTTTTCATAATTTTCAGCCAGTCTTTATTCAAAACAATGGAAGAGCCTAATGATCTGCAGAACATTCATTCATTATCTTAACCACTTAGTTCGATTAAGGAAGCCGGAGCCTATCCCAGCAGTCTTTGGGTAAAAGGCAGGGTACACCCTGGACGGCTCACCAGTGCACCGCAGGATCTGCAGAACATTGCAATATATATCTTTGTTTTTATTTTGCTGTGTTAAGGATGCAGGACAGGAGAGAAGCAGAGTGAAAAAAGGAGACTCAGCCTGTTTCTTCCAACTCTCGCAGATCTGAGATTACTAGCTAACAAAATAGATGAACCTGAGGTGCTAACGAAGTTTAAAAGAATATATGGAAATCAGTCTTATGCACTTTACAGAGACATGGCGGCATTAACACTTCCCAGGTTCTAATGCATCTGTGCTGCAAAACTTTGCAAGCGGACTACAACAACAAAAACAGAAAAAAGCTAAAAGCCGGTGGAATTGCTAGTCACATCGAACTGTTTGCTGTGAGTTTTCACCATATTATTCACACCAAAGGGATTTCCTGTGTTGTTCTGGTAGCAGCGTTGCATGTGGCGAAGCGGTTAGCACTGTGTCACAGCAAAAAGGTCACGTGTTTGAGCCTCGGCTGGGGGAAGGTGTGTGGGTTGTCCTGCTTCCTCCCATCATCCAACAACATGAATGCTATTTTAGTTCAATGTTTCTCAAATTCAGTCCTCAGGCCCCCTTGCCCTGCATGTTTTAGACATGTTCCCCCTCCAAATCACCTGTTAATGAGCCCTTCATTTCATTCAGGTGTGTTAAGGTAGGGTTGCCTATAAAACATGCTGGGCAGGGGGTCCTGAGGACCTGCATTGGGAAACACTGGCTTAATTCGTTACTCTACAGTGTCCCTAGGAGTGAGTCAGTGTGTATGGTCGTTTGTCTCTCTGTGCCAGCCCTGCAATGGACTGGTGTACCCATCCTCTCACCCAATGATAACTGGGATAGGTTTTAGTTTCCCCGTGACCCTTAATTGGGATTAAGTGGTTAAGACAATGAATGGATAGATTCAGGTAGTGGTATATACTACCTGGTATTGCTGCAGATGCATCTTATGATGTAATCAGCTAAAGGCTCCAAAAGTAGCATCTTAATACTAATCAGTAATGCAACTTTACCGGCATTTCAACAATTTGTTAGTTGCTCCACCAGAGAAAATAAGATGCAATGTTAGAAATCTATATAGCTGTTTTGCACTGCCTTGTTAGAGGAGAGATCAGATCATAATCTGGTTCTGCTCACCTTCAGCTACAAGCCAGTCTTTCAGCGGCAATCAGTCCTCACACAGGCTGTTAAAACCTGGTCTAATGAAGCTGAAGATGTTCTGAGAGGACTGTTTGAGGCTACGGACCGGAATGTCCTCTGTGAACTGCATTGAGTGGTCATCAGTGCCATGACTGAGTGTAACAGATTAGATCAGCTTGCCTATGGACAGCTTCGTCCCAACAAGAACAGTGAAATGCTTTGCCATTAACAACCCCTGGATCACTAATGACCTGAAAAAGCAGCTAAGCATTCAAAAGAAAGCCTTCAGAGAGGGAGATGTGGAGTTATTGAAGAAAGCACAAAAACAACACAAATCAAAGATAAAGACATGCAAGAAGGACAACAGGACAAAGAAAGTCATCAAAGACAGAACAACGTGAGGGCTCTTTGGTCAGGATTAAAAAAGATCACTTCAATCTAAAGGAGGATCGCTCTGATGGAAGTCTGAACAGAGCTAATAAGCTGATAGGTTTGTTTTACCCCTTGCCTCCCGCCCAACAGACCACATACCCTTTACGGTTCAAGCTGACTGCTGTCGTCTGCAATCTCACTTATCCATATATACAACTTGCTCAGTCAAAAATGTATTCAAGTTAAGGCACTAAAGTAGTTACTTTTACAAATAATTGAGTATTCAAATATGCATTTATCTAAAAATACTTAAGTATTCAAAAGTATTAGTTGTATTTCAACCATGAGTTATTGCATTAAACCAATTCCGTTATAAAGGTTAATCTCAAATATTCATTCATCCATCTATCCATCCATCCATCGTTAGACATGACACAAGGGTCCAATTAAATTTATCTTTTATTTTTCTGTACTGCGTAGTCCAGCTTAGAGTTTTAGGGAATCAAGAGACCATCCCAACATCTAGCACACAAGAGGTAGGGTACAGCCTAGACAGGTCACCAGTCCATCACATGGTCAACACAGTGAAACAAACAACTTTTCAGACTTACAATTATTTCTACTGAGAATTTAAAGTGATCAATTAACCTAGCATGTATATCTTTCAATAGTGGGAAAAAGCAGGATTACCTAGAGACAACCCACGTTTCCACAAGGAAAACATACAAACTTTATACAGAAAGTCTTCTGCAAACAGCACATCTGGGGAACGGTGGGCCAGTCCATAACATCAATGCCTTCGTGTTGCAGGAACTGCTGACACACTCCAGTCACATGAGGCCTGGCGTTGTCTTGCATTAGGAGGAACCTAGGGCCAACCGCACCAGCATATGGTCCCACAAGGGGTCTGAGGATCTCATCTTGGTAGCTAATGGCAGTCAGGCTATCTCTGGTGAGCACATGGAGGGCTGTGTGGCCCTCCAAAAAAATGCCACCCAACACCATTACTGACCCACTGCCAAACCGGTCATGCTGGAGGATGTTGCAGGCAGCAGAATGCTCTCCAGACTCTGTCACATCTGTCACATGCGCTCAGTGTGAACCAGCTTTCATCTGTGACGAGCACAGGGCGCCATTGGTGAATTTGCCAATCTTGGTGTTCTCTGGCAAATGCCAAAACGTCCTGCACGGTGTTGGGCTGTAAGTACAACCCCCACCTGTGGACGTCGGGTCCTCATACCACCCTCATGGAGTCTGTTTCTGACTGTTTGAGCAGACACATGCACATTTGTGGCCTGCTGGAGATCATTTTGCAGAGCTCTGGCAGTGCTCCTCTTGTTCCTCCTTTCACAAAGAAGGAGGTAGCGGTCCTGCTGCTGAGTTGTTGCCCTCCCATGGCCTCCTCCACATCTCCGGATGTACTGGCCCGTCACCTGGTAGCACCTCCATGCTCTGGACACTGACACTGACAGACACAGCAAACCTTCTTGCCACAGCTGGCATTGATGTGCCATCCTGGATGAGCTGCACTACCTGAGCCACTTGTGTGGGTTGTAGAGTCCATCTCATGCTACCACTAGAGTGAAAGCATCGCCAGCATTCAAAAGTGATCAAAACATCAGCCAGAAAGCATCAGAACTGAGAAGTGGTCTGTGGTCACCACCTGCAGAACCACTCCTTTATTGGGTTGTCTTGCCAATTGCCGTCAATTTCCACCTGTTGTCTATTCCATTTGCACAACAGCATGTGGAATTGATTGTCAATCAGTGTTGCTTCCTAAGTGGACTGTTCCATTTCACAGAAGTGTGGTTGACTTGGAGTTACATTGTGTTGTTTAGGTGTTCCCTTTATTTTTTTGAGCAGTGTATGACTCCTTTGTGTCCTTAGCAACAGTGTTGTGTTAAATGACATAAAACTAAGTAGCATGAGTAGTTTCATTCAGATAACAGTTACTTTTAGTATTATTGTGTTGACATTGGACTTATAGCACATAACACAGTTAAGAAAAGAAAGTTTAGTACACACAACTCTCACAGTGAAACGTTTAGTAAAACATGTTGTCATTTACCTCAAGTAGTCAAAAGGATTTGATAGACATAAAACAAATGTGTTGATAATGGATCATAACTTGGACAAAATATGAGCCCTTGTGATTTTCCAAACAACATGCGTTGACTGTGTATGTAACACATGTTCAAACAAGTGACCAGCATGTGCTACTGTAAGAGCTTAAATCTCTCATTGGGAAGCAGTTGGAGGTAATGCAGTGTTCTGCCAAAGAAAAGTTAAACAAAAGAGGATGAGCTGGACAACTGGAGAAAAAGTCAGGATGAAAAATAACCACAAAAACATGCAGTAATTTTGGTATTATCCTCATGTCAGTAAAGCTTTCGGAGATGAAAGATGTAAAATAAGCACTGGATTCAACCAGAATGTCACATTCAAACATGCAAATCTAATTAAATCTAATCAAATTTGATTTAAATTGCCCTTTTTCCTGCCAAAGGCAACACAAAGTACCTTACATGATAAAAAACAATTCATGCATAATAAAACAAGCCTACACACCGACGTAAGCAACATCTATTAAAAAAAAAAACAACACACCGATTAATCTTTCTCTCACTCCCAGTCACACAAACATCAACACACATGCTCAAACAGAGCAGTTGCAAGCCTGAGAACCACCCAGTACACAGATACAGCAGATATGAGAAGATGACGAGGCGATCTGAAGAAAAGCACAGGTGCAGCTAAAGGGCAAGATAGATGTCACCCCGGAGTTCTAACAGGTACTACTTTCTAAATGTATGATATTTTGAGTATTTTCCATTTGTCTGCTGGTTTTGGGCAGAAAATAAAACAGTCTTAAAACTACTGCTTCCTGTTTTATTCAAATGTGCAGTAATAATGAAATAAACATAAGCAATACAATAAAAAATAGAAAAATTACAGCATCAGCCAGTTGGCATTAAGTATTCACAGCACTGGGAATAAAACAGTGTGTGGATAAGATGGACAATAACACCAGACAGACAGACAGACAGACAGATAGATAGATAGATAGATAGAGTGACAGACAGATAGATAGAGTGACAGACAGATAGATAGAGTGTATGTGCCTGTATTGTTCAGGTACCAGAGGACCTCTGAGGCCGTGAGGGCTCATAATTTAATAACAGATCATCTACATAAAAAAGCCCAAGACCATTCAGACCTTTGTGAAGGAAGCAACTGTGTGATACTATCATGCCAGTATGGAAAAAAACTCTGAGGAATGTTTCCAAAATCTTGTTTAATCTATGCCACCAAGAATTTAGGCAGTTCTCGTAACAAGGACCTTATAAAATGGTCAATTATATTGATGACAATGAGAAATGTGTGTTCGATGTGAATGTTTTATGTTGTCTGAGGTTTTTGGCAGATTTATGTGACAGACTATAAAGTATTTACAAAAACATGGGTTTGAACCAAGATATTGCTAAAGCTTCGTTCTTCAAAAGCAGAACTACAGATTTATGAACAATTTCAGTTTTTTATCCCAGTTTCCAAAAAGGAATCTGTTCCTGTCCACATTTTAAAATAAAGTGTGGTGTAATGGTTACAGTTGTTGTTATTCCTGCCAAGTAAATTGGTTGTCTACAAGTCAGCTTCCTGGATTTATCCCTGCATATGAGTATTATCATATTAATGGCAGAGTAAATGTTTATTTTCATGAGAGCTCATTTTATGTTCATGGTGAAGGGTTCTGGAGTACAAACCAAAGTCAGAATTTTTCCAAACTGTCATTTAATAAAAGTAATAAAGTAATGTTCTCATAATCTTTGTGTATGTGTGTGAATGTTAAAGCTCCTCTGCTAAACTTGGCATATTTTTTTCTTTTAGTGCTCCATAACAAAAGCTAATTAAGTATGCCTAATGCATCCTGTCTCTTCTCCAAGGTCTGTGATTACGGAGATGGGATTATATAAGCTTATGCTTCCACCCACTCCTTTTGAATGTTTTGTGGGTTTTTTTTTCTTCAATTTTTGGGCATAGGTTTTATTTATTTATTTATTTTTTTTTTACATGTGTCATTATGTTCAAATAAACTTTCTAAAACCAAAACCTAAAGATCCCCTTGATTATCTAAATTTTTATTTAATTCGATTGTTTATTTTTAATAAATGTGTGTTTTACTGAATATACATAATACTGCTGAACCTGACCAGAGGGGACAGAAAAAGGAGGGAAAGAGAATAAATTTTGCGCCTTAAGGTTTTCTCATTCCTTTCCCTGTTTCTTTCAATAATGTTTTCTAGCATTTGTTTACCAAATCAGCTCACCCGGTCGTCTCACCCGGAAAATACAAATATGGGCAAAGAGGTGGAGCTGAGAGGGGGCTGTGAGTGTCATGGGGGATGATTGACACCAAGTGAACTCTGAGCTTTCTGTAGTTAAGAGCTAACCTGGAGATAACAGGAGCTGACCAGCTAACGGAGGTAAGCGGGCTAAAACTAAGTCACGTTGTTAACTGGCTAAAAACTGCAGTTGTTTTACGTTCTTCTGACTTAAAGCAGTAGATTGGGTACCTGTCAATCAAAAGAACACGCCCCTAAATATGCCCAACTTCGAGATTAAATTACTTTTAAACGGGCGAGTTAGACAGAAATTCACTCCCCCAACAGTTGTCATGAAGTTAAACCCGACCTATTAAACCGAAAATGGATTTTTGAACCAGGCTGTAAATATGTTTGTTTCTGCCATGAAGTTGGCCTTTTTAACATGGGAGTTTATGGGGATTTGCTCTGTTTTGCTGCCAGCCCCTAGTGGATGAAGGAGGAACTGCAGTTTTATGCACTTCCTCATAGGCTTCACTTTTAACCGCCAGAGGTGGCCGCTTGGCCAGAACGCAAAGTATAGCTCTAACATAGTACCTCAAGCTTGAAAAAAAAGTTGTGAAGTCTAATTTCTCAGATGAGGCATGATGCAGGGAGAGAACAGCCTCAGGAATGCACGTAATGAATGTGAGTCTGCCATCAAAACAACCCAGAAGCACAGAGGAGATGGGAAGTTTTTTAATGTTGCTTCCAGTACTAAGTTTTATTCCCATTGATCAAATTGATCTGTTTGCTTTGCCCTCAAAGCAAATCTTAATGGAAGGTATAATTGTGCAGTCCTTTAGAAATCAACAATGCAGACTATTGATCCAAATCTTTTCAGCTGGTGATAAATACAAACCAGGAAGGTCCAATGATGGCCAACAGCAACTGACATGATCTGGATGAAGTACCATAAATGTTGGCTTTGCAAAGAAAAGTACATCTTAATACTCTGTGACTTGAACCTATGCTTTGTTTTACAATGTATACTCTGTCCACACAAGTTATTTGTGTTTTAAAACAAAAACTAAATAAGAAATAAAGAATAATTATCTAAAAAAAAACAAAAAAACATTAATGGCCCTTCTAATTCAAACTGCAAAAATCTGCCCGATGCTTTGTCACAACATAACTTTCAGGTTTTAGTAATTGTGCTCTAGTTATTGCTGTGTCTTAGTTTCAAGTTTCAACTTTATTTATTTAGACATGTATCATATTCTGTGTAAGATTAATCAATTACGGTTGAGCCTTGTGAAATGGGTCTAAAACAGCCATGAAAGGCAAAAAATACAGGCCCCCAAAACAGACATAAAAGTCCATACATGAAATACATTAATACATTATTATATGCATTTAATCTTTAATTTATCCAAGTATAGTAACCGTAACACTACCTAAAAATATATAATGTATCTTGTTAAATATAACAGCAATATTTAGCATTAAGAACAATATTTTACTCAGTAAGTTTTAGAAGTCCATACTTAAATTGAAGGATCTAATTGATCATTGAGCCTGACCCATGATATAACTTATATGACTTTCTCCTGTAATAATACTTTCTCTTGGTAACTCAAATATATTTATTACATAAAGTAATTAAAATGAAGTTCAAAAAGGCTAAAGATTTTCAAGAAGACAATGCCTCAGTTTGTAAAGCAAACCAGCATGTTTAGATAATTTAGATGTTAGTCGATACGTTTTCTGAAGTTTAAATTTTTATCAGTATGTATATCTAAAAATCTGATAAATTCCGTCATAGCTCTGCCATTTCTATTAATCTGTACATGTTCAGTCTCAGGCAGAGCCATAAAAAGTTTGAAGCTGCTTGGCAAGACGACTTCTTGCCTTTTAACAAACCAAGTCTGAAGGTAAAAACTGAATAGTTCTTTTTCTAATCATTTAGTAGGTCCAATGCACCATGTAGAGCGACTCAAAGGAGACGGCAGCTGGCGACCGCGTGCTTTGTACACACTGCTCGACAGGAAGCTGAATAATGAACGATGAAAGTGTTCACTGTTCTGACATATATATGGTTCTCATGATCCTGTTTATTTGTTTACAAGCACCTATATTATCAACACAAAGAGACTTTTGGTCATAGTGTCTATTTGTCTCTTATTTGGCACTATGAATAACATTTTATGTTACTTTACACTGTTCCCATGTTCACAGAGCCCAGAAATAATGGCTGTCACAGTCAGCAGGAAACACTAACTTGACTAAACCTGATAATGTAATGAGTTAAATCGTCTCTTTTTATACAGTAAATAGAAATGTTCCTTCAATAGGTGGCTCCTGCTCAACTTTTCCACAACGTTGCTGCCAAGTTGCCACACAACAGGTGTGTAAAGGGATTTAAAATAGTGCCGCATGGACTAAAAGGATGTTTTTTTTGTACATTTAGCCTCCAAGTTCACATTGTATAAGAGAGCTGTAGTGTGCATCACATTATAAATCCAAAGCAGCAGGACTGTTTCCCCTATTATAAGAAAAATTACCCTTGGTGTCATTGTGTTGTTGTTCAAAGAGAATTTACGCTACAGCTCGTAAGACATTAAATCTTTCAAATAATGCAGAAACTGAAATCAAACCTGTTTTTATTTATTTATTGGATGAAATAAACTTTTCTAGATCACCAAGAAACATTAGCATTATAAATTGTTGCTTAACACCACCAAACAATCAGAGAGCTCTGCCAGAGACAGTGACCAATGAAACATGTGAAAAGAATGGATCACGGCTTAAGTTCCAAGCTCTGATGAGCCATGAATGCTGGTGATGCTCCAGACAAAAGACGTTCACACAGCAACCCGTGACCTGTGTGCAAACAAGTGACCAGCATGTGCTACTGTAACAACTTCCATCAGCTCCATTGATACAACTGGGAGTACCTTGGGTCTGACGGCTTCGTGAAAAGTCCCAGGAAAAATGTCAGGGTAGCTAATGTGCTGCCATGCATCTATAACAGGAGTAGTCATTCGTCCTTCTCCTACCAACGGTTCACACGAGGTTTCAGTGCTAGCTCAGGTGACCCAGAACTATTCTTTAGTTAAGCTGTTACAGGGCCTGGCTGATGGGCCACATCCTGTGATGCACTGACTGCATCTACTTTACTCCGTCAGTATTCATGCATCTATGCTATGAAGTTTATCTGTTTTCGGCTTTTAGTTCAGATTTCTGCTTTCCCTGCACTTTCCTGCAGGTACCTCTGGATCTGGAGCGGTGGTATCTGGCCTGACCATCTGTATATGTTGCTTGAATCTCTCTTAAGTCATTTATTTTTTCTGTGAATTGAAACCTGAATTGGTTCTTTTGGCCTAGTCACAGCAGATGGCTACTCTGTCTTTATCAGAAGTTTTCTTTTTTTTTTTTTTTTTTTTTTTTTCATTTGTTTCTTCCCACAGTCACCATGCGGTTCTCAGAAGGGATACAGGTTTATCTATGCACAATGCCCTGAGATGAATTCTGTTGTAAAATAGTTTGATAAACTCAAACTATCAACGGTGCATCTGAAGGATAAACTAGCTTAGCAGGTGCCTGACAAGAGGCAGAAGCTCTTTGAAACACCTGGCCTGGGGTTCACCTTGGGTTGTGGTTCAAGCCCTTGGCTACATGCCATCACACCTTACTCTTTCTCTGACCCATATTCTTTGAGAAACTTTCAAATAAAGCTCAATAGTGACCAAATACCCTTAAAAATATAGATAATAAATAAAATCACTGAACTGGTTTATTGCTTGAATTGTACTTTATATATTTTATATTTTGCATGGCTTTTTTTCCCCAAGTTTCTGCCCCCTAAGTTTGAGAATAAAAGCTGGTAGAATTTTATAAAACTGGATGAACATGAGCAGTCTTGTCTTGCTTTAATCATTTCCCTCTTTCTTTCCCCTCCTCTGCTGATAATATCCTCTCACATTTATCTGCTAAATTAGTCATGGTGCATGTTCAGAACACTCAGTGTGTTGATATCCAGTCCTATCATGTGACAGCAGTCCTCAGCAGTTTAGTGATATGCCGTCCCAAATCAAGACCTTGGCAATATTGTGATTGGTCACTGATCAAATGACTAGATGCCTTTACCCTTCTGAGCTCTGTTCCCCCTTTTTAACCCTTTACGCAGAGATTGCACATGCATAATAAGCTGAGTAAACTATCATAAAATATCACATAAACTAAAGTATATCTGAGTACTTTTGGAGTTATGATAATCTTGTGGGATTTGCTGAAATATATAGATATCAGTATATGTGTTAATGGTGAGAAATAAATATAGATGGCACATAGAAAAAATTTAAAAAATAATAAGCTTTGCCTGAAAAACTACTTTCATGAGAAAAATTAATATCTCTTTGGAATGACGCAGCTGTAGTTCTAAATCTCCATCAAGTCACACTACAGCATGTGAATATCATCCCAGCAAAGACCAACTCTGATATACTGAAGCGAAATCAGATGGCTATTAGTATAGACCAAGGGTCTTAAACTTCAGTCCTTCAGGGTTGCAATCTGGCAGCTTTCCATTATTTCCCTGGTCCAACACACCTGACTGAATTTAATGGGATGATGTAAAAAAGTTGACAAGAATTTTGATCCATTTGATTTAGTTCAGGTGTGTTGGATCAGGGAAACAATGGAAACCTGCTGGATTGAGGTCCTCAAGGACTGGAGTTTGAGACACCCTTGGGGTATACAGTTTAGAAAAGCTCTTTAAACTAATTGCCCGTTTGCATCCCCTAAGTGTTAAAAAGTTTTTATAAGATAATAAAATAAAAATAAAATATAAACTTTTTTATGACTGTATTTTCATTTTATGGTGCTTTTGAGGCTAATACTTTTAATTTAGACTTTGAATATTTAATAATATACCATAATAATATACTATACTATATTTCAGCGGTGGTTCTGACTTCCTGATAAGATAGTAACAGCAGATTTTCACTAAAGCTGAGTCAAAAAAAATGTATTTATGAGGTCAGGATAGTTAGAATCATCTTCTCCAGTGATAATTCAGACAAACTTTTCATGTCCTAACCACCACACGATTCAGCAACAATGCAGTAAATTTGTAATAACTAATCATTAGTTTTTCTGTACTTATTATCTCAATGTACTTACCAAATTACCACATTAATTGTACTTATTCTACACGATAAAAATCTTCCTGCTACCCTCCAGTAATACGATTTTGCCTACTGGTGCTAATATTTCTTTATTTATATTATTTTATTATTATTATTATTATTATTATTATTATTATTATTATTATTATTATTATTTATTATATTATTTATATTATTTTTATTACTTTTTAAAACTTGGCATAGATTTTATACTGATACTATTTCACCAGTGGTAAATAAAATATAAATGGAAACCCCTTTTTACCCGTCAACATTATTGTTTACCTGGCCAGAAGTCCATTTCATTATATCTTTACTGTTAAAAAACAAAACAAAACAAACAAAAAAAACCAACAACAACCAAATGAACTGAGATACCACAGAGGGAGTTACCACAGCTGCAACTTTATGGATTTCCAGCAGATGGTGACACAACCAAAGCATCATCTTGCCGAGTGTCTGAAGAGGGGAAAAAAGGCTGCCTTAGTTTTTCTTTTTTTTTTTCCTTTTTCGTTTTTTAAACTTTTGTATAAAATTAAAAAAAAGAAAGAAAAAAAGAAAAAATCTAAAACATGCGTTTAGTTGATAAAAAAAAACAGTGCCGTTCACATGCGTGATGAGGATTCAACACTGTAACACTGCAGAAAGCTCAGAAAACTCAATAACATAATATGACCCCTTTAATGAACAGTACCAATGTGGAAAATTACAATCAGTTGCAAACAAACAGCGTAGATTTTTCCGTTTTGATGTGCTAGTGTTTGAACATAATGCTACTCAAGCTCAGAAACATGAGGTCAAGTTGTGTAGAATTTTTCTGTCTACTTTCGTATTAAACAAGAGAGTAACTGTTTTCATGTTGCTGAAACACACCCACATTTTGGGGAGGTTATTAAATGCAAACTATGGTTGCGTATGAAGGTAGCTCCATGTTTCTGGACAACTGCAGAGGTACCAAAAAGATTATTTTGCTTAATCATTGAACAAATGTATCAACACAAAGAGCCTTTAACTTTTCTAGCTACTTTTTCACTTTCCGAAGCAGTTGTCATAACTACTCAGAACCTCTGCCTGTGATGAAATAGTTGCTCGTCACCCAGCCTTCTCCAGGTGGATTTAAAATGGGATAATTTCCATCTCCTCCTGTATAAAAACATGCATATACAGTACACCTTTCCTTTCTTTTAATTTATTTTTCCATTGCATATCAGCCAGACATGTAAAACCATGTCATGATAACCCCTTTAACATATTGACATTAATGATTTTAACACTGATTCTTCTGCAGCATGCTTTCTTCTTCTACTCACTTTACAATTCACAGAAATTTAGATTCTGAAGTTTCCATGGAATCAAACTTTGCAACCTTGGACTGGATCTTTCTGCCTTTGGTTATCAGTAAACCAACTTTCTCACCTCAACTCTTTTTTTTTTTATCAAAGATAATACATAAGATTTTTTGCAAGTATAAAATGTTCAGAAGAAATGTGAAAATCTTCTAACTTATTCAATCATCATTTGAAACCAAGCAAACACACACTGAATAGTTAGAGCTAGTCAGAGACATGTGGCCAGTGGGTAAACTGATTTTTGCTCACTGTTTTGAACTTCTTTCATCTTTATTTTATGTAAAATCATTTTTAAACTTTCAGTGTGCTTCAACACACAACAAACAAACAACTCACCACTGACGCAATTAAGTGCATGGAATCATCAGAACAATCGATTTAACTCCTACAGCGACACACATGCGCTTCCTGACTCCTGCACTGACCTCTTAACTTTGTGTTTGTGCATGTCAACAAAAATGGCCTGTGGCTTTGGTGGGTTAGACTGACCCAGTTTTAGGCAATTACAAAACATTAACTTACTTTAAATGACGTCATGTATGAACACAATCACAGATAAATGGTTCCACTTCCTGGGACCAGCTCCATCAACTTTCCAAAAAAAAAGCTGGAACACTGTTTGAAACATAGGTAGAAACAAAATTCACTGACTTCCAAATCACACAGGCCAATATTTCACTCAACATAAGAAGCATCGTATGTAATAATTCCAAATTTTATGGAAAAAACATTATTGCTTCCTAAATTGTATCTTTTTATTATTATTATTATTGTGATAGGATGTGTATTAACAAATCAACAAAAATAATAAAGAATGATTTATACATTATACTGACATACACAAGGTAAGTGGGGGAGCAAAACATGACACAAAGACGATGGGCATGCGACTGAAAGAGAAAACTGCATACAACATACACATAAGATGAAAAATAAATAAATATATAATAAAAAAAATAAATAAAAATATTGCGGAAAAGAAAAACAAAACACAAAAAAGGACAAATAAATAAGTAGAATTATTGAGATATTGTAAGTAATAAAGAACAATATCAGTGGTTATAATAATTCCAGCAGAGATGTTATGATTACTAATCCTCCAACGTTTATATTATATGTAGGATATTTTAATCATACCATCAATTATAAACAACCCCTCAATATTATTACTTTCCATATAAAAGACTATGTCTGAACTGTAAAGGTAGATCGGTGCAACTTCCACTCAAAACAAAAACAAAGTTATACAATATCCACATAGCTGATTGTGTTGCTATATTTTCTTTCTGTGTGACTAGCAAACGTGAAAACTTATATATCTGCAAACAAATAGATCAAGATGGTGGAAATGCATCAAATACATTTCACCACCTGCAGCATAACCAGCTCTGTCCAACAAAGTAAAGGTACATGTTCAGTAACTTGGTTAAATGACATTAATATTTATCCAATAAATCCTTAAAATGAACTGAATTTTAATTTCTTGCATGATTCAGGTTGGGGTTTCACTGCATCATGATAGGTTCAGTGGTATGTACAGAGCATCGCATTAAACCGATGAGAAAAAACTAAATGTATCTTTGTTGACTGATAGTTTTACTGTTTAACAGTGACTGACTCACAGTGAAGTTAATGCCTTTCAGCCATCAGAATGCAACGGTCTGTCGAAGACATTTAATTACATATTTATCGTTTATTCATTTTTACTGTTCCCGTACCATTTAGTCTCAAACAGCAGCTTTCTCTGCAGTTTCAAAAGCAATGTTCAAAAACAAGGCTCCTGGTAGAAGTTCTGTTTTCTCTGAGAGAAATCCTGAGTTAATGTGTAGAATTTGTTCTAGTGGATTTGTTTGGAGAGGGACTTTTTGGTTACCTTACTTGAATTCAAAAGAATATGTTCACATCAAATGATAGAAATCAATCAAACTGAAATGCTTGTAAGAAGGGTTTCCATGATTTTACATATTTATGGTGTTGTGAAATAATTAACTCACAATTATGGATGTAAAATCATGGTTATTTCTTTGAAAATCTACAATTGTGACATCTTAAACCTAGAATTACATAGAATGGGATTTACAGCAGACTCAAACTGTTCATTTTGCCTCCACAAAAAGCCTTGGCACTTTGGTTCATGATGTGTGGAATTGTCCAAATAGGGAACACTTACACAATAACACACAAGCTCTGGGACAAAACACTGGATACATCCTCAACTTGGATAAAAGCTTGAACATTAACACAAAAGTAATAACTTGAAAGATACCAATTTGTTCTTTAGGGGACCAAGAACTCCTGCTGTGGGACTTTAGTAATTCTGTCTTTCCTGGAAAGAAGAATTACAGCCTTTCACATAAAACTTTTAAATATAAAATCCTGCACATGAGTTGAATAACCACCTAGAAAAAAAAACGACTAAGGAGAAGAACAAAAATCCATTTCAGTTTTGTTTTTATCGAGACACTGGGTTATTTGAACAAAAATGACCCCAGTTCTGACAGAAAACCAGTTATTTCAGTTTATCCTGTTGTCAAAAATATGCTGTAGCTTTACAGTCTATGACTGCAAATTGTCAGATGGCATCATATCCTAAGGCAGTGTTCTGTCATCTGGTTTTCACATGACAAGTCAGGAGTGATGATTAGTGGATGTAAGTGTAAGCCTGAGTCACATTTTCATATCTGTTTAATAATGTTTTTTTAACACAAATTCCTAACCAATTCTAACTAACTAATTCATTTTATCTAATTATTAGCTAAAATCCAGTGGCTAATGCCTGGTATGGAAATTCTAACTTAATACATTCATTTTTAGGTATAGTAACATACCCTGGGCTGCACAGTGGCATAGTGGTTAGCACGGTGGCCTCACAGCAAGAAGGTTGCGGGGCTCATCCTCAGCTGGGGCGAGGTTTGGACAGTGGCCTTTCTGTGTGGAGTTTGCATGTTCATGTTGTATGCGTCAGTTCTCTCCAGGTTCTCCATCTTCCTCTCAACATCCAAAGACATGCATGTTAGGTTAATTCAGTGTTTCTCAAATCCAGTCCTCAGGCCCCCCTGCCATGCTTGTTTTAGACATGATCCTCCTCCAAAGCACCTGAGTCAGATTATTGAACTTCAAGTTCATTGCAGCCTGTTAACGAACCCTTTATTTCATTCAGGTGTGTTAAGGTACACTCTCAAAAATAGAGGTACAAGATAAGGACATTTCTGTACCTATAGGTACATTTTAAAGAAATGTTCTCTCAAAAGTACAATACTGGTCTTTAAGAGACCAGAAGCACACCTTCAGAGTACGAAAAAGGGTTCAAAGTGACATAAAGTAAAAATTTGTACCATTTCGACCATAAGGGTACCTGCAGCATTGAAAAATGTAATGTTAATGGCTGTAATGTTACAAACTAGAGCAGAGCTGAGTGATGACAGTAGTACTACTTAACAGTCATTTACTACACCAGACAATGAAGGTCAGATGCTGCAAACTAAGTGTATGGCTGGTCAGTATTTTGAGTTTTTGAAGATTATTTCTAGATTGAAGATAACATATTATTGCTAAGTGGCATGGACCAAGACTAATCCTGTGAAAACATAAAAAACATAACTTGATAAGGTGAGGTTGAACTTGATAAGGTACAAAAATAGACCAGAACTGAAGGGTACAGAAATGTCTCTCAAAAGAGTACACCCCCAGCGACAAGCATTTGTACCTTTTTAGGTACAAGCTGGTACCTCTATTTTTGAGTGTGTAGGGTTGCCTATAAAACATGCAAGGCAGGGGGTCCTGAGGACCAGAACTGAGAAAACTTGGTTAATTGGTTTCTGTAAATTGCCCATAGGAATAAGTGTGGGCATGACTGGTTGTTTGTCTCTGTGTGGCCCTGTGATGGACTGGCGAGCTGTCCAGGGTGTACCCTACCTTTCACCCAAAGACTGCTGGGATAGGCTCCAGCTTCCCCGCAACCCTTAATCAGACGAAGTGATTAGGATAATGAATGAAATACCCTTCCTGAAACTGAAAAGAAAAGTAGATTTTTTGTTTGCTCTTTTTTGTTCTTTAGGCTTATACACTAAGCATAAAGTACACTAAAGTGTCGTTATTTTTGTTTATCAATATGAAAAAATCCTGTGGATGTCAAAAATATTTTTGCGCAAGGTCATTTATTGGCATTGGCATCTACAATCCTAATGCCAACAGCTCCTTTCCAAAGACAGAATAGGGGACATGTAGTCCAGTTCACTAGCCTAGAGAGACGTTAGCTTCTTCAATGCTAATGCACATCAGGGTACGTATCTCAGCTGCGTTAAGCTTCACAGATGTTCCCTTTATGTAAATAAATAGATACAGCAATGTCAAACTTTTTCAAACGTCACCAACTACATTACGTTTCATCGCTGACATTGGAATGGTTGTGAGGCAATACAACTAGGACAGTGCAGAGTTCACTTTCAAATTCAGATGCCAATTTTAGACAATCAAAAAAATAACAACCATAGACGAGATCATGATATTATATAATGTTAGAAAGACATTTGATCCAAATGAACAACGTCTTCTGCACCTGCCTGTTAATGAGCCATTGATTTGGGTCTGGTGTGTTGCACCAGGGAAACACCAAACCTGCAGAATGGTAGCTTTTCAGGACCCTGACCTATACAATGCAACACTGTCCCCTGCATTTCCAGTGGTACTGTTCTCTTCGTTAGGTCTGATTATCCACAAACAGACAGAAATAGACACAAAACTAAATCAAAAGCTGTATAGAAGTCTTTGTCCATGTGTGAATGCATATATTTTAAGCATAAATTAGGCTTTAGGTGCAGGAATTCACTTTCCAAAATCAACCACTCAGTTGACTACTGCTATAAGAATGTAGCCACCACTGTACTTAATAGTCTTATTTTGGGACCATTTTACTAAAGCATTGAGAAAGATCCATGGTTTAATGCCTTCTGTACCTAAAAACTGTAATTGTGTTCAGCTTCAAGAGGCCTATTAAAACGCACCATGTTTAAGTGAGAAAAGGCCATGCAGGGGGACTAAATGCATGGAATGATTAGATAAGTGGAGGCTGGAGGGCAAAGAGGAGGCTGGACCAGCAGCAAAAAGGCATAAACTGACCTGGTTGAGCTTCTTTGGTGAACTACAATAAACTTTCAACAAGCTGCAGAACTTATCTAAAAAGTTACTTTCAAACACTGAAACTCTCTACAAAGAGAGTGTGCTGTAACGCTACACAGAGGACGCCCTTGTTTTTCTCCATCTGTGAATGAGCATGCCTGTTTTCTCCAATGATGGCATGCTTTCTCTTTCCATGTGAGCTCTCTAGTCTTCCCTTCTCCCCCCCCCCCTTTTCATCCAGCTGCTGTTTTTTTTGTGAATGAGCACTGACACCATCATCATCCCACACCACTGCTGTTGCCATGATATGAGGCAAACTGAAACATCCGGTCCTCTGCAGACTATCGTGCATTGACCACACACACACACACACACACACTCGCACTGCATCCATTCATATCAGGATTACGGCATTTAATCTGCACAGCAACAAGCCCCAGATGCTGTTGCAATGCTGAGCTAATGGGTTAGGGGATGGAGAGAAACAAGAGGGGAAAGTATCAAGAAAGGTAGAGGAAGGAAATGTCAGCACAGAGGCAGGCGGGGGACCATGCAGTTAAATTTACCCAGAAATAGAGGAAGTGAGGGCTGCAGGGAGAAAGAGGCAAGATGAAGAATGGCTGCGCATCCATTCATAATTTTGTCCTCATTCATATTGCTTTTCAGCCTGGAGGAAAATGTAATCACCCCGTTACGTAACCAAGGGGGGGAGGGAGGAAAAGCATTGGGAGGATTGAAGGGGGAGGGGTAAAAGCCAGTGAGGTCAGGTGAAAGAGGGTGGGGATGCAAGAAAAATGTGGGAAAGAAAAAGCTGCTCTAATCCTGTGTTTTTTCTGTTGGCCCTGACATCACTATAAGAATGGGAATTATGTCATTTGACAGTGTTGTAGGATATAAATGATGCATACAGTATGAATCTTATGCAGATAGATGCATAGTTCTAAGAAACATCCTGCTGAGATGTGTTTAACTACCTTTTCATTATGTAGTGCTTTTATGTTCCCATTGGTAGATACAATAACAGCTTATATGAACAATATTATCTATTGAGCTCAAATTTAGAGACAGCTTGTCAGAAGATGAGCTGCATTAAGATCATGTGCAATTACATAAGACAAACTATTCAAAGGAAATTTCCAAGCCGTTAAGAAATTCAGTGTGTGTGTGTGTTACCCAAATAAAAAACTCACTTTCGAAGTCGAACGTTAACTTTATTTAACTGACGCTATGTTTACCACATCTACACAGACCCACTTCCTTCCGACACACCTTCTGTTTTATACCTTCAGAATAAAATAAGACTTCTACTCATTTCACAATAATACATATGTAACAATGAAACATGTACTAACCAAAATACAGTTACTGTATTTTAAACTTATCAAACTCACTGTCTTTCAAAGAACAAAACAATTATATTTAAGAATGAGTTTCTAACACAATTAGTGGATTTTAAACTTAACATGTCTGTATGTTTTTGAAGTAACTTTGCTTTAAAGGGCAAACAATGAAATGTCAATATCAACTTGCAGTATAAAAACTGCTGGAATAAGACCTAATATCTGATTAAACAAGAGTTAAAGTCAAGAAAAACTGTGAAGAAAGGCCATCCATCCATTTTCTTAAATGCTTTTTCCAGTTAAGGGTCACGCAGAAGCTGGAGTCTTTCCCAGCAGTCATTGGGTGAGAGGTAGGGTACACCCTGGACAGGTCAACACAGAGAGGAAAGCAACCATTCACACTCACATTTGCTCCTAAAGGGACAATTTAGAGTAACCAATTAACCTAACATGCATGTTATTGGATGGTGGGAGGAAGGCGGAGTACCCGGAGAGAAGCCACACATACACAGGGAGAACATGGTGACAAAAGACATATAACTCAAACTGGGACAAAGTGTGCTGATGTACAGGCTTTAAACTGGTGGGGGTTTTTTTCAGGAAATATCTTAAAAACTCTAAACCCTGCAGGATCTGCTGACCAGTCACTGTTCTTCCTTTCATGCCTGCAGAAAATCCATCTATAGAAGTACGGCATGATGTGACCTAACAAGGCTGACAAGTTTCTCCACTGACATAAATACACCTACATCTGTCTAGGTTTTTTTTGCAGTCTGTGTCCCACGCTTGGGTTTCAGTTAAAACGAAAGTGTGAACCTAGAAGAGCCACATTTTTCTCCAAGGTTGTCTGTTTTCTGGGATCTAAATCAAATGTGTAACATGTTATGTCCAAAATAGCACAGAAAAGCAGCCCATCAGCTCATTTCATCATGTTTTTTTATTTTTATTTTTTATTTTTTTTGTCTTGTCCAGCATTTAAGCAAGCAGACTGATGTTCTGGATGCTGTGTTCTGCTGAGCAAATTTATTTTGCCAAGGGGAACTTTTGTAGATGTAATGATCCCCTTGTATTTCTTGATTCTTATTTTATTTTTCAATTTGTTTTGGATAATAGCTTGTATTACAGAGTTTATGCTGCTGGACCCGACCAGAAAGGACAGGAAAGGGGCAGAAAGAGAACAGAAAAGAGAACATAAAAAAAAAAAAAAAAAAAAAAAAGAAAGAGATCAATGCATACATGTATATGCACATACATACCCACCTACATATATATGTATATACACTCGCACATACATTATATATATACATACATACATACATATACACATACATACACATGCATACACACACATGTACACATACATGCATACATAAAGATAGATATACATACATACATATACACATACATACACACACATATATATATATATACATATATACACATATACATACTCACATACATACACATACATATACACATACACATACACACACATACACATACATATACATACATACACATTCATTTCATCATGTTAAATATGCACCTCTACTTACATCACCTTTTTTTTAGCCTTTCTTCTGTACATCAGCAGTGAGCAGGTGTGTGACATAGAAAATTCCAGCAACATTTAATGGCTCAGTAAATCTAATTGTTTCAAACCTTCACCCCAATGAGTATAGGTCTTTCAACTGGTTGCAACTTTGAAATCACCAATATAGAGTTTCTCAATCGGGAAAGAGTGATAACTTGTGTATGTATATTTTCAAAACTACGCCTCTTTGTAGTTTACATCATTTTTGCTTTATCCTGTTTGACCCAGAATAATGTTTTTCCATGTACAGCATAAAAAAAGGAAAGAGGAAAGTTGTTGCTAAGTGTCACCCAAAGCCCCACTTTCAGTTTTGGAACAGAAAGTTTGACAGTGGGGAGAGAAATAAAAGAATAAAAATTCATTGAATCAAGTGATGAATCATGCTGTGATGACTAACGCCTTGCATAACCCAGTCTGAGAATCCTTGCTCGTCAGCAAGCACCCACTAAAGGGATGTTTTGTAAGCCACCCACTGAGCCTTCCTCAAAATCCACTCCTGCAGACATACTCGCACCATTTGATACCTCACATGTAAACATGGCAAGTGTAACACCAAATCTATACAGGTGTAGTATCGCAAAAAGGGCTTTCTGGGCAATCTTTGGGTCTTTGGTAATGCAGGATACTTTTAGGGACTGTGGGAAGTTAGAGATTTTAGGAGCACTTGAATTTCAAAATGCATTTATTTGCATGTTAAACAATGAATATATAATAAATTCAAGGTGTAAAAATATACGTTGGTTTGCATTTCAGCTAATATTGCAAAGGTGAAAGCATTGTGTGGCCATACTGATTAAAGTTTGCATGATCTGTCAGAACTTTCTGACAAATATTTCCTACTTTGGATTCGATGTTGAACTGATGCTACTGGCAATGATTGATGCATTAAGCCGAATTCAGAGGAGGTACATTTGGCTCAACAATACCACAAATTATTCATATATTTAGACTCAGCCATAAGCCGTATTGACATGCAGTTGAATGTAAAAAAAAAAAAAAAAAAAAAAAAGTTAACATATTTTTTTTTTTTTTTTTACATCACAAATAGGTAACTAATAGGAAAGGAATTTATTCATCGTAGGAGGGCAAAAAATGTTTATTTTATTCTTTTTAAATATGTGCAGTCTTTTGTTTGTCTGATTGTGTCATAAAATGAAATGTAAATTAATGTACACAAAACTTTTGCAATTGTAAATCGTAAAGACAAATTGCTTGCTTCATATTTCAAACACATTGTACAGCCAAACTGTTAGTCACTCTCAGTGACTATTAGTCAGTAACTAAACGATATGTAGTCAGAAAAAGCTAATATTTTGTTTAAATTAAAATAGTCTAGCCAAGCGTTTTGTAAATTACAGCTTTCGCATGGTGTGTAAAATTGACAGCAAAAGCAGGAAATAACAAAAGGAAAAACTTTAAGAGTTTAAAAAAAAAAAAAAAAAAATTAAAACTCCCAGAAGAGTCTGAAGTTAAACAACTTTCATGTAAAAGCTACTGTAGCATTAAACGTCTCACTGATTATGACTGTAAAGCTTGTATAATATATTTTATTACAGTGGGAGGAGCGACATGTGGTTATGCCTCCAGGATGTCACCCTGATGGGGTATTCCAGGCATGTTCCCATGGCTACAGAGAAGTCTCAGGATGTGCTGAAGGGACTGCTTTGCTTGGCTGGCATGGGAAAGACTCGGGATCCCCCTGGATAAACTGAATGAAGTGGAACAAACTGGAAGACATGGCTGAGAAAAGGGAAAGCAGGCTTTCCTGTTTTGCATGGCACTCCAAGAAAATGGACGAGTGCATGAATTCACACACACACACACACACGCCCCCACACACACAGATCCTTATAAGCAAGCAAGGCTTTATTTAGAGAATGTATAAAAAGGGGGAAATTGCTGTTGAACGCATTTGTTTGCAGACTAAAGCTATAAAATAATGACATTGTGGACCCAGCAAAAAAAAAAAACCCAACTTTTTTTAAAATTTGTATCAATTTCAGTAAATTTTCTAAATGTACATTTCTTTGCCATCAGGAGTGTGAAAAGCAGGGAAGAAATGATGCGTGGGCTGCGGGTATTTTCTGCAGTGTTCCTTCTCTTGGCTTCCCCTATTTGAAAGCAATGGCCTACATATGATTGTGACTCCCCTTCTGCAACCCACCCAAACACGTATATTCCTTTTACGTCATACTGCAGAACCATCCAAACTTGGGTTGGATTTTGCTGTTCCGGCCAACCAAAATAAATGGCCTATAAAAGCTGATGAGTCAGAGAACCCCACTACCAACAGCTAACTCTTCCTCCTCTGTTTCTCTCTCCCTCTACATAACTTGTCCATTATAATGTTTCCTGAGCACTGTCTCTTCTCATTTCCACTTTTTTTTTTTATGAGAGCTTGATCTCTTCTGCTCATTTTGTTCTTATATCCATCCATCCACATTTTTTGGCACTGGCCTTCCTTCTTTGATAGTCTGAGGCTTTGCATTTCATATGAATTTTTATTTTGCATTCTGTTAGCAACTTATTGCATCATCAGATAACATTTAGTATAATTATATTTTTAAGGATATTACAATAGAATAAATAATAAAAGTCATTTGTTTATTGGACCTTTCCGTCTGGATGCTCTGCATCATCCTACATAACTCAACATGAATCTTCATTTCCATTTGAGGTGATATTTACTATACCAACCAAAAATTTGGAAATGCCTGCATATGCTAAATAAACATTATAATTATGTTGGTTTTTTTTTACATAAAATGTGTCCATATCTTATGAGGTACCTTACTGCAGTGTGTCACAGAAGCATGGCAGTTGGTATAACTAGTAATACACATGGTGAAAATGAAAGATCCCGTTTACCATCTCTAGAAATCTTGATTGAACACTCCTGCTAGGTTGCTTTCTGGGGATTAGATGTTTGCATTTTGGTATTTTGTGCGACTGGAACTGACAAGAGGCTTTTCTGTTCAATCACAGAAGGATTTGGTAATGGTTTCTCCCTTACTATGAACAACAATGTCAGTTACCAGGAAGATAGGGAACATACAGAAGATTACTGTGTGCATATGGCCAATGGCTTTTTTCAATTCACATGTTTCCAAGAAAGATGGACTGAGGTTTATTGTAATTTCAGCAACTTGCACTTTGTGGTAAGAGTGCTTACTGCACATATTGTGCTTTTGCCATCTAGTAACTACCATAAACTGTATGTAATCTCCAGCCTGTGCCGCAGATTAAGGCTCATGTTTAAGACTGTTTGTGTTCTTTTACTGCTGATATAAGTCTGCATCTGTCAAAATGATTTATTCCATTCAAACAAAATGCATTTGTAGCTGATGAAAAATGGTTGTTTTAATCATAGTAATTTAGTGTTATGAGCATTCTGCAAACCTGTTATATTTTCTGCTGTCAAGTTGCTATTTTATAATTGCCAGACTATCCGTTTGTTCAGTACCGTTACCAAGGTTCCTCGTAACCTGTTGTAGTGTGTGAAGCAATACAAATCCCCACCGACCTGCTTACAGGAGGCGGCGAGAGGCCACGCCACTGTTTGCATTAGCTCTGCCGTCATCCTCAGGTGCATGTTAAGATCCTCAGGTGTTGTTTCTGAATGTGTCCTATTGTCCTGGATTGCACTTTAATTAGAGCTAAATATGAGTGACTGTATTCAAGGAAAGGAAAATTTTCAATTGATAGTGAAATACTCTTTGCGTGTGAAAAAGGAAACTCGACCTAGAGAAGAGACATTTTCTTTCTTTGTATATTATTTTAGCATATTTTAATGTAGCTTCTGTTAAGATTTGGCTTATATGATATTATTAAAAGTGTTTTGATGGCTTCTTAGTCACTCTTTTTATTTTATTGTAAATTTGTGATTTTTTCAAGGAAAAAAAAAGGAAACTATTGTATGGGAGGAGAAGAGACACCGTGCCACTGTCTTAACTGTGCCCCTCATGCCATCTGCAGAATAAATGTGCAGATACTGATCCCTGGTATGGCGTTAAGTCTGTGAGCAACCATTCTCTGCCGTTACACATGCAAACACACATCCCTATCAGTATAACTGTTTTAGGGTCCATGTATACAACATAGATCCAATTTTGAATTGTTCCGCATTGAAAAAAGTCTGCACATGCATACATAGTGTGAAGAATGGGTTGAGACACACCCAGTAACTGGATTCCCCGCCAGATAATAGTCAAGATCCTTCCCCACATAGGAATCAAGGGTCTCAGCACACCGTTGTCAATAAAAATGGGTAAAACAATTTGAAACCCTGCACTGATGCTAATGACTCTCAGCTGGCACTGCTTTGAATCTCCTCATCATATCTCCCTCCTTTATGCTCCTTAGCATAAACCAAACCGGTATTGGGGAATAACTTTACAACTGAGCTTCTCAGAGGGGGAGCTACCTTTAAAGGCAATGTTGAAAATGTGTTGTCTTCTTGCATGGATGCAATCACAGAATAAAATCCAAGTTAAAGCTGTTGGACTCCATTGTTAGGTGTGATAATATTCATTAACAGAATCCATCTGGGTAAAGCCACCCTGAGGACGTATCCAATAAGGCAGAAACAATTCCATTTCTCTTGACTGCCTGCAGAAAAGCAGGAAGTATAAGTAATATTACATTCAAGACAAAATTTTTATTTGAAATAGAAATGGTTAATTTGGGTGTAGCACAGACAAATAAGAAATAACAACAATAACTACAAAAAAAAAAAAAAAAAAAAATCTTTAACTACATGCATTGAACTGCAGATCAGAGTGCCCTCCCTTTCTGGAGTCCTTGGATGGAATCTTGGAGAACACTCCTTCTGAGGACTCCTACTGAGAACATAAAATAGTAAGATCAGACAGTCCAGACTTCAGGACACTCTAGACGACAATTTGATGATTGACCTTTCAGTCGTATCATTAGACCTGTGACCACATGTCTTGAAGATTGAAGTTAAGAGATGGGCAGAGCTGTCAACGGATCACCAGTTGGCTTAGATGATTGGGGAGGATGCCGGTCAGGTCTAGCAGGCCCCATTATATTGTGATGATCTGCGATCCTCTGACAGAGACCCTGTCAGGGACAGGGACATCAGGGACAGTGCATCTGGAATGATAGACTAGATCCTTTGCCCTCAGCCTCACTGGCAATATCTAAACAGGCATCTTGGAGGGTAAGGGTCTATTGCAGGGGTGTCCACCTCCAGTGTTTGAGGGCCACAATCCTGCAGCTTTTGTTTGTGTCCCTATTCCAACACACCTGATTTAAATTAAATGTCTCTCCTCAACAGTTACTCCCAATCATGTTGACCAATAAATCTAGCACATGGTTGTTTCCTGCTGAAACACCCATAAACTGCAGGATAGTGGACCTGCAGGACTAACATATGAGAGTACAGGAGTACTGGATTCCCTCATACAAGCTGTCCAATCCCTGTACGACAGGAATGAGAGCTCGGTCCACATTGCTGGGAGTAAGTTGGAATTGTGTGAAGTGCAGTGAGGCTTAAACGCTGCCAAGGCTGCCCTTATTCATTGATTCTGTTTACAGAATCAGAAATTCACATGTCTGCCATGTAGTGGTGTAAAGTGGTAGCAGGTCTAAAATCTTTTTATGGAGATATGGCCTGGTGCTTGTTGCAATTTTGCAACTTTTGCTCTTAAAGGGTTAAAACGAGTAGTTGGCTCAAATTTTCCACTGACAGCTGCTCAGTTACCAGTGTAGACTTGTCATCGATCAGTTCAGTGGCTGGCTTTGGGACGGACATTGTTTACTGCTATGAATAGGTTTTTCTTGGTTTTTAAGGGTCTTGTATCAGGCTCTTTTAATACACCTTTTAATTTTTCATTTGGACTATTCCATTACATTTAGTCTGTGTGGAAAACGACTGTGAAATCTGGATATTCCCTTACAGATGGACTTGTGAAAAGTAGACTGAATTATATGAAACAACAACTCATCACTGTTCAGTCACTATGTTCCCATTACACATTCACTGACACACCAACATAGTAATTTATGAAATACAGCAGACAGTGATAATGAACACACATGTAAGTGGGAGCTCATACACCCAAATCACATCTGCAGTTTCATGACCTCTCACCAGAAATCACATGCACGGGTGAAGTGACAGGTAGGCAGGATGTGTCTCTGTTTCAGAAAGCTCAAAAAATAACAAATAAGCATTAAAAGAGCTGACAAGGGACACTAAAATGAACATGTTTTTAACCCCCTAGCATACCTGCCTAAGTCATATTTTCATGTTTTATAAGCAATGCTGCACAGTCAGTCAGCAATATCAGGACGATTTTTTTTTTCAAAATTTGATTTAGGCAGTCATGACATGAATCTAATGATATCACCGTTTTGACTTTTCATGAGCTGTGAATGTAGAAGGGACATGAGACATGAGAGGGATTCAGCTTGCTCCCCCCAATAAATACACACATTTACCCACACACACTGCACATTTAACAGATTGAGCCAATGTCTTGATGCCCTTCTTTTGGCCTCTATACTTGTTTTTTTTTTTTTTTTTAAATCACATTTGCTCTCCTTTATCTAATCTGTGGTCATTTTCTACATCTGTTTTAGGCATTTAACAAATTAACAGCTCAAATTGCAGTGAAAGCAAAAATTGTGCAGAAAAATGAATATGCTCTCAGCCTAAACATGACAAAAATCCCATCTCACATATCTGAGTAGGGATGTTAGTCACATAAGACAAAAATTATATGGTTATGGGGGGCTAGTTTTAAGTTTACTTTGTTCTTTGTGGGTTCAGTAATGAATTTGAAGTAGGAAATAACTGTGTTCCAGACATCAGCTACTGCCCAACCTAACCAGAAGTCCCAGAGGCTGGCTAAAGCATTTCATCATCTCTGTCTTCACTAAACATTGTGTCCCATTTACACATTGTCTTTAGTTTTCACACCTTTCTGTTTCCCACATACAAACCAGCCAATTCAGACAGAAATGTTTTCAGGTTTCATCTTTGCTTGGATGCAAAATATATTTTATTCATATTTGACAGCAGTCCCAGTTAGTGGGGATAACACATAAGATATTACATGGCAGCTTTGGTCAAGAGCTCTCACAGTTTGCTCCACAATAATAGCCCCTTTTGTTGTTAAATTGTGGAATGGTGGGTTACATATCAGAGTTGGGCGAAGGGGAGAGGGTCTATGAAAGAGAATGGAGAGTTCATTCCAGTCTTTTTCCTGCTCTCAGGTGTGTTTCACCAGGAAGAAGTGACCTTTGACTGGTGGGAAATCATGTTAGGTGAGGATGAATGATCTTGGAGTGGTTGCTGAGACAAAACAGACCAAGCAGAAGTTATGCCTATAAGCTGAATGGATTATGTGTCACAATTATGAACTTGAATATTTAACAACGACTCTATAGTTTCCCAGTCACCTACAAGCCATGACTGGAAGAAAAGGAGTGCAAACTGGTGTTTTAGTCAGACCAAGTATATTTATTTATCTCATTTAAAACATTTCATCTACTTAAGTTTTATTTTATTCTAATGATAAAAACATCAGCAATTGTGTTTTTGTGTATCACGACCTAGTCTAAGTTTAAGCCAGTTGGTCCATGGTTTAGTCACTTTTGGTTTTTAAGTTTCAATTAACAGGCTATGATCTGCTCTACATGTACATCTTAAGGCCTCAAACTCCATTCTGAAAATAGTTCAACTGCATCAAACTCCCACACAAAGACAAGTAAATGAATGTATGCTCATTTGCGAGTTTGAGTATTGTCAAGTGGAAATAAAAAGGTTGTATTCACAATCATAAATATATTTATTTAAATTTAAAATGGTGCTGATTGCACAGTCAGGATCTCAATATGTGAAAAACAATTAAAAAAAATTTTTAAAAAAAAGCTTAATTTTAATTTGTGTTTTGGGGCGTGAATTTTCCCAAATTCAAGTACTTTCCCACAGTAGATGCCAAGTTACGGGACAAAGACATAAAAAAATAAAGTACAGTTCATGGTTATTCAGAAACGACATGGTTTGTCAGTTTAGAAAACTTTCCGCTTCGTTATTAGTGTGCATTCATTCAACAAATAAATCATTGTGATGGAGATTTATCGACTCCAGTTGGTTTTAAATTCCAACCAGGACAGTGATGTATTTTTGCTTCAGATAAACTCACATAAACTATCCACTGTTTTGAGAATATTCAGTAAAATAAAGGAACCATGTCTTTCAAATGGCTTTTTTTACAAGCTGTTAGGGAAATAATTTAAAAATGTTATATTACATATTCTGTGGTCTAAACACAGCAAACCTGTGCTGTGTGTTTATTATCGTTGCACTTTTTAGCAATCCGCTTTCCACTTCACAGCTTCAAAACAAATAGAAGTATCCAAAGTAAGCATGCAAGATAACCAACCCATACTGAAACATCTGAAATATTGATGGGAAAATGAGCACATGAATATTTATATGAAAGGAAGGGAACAGCATGAACATCAAAGACAAGCCCATCTATTATTGCACTCTTTGTTTGCTCATTCTTCAATCTGACATCTACTTTCATGAAGTCACGAAATCATATTTAGAGCGTTTATGCCGTCATCCATCCTGAACTCACAGCTTGAGGCAGAAACACAAGATATGAATTCTTAATGAGGTTTTTCAGAAAAAATGTTATTTGGTGCTTACCGCCAAACATAACCATCTTCCTTTTTTTTAAACTTTAAAACATTGTATGGCCTGTTGGTTATTATAGGCTTGTAATCTATTTAATCTGTCATGGAAATAGTTTGTCCAGCACTTTGGTTTTCTTAATAATAAAACTTATCCTTGGGTCAGTTAGTGTGAAATTGAAGCTCTCTCTTATTAATCTGCATTGACCTTTTTCGTATATTTTAGATAGCTTTAGCAGAGCAGGACACTCATGGTACATTTCTTATTTAACCAAAAACACCAAACAAGTTACAATATGTTAAAGACTTAAAAATAACTTTTGGCAGGATGGGTATCACACCACCGGCTCTGACAAGTGCCTAAAAACAAAGCAATTTCCTTCCATGTGTGATGGCTGTGTCTACAGCCACACATAGGTGGTATTAGTTTTTATCAATTTGCATCACACATACACTTCATTTTGTTCAACCAGGATTTAATTTACAGACCAATATTATTTCTGTTAGACATAATATTTGTCTAACAAATATTTATGTTTATGTTGTGATGGTATGATTTATTCATTTGTTTGTTTTTTTTCCCATTGAGTTTCAGTAGCTCCAGTCCTTTGGCTGTAGACTAGCAAGTGGCCCCGGGCTGGAGCCAGCTAATTGGACCAGACCAGTTGCAGAAATGGAGGGGGGAATTTTTGTGTGTCATCCCCTTTTTAAGTTTCCCTTTGTGGGGTCATTTGTTAGGTCAGTTTGTCTAATTTTGTTTGCTTGAGTTTGTTACTTCTGTTATAAGTCATTTATGTAATGTTGTGAAGATGTTTGACCCACATGCAAAATCAAGCAATCCTGGAGAATTAGAAAAAGTTTTATTGGAGAATGATGGGGGTGTAGTTCCGGGAGATCCGAAGGCTGATTTCTCTGTAATGATAGATATATGAGTGGCGGAATGATGAAAAGATATCTTGGGAAGTGATGATTTTCCTACTTGTTTGGAGTTGTAGAGAATCTGGGTAGTGTCAGGTGATCCGGGAAGACTGGTGTTGATAGTAGGAGCCAACTGAGGGTTTTTTTCCGTTGGAGGGCGGACAGGCTGCACCAAGATAATTACCAGATCCAGAGGACAGCCAGTGAAAGAAGTTTCCAAGTTGGTGGTTATTGCAGAAGTGACTGCTGGAGATGAATGCCGCAGGGAGAAATCTTGGGGAGGAATCCAAGATGTTGGCTTCTGGAAAAAACAAAGATTCTTAATGGTTCACGAAATTGCAAGTGTATGCAAGAAAACACTGCAGGGCTTAGGTTTTACTACAAGGAAGGTAGTCAGCTCCAGATATAGTGTTGGGGAGTTGATCACAGATCCTCCACAGGTGTGCAGGCCAGCAGATTGTTTCTTCGTTTTTTTGGGGGGTAATAATAAAATCTCCTATTTTTGAGCTTTGAACCGGTGTCTGACTATTTCTTCACTGCTTGGCCCAGCACACCATGCCAAAGCTGAGTGACAGAACAGCAGAAGCAGTGTAAAAATTTGGTATGTCTCGATGTTATATTTAGGAGTTAACATTAAATTACAGTAGGAAAAAATGCCACTATATGACTGTTTATTGACACTGTGAAGGAAAATCAAAGTCCATAACTTTTTTTTTTTTGTTTTTTTTTTAACACTGAAATGGTTGTGACCATCTCGCATTTACCAAACAGTGACATATGAATTTGACCAAATTTCAACCAACATCACCACAGTTGCATTTAAACTTTAGGAAACTTAGCTTATATTCTATGGTTCATATTTCATTGTTTATTTGCTTCTTAACACCAACAAAATGCTTCCTACACATCCAATAGCTCTCCATCGGCTTCCAGTTATCATGGCAAAATCCTTTTTAGTCAGCGGTTCCAGATCAGCAGGCGCTCTGTAAAATGAAATCCTATCATTGGAACATCCAAAAGTACACCCGTAATGTACCTTTTTTTTTTTTTACGCATAAAACCACCTGTGTGCCAGAGGCAGTAGCAGTACACCTGCTTTGTTTGTGTTTTTGACACCCATGAACGTTGCTGACGTTGCATGCCATGTGATCAGAGACAAAAGCTGAGAATAGTCTATATCATTTACTGTATCTCTTTTCCCACTTCTCTTGAGCAACATCATTATGTCTTCACTCTAGGCAAGTCCTGTCACATGGTTTAATGCCTCCAGGGGCATTTAACTATAAACCCAGCATGCACTGCACTGTATTCTATACCAATCTGGATTAAAAGATATCATTGTGAGAAGAATATTTCTGATTAGTACAAGAAGTAGTGTATGCTGCCTTCTGAGAGTAAGGACTGCCATTGACAAACATTTTGTGTCCAAAGTTCGCTAAAGACAATTTTCTGACAGTAATGTGGACATAGGCTGATCACCATACAGTGTATAACCCATGCTAGCTCAAGCAAAATGAAAGTTTAGTAGAGTGAGATTTTGATCAACCTTTGGCTTCAGCAATGATTGGTCCAGATTAATAAAGTGTGGCAACATGCAGACAATCCCAGCCAGGTGATGGAACATGTTAATTTACATTGAGCTGTAAAATATGTCATCTGGTAATATTATGAAAATGAAGAAAAATTAAACATGATAACAGATGGCACAGGGATTAATATCTTTAAATGAACATCAAACCAGCAAACATGTTCATACATACTTTAATAACCAGGCCAAATTACTGTCCATCAGTTGATAATACCTGCTTTGTCTTAAATCGACACTTTGAAGTGTTTCCATCATAATCTATGCTGACACCAAGCATTAATTGTAGAGCAGTCCATTGTGTGCCATTTGAATGGCACCTGAGTGTTGGTGACAATCAAACTAAGCCAAGTTGCTGTCACTGTTATTGAACACATGCAAAAAAAAAGTATTTAAAAGGAATCACCTTGAAGCTTTAAACATTTAATTGCACTTTGAAGGGACTGTTGGAATATGTTTCTATTTGAGGCAGTAGGGCATTTTCCTGTTGACAGTTTGCATTACAAGGATTTAAGTACACTTGTAGCTGCTGTGTATCAAACGTATAAGAAAGATGGACGGAGCCTCTGGCAGATAAAGGTGAAGCCTACGCGGAAGTGCATAAAACTGGAGTTCCCCCCTCATCCGCTTGGGGCTGGTTGCAAAACCGAGCAAATCCGCCTAGACTCCCATGTTAAAACATCCAACTTCACAGCAGAAATAAACGTATTTATAGCGTGGTTCAAAAATCCATTTTCGTTGAACAGGTCAGTTTTACTTTCATGACAACTGTGGGGAGAGTGGATTTTTTTCTAAATCGCCCGTTTAAAAGTAATTTAATCTCGAAGTTCGGCATATATATGTCTATTTGATTGATAGGTACCCGATCTCCCGCTTGAAGTAAGAAGAACGTAGAACAACTGCGGTTTTTAGCCAGTTAACAACTTGACTTAGCTTTAGCCTGCTTACCTTCGTTAGCTGGTTAGCGCCTGTTATCTCTGGGTTAGCTCGGTAAGCTCTTAGCTACAAACAGCATGGAGTTCGCTCGATGTCAATCATCCATCATGACGCTCACAGCCCCCCGCTCAGCTGTACCTCTTTGCCCATATATGTATTTTCTGGGCGAAATGACACGCATGCCCCTGCCAAGATGGCGATGGTAGGAACCGCCCACCGAGCTTCAGGTCTTCAAAAACCTATGGATGACGTCACGGAGGCTCCATCCATCTTTTTATATACAGTCTATGGTATCAAACAATGTCAATGTGTATCAATATGTCCCTACCGGACATAAATATGTTCTATAATGTCTCTGTTCAGTCTGATGTAACCAGTTGATTTTGGGATAATGATTCATAAAAAGGAAAAAAATATATAAAAACCCTTTAAAATGACTCCAGACTTACATTTGTAGTTAAAAAAAAATGCATACTAGCCTAGTCTCCTGTTTCCTTTTGCATAAGGTACAAAAGGACATAGATGAAGCAATATTTAGATTGTTACAGGTGCTTACAGCAAGTGTGCTTCAATAATCCGACATAAAAGGGTAGCAGGAAGCTTAAAGTCACTAATTGCACGGAAACTGTACTTCAAAGGCCACATGATGACAGCAGGAAACACAGTAGGCTTGACTCAGACTTGCACAGACAGTGATCACATTACCAAGTCTGACCTTAGATTTGTCAGACTTCACAGCAGCAGAAACCTGTTATTTTGTAGTCTTACTGGTGACTTTGGATGCATCTGAGCAGCTGGAGATTTTTCAGCTTTTGAATCTCTCACACATCCACCTCAGCATACAGAGCAGGCCAGCATGTTACCTCAGCAACGGGCTTTCACCTGAGCCCAGGATCATTAAAAACTCATGAGCCACCCCAACCCCCCACCCCAACGCACCTTTTTTTTCTTTTTTTTTAATCAAATGGTTGTTCGAGCAGAATGCTGACTTCACTGTCAGCATGGAGGATGAATTATGCATTGGTACCTTCAGATGACATCATCTGAGGGAGTCTTCTGGAAAGACCCACATAAGTTGTGCTTCTTTCCTTGTTGGAGTTTAACAGTTTGCAGAAAGCATTACCTTTGCTTTTGCATGCTTTTTTTTTTTTTTAGCAAGGTTTTCCCATTCTTATTTAATGCTACATAAACTACCTCCATATGGTGAGTACAAGCAATGCATAACCCAGTTTTAATGTGACGGTGTAATTACACTGACCCCTGAATCAATTCAGATTTCTCGTTGTTAAATCCTGACAAATAAAGCTTCATAACAGAGCTACATCAGAACCAACTAAATGTCCCGGCGATGGAAGGCTAGAGTAAAACACTTTTGAATCAACCACATGCTGTATGTGTTGGTACTAAAAGTAATTTGGGAAAATGTTGGCAAAAACTGCAATCTTGTTAAATGTGAGTTTAAAGGTTCAGGTAACTAACACATCCAACACAACATAAAATGTCAAATATTTTCACTGCTTTCCTTTTTTTAAATTTAAAAAAAAAAAAAAAAAATTACTTTATGGGTCATTTGTCGAGGTTGGTCCTGGGGAAAAAGCAGCCAGTATTTCAGCAGAAGTAATATCAAAGTGACTCACAAGCATACATTGTTGGCTAGTGTTCCTGTTTCTCTTTGACTCACCCTCATTGAGCAATGTTTCAACCTGAAGGTCAAAGTAAGAGTCTTCAAACCTCACCTAATAATGATGGTGATTATGGGCACCTTATAAAGGAAATGACTCACCTGACTTGTTTGCAACTGCGTAAAATGACTCAGTCTTTTAGACAGTAATCAGTTGTTTTCAACAAATCTTATTCAAAATCCAAAATGATTCATTGCTCCAAAGCTCCCCAAGATCAGGTTGCATTTACACAGACTATAATTAGATGAGTGCAAGACACTGCCGGGTACAGTGGGTGGACAATGGTGGATACAAAGCTTTTATAGCCAACTTGTTGGCTCTCTTATACAATGCAAAGCCACTTTAAATTCCCTTATGTGACATTTGGACTTCTGTGCTCATCATTTGCATTTATTTTCTTTCACATACTGTACTTTAGTGAGAATAATCTCGGTTAACCCATCGGTACTGGATGTCCCATGAGACAAATAAATATGTCTTTTACTCAGTCTACCTTTTAGATACCTATACACGTCATACACCATTGAAAAACAAACATTCATTAGATTTAAATGCTGTACAATATATTTATTCTGTGCCACAACCATAGCTGTAAATTCAGTAAACATTTATTTCTGACCAGTTGCCAATGCAGTTTATCTTTAAAGCTGTACTGGACTGCAGTAGCAGATGATTCTGCAACATGAATAGTGTTCAGTTTTACCTTCAGTTTTACCCCTTCAAACTCCTCTGACTGAGAGGCTAAAGCATTATGTAGCTAAACTCTAGAAAATGTATCATTTCCCTGCCTTGTTGCAGTGATCTGACAAGTCTGAGAACTCATGCCTCCTCTCACAGCATCAATTTTTCAATCCTTAGCAAGCCCCAGCTTCCGCTCAGTGGTGATATCATGTTGAGTCAGATGTTTGACTTTAACAGTCTTAGATCATTTTGGAGAAGCTTGGAGGAGGTGTTTAAATGGGTCAACGGAGGCATCACACAAACACTGACTATTAGCTTTAACTTCACTTTTTTGTAAAATAAGAAAACATGAAAATGACTTTGAAGGCTTAATGTGGACGAAGAGGGGATTAAGTTGCCGTTTTGAAGAGGTGCTCTTAAATCGATCCTACTTGTGACTTATGACATTCCTATTTAAAGGCCACATAAAGCCTGAGTTTAGCACTACAGCTGTGAAGTACAGTTTTCCCCTGTCAAGTGCAGATTCATCACTAGTGTGTTAAAAGTAAGCCTCTTTTATCACCCTGTTGGTGACCATATTTGTGAGCAGAGGCAGCCATTTTCCAGAGTAAAAGATCTGATCAGCATGCATGAATAAATAATTTATACTCTAATTAATCCAATGACTAACTGTGCACATAAATCATTTATGTCAGGGAACACATTACTAATTTGTGCATAAATTATTTGATATTTTCACCAAATGGTCATATATCATCCTGTTGTTTCTGTGTGGTCTCTAGTCAACATGAGAAGAGGTCAGAGGTTACTGATCCTCCCTGAGGGATGAGCTGGTAATTTACCTTTTATCAAGTGGGTGTGAAGAGGCTCTGCCATTCTGTCCACAGTGACCTCCTGAACTTCCTGTTACGATGAGATCAGACTCCTCAGTGTTTACCAAGATGCACAGGAATTTTTTTCTTCATAAAAAAAAGGCTGCTAGGAATTCCACAAGTGGTCCATTTCAAATGGGAGCCGTTCTTCCTTAAAGGACCAAGTATGTGCCCTCTGGCTCAGAGGTTAAACAAATAAAGCTTCATAGCACTGAAAGACTCACAAATATGTCAGCTTTTCAAGCACTAAATGAGCACAGTGCAGCTGACAGTCCTTCAAGCAGTTGTTTTTGTGTTTGCTCTTCTCTTTGGTGGCCGTTTTCTGAGAGGATGTTTTAAATAAAGTTTTCTTTTCTTCCACTAAATAACTTCTCGATTGAAGTTCAAATAAAGTAGCTGTTTATACTGAGTTGGTGTTCTGTAAGTTGATCAGCTGGTCAGAACCTACTATAAACTAAAGTCAGCACAAGCATAGTAAACAATTTACTAATTTACTTGAGAGAATGCATTTACACAATTGTCTTTACAAGTGATTGAGAATGACTCAGCTTCAGCAATGATCTATTTACATGAGCTAGCTATGCTAACATTGATTAGAAAAAGCTACAATTGAGATGCCTGGGCAGGGTTGGAGCTGAATAACCATGTTACTTTGCATGCAAAAATTGAATCTGAACTTTTTCAGCTTAGAGAATTTTCTATGATCCCTAAACATTGGCATCCAGTTTGGCAGATAGAATATTCTATTTGTATTTTTGGGTGTGTTGCTACACAAGCCACAGTTTATTAAATCTTAATCTCTGCTACACTTCCACAGCTGATTGTAGCTGTATAATAGTAGGATTTCTTAGTAGGAAACCTTTCTTGAATTATAACAAGGAAAAATGAGACATTGAAAACAAGGGAAGAGAATGGCAGACAACCAGTAATTTGTTCTTTTCTTGACATGTGATTTTTAACAACTAAAAATCAACTGTATGTGTATTCTGTACATGCAGCTATTCCTGCTTTGTTTGTTATTGCCAAGTTGCCTTGAAAGTCAAGATATTTTAACCAATTAATGGACTGCAGTGCATCAAGCAACACACTTTAGGGTAGGATCTGCAAAAATTGGCAAACTAAGGTGTAACACTTATGGAGGAGAAGGAATACAACTACAATTAGCATCAGAAGGGGGTTCTTTAAAGAGGTCCTATTATGGTATTTCGAGTTTTCTGAGCTTTCTATGGTGTTGCTGTGTTGAATCCTCATTAAACATGTGAACGGCACTGTTTTTTATCACCTAAACGCATATTTGAGTTTGAGTTCCAGCACTCTCTCCGTTCGGTTTCCATGGCGACGAAAAACGCGTCGTTTTAGAGAGTTTTTTCTACCTGGAAATCCTTGTGACGTCCCGAGGGATAAGGTTCGGTGATTGGTTACCTTCTACTGGTTAACAAGGGCATGTACAAATACATCAGGCAGGTGAAAAACGTCGGATAAAGTTATTTCCAACGATGGCTGGTGAGTTTACCAAAGAGAGACATCCTGCTGCATTTGTTGCTGTGGGTTGCTGTTTTCCACTTCGTTTTCAGGGTCTGATTCAGGTTCCAACATGTAGGGCTGTATGCTATGTGTTGACATTGCATTTTGTTTCTTTATTGAGTTTATATTAGCCTAATCCTTCTGTTTATGAGATGTTACAATGACGGTGAAAGCAGTTGCGGTGTGCGCTCCCGATGTGGCGGGAGGCGGGGCTTAATGCGGAAGAGTCTCAATCCACTCGTTTGGCCCACAGGCTGATCTGACAGCCTACGGAGAGGGTCGGTCTGAAGTAAATAAAGCAATTTGTGACAATAACTCGATCAATCCCAACCCTTCTGGTCTCAGAAAAAAAAAAAAAAAAATTGTCTGAAATGCACATAATAGTTCCACTTTGAGGAGTCTGAAGTGTGAATAAACACCACACAAAAACAACGTTGGACTTTGAAGTTTATTATACAAACAGACAAAGAGACAATGACAAAATATTTATTCAATCAGTAGTTTCTTGGTTGATCGTACTGGTATTGCTTTTAAGAATTGTTCAGAGTGACCAGTACACTGTCCATTAGAAAAATGGGACATAAGTCCAAAGAACATAATATCCAGAACAAACCTCACAAACGAAACGAGGATTTACTAGACAGTTTTATCCTACTGCAGAGGTAGATCTGGGTTAGTCCGCCATCTTCAGCTGAGTGGAAGAGGTCCAAATAATACAGTCCTAACAAAAAAAAAAACAAAACCCTGACCTACTGATGTAAAAACAAATAACAGAAATGAGCAGCTTATCACAAGATAACTCATATCTTCTTCACTTGTACAAGATGTGCACATGAATGTAAACAAGCCTTATCATTGTTAAAGTTTTAAAAAAGTAGAATGGGTTGGATCAAGTAATCTGATATCCATCCCAGTTTTTTGCCTGTGGAAATGCAAAACAAAGTGCATTGACCCATCCCTTACCCATTTGTGGAAACAGGGCTTCATTGTGTTTTTTCTATGGTTGAAACAGTAGCAATCTACCATACAGTAATTAATAAAAGTTTCCATTCCTAATCAAGCAGAACATCTATGAACTTTTCAAAGACCTCAGGCTTTCAAGTTTTTCAAAAATGTCATTTGATACGTGTGTGCCTCCACTGCAGGTGCCAGCTTTCCAAGTTGACAGGTTGAGCAGGGAAATGTTGACAACTTTGTAGTGCAAGCCCTAACAGGAGTGCCAATTCAAACTTTTCTGAAATGATCATCAGAAAATAGTACACATAACACACATACACTGTTGAACATGCTTTACTTTAGTAATAGCTGTTCATGAATAGCAGCGTTTGTTCAGCGGTCATGTGAACGGATGAGGTTAAATTTGGCCTCCTCACTGTATCCCATGACATCCTTTGAGGGCAGGCAGTCTGAGCTGACAGGGAGAGGGTTGAGGAGCGAACTAGCACACCACGAGCTAGGAGGAAAATATTCAGATGCATCTGACTGAGGATCAACTGACAGCAACTACTCATATCAATGCTGGTGAATGCAGAGCTCAAATATCCAGAGAGGAGATCCACCCTGAATGCTTACTGCCGTGTGTTTAGTGTTTGTTTTCTCACTTACATGAACGACCCACTGGGTCAGTTCTGTTCATATTCCCAGATTCGTTCGAGAGGATATCATAACTTTAACATTAATTTGGGCAGACCAGAGTATGGATAACAAGTTTTAATTTTAGGATTCAGGCTTGGATTCACCAGCCATTCTCCCTTGCTGAAAGCATGTTATTCTTCTTCCCCGTTTTGCTCATTAAGTAGAGAACAACCAAGTGTCCCAGTGAAGCCATGTGAGACTTTTTTTTTTTTTTTTTTTTTTCTGCTTCCGGATCACTAATCACTTCACAGAAAATTTCAAGCAGTTAATTGTTTCCGCTGTCGGTGTCAAGTCCTGAGGGGTTACGCAACTCGCGTAAACCTGACTCGGTCTGTCCGGCGCAGCGGATGTGGCGGCTCCTTTTAGCAAGGTCTTGGCATTCTCTGGTTACTGAGTGTACAGGCAGACAGGTCCTTGTGTGTATCCCTTACACTTGCTTAGGCAGGCAGGAAGTTCCTGTTGACATGAATGAACTGGCCTTTCAATAATGCAGGAGGAGCTCAGGGGAGAACGGCTGCCTCTCTCTGAGGACGATTACCTCAGCAACTATCCTGCTTAGGCTGGCTGTGTACGTGCACATGTGTTTGTGTGTCAGGAAGCGAAAGAGAGAGGAGGCGGAAGCAGAGTGTTTGCTTTATGCTAAGTGGATGCATTAGTGTGTGTCCAAAAACATGTGTGTTCATCCACGTGTAGAACAACTTAGTAACAATTCACTACTTCTGAGGGCTAACATATTGCGTCACAAATCAAAATCTAAAGTTAAGGAGTCTGGTAAATATATATTATAGGTAGAATATAAGGCGGAATTAAAATGCACATGTTTCAGGCATACTGCTTCTTGTCATCCATTCTGAATTGGGTGAAGTCTTGCAATTGATCTCTGTATCCCTTGCTTTGCTTTGAAAGTATGGCTTATGTTGCAAAGATTAAAACTAGATCAAAATACTGCAATGGTACCAATCACATCCCTTTGCTAATTGTGCACAGGGCTCTAAATGATCATGAGCTAATGTGGCTAAGGCTACTGAAGTTGTTAGCCGGTTGGAAAATTAACCAGATCATAAGTTCAGCTGAATGCATTTAATCATGCACATCGTCTTAAAGCAGGGGTAGGTAGTGTTGGGGAGCTAGCAAGATCTGAAAGTAGCACCCTGTCTTGGCTCCTCCCCCACTGCTTTTGCTCCTTACGTGGTCCAAGGCTTTTTTCTTACCTCCGCCAAGGAGGTTGTGTTTTTACCGGTGTTTATCTGTTTGTCTTCAAGATAATTCAAAAAGTTATGGACGGATTTTGTTTAAATTTTTATGAGATGTTGGGAATGTGGAAAGGAAGAACAGGTTTAATTTTGGTGATGATCTGAATCACCGTTTACAGGAATTTTCTAAAGGCCGTGGCAGAAGTTTGCGCTCTCTGAGTGCTTTTCTAGTTTGCAGCTTTTTCCACCAGCGATTTTCTCTTTCTCAGCTGTTAGCAGGAGGAGGCAAATGAACCGAGCCGGGTTGGGAAATTGCTTATGGAGTACAAGAAAAAAAACAACTTCAATTCGGCCCAAACGTTTTGACTGGTCAGAGTTTTTACAGAAGATAGCTGGCTTCTTGTTGTCACTGAGGGAGACAGCTGTTTTGTTGAAAGTTGACTAATGACAACATATCTTTGTCCATAACATTGCGCTGACGTTGCGGTAACGTATTGTGTCATTTCCTGTTTCCCTAGCGTGTATCACTGCGGATTGCTACGAGCTGTTGGCTCCTTTAACTTCTTTCTAACTTCTATCTATTGTTAACCAACCACTCACTTTAGCGCACAATATCTTCCCAAACCACTGTTCTATATATTGCATTTATTTTTGGGATCTTTGGCTTTCTGTTTACTGACTTAAACAGCTCAAGCACTTGGTTTTAGCATGGCTGCTAGCTCTCTTCCCACACCCCGGTCCCCTGACTTTTCTTGCTCGGTGTGTCTGATGTTTAGCTACTCATCCGCCTCCTTTAGTGATAACGGTAGGTGTATTAAGTGTAGCAGCTTGGCAGCTTTGGAGGCGAGGCTCTGCGAGTTAGAAGCCCAGCTCCGCACTCAGTTAGGGAAGCAGTTAGTCAGCAAGCCCCCATTAGCCAGTGCGGAGCTACCAGCCAGGGCAGCCATCCCTAGCCGTCCCTCAGCAGTTCCTGCGCAGCCGGGAGCCGAGGCGGGCTGGACGACGGTCAGGCGGAAGCGTAGCCCAGAACCAAAACTCACTGGCCACCACCAACTTGTTCACGTTTCTAACAGATTTTCCCCGCTCAGCGACACACCCGCTGAGGCAGAAACCCTGATTATAGGTAGTTCCATAGTCAGAAACGTGGCACTAGAGACACCGGGGACCATTGTCAAATGCATTCCTGGGGCCAGAGCGGGCGACGTCGAATCGTATTTGAAACTGCTGGCTAAGGCTAAACGTAAATACCGTAAGATTGTAATTCACGTCGGCGGTAACGACACCCGGTTACGCCAATCGGAGGTCACTAAAATTAATGTTGCTTCGGTGTGTAACTTTGCCAAGAGCATGTCGGACTCCGTAGTTTTCTCTGGTCCCTTGCCAAATTTAATCAGCGATGACATGTTTAGCCGCATGTCAGTTTTCAACCGCTGGTTGTCTAGGTGGTGTCCCGATAACAACGTGGGTTTTATAGATAATTGGAGCGCTTTTTGGGGAAAGCCTGGTCTTATTAGGAGAGATGGCATCCATCCCATGTTGGATGGAGCCGCTCTCTTATCTAGCAATGTGGACTCTTTTATTAGTCAGCTAAATTGACAACTCAGGGTTGGGACCAGGAGGCAGAATTGTAGTCCTACACACTTTTCTACAGCTTCCCACCTGCCACCGCCCACCCAAAACTCCATTCTGACCTTATACAACTCCCCAGCAGTAAGAATTAAACAACACAAAAACACTTCTGGGGTTAATCGTGAAAACCTCATAAAAATAAAAACAATGGATCTAATAAAATCTGAAAATAAGACAATAAAGTGTGGCCTACTGAATATCAGATCCCTCCCAAATAAGTCTTTATTAGTCAATGACTTGATAGGTGATCACCACATTGATTTATTCTGTCTTACGAGCTTTTACAAAGACTAGAACAGGTGATTGGAATTACAGGTACAGCGTTAAGCTGGTTTAAATCATATTTATCTGATAGACTTCAGTTCGTTCATGTAAATGACAAGTCCTCCTCCCAAACTACAGTAAGTCATGGAGTTCCTCAAGGTTCTGTACTTGGACCAATACTCTTCACGCTATATATGCTCCCTTTAGGCAAAATTATTAGACAGCATGGAATAAACTTTCATTGTTATGCAGATGATACTCAAATATAATTATCCTTTAAACCAGGTGAAACAAATCAGCCCAATAGGCTACAAAATTGTCTCATAGACATAAAGACTTGGATGTCTAGAAATTTTCTCCTCTTAAACTCAGATAAGACTGAAGTAATTCTCGTTGGATCTGAAAAACTCAGAGCTAAATTTTCCGGTTTTGTAATGAACCTGGATGGCATTACTTTAGCTTCCAGTGCTAAAGTGAGAAACCTTTGAGTAATATTTGACACTGACCTGTCCTTTGGCCCACATATTAAGCAGGTTACTAAAACAGCCTTCTTTCATTTACGTAATATAGCCAAAATTAGGGACATTCTGTCTCAGAGTGATGCAGAAAAACTGGTTCACGCTTTTGTTACTTCGAGACTAGATTACTGTAACTCTCTATTACTGGGCTGTCCTAAATATGCCCTGAAAACCCTTCAGCTGATCCAGAATTCTGCAGCCAGAGTCCTGACCAGAACCAGCAGGAGAGATCATATTTCTCCAGTTTTAGCCTCTCTTCATTGGCTGCCTGTTGAATCTAGAATAGAATTTAAAATCCTTCTCCTTACATACAAAGCCCTCCATAACCAGGCACCACTATATATCAAAGACCTCATTGTTCCTTATATACCAAGCAGAGTACTTCGTTCGCAGACTGCAGGCTTACTTGTGGTTCCTACTCCCCCCCGGGAGTAGCAGTTCCTGTTGTCTGTTGTCTTTCTGTCCTCTTCCCCCCACACAGCAGAGGCAGATGGCTGCCTGTCCTGAGCCGGGTTCTGCCGGGTTCCCACTGTTGCCAGTGTGCTTGCTCAGGATGGGAGATTGAGTTGGACTCAACTCAATCTGTTGGTTTCCTTTTATAGGCTATTATGAATTGGCCTTCATTATGTTTTCCCCTCTGTCTGTAAAGCGTCTTGAGATGGCATTGCCGTGATTTGACGCTATATAAATAAAGTTGAATTGAATTGAAATGAATTGCAGTTTAATGTAGAAAATACTTTCACGCCTCTTTTTAGATTATTTAGTGTCACGAGTGTTCAATTACTCATAATTTCCTTTACTTTCATAGCAACATTGCAAAAATAATATTAGCTTACTTTACTGAGAAATTAACTTCACATGTACAGTCAAACTAGAGCCCTCTCTCTCTCTCTCTCTCTCTCTCTCTCTTTCTCTCTGAACTAAACTAGGCTAACTACTGCTTCAGATGCAGTCATCTTTATGTCTAATGGCATAAAGTCCCATGGCCCTACAGGTTTTCAGTGTATCCCTGCTTAAATCAAATGGATCCAACAGCCCATAAAGCTCTGCACAATGACTCATTATTCTGAGTCAGGTGTGGGACATGTTGAAAACCCCTTGTTCTTATTCAGTAACAACTTTGAGTGGTTGCTATGTTCTCAAAGTTCTTAAATTCTTCTAAATAAATTTAGTCATACATTGTCTTGCTTATAGTATCACAATATATCGCAATTTATTGTGTAATTGCAACTGAATTGTGATGCATTTCGTATAATACACACCTCTGATTCATACCAATGTCAGAATTTCAGAAGAAACAAGTAAAGCTCTATTAGCTGCAGATTAAAACAACTTTTCCTCTGAATCTAATGGGAAAATGGGTCCAAACTTTGGACTGGTAGCGTATATATAAGTATGAGAAATCATTCATATAGCTTAGGTTATCATTAGTTCTCCCAGGTTTTGTAAAACTATTGGTCACAAATAACAGTTAACTCTTGAATTACAAAGCAACCAAAACCTAGAGTGTGTATTATTATTCCTGTCCTTGCTTTTTAGCCTGCAGACCTTGCATCAAACATATCATTGTCTTACCAGAGCTATTGTAAATGTTCTTTATTGTAAGACCTGTCAAAAAAGCCAGACTACACAAATATACTAGTTTTGCCTTTAACCCCTAACTGCAGTACCCCCGTTTTTGACACAGCCTCTGCACTCCAGTGAACTTCTTAGTAGTTTTTTTAAGTTTGTCACCACAGCTCTCCACCTTCAGCTATCCATCCATCGGCTGTGCTACAGTTACAGTTGTGTTCATATTTATTCATACCCTTTCATTTAAGAAGGAAAAAAACAGCTGCCTTTAAAATAAGCTGAAACTGACTAAAGTAATGATAAATAAAAATTTTATGAAAATCAGTACATTATTTTCTAATTCTGGTTCAATAGAAATATATTTTTTTAAAAACAAACAAATAAGATAATTTATTACATATTACATCACTCATAAACTAATATTTTGTTGATCAATCCTTTAATGTTTCCGCTACAGTCGGGTGTTTTCTGTTCCTCTCAGTCAGACTTCTGCACCTGATGACAGGTATTTTGTCCCACTGTTCAACAGAAAAGTGTTCTAATTTGTCCAGGACCAATTTGTTTGTTTGTTTGTTTTTTCTTTCTTTAACTCAATTAAATGAAAAAACAATGTTGTATATTACTAAATTATATTTTTGCAAATTTTTAGTTATTGTTGCTTTTTTAAGTCTCCAGTTATTGAGTGACTGTTTTAAATTCAGCCTTTTCTTTAATGAAAGGGTATGAATACATATGAGCACAACTGTACTTCATTAGCAGACTACTGCTGCTGCTGCTAGTCAGCAGAACAGCACACCACTGTAGCAGAGGTATTCTTAAACTGAATCTCTCTTTCTCCCTCCAACATTTTTAATTAGCTGTCAGGTTTTTATTGACATGAGGCTTTCTTAAACCTTCTGCTACTATCGCCCTCATGAGCTCATTAGGCCTCACAACAAGAACCATAAACGTCCCCAAAGGGATCAGTAGATATTTGACCAAGAAACATGTAAAAACAAAGTAATGTGTAACAGTATATTTCTTCATTGTTTCAGTATAATTTGTATTTAGTGTGTACCTATTATTACCTGTTTACCTGTATTTTGTGCTAACAAATTCTTAAAAACAAACAAACAAACAGGAGCTTTACATTATTGTGTGACGTTTTACTGTTATGGTATAATTTCTTTTTTAATGAGCTCATGGTTTGTCCAAACTATAATAAACCTGTGTTCTAAAACCTTTGAAGTCGGGGACCCCTCACAAGGGGGAAGATTTACCAAGGACCCCCATTATATTCCTGAAGCCAGTCGAGACATTTTTACCTAGCTTTGAGGAACTATTATGTACATTTTAATTTGTACATAAACATAAACATCATTTAAAATAGACTTCTATAAATGGCATTGGGATAGTTTAACAGGGTGATCTTTATTTTAATTCTTATTTGACATAATCGAAAAACTAATGTTTGAGGGCAAAACTATCATGGAATACAAACACATTTGATGTACCCCTGAAACTTTGTGTAAAGTTGGTAAAGCCACCAAAATATATTATATTATATCTAATTTATTAATAGGAACTGTAAATTTATGGTCAGTATCTAAGCCTTTTAGTTTGGCTTTTAGTCAATTTTTAGTACGAAATTCTTGACTATTTGGATTCTCATTCATGTTTGGCTGTGAGGTCAAATCATATTCATTATTATTTTACACTTAAATTTAAATGTTGCTCTTCCTACACCCACAGTTCCAGTTCTTGCACAAAGTCACTGATTACACTGCAGCCCCTCTTCTGTCAGAGTTGAGGAGGAAGTCCATTAACAAATGGCTGGGGTTGCACCGGATGGCAGAGCCCTGGTGCTTGATAAAGGCAGGAGGCTCAGGAGCTGATGGAGACTCATAAATATTTCAGTGTGTCTAATGCAATGTTTTCTAAGGTTGTTAACCTCCTTTCCCTTCCGCCCCACAAGAGGTGCGCAACTCTAAACTCTGACCCTTTACCTAAGTTCATAATCTCTCATTATTGATTCCTGAGGTAAAAAGGCCAGAGGACAGGATGAGATGTTAAACAATATAATTGGTCATTATACTATGTGGGCATTTCAGTGTGAATGCAAGGGCAGGCCTTGGGGGGGGGGGGGGGGGGGGGGGGGGGGGGGCGGGGGGGGGCGGGGTATGAAGTTTAGAGAGAGAGGTAAGGTTGCTGGGACATTCCTATATGATCAGTACCACTGCAGCACAACTAAACCTTTTAACACCCTTACTGCAAACTTGGAAAATAATAAAGCTTCAATCAGAATCAGCAGAGGAGAGAGATGTGCAGGTTAATGTAAAGAAGAGGAATGAGGGAAGTATAGAAAGAGCAGGAGGGTCAGATTTGAAGAAACCACTAAAGGGCAAGAAATGAAGATGAGGAAGAAGATGTTGGTATGAAGGATGAAGAAGAGAAGGCTTCTAATTAAAAAAAGAGGGCACAAGCAGACAGAGGAGGCAGATGATGAAGATAAAGTTTGGAAATGAGTGAGGAGAACCATCCTTCATTGCAGCGGTATCTAGTATGTTTTTATTCTCTAGAAATTCCAGGATTACATCATTCAAATTTTCACTCTTTTTTTTTAAAGATTTATCAATAAAGCTGCTGACCATGAAATCATTCCTGTTGTCCGTTGTATTGGGAAAGAGTGAAGTACTATATCTAGATATGTTTGCTGCAAGAGGTTACTGATATCATTCTCGTCCTGTTTTTACAAGTTCTATTTTGTAGTTATTTTTAATATATTTTTAACAAATATTTTTAAGTCTGAACATTACTTTTTTTGTCTGTTTGTGTTTTTTAAAAGTCCAAATGTTTCACACAGTCAAAATGTTTTATGGGGATCTTTTTTTTTTAACTCTATGGTGGATTTCCTCATGCTGCCACCTTGCTAGATCTCTTGCCACTCTTTTACCACACATGTAAAATGTTCTTCTTCTTGAATGACTAATCCTAAATTATCAGTCCATTCAGCTGAACCCTGCATGTTTAGGTGGTTTATTAAAGGAAATATTTTTGTTTTTCCTTATATAAGTCATAGTAGCAGTTGCTGAGTATATTTTCACTGTAAAACATTTTCTTTTCAAACTAAATTGTGTATGATTTGCATATGCCCACAAGAAGCAGTTTCATGTAAAGGTGTAGACTAAGACTAGAGCAAAAAACTGAAATTGACAGAAAGGGGCAGATTGCATTTCAACAGTACTTTACTTGTTTCTGTAAAGGACTTTGGAGGCTTTGGTTGTATGTGCTGTCTGAATAAAAATGACATTAATATTGACATTGGGCCTCATTCATCAATATCTTCATACAAAACTTTTTTTTTGTTTTTACAAATTTTTTAGTTTTTACATGAACCGGAGATCCAAGTGGTTGCCTGAAGAAACCAAAGTTACCGTAAAGATGCTGTCAACTTTCATGTGAGAGTTGCCTGAACATCAAGTAAAAAATAAAAGAAAACAAAAGGTTTAACCTATGTTGCAACATTATGTAACATAATGTGTCAAGAAATTCTTGAACTCATTCTACATCATCCAGACACCCTGGCTCCAGTACTTCAACAGAGAGAAAACTTCACAACCTTTGACCAATCATTTTTCTTCGTAACCCGGGGTAAAGTCTGACATGAGGCGCCCACACTGAGCCAGCGGGACTATGTATTTGGTACTGACACTTAGGTGAAAGGTAAGAAGAGGAAACTCCCTGAAATCAATATCCTCTTTGTGTCAACAGCTCGTCTCTTCCGCCGGAATTCAGACATGTTAAATCCCCGAGCAAAGAGGGATTTAAGTAGATTTAGCAAGGCACTGTTGTAATATGCTGATGGATGGAGGCTGTTGGTAACATGAGTTCACAAAAACAGCCAAAACCATGAAGAATTGTGTCTAGGCTAATGAATGTATTGCATTTCTGTTTTCTGCCTGTGGTTAGTACGACGGAGTATTAGGGCCACAATGAGAAAAAAAAAAAAAAAAAGTGTTGGATTATTATTTTTTCCTCCGCTCCACTAGAGAATGAAGTCGAAATGACCAGAATAAAGTCGAAATGACCAGAATAAAGGTGAAACATAGTTTCAAGAATAAAGTCGAAATTATGAGAATGAAGTCGAAATGACGAGAATAAAGTCGAAATACAGTTTCAAGAATAAAGTCGAAATGACGAGAACAAAGCCGAAATACTAATATTAAAGTTGAGTTTTCAATATGAATTTGAACAGCTTTAAAACACAATGCCTTGTGTGTAACCTACTCACTTTTACATCAAGAAGTTGTATGCACACACGTTGTAGCCTACACGGCATGCGGTCTCTCTGTCTTTTTTTTTTTTTTTTTTTTAACTTTATTCTCATTTCGACTTTATTCTCGACATTTTGACTTAAATCTCAAAACTGTATTTCTACTTTATTCTTGTCATTTCGACTTTGTTCTTGTCATTTCGACTTTATTCTTGTTATTTCGACTTTATTCTCTAGTAAAGCAGAGGAAAAAAATAATAATCCGACACTGTTGTTTTTTTTTTCTCATTGTGGCCCTAATACTCCGTCGTAGGTTAGTGCACCTGAATTCCCGTTTATAAAAGAGAGGATAGAAAATATACTGGAAATACTTGATGGATTGATTGAGTGATTATGAAACTTTATTTTAACATGATGTCAATTGTGTTCAAATAAACCAGTTATATGTAATTTAGGGGAACTTTAGACATCACCTGTGGTCCTCTATCAGCCTGTTCACAGTTTTACCCCACAAACTGACACACAAAAACATTTTGTTGCAAACACAAATTCTCATGGTGGTAAAACTAGTGTTTAGCAACTGATGTAGACTGACTTTGCTCATATCAAGTAGAAGTCTCATGAACTGGTGCAACTACTTCTTCAGAAGGATTGATCAAATTTTTCATAAACATGCCCCTTTGCTTAGTAACACTGTCACACAATAACCAAAATGCAATATGTACAACTGTAATACTAAAATCACAGATATCTATATGCAATGGCTGCCATCAATAGGCACCAAACAGCCAAGTGTACGTCTCCAAGCAGGACTCAACAATTTACTTTGTATTTCTGCCGTCAAAGTGGCCTGTTAATTCTGTAACCTGTAATGTTGTAATTTTGACTGGTGTCTTGTCTGGTGAGATATTTTCAGTATCTTTTAAAAACAAGTTTTTATATATAAAAAAAACCAAGGTAAGGTAAGATGGAATGAGTTCATCTCTACTTGTGGCAACAAAGCGTCCTGATTCCATGTCAGGCTGATGTCCACAGTCTAATCAAGAATAACTAAAAAGTAATTTATATCTGAAAGATTGAATTGACTTATTATATACCAGGTTTACTTGTACTTGAAAAAATGAAAATAAACTTTTGTATCACATGCATGAGAGGCTCATTATGTCCATATAAGAAGATGCATTGCTGTACAGTCAGTCTTTTAGCTGAAGATTGGTCTGCAGAAAGAATCTGTTGATGGCACCTGAAGGAGAATGTTGTGTTTGGTGGAAAGCATTACACCCAATGTGGGGCTTGAACCCACAACCCTTGGTGGATTGTCTCTCACCATGAAAGAGTAAATGCAGTCGTACACTTTTCACTACTATGTTTTGATATGACTTTCTCACATTCTAGAAAATTTTGTTTGAAAGATGTCTGTCAGGAGTGGGATTTGAACCCACACCTCCTTATGGAGACCAGAAATCCCTTTTTCAAGGAAAGAAGCCATTCTTGAGTCTGGCGCCTTGGACCGCTCGGCCATCCTGACTTACGGTGGTGCTCCGTTCACATTTTATGGACACAAAGATTGGTATCTGGCCAGTAAATCTACCATTTGTGAATTCAAAAATGTTCTTAAACGTGACCAGGAGTAAAGTGTACATGTGGATTGTAACACAGATCCAAGTCCCATGACTGTTGATGAAAACTTTTGCTACTTTATTCTTTCCAGGAGATTTAGTTGCTTGTGGAAGTCTGCATATGATCGTCTGTGTGAAGTCGGTAGACAACAGAGGCTAAGCAATGAAAAACAGTAAAACACTGTAGGCTGACTTGAGATTGGTGGATTGTTTCTCACCATGTGAAAGTGCAGTAATAATGAGAGTGCTTGCTCAGGTTTGGGCTCATTGGGTTCATATAAAAAGGTGCATTGCTGTGAAGTCAATCTTTTAGCTAAAGATTTGGTCTGGAGAAGGAATCTGTTGAAAGCACTTGAAGAAGCATGTTTTTTTTTTTTTTTTTTTTTTTTTGGTGGAATGTATTACGGCTTGAACCCACAACCCTTGGTGGGTTGTCTCTCACCATGTGAGAGTAAATGCAGTAATGATGAGAGTGCTTGCTCAGGTTTGGGCTTATTGTGTCCATATAAAAAGGTGCATTGCTGTACAGTCAGTCTATTAGCTGAAGATTTGGTCTGGAGAAGGAATCTGTTGAAGGCACATGAAGAAGAATGGTTACTTTTTTGGTGTCTGTAGACAACAGAGGCTTAGCAATGAAAAACAGTAAAACACTGTATGCTGACTTGAGATTGGTGGATTGTCTCTCACCATGTGAGAGTAAATGCAGTAATGATGAGAGTGCTTGCTCAGGTTTGGGCTCATTGTGTCCATTTCAGAAGATGCATTGCTGTACAGTCAGTCTTTTAGCTAAAGATTTGGTCTGGAGAAGGAATCTGTTGTAGGCAGTTGAAGAAGCATGTGGTTTTTTTTTTTGGTGGAATGTATTATGGCTTGAAACTACAAGCATTGGTGGATTGTCTCTCACCATGTGAGAGTAAATGCAGTAATGATGAGAGTGCTTGCTCAGGTTTGTGCTTATTGTGTCCATATAAAAAGGTGCATTGCTGTACAGTCAGTCTATTAGCTGAAGATTTGGTCTGGAGAAGGAATCTGTTGAAGGCACATGAAGAAGAATGGTTACTTCTTTGGTGTCTGTAGACAACAGAGGCTTAGCAATGAAAAACAGTAAAACACTGTATGCTGACTTGAGATTGGTGGATTGTCTCTCACCATGTGAGAGTAAATGCAGTAATGATGAGAGTGCTTGCTCAGGTCTGTGCTTATTGTGTCCATATAAAAAGGTGCATTGCTGTACAGTCAGTCTATTAGCTGAAGATTTGGTCTGGAGAAGGAATCTGTTGTAGGCACTTGAAGAAGCATGTGTTTTCTTTTGGTGGAATGTATTATGGCTTGAAACTACAAGCATTGGTGGATTATGTGTGAGTAAATGCATGGGTTGCTCAAGTTTATGCTCATTGTGTCCATATAAGAAGACACATTTCGCCCAACGTGGGGCTTGAACCCACGACCCTGAGATTAAGAGTCTCATGCTCTACCGACTGAGCTAGCCGGGGTACATTTAAGAAAATAATTCCACGGAAAAAAAAAAAAATTAAGGTAAACCAGGGACGAAAATGGCTGAAAAAGTAAACGGTTTTCAGACAGTATGACCTGAAGGCTAACTGGATGTCTGTTTAAGGAGCATTGCACTTTCATGGGATACATATGTCTTGAGAGATGGAAGAGCTTGTTCTCATGCAGGTCTGACACTTTTCTCACATTCTAGAATAATTTGTTTGAAAGATGAGGAGTCTGTCAGGAGTGGGATTTGAACCCACGCCTCCTTATGGAGACCAGAAATCCCTTTTTCAAGGAAAGAAGCCATTCTTGAGTCTGGCGCCTTGGACCGCTCGGCCATCCTGACTTACGGTGGTGCTCCCTTCACATTTTATGGACACAAAGATTGGTATCTGGCCAGTAAATCTACCATTTGTGAATTCAAAAATGTTCTTAAACGTGACCAGGAGTAAAGTGTACATGTGGATTGTAACACAGATCCAAGTCCCATGACTGTTGATGAAAACTTTTGCTACTTTATTCTTTCCAGGAGATTTAGTTGCTTGTGGAAGTCTGCATATGATCGTCTGTGTGAAGTCGGTAGACAACAGAGGCTAAGCAATGAAAAACAGTAAAACACTGTAGGCTGACTTGAGATTGGTGGATTGTTTCTCACCATGTGAAAGTGCAGTAATAATGACAGTGCTTGCTCAGGTTTGGGCTCATTGGGTTCATATAAAAAGGTGCATTGCTGTGAAGTCAATCTTTTAGCTAAAGATTTGTTCTGGAGAAGGAATCTGTTGAAAGCACTTGAAGAAGCATGTTTTTTTTGTTTTTTTTTTGGTGGAATGTATTACGGCTTGAACCCACAACCCTTGGTGGGTTGTCTCTCACCATGTGAAAGTGCAGTAATAATGAGAGTGCTTGCTCAGGTTTGGGCTTATTGTGTCCATATAAAAAGGTGCATTGCTGTACAGTCAGTCTATTAGCTGAAGATTTGGTCTGGAGAAGGAATCTGTTGAAGGCACATGAAGAAGAATGGTTACTTTTTTGGTGTCGGTAGACAACAGAGGCTTAGCAATGAAAAACAGTAAAACACTGTATGCTGACTTGAGATTGGTGGATTGTCTCTCACCATGTGAGAGTAAATGCAGTAATGATGAGAGTGCTTGCTCAGGTTTGGGCTCATTGTGTCCATTTCAGAAGATGCATTGCTGTACAGTCAGTCTTTTAGCTAAAGTTTTGGTCTGGAGAAGGAATCTGTTGTAGGCACTTGAAGAAGCATGTGTTTTTTTTTTTGGTGGAATGTATTATGGCTTGAAACTACAAGCATTGGTGGATTATGTGTGAGTAAATGCATGGGTTGCTCAAGTTTATGCTCATTGTGTCCATATAAGAAGACACATTTCGCCCAACGTGGGGCTTGAACCCACGACCCTGAGATTAAGAGTCTCATGCTCTACCGACTGAGCTAGCCGGGCTACATTTAAGAAAATAATTCCAAGGAAAAAAAAAAAAAAAAAAAAAAAAAATTAAGGTAAACCAGGGACGAAAATGGCTGAAAAAGTAAACGGTTTTCAGACAGTATGACCTGAAGGCTAACTGGATGTCTGTTTAAGGAGCATTGCACCTTCATGGGATACATATGTCTTGAGAGATGGAAGAGCTTGTTCTCATGCAGGTCTGACACTTTTCTCACATTCTAGAATAATTTGTTTGAAAGATGAGGAGTCTGTCAGGAGTGGGATTTGAACCCACGCCTCCTTATGGAGACCAGAAATCCCTTTTTCAAGGAAAGAAGCCATTCTTGAGTCTGGCGCCTTGGACCGCTCGGCCATCCTGACTTACAGTGGTGCTCCCTTCACATTTTATGGACACAAAGATTGGTATCTGGCCAGTAAATCTACCATTTGTGAATTCAAAAATGTTCTTAAACGTGACCAGGAGTAAAGTGTACATGTGGATTGTAACACAGATCCAAGTCCCATGACTGTTGATGAAAACTTTTGCTACTTTATTCTTTCCAGGAGATTTAGTTGCTTGTGGAAGTCTGCATATGATCGTCTGTGTGAAGTCGGTAGACAACAGAGGCTAAGCAATGAAAAACAGTAAAACACTGTAGGCTGACTTGAGATTGGTGGATTGTTTCTCACCATGTGAAAGTGCAGTAATAATGAGAGTGCTTGCTCAGGTTTGGGCTCATTGGGTTCATATAAAAAGGTGCATTGCTGTGAAGTCAATCTTTTAGCTAAAGATTTGGTCTGGAGAAGGAATCTGTTGAAAGCACTTGAAGAAGCATGTTTTTTTTTGTTGTTTTTTTTGGTGGAATGTATTACGGCTTGAACCCACAACCCTTGGTGGGTTGTCTCTCACCATGTGAGAGTAAATGCAGTAATGATGAGAGTGCTTGCTCAGGTTTGGGCTTATTGTGTCCATATAAAAAGGTGCATTGCTGTACAGTCAGTCTATTAGCTGAAGATTTGGTCTGGAGAAGGAATCTGTTGAAGGCACATGAAGAAGAATGGTTACTTTTTTGGTGTCTGTAGACAACAGAGGCTTAGCAATGAAAAACAGTAAAACACTGTATGCTGACTTGAGATTGGTGGATTGTCTCTCACCATGTGAGAGTAAATGCAGTAATGATGAGAGTGCTTGCTCAGGTTTGGGCTCATTGTGTCCATTTCAGAAGATGCATTGCTGTACAGTCAGTCTTTTAGCTAAAGATTTGGTCTGGAGAAGGAATCTGTTGTAGGCACTTGAAGAAGCATGTGTTTTTTTTTGGTGGAATGTATTATGGCTTGAAACTACAAGCATTGGTGGATTATGTGTGAGTAAATGCATGGGTTGCTCAAGTTTATGCTCATTGTGTCCATATAAGAAGACACATTTCGCCCAACGTGGGGCTTGAACCCACGACCCTGAGATTAAGAGTCTCATGCTCTACCAACTGAGCTAGCCAGGCTACATTTAAGAAAATAATTCCAAGGAAAAAAAAAAAAAAAAAAAAAAAAAATTAAGGTAAACCAGGGACGAAAATGGCTGAAAAAGTAAACGGTTTTCAGACAGTATGACCTGAAGGCTAACTGGATGTCTGTTTAAGGAGCATTGCACCTTCATGGGATACATATGTCTTGAGAGATGGAAGAGCTTGTTCTCATGCAGGTCTGACACTTTTCTCACATTCTAGAATAATTTGTTTGAAAGATGAGGAGTCTGTCAGGAGTGGGATTTGAACCCACGCCTCCTTATGGAGACCAGAAATCCCTTTTTCAAGGAAAGAAGCCATTCTTGAGTCTGGCGCCTTGGACCGCTCGGCCATCCTGACTTACGGTGGTGCTCCCTTCACATTTTATGGACACAAAGATTGGTATCTGGCCAGTAAATCTACCATTTGTGAATTCAAAAATGTTCTTAAACGTGACCAGGAGTAAAGTGTACATGTGGATTGTAACACAGATCCAAGTCCCATGACTGTTGATGAAAACTTTTGCTACTTTATTCTTTCCAGGAGATTTAGTTGCTTGTGGAAGTCTGCATATGATCGTCTGTGTGAAGTCGGTAGACAACAGAGGCTAAGCAATGAAAAACAGTAAAACACTGTAGGCTGACTTGAGATTGGTGGATTGTTTCTCACCATGTGAAAGTGCAGTAATAATGAGAGTGCTTGCTCAGGTTTGGGCTCATTGGGTTCATATAAAAAGGTGCATTGCTGTGAAGTCAATCTTTTAGCTAAAGATTTGGTCTGGAGAAGGAATCTGTTGAAAGCACTTGAAGAAGCATGTTTTTTTTTTTGGTTTTTTTGGTGGAATGTATTACGGCTTGAACCCACAACCCTTGGTGGGTTGTCTCTCACCATGTGAGAGTAAATGCAGTAATGATGAGAGTGCTTGCTCAGGTTTGGGCTTATTGTGTCCATATAAAAAGGTGCATTGCTGTACAGTCAGTCTATTAGCTGAAGATTTGGTCTGGAGAAGGAATCTGTTGAAGGCACATGAAGAAGAATGGTTACTTTTTTGGTGTCGGTAGACAACAGAGGCTTAGCAATGAAAAACAGTAAAACACTGTATGCTGACTTGAGATTGGTGGATTGTCTCTCACCATGTGAGAGTAAATGCAGTAATGATGAGAGTGCTTGCTCAGGTTTGGGCTAATTGTGTCCATTTCAGAAGATGCATTGCTGTACAGTCAGTCTTTTAGCTAAAGATTTGGTCTGGAGAAGGAATCTGTTGTAGGCAGTTGAAGAAGCATGTGTTTTTTTTTTTGGTGGAATGTATTATGGCTTGAAACTACAAGCATTGGTGGATTGTCTCTCACCATGTGAGAGTAAATGCAGTAATGATGAGTGTGCTTGCTCAGGTTTGTGCTTATTGTGTCCATATAAAAAGGTGCATTGCTGTACAGTCAGTCTATTAGCTGAAGATTTGGTCTGGAGAAGGAATCTGTTGAAGGCACATGAAGAAGAATGGTTACTTCTTTGGTGTCTGTAGACAACAGAGGCTTAGCAATGAAAAACAGTAAAACACTGTATGCTGACTTGAGATTGGTGGATTGTCTCTCACCATGTGAGAGTAAATGCAGTAATGATGAGAGTGCTTGCTCAGGTTTGGGCTCATTGTGTCCATTTCAGAAGATGCATTGCTGTACAGTCAGTCTTTTAGCTAAAGTTTTGGTCTGGAGAAGGAATCTGTTGTAGGCACTTGAAGAAGCATGTGTTTTTTTTTTTGGTGGAATGTATTATGGCTTGAAACTACAAGCATTGGTGGATTATGTGTGAGTAAATGCATGGGTTGCTCAAGTTTATGCTCATTGTGTCCATATAAGAAGACACATTTCGCCCAACGTGGGGCTTGAACCCACGACCCTGAGATTAAGAGTCTCATGCTCTACCGACTGAGCTAGCCGGGCTACATTTAAGAAAATAATTCCAAGGAAAAAAAAAAAAAAAAAAAAAAAAAAAAAAATTAAGGTAAACCAGGGACGAAAATGGCTGAAAAAGTAAACGGTTTTCAGACAGTATGACCTGAAGGCTAACTGGATGTCTGTTTAAGGAGCATTGCACCTTCATGGGATACATATGTCTTGAGAGATGGAAGAGCTTGTTCTCATGCAGGTCTGACACTTTTCTCACATTCTAGAATAATTTGTTTGAAAGATGAGGAGTCTGTCAGGAGTGGGATTTGAACCCACGCCTCCTTATGGAGACCAGAAATCCCTTTTTCAAGGAAAGAAGCCATTCTTGAGTCTGGCGCCTTGGACCGCTCGGCCATCCTGACTTACGGTGGTGCTCCCTTCACATTTTATGGACACAAAGATTGGTATCTGGCCAGTAAATCTACCATTTGTGAATTCAAAAATGTTCTTAAACGTGACCAGGAGTAAAGTGTACATGTGGATTGTAACACAGATCCAAGTCCCATGACTGTTGATGAAAACTTTTGCTACTTTATTCTTTCCAGGAGATTTAGTTGCTTGTGGAAGTCTGCATATGATCGTCTGTGTGAAGTCGGTAGACAACAGAGGCTAAGCAATGAAAAACAGTAAAACACTGTAGGCTGACTTGAGATTGGTGGATTGTTTCTCACCATGTGAAAGTGCAGTAATAATGAGAGTGCTTGCTCAGGTTTGGGCTCATTGGGTTCATATAAAAAGGTGCATTGCTGTGAAGTCAATCTTTTAGCTAAAGATTTGGTCTGGAGAAGGAATCTGTTGAAAGCACTTGAAGAAGCATGTTTTTTTTTGTTGTTTTTTTTGGTGGAATGTATTACGGCTTGAACCCACAACCCTTGGTGGGTTGTCTCTCACCATGTGAGAGTAAATGCAGTAATGATGAGAGTGCTTGCTCAGGTTTGGGCTTATTGTGTCCATATAAAAAGGTGCATTGCTGTACAGTCAGTCTATTAGCTGAAGATTTGGTCTGGAGAAGGAATCTGTTGAAGGCACATGAAGAAGAATGGTTACTTTTTTGGTGTCTGTAGACAACAGAGGCTTAGCAATGAAAAACAGTAAAACACTGTATGCTGACTTGAGATTGGTGGATTGTCTCTCACCATGTGAGAGTAAATGCAGTAATGATGAGAGTGCTTGCTCAGGTTTGGGCTCATTGTGTCCATTTCAGAAGATGCATTGCTGTACAGTCAGTCTTTTAGCTAAAGATTTGGTCTGGAGAAGGAATCTGTTGTAGGCACTTGAAGAAGCATGTGTTTTTTTTTGGTGGAATGTATTATGGCTTGAAACTACAAGCATTGGTGGATTATGTGTGAGTAAATGCATGGGTTGCTCAAGTTTATGCTCATTGTGTCCATATAAGAAGACACATTTCGCCCAACGTGGGGCTTGAACCCACGACCCTGAGATTAAGAGTCTCATGCTCTACCAACTGAGCTAGCCAGGCTACATTTAAGAAAATAATTCCAAGGAAAAAAAAAAAAAAAAAAAAAAAAAAATTAAGGTAAACCAGGGACGAAAATGGCTGAAAAAGTAAACGGTTTTCAGACAGTATGACCTGAAGGCTAACTGGATGTCTGTTTAAGGAGCATTGCACCTTCATGGGATACATATGTCTTGAGAGATGGAAGAGCTTGTTCTCATGCAGGTCTGACACTTTTCTCACATTCTAGAATAATTTGTTTGAAAGATGAGGAGTCTGTCAGGAGTGGGATTTGAACCCACGCCTCCTTATGGAGACCAGAAATCCCTTTTTCAAGGAAAGAAGCCATTCTTGAGTCTGGCGCCTTGGACCGCTCGGCCATCCTGACTTACGGTGGTGCTCCCTTCACATTTTATGGACACAAAGATTGGTATCTGGCCAGTAAATCTACCATTTGTGAATTCAAAAATGTTCTTAAACGTGACCAGGAGTAAAGTGTACATGTGGATTGTAACACAGATCCAAGTCCCATGACTGTTGATGAAAACTTTTGCTACTTTATTCTTTCCAGGAGATTTAGTTGCTTGTGGAAGTCTGCATATGATCGTCTGTGTGAAGTCGGTAGACAACAGAGGCTAAGCAATGAAAAACAGTAAAACACTGTAGGCTGACTTGAGATTGGTGGATTGTTTCTCACCATGTGAAAGTGCAGTAATAATGACAGTGCTTGCTCAAGTTTGGGCTCATTGGGTTCATATAAAAAGGTGCATTGCTGTGAAGTCAATCTTTTAGCTAAAGATTTGGTCTGGAGAAGGAATCTGTTGAAAGCACTTGAAGAAGCATGTTTTGTTTTTTTTTGTTTTTTTTGGTGGAATGTATTACGGCTTGAACCCACAACCCTTGGTGGGTTGTCTCTCACCATGTGAGAGTAAATGCAGTAATGATGAGAGTGCTTGCTCAGGTTTGGGCTTATTGTGTCCATATAAAAAGGTGCATTGCTGTACAGTCAGTCTATTAGCTGAAGATTTGGTCTGGAGAAGGAATCTGTTGAAGGCACATGAAGAAGAATGGTTACTTTTTTGGTGTCTGTAGACAACAGAGGCTTAGCAATGAAAAACAGTAAAACACTGTATGCTGACTTGAGATTGGTGGATTGTCTCTCACCATGTGAGAGTAAATGCAGTAATGATGAGAGTGCTTGCTCAGGTTTGGGCTCATTGTGTCCATTTCAGAAGATGCATTGCTGTACAGTCAGTCTTTTAGCTAAAGATTTGGTCTGGAGAAGGAATCTGTTGTAGGCAGTTGAAGAAGCATGTGGGTTTTTTTTTTGGTGGAATGTATTATGGCTTGAAACTACAAGCATTGGTGGATTGTCTCTCACCATGTGAGAGTAAATGCAGTAATGATGAGAGTGCTTGCTCAGGTTTGTGCTTATTGTGTCCATATAAAAAGGTGCATTGCTGTACAGTCAGTCTATTAGCTGAAGATTTGGTCTGGAGAAGGAATCTGTTGAAGGCACATGAAGAAGAATGGTTACTTCTTTGGTGTCTGTAGACAACAGAGGCTTAGCAATGAAAAACAGTAAAACACTGTATGCTGACTTGAGATTGGTGGATTGTCTCTCACCATGTGAGAGTAAATGCAGTAATGATGAGAGTGCTTGCTCAGGTTTGGGCTCATTGTGTCCATTTCAGAAGATGCATTGCTGTACAGTCAGTCTTTTAGCTAAAGAATTGGTCTGGAGAAGGAATCTGTTGTAGGCACTTGAAGAAGCATGTGTCTTTTTTTGGTGGAATGTATTATGGCTTGAAACTACAAGCATTGGTGGATTATGTGTGAGTAAATGCATGGGTTGCTCAAGTTTATGCTCATTGTGTCCATATAAGAAGACACATTTCGCCCAACGTGGGGCTTGAACCCACGACCCTGAGATTAAGAGTCTCATGCTCTACCAACTGAGCTAGCCAGGCTACATTTAAGAAAATAATTCCAAGGAAAAAAAAAAAAAAAAAAAAAAATTAAGGTAAACCAGGGACGAAAATGGCTGAAAAAGTAAACGGTTTTCAGACAGTATGACCTGAAGGCTAACTGGATGTCTGTTTAAGGAGCATTGCACCTTCATGGGATACATATGTCTTGAGAGATGGAAGAGCTTGTTCTCATGCAGGTCTGACACTTTTCTCACATTCTAGAATAATTTGTTTGAAAGATGAGGAGTCTGTCAGGAGTGGGATTTGAACCCACGCCTCCTTATGGAGACCAGAAATCCCTTTTTCAAGGAAAGAAGCCATTCTTGAGTCTGGCGCCTTGGACCGCTCGGCCATCCTGACTTACGGTGGTGCTCCCTTCACATTTTATGGACACAAAGATTGGTATCTGGCCAGTAAATCTACCATTTGTGAATTCAAAAATGTTCTTAAACGTGACCAGGAGTAAAGTGTACATGTGGATTGTAACACAGATCCAAGTCCCATGACTGTTGATGAAAACTTTTGCTACTTTATTCTTTCCAGGAGATTTAGTTGCTTGTGGAAGTCTGCATATGATCGTCTGTGTGAAGTCGGTAGACAACAGAGGCTAAGCAATGAAAAACAGTAAAACACTGTAGGCTGACTTGAGATTGGTGGATTGTTTCTCACCATGTGAAAGTGCAGTAATAATGAGAGTGCTTGCTCAGGTTTGGGCTCATTGGGTTCATATAAAAAGGTGCATTGCTGTGAAGTCAATCTTTTAGCTAAAGATTTGGTCTGGAGAAGGAATCTGTTGAAAGCACTTGAAGAAGCATGTTTTTTTTTGTTGTTTTTTTTGGTGGAATGTATTACGGCTTGAACCCACAACCCTTGGTGGGTTGTCTCTCACCATGTGAGAGTAAATGCAGTAATGATGAGAGTGCTTGCTCAGGTTTGGGCTTATTGTGTCCATATAAAAAGGTGCATTGCTGTACAGTCAGTCTATTAGCTGAAGATTTGGTCTGGAGAAGGAATCTGTTGAAGGCACATGAAGAAGAATGGTTACTTTTTTGGTGTCTGTAGACAACAGAGGCTTAGCAATGAAAAACAGTAAAACACTGTATGCTGACTTGAGATTGGTGGATTGTCTCTCACCATGTGAGAGTAAATGCAGTAATGATGAGAGTGCTTGCTCAGGTTTGGGCTCATTGTGTCCATTTCAGAAGATGCATTGCTGTACAGTCAGTCTTTTAGCTAAAGATTTGGTCTGGAGAAGGAATCTGTTGTAGGCACTTGAAGAAGCATGTGTTTTTTTTTGGTGGAATGTATTATGGCTTGAAACTACAAGCATTGGTGGATTATGTGTGAGTAAATGCATGGGTTGCTCAAGTTTATGCTCATTGTGTCCATATAAGAAGACACATTTCGCCCAACGTGGGGCTTGAACCCACGACCCTGAGATTAAGAGTCTCATGCTCTACCGACTGAGCTAGCCAGGCTACATTTAAGAAAATAATTCCAAGGAAAAAAAAAAAAAAAAAAAAAAAAAATTAAGGTAAACCAGGGACGAAAATGGCTGAAAAAGTAAACGGTTTTCAGACAGTATGACCTGAAGGCTAACTGGATGTCTGTTTAAGGAGCATTGCACTTTCATGGGATACATATGTCTTGAGAGATGGAAGAGCTTGTTCTCATGCAGGTCTGACACTTTTCTCACATTCTAGAATAATTTGTTTGAAAGATGAGGAGTCTGTCAGGAGTGGGATTTGAACCCACGCCTCCTTATGGAGACCAGAAATCCCTTTTTCAAGGAAAGAAGCCATTCTTGAGTCTGGCGCCTTGGACCGCTCGGCCATCCTGACTTACGGTGGTGCTCCCTTCACATTTTATGGACACAAAGATTGGTATCTGGCCAGTAAATCTACCATTTGTGAATTCAAAAATGTTCTTAAACGTGACCAGGAGTAAAGTGTACATGTGGATTGTAACACAGATCCAAGTCCCATGACTGTTGATGAAAACTTTTGCTACTTTATTCTTTCCAGGAGATTTAGTTGCTTGTGGAAGTCTGCATATGATCGTCTGTGTGAAGTCGGTAGACAACAGAGGCTAAGCAATGAAAAACAGTAAAACACTGTAGGCTGACTTGAGATTGGTGGATTGTTTCTCACCATGTGAAAGTGCAGTAATAATGAGAGTGCTTGCTCAAGTTTGGGCTCATTGGGTTCATATAAAAAGGTGCATTGCTGTGAAGTCAATCTTTTAGCTAAAGATTTGGTCTGGAGAAGGAATCTGTTGAAAGCACTTGAAGAAGCATGTTTTTTTTTGTTTGTTTTTTTTGGTGGAATGTATTACGGCTTGAACCCACAACCCTTGGTGGGTTGTCTCTCACCATGTGAGAGTAAATGCAGTAATGATGAGAGTGCTTGCTCAGGTTTGTGCTTATTGTGTCCATATAAAAAGGTGCATTGCTGTACAGTCAGTCTATTAGCTGAAGATTTGGTCTGGAGAAGGAATCTGTTGAAGGCACATGAAGAAGAATGGTTACTTTTTTGGTGTCTGTAGACAACAGAGGCTTAGCAATGAAAAACAGTAAAACACTGTATGCTGACTTGAGATTGGTGGATTGTCTCTCACCATGTGAGAGTAAATGCAGTAATGATGAGAGTGCTTGCTCAGGTTTGGGCTCATTGTGTCCATTTCAGAAGATGCATTGCTGTACAGTCAGTCTTTTAGCTAAAGATTTGGTCTGGAGAAGGAATCTGTTGTAGGCAGTTGAAGAAGCATGTGGTTTTTTTTTTGGTGGAATGTATTATGGCTTGAAACTACAAGCATTGGTGGATTGTCTCTCACCATGTGAGAGTAAATGCAGTAATGATGAGAGTGCTTGCTCAGGTTTGTGCTTATTGTGTCCATATAAAAAGGTGCATTGCTGTACAGTCAGTCTATTAGCTGAAGATTTGGTCTGGAGAAGGAATCTGTTGAAGGCACATGAAGAAGAATGGTTACTTCTTTGGTGTCTGTAGACAACAGAGGCTTAGCAATGAAAAACAGTAAAACACTGTATGCTGACTTGAGATTGGTGGATTGTCTCTCACCATGTGAGAGTAAATGCAGTAATGATGAGAGTGCTTGCTCAGGTTTGTGCTTATTGTGTCCATATAAAAAGGTGCATTGCTGTACAGTCAGTCTATTAGCTGAAGATTTGGTCTGGAGAAGGAATCTGTTGTAGGCACTTGAAGAAGCATGTGTTTTTTTTTGGTGGAATGTATTATGGCTTGAAACTACAAGCATTGGTGGATTATGTGTGAGTAAATGCATGGGTTGCTCAAGTTTATGCTCATTGTGTCCATATAAGAAGACACATTTTGCCCAACGTGGGGCTTGAACCCACGACCCTGAGATTAAGAGTCTCATGCTCTACCGACTGAGCTAGCCGGGCTACATTTATGAAAATAATTCCAAGGGAAAAAAAAAAAAAGAAAAAAAAAAAAAAAAAAAAAAAAAAAAATTAAGGTAAACCAGGGACGAAAATGGCTGAAAAAGTAAACGGTTTTCAGACAGTATGACCTGAAGGCTAACTGGATGTCTGTTTAAGGAGCATTGCACCTTCATGGGATACATATGTCTTGAGAGATGGAAGAGCTTGTTCTCATGCAGGTCTGACACTTTTCTCACATTCTAGAATAATTTGTTTGAAAGATGAGGAGTCTGTCAGGAGTGGGATTTGAACCCACGCCTCCTTATGGAGACCAGAAATCCCTTTTTCAAGGAAAGAAGCCATTCTTGAGTCTGGCGCCTTGGACCGCTCGGCCATCCTGACTTACGGTGGTGCTCCCTTCACATTTTATGGACACAAAGATTGGTATCTGGCCAGTAAATCTACCATTTGTGAATTCAAAAATGTTCTTAAACGTGACCAGGAGTAAAGTGTACATGTGGATTGTAACACAGATCCAAGTCCCATGACTGTTGATGAAAACTTTTGCTACTTTATTCTTTCCAGGAGATTTAGTTGCTTGTGGAAGTCTGCATATGATCGTCTGTGTGAAGTCGGTAGACAACAGAGGCTAAGCAATGAAAAACAGTAAAACACTGTAGGCTGACTTGAGATTGGTGGATTGTTTCTCACCATGTGAAAGTGCAGTAATAATGAGAGTGCTTGCTCAGGTTTGGGCTCATTGGGTTCATATAAAAAGGTGCATTGCTGTGAAGTCAATCTTTTAGCTAAAGATTTGGTCTGGAGAAGGAATCTGTTGAAAGCACTTGAAGAAGCATGTTTTTTTTTTGGTTTTTTTGGTGGAATGTATTACGGCTTGAACCCACAACCCTTGGTGGGTTGTCTCTCACCATGTGAGAGTAAATGCAGTAATGATGAGAGTGCTTGCTCAGGTTTGGGCTTATTGTGTCCATATAAAAAGGTGCATTGCTGTACAGTCAGTCTATTAGCTGAAGATTTGGTCTGGAGAAGGAATCTGTTGAAGGCACATGAAGAAGAATGGTTACTTTTTTGGTGTCGGTAGACAACAGAGGCTTAGCAATGAAAAACAGTAAAACACTGTATGCTGACTTGAGATTGGTGGATTGTCTCTCACCATGTGAGAGTAAATGCAGTAATGATGAGAGTGCTTGCTCAGGTTTGGGCTCATTGTGTCCATTTCAGAAGATGCATTGCTGTACAGTCAGTCTTTTAGCTAAAGATTTGGTCTGGAGAAGGAATCTGTTGTAGGCACTTGAAGAAGCAGGTGTTTTTTTTTGGTGGAATGTATTATGGCTTGAAACTACAAGCATTGGTGGATTATGTGTGAGTAAATGCATGGGTTGCTCAAGTTTATGCTCATTGTGTCCATATAAGAAGACACATTTCGCCCAACGTGGGGCTTGAACCCACGACCCTGAGATTAAGAGTCTCATGCTCTACCGACTGAGCTAGCCAGGCTACATTTAAGAAAATAATTCCAAGGAAAAAAAAAAAAAAAAAAAAAAATTAAGGTAAACCAGGGACGAAAATGGCTGAAAAAGTAAACGGTTTTCAGACAGTATGACCTGAAGGCTAACTGGATGTCTGTTTAAGGAGCATTGCACCTTCATGGGATACATATGTCTTGAGAGATGGAAGAGCTTGTTCTCATGCAGGTCTGACACTTTTCTCACATTCTAGAATAATTTGTTTGAAAGATGAGGAGTCTGTCAGGAGTGGGATTTGAACCCACGCCTCCTTATGGAGACCAGAAATCCCTTTTTCAAGGAAAGAAGCCATTCTTGAGTCTGGCGCCTTGGACCGCTCGGCCATCCTGACTTACGGTGGTGCTCCCTTCACATTTTATGGACACAAAGATTGGTATCTGGCCAGTAAATCTACCATTTGTGAATTCAAAAATGTTCTTAAACGTGACCAGGAGTAAAGTGTACATGTGGATTGTAACACAGATCCAAGTCCCATGACTGTTGATGAAAACTTTTGCTACTTTATTCTTTCCAGGAGATTTAGTTGCTTGTGGAAGTCTGCATATGATCGTCTGTGTGAAGTCGGTAGACAACAGAGGCTAAGCAATGAAAAACAGTAAAACACTGTAGGCTGACTTGAGATTGGTGGATTGTTTCTCACCATGTGAAAGTGCAGTAATAATGAGAGTGCTTGCTCAAGTTTGGGCTCATTGGGTTCATATAAAAAGGTGCATTGCTGTGAAGTCAATCTTTTAGCTAAAGATTTGGTCTGGAGAAGGAATCTGTTGAAAGCACTTGAAGAAGCATGTTTTTTTTTGTTTGTTTTTTTTGGTGGAATGTATTACGGCTTGAACCCACAACCCTTGGTGGGTTGTCTCTCACCATGTGAGAGTAAATGCAGTAATGATGAGAGTGCTTGCTCAGGTTTGTGCTTATTGTGTCCATATAAAAAGGTGCATTGCTGTACAGTCAGTCTATTAGCTGAAGATTTGGTCTGGAGAAGGAATCTGTTGAAGGCACATGAAGAAGAATGGTTACTTTTTTGGTGTCTGTAGACAACAGAGGCTTAGCAATGAAAAACAGTAAAACACTGTATGCTGACTTGAGATTGGTGGATTGTCTCTCACCATGTGAGAGTAAATGCAGTAATGATGAGAGTGCTTGCTCAGGTTTGGGCTCATTGTGTCCATTTCAGAAGATGCATTGCTGTACAGTCAGTCTTTTAGCTAAAGATTTGGTCTGGAGAAGGAATCTGTTGTAGGCAGTTGAAGAAGCATGTGGTTTTTTTTTTGGTGGAATGTATTATGGCTTGAAACTACAAGCATTGGTGGATTGTCTCTCACCATGTGAGAGTAAATGCAGTAATGATGAGAGTGCTTGCTCAGGTTTGTGCTTATTGTGTCCATATAAAAAGGTGCATTGCTGTACAGTCAGTCTATTAGCTGAAGATTTGGTCTGGAGAAGGAATCTGTTGAAGGCACATGAAGAAGAATGGTTACTTCTTTGGTGTCTGTAGACAACAGAGGCTTAGCAATGAAAAACAGTAAAACACTGTATGCTGACTTGAGATTGGTGGATTGTCTCTCACCATGTGAGAGTAAATGCAGTAATGATGAGAGTGCTTGCTCAGGTTTGTGCTTATTGTGTCCATATAAAAAGGTGCATTGCTGTACAGTCAGTCTATTAGCTGAAGATTTGGTCTGGAGAAGGAATCTGTTGTAGGCACTTGAAGAAGCATGTGTTTTTTTTTGGTGGAATGTATTATGGCTTGAAACTACAAGCATTGGTGGATTATGTGTGAGTAAATGCATGGGTTGCTCAAGTTTATGCTCATTGTGTCCATATAAGAAGACACATTTCGCCCAACGTGGGGCTTGAACCCACGACCCTGAGATTAAGAGTCTCATGCTCTACCGACTGAGCTAGCCGGGCTACATTTATGAAAATAATTCCAAGGGAAAAAAAAAAAAAAAAAAAAAAAAAAAAAAAAAAAAAAAAAAAATTAAGGTAAACCAGGGACGAAAATGGCTGAAAAAGTAAATGGTTTTCAGACAGTATGACCTGAAGGCTAACTGGATGTCTGTTTAAGGAGCATTGCACCTTCATGGGATACATATGTCTTGAGAGATGGAAGAGCTTGTTCTCATGCAGGTCTGACACTTTTCTCACATTCTAGAATAATTTGTTTGAAAGATGAGGAGTCTGTCAGGAGTGGGATTTGAACCCACGCCTCCTTATGGAGACCAGAAATCCCTTTTTCAAGGAAAGAAGCCATTCTTGAGTCTGGCGCCTTGGACCGCTCGGCCATCCTGACTTACGGTGGTGCTCCCTTCACATTTTATGGACACAAAGATTGGTATCTGGCCAGTAAATCTACCATTTGTGAATTCAAAAATGTTCTTAAACGTGACCAGGAGTAAAGTGTACATGTGGATTGTAACACAGATCCAAGTCCCATGACTGTTGATGAAAACTTTTGCTACTTTATTCTTTCCAGGAGATTTAGTTGCTTGTGGAAGTCTGCATATGATCGTCTGTGTGAAGTCGGTAGACAACAGAGGCTAAGCAATGAAAAACAGTAAAACACTGTAGGCTGACTTGAGATTGGTGGATTGTTTCTCACCATGTGAAAGTGCAGTAATAATGAGAGTGCTTGCTCAGGTTTGGGCTCATTGGGTTCATATAAAAAGGTGCATTGCTGTGAAGTCAATCTTTTAGCTAAAGATTTGGTCTGGAGAAGGAATCTGTTGAAAGCACTTGAAGAAGCATGTTTTTTTTTGTTGTTTTTTTTGGTGGAATGTATTACGGCTTGAACCCACAACCCTTGGTGGGTTGTCTCTCACCATGTGAGAGTAAATGCAGTAATGATGAGAGTGCTTGCTCAGGTTTGGGCTTATTGTGTCCATATAAAAAGGTGCATTGCTGTACAGTCAGTCTATTAGCTGAAGATTTGGTCTGGAGAAGGAATCTGTTGAAGGCACATGAAGAAGAATGGTTACTTTTTTGGTGTCTGTAGACAACAGAGGCTTAGCAATGAAAAACAGTAAAACACTGTATGCTGACTTGAGATTGGTGGATTGTCTCTCACCATGTGAGAGTAAATGCAGTAATGATGAGAGTGCTTGCTCAGGTTTGGGCTAATTGTGTCCATTTCAGAAGATGCATTGCTGTACAGTCAGTCTTTTAGCTAAAGATTTGGTCTGGAGAAGGAATCTGTTGTAGGCACTTGAAGAAGCATGTGTTTTTTTTTGGTGGAATGTATTATGGCTTGAAACTACAAGCATTGGTGGATTATGTGTGAGTAAATGCATGGGTTGCTCAAGTTTATGCTCATTGTGTCCATATAAGAAGACACATTTTGCCCAACGTGGGGCTTGAACCCACGACCCTGAGATTAAGAGTCTCATGCTCTACCGACTGAGCTAGCCAGGCTACATTTAAGAAAATAATTCCAAGGAAAAAAAAAAAAAAAAAAAAAAAATTACGGTAAACCAGGGACGAAAATGGCTGAAAAAGTAAACGGTTTTCAGACAGTATGACCTGAAGGCTAACTGGATGTCTGTTTAAGGAGCATTGCACCTTCATGGGATACATATGTCTTGAGAGATGGAAGAGCTTGTTCTCATGCAGGTCTGACACTTTTCTCACATTCTAGAATAATTTGTTTGAAAGATGAGGAGTCTGTCAGGAGTGGGATTTGAACCCACGCCTCCTTATGGAGACCAGAAATCCCTTTTTCAAGGAAAGAAGCCATTCTTGAGTCTGGCGCCTTGGACCGCTCGGCCATCCTGACTTACGGTGGTGCTCCCTTCACATTTTATGGACACAAAGATTGGTATCTGGCCAGTAAATCTACCATTTGTGAATTCAAAAATGTTCTTCAACGTGACCAGGAGTAAAGTGTACATGTGGATTGTAACACAGATCCAAGTCCCATGACTGTTGATGAAAACTTTTGCTACTTTATTCTTTCCAGGAGATTTAGTTGCTTGTGGAAGTCTGCATATGATCGTCTGTGTGAAGTCGGTAGACAACAGAGGCTAAGCAATGAAAAACAGTAAAACACTGTAGGCTGACTTGAGATTGGTGGATTGTTTCTCACCATGTGAAAGTGCAGTAATAATGAGAGTGCTTGCTCAGGTTTGGGCTCATTGGGTTCATATAAAAAGGTGCATTGCTGTGAAGTCAATCTTTTAGCTAAAGATTTGGTCTGGAGAAGGAATCTGTTGAAAGCACTTGAAGAAGCATGTTTTTTTTTGTTGTTTTTTTTGGTGGAATGTATTACGGCTTGAACCCACAACCCTTGGTGGGTTGTCTCTCACCATGTGAGAGTAAATGCAGTAATGATGAGAGTGCTTGCTCAGGTTTGGGCTTATTGTGTCCATATAAAAAGGTGCATTGCTGTACAGTCAGTCTATTAGCTGAAGATTTGGTCTGGAGAAGGAATCTGTTGAAGGCACATGAAGAAGAATGGTTACTTTTTTGGTGTCTGTAGACAACAGAGGCTTAGCAATGAAAAACAGTAAAACACTGTATGCTGACTTGAGATTGGTGGATTGTCTCTCACCATGTGAGAGTAAATGCAGTAATGATGAGAGTGCTTGCTCAGGTTTGGGCTCATTGTGTCCATTTCAGAAGATGCATTGCTGTACAGTCAGTCTTTTAGCTAAAGATTTGGTCTGGAGAAGGAATCTGTTGTAGGCACTTGAAGAAGCATGTGTTTTTTTTTGGTGGAATGTATTATGGCTTGAAACTACAAGCATTGGTGGATTATGTGTGAGTAAATGCATGGGTTGCTCAAGTTTATGCTCATTGTGTCCATATAAGAAGACACATTTCGCCCAATGTGGGGCTTGAACCCATGACCCTGAGATTAAGAGTCTCATGCTCTACCGACTGAGCTAGCTGGGCTACATTTAAGAAAATAATTCCAAGGAAAAAAAAAAAAAAAAAAAAAAAAAAAAAAATTAAGGTAAACCAGGGACGAAAATGGCTGAAAAAGTAAACGGTTTTCAGACAGTATGACCTGAAGGCCAACTGGATGTCTGTTTAAGGAGCATTGCACCTTCATGGGATACATATGTCTTGAGAGATGGAAGAGCTTGTTCTCATGCAGGTCTGACACTTTTCTCACATTCTAGAATAATTTGTTTGAAAGATGAGGAGTCTGTCAGGAGTGGGATTTGAACCCACGCCTCCTTATGGAGACCAGAAATCCCTTTTTCAAGGAAAGAAGCCATTCTTGAGTCTGGCGCCTTGGACCGCTCGGCCATCCTGACTTACGGTGGTGCTCCCTTCACATTTTATGGACACAAAGATTGGTATCTGGCCAGTAAATCTACCATTTGTGAATTCAAAAATGTTCTTAAACGTGACCAGGAGTAAAGTGTACATGTGGATTGTAACACAGATCCAAGTCCCATGACTGTTGATGAAAACTTTTGCTACTTTATTCTTTCCAGGAGATTTAGTTGCTTGTGGAAGTCTGCATATGATCGTCTGTGTGAAGTCGGTAGACAACAGAGGCTAAGCAATGAAAAACAGTAAAACACTGTAGGCTGACTTGAGATTGGTGGATTGTTTCTCACCATGTGAAAGTGCAGTAATAATGAGAGTGCTTGCTCAGGTTTGGGCTCATTGGGTTCATATAAAAAGGTGCATTGCTGTGAAGTCAATCTTTTAGCTAAAGATTTGGTCTGGAGAAGGAATCTGTTGAAAGCACTTGAAGAAGCATGTTTTTTTTTTTGTTTTTTTTGGTGGAATGTATTACGGCTTGAACCCACAACCCTTGGTGGGTTGTCTCTCACCATGTGAGAGTAAATGCAGTAATGATGAGAGTGCTTGCTCAGGTTTGTGCTTATTGTGTCCATATAAAAAGGTGCATTGCTGGACAGTCAGTCTATTAGCTGAAGATTTGGTCTGGAGAAGGAATCTGTTGAAGGCACATGAAGAAGAATGGTTACTTTTTTGGTGTCTGTAGACAACAGAGGCTTAGCAATGAAAAACAGTAAAACACTGTATGCTGACTTGAGATTGGTGGATTGTCTCTCACCATGTGAGAGTAAATGCAGTAATGATGAGAGTGCTTGCTCAGGTTTGGGCTCATTGTGTCCATTTCAGAAGATGCATTGCTGTACAGTCAGTCTTTTAGCTAAAGATTTGGTCTGGAGAAGGAATCTGTTGTAGGCACTTGAAGAAGCATGTGTTTTTTTTTGGTGGAATGTATTATGGCTTGAAACTACAAGCATTGGTGGATTATGTGTGAGTAAATGCATGGGTTGCTCAAGTTTATGCTCATTGTGTCCATATAAGAAGACACATTTCGCCCAACGTGGGGCTTGAACCCACGACCCTGAGATTAAGAGTCTCATGCTCTACCGACTGAGCTAGCCGGGCTACATTTAAGAAAATAATTCCAAGGAAAAAAAAAAAAAAAAAAAAAAAAAAAAATTAAGGTAAACCAGGGACGAAAATGGCTGAAAAAGTAAACGGTTTTCAGACAGTATGACCTGAAGGCTAACTGGATGTCTGTTTAAGGAGCATTGCACCTTCATGGGATACATATGTCTTGAGAGATGGAAGAGCTTGTTCTCATGCAGGTCTGACACTTTTCTCACATTCTAGAATAATTTGTTTGAAAGATGAGGAGTCTGTCAGGAGTGGGATTTGAACCCACGCCTCCTTATGGAGACCAGAAATCCCTTTTTCAAGGAAAGAAGCCATTCTTGAGTCTGGCGCCTTGGACCGCTCGGCCATCCTGACTTACGGTGGTGCTCCCTTCACATTTTATGGACACAAAGATTGGTATCTGGCCAGTAAATCTACCATTTGTGAATTCAAAAATGTTCTTAAACGTGACCAGGAGTAAAGTGTACATGTGGATTGTAACACAGATCCAAGTCCCATGACTGTTGATGAAAACTTTTGCTACTTTATTCTTTCCAGGAGATTTAGTTGCTTGTGGAAGTCTGCATATGATCGTCTGTGTGAAGTCGGTAGACAACAGAGGCTAAGCAATGAAAAACAGTAAAACACTGTAGGCTGACTTGAGATTGGTGGATTGTTTCTCACCATGTGAAAGTGCAGTAATAATGAGAGTGCTTGCTCAGGTTTGGGCTCATTGGGTTCATATAAAAAGGTGCATTGCTGTGAAGTCAATCTTTTAGCTAAAGATTTAGTCTGGAGAAGGAATCTGTTGAAAGCACTTGAAGAAGCATGTTTTTTTTTTTGGTTTTTTTGGTGGAATGTATTACGGCTTGAACCCACAACCCTTGGTGGGTTGTCTCTCACCATGTGAGAGTAAATGCAGTAACGATGAGAGTGCTTGCTCAGGTTTGTGCTTATTGTGTCCATATAAAAAGGTGCATTGCTGTACAGTCAGTCTATTAGCTGAAGATTTGGTCTGGAGAAGGAATCTGTTGAAGGCACATGAAGAAGAATGGTTACTTTTTTGGTGTCTGTAGACAACAGAGGCTTAGCAATGAAAAACAGTAAAACACTGTATGCTGACTTGAGATTGGTGGATTGTCTCTCACCATGTGAGAGTAAATGCAGTAATGATGAGAGTGCTTGCTCAGGTTTGGGCTCATTGTGTCCATTTCAGAAGATGCATTGCTGTACAGTCAGTCTTTTAGCTAAAGATTTGGTCTGGAGAAGGAATCTGTTGTAGGCACTTGAAGAAGCATGTGTTTTTTTTTGGTGGAATGTATTATGGCTTGAAACTACAAGCATTGGTGGATTATGTGTGAGTAAATGCATGGGTTGCTCAAGTTTATGCTCATTGTGTCCATATAAGAAGACACATTTCGCCCCGTGGGGCTTGAACCCACGACCCTGAGATTAAGAGTCTCATGCTCTACCGACTGAGCTAGCCGGGCTACATTTAAGAAAATAATTCCAAGGAAAAAAAAAAAAAAAAAAAAAAAAAAAAAAAAAAAAAATTAAGGTAAACCAGGGACGAAAATGGCTGAAAAAGTAAACGGTTTTCAGACAGTATGACCTGAAGGCCAACTGGATGTCTGTTTAAGGAGCATTGCACCTTCATGGGATACATATGTCTTGAGAGATGGAAGAGCTTGTTCTCATGCAGGTCTGACACTTTTCTCACATTCTAGAATAATTTGTTTGAAAGATGAGGAGTCTGTCAGGAGTGGGATTTGAACCCACGCCTCCTTATGGAGACCAGAAATCCCTTTTTCAAGGAAAGAAGCCATTCTTGAGTCTGGCGCCTTGGACCGCTCGGCCATCCTGACTTACGGTGGTGCTCCCTTCACATTTTATGGACACAAAGATTGGTATCTGGCCAGTAAATCTACCATTTGTGAATTCAAAAATGTTCTTAAACGTGACCAGGAGTAAAGTGTACATGTGGATTGTAACACAGATCCAAGTCCCATGACTGTTGATGAAAACTTTTGCTACTTTATTCTTTCCAGGAGATTTAGTTGCTTGTGGAAGTCTGCATATGATCGTCTGTGTGAAGTCGGTAGACAACAGAGGCTAAGCAATGAAAAACAGTAAAACACTGTAGGCTGACTTGAGATTGGTGGATTGTTTCTCACCATGTGAAAGTGCAGTAATAATGAGAGTGCTTGCTCAGGTTTGGGCTCATTGGGTTCATATAAAAAGGTGCATTGCTGTGAAGTCAATCTTTTAGCTAAAGATTTGGTCTGGAGAAGGAATCTGTTGAAAGCACTTGAAGAAGCATGTTTTTTTTTTTGTTTTTTTTGGTGGAATGTATTACGGCTTGAACCCACAACCCTTGGTGGGTTGTCTCTCACCATGTGAGAGTAAATGCAGTAATGATGAGAGTGCTTGCTCAGGTTTGTGCTTATTGTGTCCATATAAAAAGGTGCATTGCTGGACAGTCAGTCTATTAGCTGAAGATTTGGTCTGGAGAAGGAATCTGTTGAAGGCACATGAAGAAGAATGGTTACTTTTTTGGTGTCTGTAGACAACAGAGGCTTAGCAATGAAAAACAGTAAAACACTGTATGCTGACTTGAGATTGGTGGATTGTCTCTCACCATGTGAGAGTAAATGCAGTAATGATGAGAGTGCTTGCTCAGGTTTGGGCTCATTGTGTCCATTTCAGAAGATGCATTGCTGTACAGTCAGTCTTTTAGCTAAAGATTTGGTCTGGAGAAGGAATCTGTTGTAGGCACTTGAAGAAGCATGTGTTTTTTTTTGGTGGAATGTATTATGGCTTGAAACTACAAGCATTGGTGGATTATGTGTGAGTAAATGCATGGGTTGCTCAAGTTTATGCTCATTGTGTCCATATAAGAAGACACATTTCGCCCAACGTGGGGCTTGAACCCACGACCCTGAGATTAAGAGTCTCATGCTCTACCGACTGAGCTAGCCGGGCTACATTTAAGAAAATAATTCCAAGGAAAAAAAAAAAAAAAAAAAAAAAAAAAAAATTAAGGTAAACCAGGGACGAAAATGGCTGAAAAAGTAAACGGTTTTCAGACAGTATGACCTGAAGGCTAACTGGATGTCTGTTTAAGGAGCATTGCACCTTCATGGGATACATATGTCTTGAGAGATGGAAGAGCTTGTTCTCATGCAGGTCTGACACTTTTCTCACATTCTAGAATAATTTGTTTGAAAGATGAGGAGTCTGTCAGGAGTGGGATTTGAACCCACGCCTCCTTATGGAGACCAGAAATCCCTTTTTCAAGGAAAGAAGCCATTCTTGAGTCTGGCGCCTTGGACCGCTCGGCCATCCTGACTTACGGTGGTGCTCCCTTCACATTTTATGGACACAAAGATTGGTATCTGGCCAGTAAATCTACCATTTGTGAATTCAAAAATGTTCTTAAACGTGACCAGGAGTAAAGTGTACATGTGGATTGTAACACAGATCCAAGTCCCATGACTGTTGATGAAAACTTTTGCTACTTTATTCTTTCCAGGAGATTTAGTTGCTTGTGGAAGTCTGCATATGATCGTCTGTGTGAAGTCGGTAGACAACAGAGGCTAAGCAATGAAAAACAGTAAAACACTGTAGGCTGACTTGAGATTGGTGGATTGTTTCTCACCATGTGAAAGTGCAGTAATAATGAGAGTGCTTGCTCAGGTTTGGGCTCATTGGGTTCATATAAAAAGGTGCATTGCTGTGAAGTCAATCTTTTAGCTAAAGATTTAGTCTGGAGAAGGAATCTGTTGAAAGCACTTGAAGAAGCATGTTTTTTTTTTTGGTTTTTTTGGTGGAATGTATTACGGCTTGAACCCACAACCCTTGGTGGGTTGTCTCTCACCATGTGAGAGTAAATGCAGTAATGATGAGAGTGCTTGCTCAGGTTTGTGCTTATTGTGTCCATATAAAAAGGTGCATTGCTGTACAGTCAGTCTATTAGCTGAAGATTTGGTCTGGAGAAGGAATCTGTTGAAGGCACATGAAGAAGAATGGTTACTTTTTTGGTGTCTGTAGACAACAGAGGCTTAGCAATGAAAAACAGTAAAACACTGTATGCTGACTTGAGATTGGTGGATTGTCTCTCACCATGTGAGAGTAAATGCAGTAATGATGAGAGTGCTTGCTCAGGTTTGGGCTCATTGTGTCCATTTCAGAAGATGCATTGCTGTACAGTCAGTCTTTTAGCTAAAGATTTGGTCTGGAGAAGGAATCTGTTGTAGGCACTTGAAGAAGCATGTGTTTTTTTTTGGTGGAATGTATTATGGCTTGAAACTACAAGCATTGGTGGATTATGTGTGAGTAAATGCATGGGTTGCTCAAGTTTATGCTCATTGTGTCCATATAAGAAGACACATTTCGCCCAACGTGGGGCTTGAACCCACGACCCTGAGATTAAGAGTCTCATGCTCTACCGACTGAGCTAGCCGGGCTACATTTAAGAAAATAATTCCAAGGAAAAAAAAAAAAAAAAAAAAAAAAAAAAAAAAAATTAAGGTAAACCAGGGACGAAAATGGCTGAAAAAGTAAACGGTTTTCAGACAGTATGACCTGAAGGCTAACTGGATGTCTGTTTAAGGAGCATTGCACCTTCATGGGATACATATGTCTTGAGAGATGGAAGAGCTTGTTCTCATGCAGGTCTGACACTTTTCTCACATTCTAGAATAATTTGTTTGAAAGATGAGGAGTCTGTCAGGAGTGGGATTTGAACCCACGCCTCCTTATGGAGACCAGAAATCCCTTTTTCAAGGAAAGAAGCCAGTCTTGAGTCTGGCGCCTTGGACCGCTCGGCCATCCTGACTTACAGTGGTGCTCCCTTCACATTTTATGGACTCAAAGATTGGTATCTGGCCAGTAAATCTACCATTTGTGAATTCAAAAATGTTCTTAAACGTGACCAGGAGTAAAGTGTACATGTGGATTGTAACACAGATCCAAGTCCCATGACTGTTGATGAAAACTTTTGCTACTTTATTCTTTCCAGGAGATTTAGTTGCTTGTGGAAGTCTGCATATGATCGTCTGTGTGAAGTCGGTAGACAACAGAGGCTAAGCAATGAAAAACAGTAAAACACTGTAGGCTGACTTGAGATTGGTGGATTGTTTCTCACCATGTGAAAGTGCAGTAATAATGAGAGTGCTTGCTCAGGTTTGGGCTCATTGGGTTCATATAAAAAGGTGCATTGCTGTGAAGTCAATCTTTTAGCTAAAGATTTGGTCTGGAGAAGGAATCTGTTGAAAGCACTTGAAGAAGCATGTTTTTTTTTTTGTTTTTTTTGGTGGAATGTATTACAGCTTGAACCCACAACCCTTGGTGGGTTGTCTCTCACCATGTGAGAGTAAATGCAGTAATGATGAGAGTGCTTGCTCAGGTTTGGGCTTATTGTGTCCATATAAAAAGGTGCATTGCTGTACAGTCAGTCTATTAGCTGAAGATTTGGTCTGGAGAAGGAATCTGTTGAAGGCACATGAAGAAGAATGGTTACTTTTTTGGTGTCTGTAGACAACAGAGGCTTAGCAATGAAAAACAGTAAAACACTGTATGCTGACTTGAGATTGGTGGATTGTCTCTCACCATGTGAGAGTAAATGCAGTAATGATGAGAGTGCTTGCTCAGGTTTGGGCTCATTGTGTCCATTTCAGAAGATGCATTGCTGTACAGTCAGTCTTTTAGCTAAAGATTTGGTCTGGAGAAGGAATCTGTTGTAGGCACTTGAAGAAGCATGTGTTTTTTTTTGGTGGAATGTATTATGGCTTGAAACTACAAGCATTGGTGGATTATGTGTGAGTAAATGCATGGGTTGCTCAAGTTTATGCTCATTGTGTCCATATAAGAAGACACATTTCGCCCAACGTGGGGCTTGAACCCACGACCCTGAGATTAAGAGTCTCATGCTCTACCGACTGAGCTAGCCGGGCTACATTTAAGAAAATAATTCCAAGGAAAAAAAAAAAAAAAAAAAAAAAAAAAAAAAATTAAGGTAAACCAGGGACGAAAATGGCTGAAAAAGTAAACGGTTTTCAGACAGTATGACCTGAAGGCTAACTGGATGTCTGTTTAAGGAGCATTGCACCTTCATGGGATACATATGTCTTGAGAGATGGAAGAGCTTGTTCTCATGCAGGTCTGACACTTTTCTCACATTCTAGAATAATTTGTTTGAAAGATGAGGAGTCTGTCAGGAGTGGGATTTGAACCCACGCCTCCTTATGGAGACCAGAAATCCCTTTTTCAAGGAAAGAAGCCATTCTTGAGTCTGGCGCCTTGGACTGCTCGGCCATCCTGACTTACGGTGGTGCTCCCTTCACATTTTATGGACACAAAGATTGGTATCTGGCCAGTAAATCTACCATTTGTGAATTCAAAAATGTTCTTAAACGTGACCAGGAGTAAAGTGTACATGTGGATTGTAACACAGATCCAAGTCCCATGACTGTTGATGAAAACTTTTGCTACTTTATTCTTTCCAGGAGATTTAGTTGCTTGTGGAAGTCTGCATATGATCGTCTGTGTGAAGTCGGTAGACAACAGAGGCTAAGCAATGAAAAACAGTAAAACACTGTAGGCTGACTTGAGATTGGTGGATTGTTTCTCACCATGTGAAAGTGCAGTAATAATGAGAGTGCTTGCTCAGGTTTGGGCTCATTGGGTTCATATAAAAAGGTGCATTGCTGTGAAGTCAATCTTTTAGCTAAAGATTTGGTCTGGAGAAGGAATCTGTTGAAAGCACTTGAAGAAGCATGTTTTTTTTTTTGTTTTTTTTGGTGGAATGTATTACGGCTTGAACCCACAACCCTTGGTGGGTTGTCTCTCACCATGTGAGAGTAAATGCAGTAATGATGAGAGTGCTTGCTCAGGTTTGGGCTTATTGTGTCCATATAAAAAGGTGCATTGCTGTACAGTCAGTCTATTAGCTGAAGATTTGGTCTGGAGAAGGAATCTGTTGAAGGCACATGAAGAAGAATGGTTACTTTTTTGGTGTCTGTAGACAACAGAGGCTTAGCAATGAAAAACAGTAAAACACTGTATGCTGACTTGAGATTGGTGGATTGTCTCTCACCATGTGAGAGTAAATGCAGTAATGATGAGAGTGCTTGCTCAGGTTTGGGCTCATTGTGTCCATTTCAGAAGATGCATTGCTGTACAGTCAGTCTTTTAGCTAAAGATTTGGTCTGGAGAAGGAATCTGTTGTAGGCACTTGAAGAAGCATGTGTTTTTTTTTGGTGGAATGTATTATGGCTTGAAACTACAAGCATTGGTGGATTATGTGTGAGTAAATGCATGGGTTGCTCAAGTTTATGCTCATTGTGTCCATATAAGAAGACACATTTCGCCCAACGTGGGGCTTGAACCCACGACCCTGAGATTAAGAGTCTCATGCTCTACCGACTGAGCTAGCCGGGCTACATTTAAGAAAATAATTCCAAGGAAAAAAAAAAAAAAAAAAAAAAAAAAAATTAAGGTAAACCAGGGACGAAAATGGCTGAAAAAGTGAACGGTTTTCAGACAGTATGACCTGAAGGCTAACTGGATGTCTGTTTAAGGAGCATTGCACCTTCATGGGATACATATGTCTTGAGAGATGGAAGAGCTTGTTCTCATGCAGGTCTGACACTTTTCTCACATTCTAGAATAATTTGTTTGAAAGATGAGGAGTCTGTCAGGAGTGGGATTTGAACCCACGCCTCCTTATGGAGACCAGAAATCCCTTTTTCAAGGAAAGAAGCCATTCTTGAGTCTGGCGCCTTGGACCGCTCGGCCATCCTGACTTACGGTGGTGCTCCCTTCACATTTTATGGACACAAAGATTGGTATCTGGCCAGTAAATCTACCATTTGTGAATTCAAAAATGTTCTTAAACGTGACCAGGAGTAAAGTGTACATGTGGATTGTAACACAGATCCAAGTCCCATGACTGTTGATGAAAACTTTTGCTACTTTATTCTTTCCAGGAGATTTAGTTGCTTGTGGAAGTCTGCATATGATCGTCTGTGTGAAGTCGGTAGACAACAGAGGCTAAGCAATGAAAAACAGTAAAACACTGTAGGCTGACTTGAGATTGGTGGATTGTTTCTCACCATGTGAAAGTGCAGTAATAATGAGAGTGCTTGCTCAGGTTTGGGCTCATTGGGTTCATATAAAAAGGTGCATTGCTGTGAAGTCAATCTTTTAGCTAAAGATTTGGTCTGGAGAAGGAATCTGTTGAAAGCACTTGAAGAAGCATGTTTTTTTTTTTGTTTTTTTTGGTGGAATGTATTACGGCTTGAACCCACAACCCTTGGTGGGTTGTCTCTCACCATGTGAGAGTAAATGCAGTAATGATGAGAGTGCTTGCTCAGGTTTGGGCTTATTGTGTCCATATAAAAAGGTGCATTGCTGTACAGTCAGTCTATTAGCTGAAGATTTGGTCTGGAGAAGGAATCTGTTGAAGGCACATGAAGAAGAATGGTTACTTTTTTGGTGTCTGTAGACAACAGAGGCTTAGCAATGAAAAACAGTAAAACACTGTATGCTGACTTGAGATTGGTGGATTGTCTCTCACCATGTGAGAGTAAATGCAGTAATGATGAGAGTGCTTGCTCAGGTTTGGGCTCATTGTGTCCATTTCAGAAGATGCATTGCTGTACAGTCAGTCTTTTAGCTAAAGATTTGGTCTGGAGAAGGAATCTGTTGTAGGCACTTGAAGAAGCATGTGTTTTTTTTTGGTGGAATGTATTATGGCTTGAAACTACAAGCATTGGTGGATTATGTGTGAGTAAATGCATGGGTTGCTCAAGTTTATGCTCATTGTGTCCATATAAGAAGACACATTTCGCCCAACGTGGGGCTTGAACCCACGACCCTGAGATTAAGAGTCTCATGCTCTACCGACTGAGCTAGCTGGGCTACATTTAAGAAAATAATTCCAAGGAAAAAAAAAAAAAAAAAAAAAAAAAAAAATTAAGGTAAACCAGGGACGAAAATGGCTGAAAAAGTGAACGGTTTTCAGACAGTATGACCTGAAGGCTAACTGGATGTCTGTTTAAGGAGCATTGCACCTTCATGGGATACATATGTCTTGAGAGATGGAAGAGCTTGTTCTCATGCAGGTCTGACACTTTTCTCACATTCTAGAATAATTTGTTTGAAAGATGAGGAGTCTGTCAGGAGTGGGATTTGAACCCACGCCTCCTTATGGAGACCAGAAATCCCTTTTTCAAGGAAAGAAGCCATTCTTGAGTCTGGCGCCTTGGACCGCTCGGCCATCCTGACTTACGGTGGTGCTCCCTTCACATTTTATGGACACAAAGATTGGTATCTGGCCAGTAAATCTACCATTTGTGAATTCAAAAATGTTCTTAAACGTGACCAGGAGTAAAGTGTACATGTGGATTGTAACACAGATCCAAGTCCCATGACTGTTGATGAAAACTTTTGCTACTTTATTCTTTCCAGGAGATTTAGTTGCTTGTGGAAGTCTGCATATGATCGTCTGTGTGAAGTCGGTAGACAACAGAGGCTAAGCAATGAAAAACAGTAAAACACTGTAGGCTGACTTGAGATTGGTGGATTGTTTCTCACCATGTGAAAGTGCAGTAATAATGAGAGTGCTTGCTCAAGTTTGGGCTCATTGGGTTCATATAAAAAGGTGCATTGCTGTGAAGTCAATCTTTTAGCTAAAGATTTGGTCTGGAGAAGGAATCTGTTGAAAGCACTTGAAGAAGCATGTTTTTTTTTTTTTTGTTTTTTTTGGTGGAATGTATTACGGCTTGAACCCACAACCCTTGGTGGGTTGTCTCTCACCATGTGAGAGTAAATGCAGTAATGATGAGAGTGCTTGCTCAGGTTTGTGCTTATTGTGTCCATATAAAAAGGTGCATTGCTGTACAGTCAGTCTATTAGCTGAAGATTTGGTCTGGAGAAGGAATCTGTTGAAGGCACATGAAGAAGAATGGTTACTTTTTTGGTGTCTGTAGACAACAGAGGCTTAGCAATGAAAAACAGTAAAACACTGTATGCTGACTTGAGATTGGTGGATTGTCTCTCACCATGTGAGAGTAAATGCAGTAATGATGAGAGTGCTTGCTCAGGTTTGGGCTCATTGTGTCCATTTCAGAAGATGCATTGCTGTACAGTCAGTCTTTTAGCTAAAGATTTGGTCTGGAGAAGGAATCTGTTGTAGGCAGTTGAAGAAGCATGTGGTTTTTTTTTTTGGTGGAATGTATTATGGCTTGAAACTACAAGCATTGGTGGATTGTCTCTCACCATGTGAGAGTAAATGCAGTAATGATGAGAGTGCTTGCTCAGGTTTGTGCTTATTGTGTCCATATAAAAAGGTGCATTGCTGTACAGTCAGTCTATTAGCTGAAGATTTGGTCTGGAGAAGGAATCTGTTGAAGGCACATGAAGAAGAATGGTTACTTCTTTGGTGTCTGTAGACAACAGAGGCTTAGCAATGAAAAACAGTAAAACACTGTATGCTGACTTGAGATTGGTGGATTGTCTCTCACCATGTGAGAGTAAATGCAGTAATGATGAGAGTGCTTGCTCAGGTTTGGGCTCATTGTGTCCATTTCAGAAGATGCATTGCTGTACAGTCAGTCTTTTAGCTAAAGATTTGGTCTGGAGAAGGAATCTGTTGTAGGCACTTGAAGAAGCATGTGTTTTTTTTTGGTGGAATGTATTATGGCTTGAAACTACAAGCATTGGTGGATTATGTGTGAGTAAATGCATGGGTTGCTCAAGTTTATGCTCATTGTGTCCATATAAGAAGACACATTTCACCCAACGTGGGGCTTGAACCCACGACCCTGAGATTAAGAGTCTCATGCTCTACCGACTGAGCTAGGCGGGCTACATTTAAGAAAATAATTCCAAGGAAAAAAAAAAAAAAAAAAAAAAAAATTAAGGTAAACCAGGGACGAAAATGGCTGAAAAGGTGAACGGTTTTCAGACAGTATGACCTGAAGGCTAACTGGATGTCTGTTTAAGGAGCATTGCACCTTCATGGGATACATATGTCTTGAGAGATGGAAGAGCTTGTTCTCATGCAGGTCTGACACTTTTCTCACATTCTAGAATAATTTGTTTGAAAGATGAGGAGTCTGTCAGGAGTGGGATTTGAACCCACGCCTCCTTATGGAGACCAGAAATCCCTTTTTCAAGGAAAGAAGCCATTCTTGAGTCTGGCGCCTTGGACCGCTCGGCCATCCTGACTTACGGTGGTGCTCCCTTCACATTTTATGGACACAAAGATTGGTATCTGGCCAGTAAATCTACCATTTGTGAATTCAAAAATGTTCTTAAACGTGACCAGGAGTAAAGTGTACATGTGGATTGTAACACAGATCCAAGTCCCATGACTGTTGATGAAAACTTTTGCTACTTTATTCTTTCCAGGAGATTTAGTTGCTTGTGGAAGTCTGCATATGATCGTCTGTGTGAAGTCGGTAGACAACAGAGGCTAAGCAATGAAAAACAGTAAAACACTGTAGGCTGACTTGAGATTGGTGGATTGTTTCTCACCATGTGAAAGTGCAGTAATAATGAGAGTGCTTGCTCAGGTTTGGGCTCATTGGGTTCATATAAAAAGGTGCATTGCTGTGAAGTCAATCTTTTAGCTAAAGATTTGGTCTGGAGAAGGAATCTGTTGAAAGCACTTGAAGAAGCATGTTTTTTTTTTTGTTTTTTTTGGTGGAATGTATTACGGCTTGAACCCACAACCCTTGGTGGGTTGTCTCTCACCATGTGAGAGTAAATGCAGTAATGATGAGAGTGCTTGCTCAGGTTTGTGCTTATTGTGTCCATATAAAAAGGTGCATTGCTGTACAGTCAGTCTATTAGCTGAAGATTTGGTCTGGAGAAGGAATCTGTTGAAGGCACATGAAGAAGAATGGTTACTTTTTTTGTGTCTGTAGACAACAGAGGCTTAGCAATGAAAAACAGTAAAACACTGTATGCTGACTTGAGATTGGTGGATTGTCTCTCACCATGTGAGAGTAAATGCAGTAATGATGAGAGTGCTTGCTCAGGTTTGGGCTCATTGTGTCCATTTCAGAAGATGCATTGCTGTACAGTCAGTCTTTTAGCTAAAGATTTGGTCTGGAGAAGGAATCTGTTGTAGGCACTTGAAGAAGCATGTGTTTTTTTTTGGTGGAATGTATTATGGCTTGAAACTACAAGCATTGGTGGATTATGTGTGAGTAAATGCATGGGTTGCTCAAGTTTATGCTCATTGTGTCCATATAAGAAGACACATTTCGCCCAACGTGGGGCTTGAACCCACGACCCTGAGATTAAGAGTCTCATGCTCTACCGACTGAGCTAGCCGGGCTACATTTAAGAAAATAATTCCAAGGAAAAAAAAAAAAAAAAAAAAAAAAAAAAAAAATTAAGTTAAACCAGGGACGAAAATGGCTGAAAAAGTAAACGGTTTTCAGACAGTATGACCTGAAGGCTAACTGGATGTCTGTTTAAGGAGCATTGCACCTTCATGGGATACATATGTCTTGAGAGATGGAAGAGCTTGTTCTCATGCAGGTCTGACACTTTTCTCACATTCTAGAATAATTTGTTTGAAAGATGAGGAGTCTGTCAGGAGTGGGATTTGAACCCACGCCTCCTTATGGAGACCAGAAATCCCTTTTTCAAGGAAATAAGCCAGTCTTGAGTCTGGCGCCTTGGACCGCTCGGCCATCCTGACTTACGGTGGTGCTCCCTTCACATTTTATGGACACAAAGATTGGTATCTGGCCAGTAAATCTACCATTTGTGAATTCAAAAATGTTCTTAAACGTGACCAGGAGTAAAGTGTACATGTGGATTGTAACACAGATCCAAGTCCCATGACTGTTGATGAAAACTTTTGCTACTTTATTCTTTCCAGGAGATTTAGTTGCTTGTGGAAGTCTGCATATGATCGTCTGTGTGAAGTCGGTAGACAACAGAGGCTAAGCAATGAAAAACAGTAAAACACTGTAGGCTGACTTGAGATTGGTGGATTGTTTCTCACCATGTGAAAGTGCAGTAATAATGAGAGTGCTTGCTCAGGTTTGGGCTCATTGGGTTCATATAAAAAGGTGCATTGCTGTGAAGTCAATCTTTTAGCTAAAGATTTGGTCTGGAGAAGGAATCTGTTGAAAGCACTTGAAGAAGCATGTTTTTTTTTGTTTTTTTTTTTTGGTGGAATGTATTACGGCTTGAACCCACAACCCTTGGTGGGTTGTCTCTCACCATGTGAGAGTAAATGCAGTAATGATGAGAGTGCTTGCTCAGGTTTGGGCTTATTGTGTCCATATAAAAAGGTGCATTGCTGTACAGTCAGTCTATTAGCTGAAGATTTGGTCTGGAGAAGGAATCTGTTGAAGGCACATGAAGAAGAATGGTTACTTTTTTGGTGTCTGTAGACAACAGAGGCTTAGCAATGAAAAACAGTAAAACACTGTATGCTGACTTGAGATTGGTGGATTGTCTCTCACCATGTGAGAGTAAATGCAGTAATGATGAGAGTGCTTGCTCAGGTTTGGGCTCATTGTGTCCATTTCAGAAGATGCATTGCTGTACAGTCAGTCTTTTAGCTAAAGATTTGGTCTGGAGAAGGAATCTGTTGTAGGCACTTGAAGAAGCATGTGTTTTTTTTTGGTGGAATGTATTATGGCTTGAAACTACAAGCATTGGTGGATTATGTGTGAGTAAATGCATGGGTTGCTCAAGTTTATGCTCATTGTGTCCATATAAGAAGACACATTTCGCCCAACGTGGGGCTTGAACCCACGACCCTGAGATTAAGAGTCTCATGCTCTACCGACTGAGCTAGCCGGGCTACATGTAAGAAAATAATTCCAAGGAAAAAAAAAAAGAAAAAAAAAAAAAAAAAAAAAAAATTAAGGTAAACCAGGGACGAAAATGGCTGAAAAAGTAAACGGTTTTCAGACAGTATGACCTGAAGGCTAACTGGATGTCTGTTTAAGGAGCATTGCACCTTCATGGGATACATATGTCTTGAGAGATGGAAGAGCTTGTTCTCATGCAGGTCTGACACTTTTCTCACATTCTAGAATAATTTGTTTGAAAGATGAGGAGTCTGTCAGGAGTGGGATTTGAACCCACGCCTCCTTATGGAGACCAGAAATCCCTTTTTCAAGGAAAGAAGCCATTCTTGAGTCTGGCGCCTTGGACCGCTCGGCCATCCTGACTTACGGTGGTGCTCCCTTCACATTTTATGGACACAAAGATTGGTATCTGGCCAGTAAATCTACCATTTGTGAATTCAAAAATGTTCTTAAACGTGACCAGGAGTAAAGTGTACATGTGGATTGTAACACAGATCCAAGTCCCATGACTGTTGATGAAAACTTTTGCTACTTTATTCTTTCCAGGAGATTTAGTTGCTTGTGGAAGTCTGCATATGATCGTCTGTGTGAAGTCGGTAGACAACAGAGGCTAAGCAATGAAAAACAGTAAAACACTGTAGGCTGACTTGAGATTGGTGGATTGTTTCTCACCATGTGAAAGTGCAGTAATAATGAGAGTGCTTGCTCAGGTTTGGGCTCATTGGGTTCATATAAAAAGGTGCATTGCTGTGAAGTCAATCTTTTAGCTAAAGATTTAGTCTGGAGAAGGAATCTGTTGAAAGCACTTGAAGAAGCATGTTTTTTTTTTTGTTTTTTTTGGTGGAATGTATTACGGCTTGAACCCACAACCCTTGGTGGGTTGTCTCTCACCATGTGAGAGTAAATGCAGTAATGATGAGAGTGCTTGCTCAGGTTTGTGCTTATTGTGTCCATATAAAAAGGTGCATTGCTGTACAGTCAGTCTATTAGCTGAAGATTTGGTCTGGAGAAGGAATCTGTTGAAGGCACATGAAGAAGAATGGTTACTTTTTTGGTGTCTGTAGACAACAGAGGCTTAGCAATGAAAAACAGTAAAACACTGTATGCTGACTTGAGATTGGTGGATTGTCTCTCACCATGTGAGAGTAAATGCAGTAATGATGAGAGTGCTTGCTCAGGTTTGGGCTCATTGTGTCCATTTCAGAAGATGCATTGCTGTACAGTCAGTCTTTTAGCTAAAGATTTGGTCTGGAGAAGGAATCTGTTGTAGGCACTTGAAGAAGCATGTGTTTTTTTTTGGTGGAATGTATTATGGCTTGAAACTACAAGCATTGGTGGATTATGTGTGAGTAAATGCATGGGTTGCTCAAGTTTATGCTCATTGTGTCCATATAAGAAGACACATTTCGCCCAACGTGGGGCTTGAACCCATGACCCTGAGATTAAGAGTCTCATGCTCTACCGACTGAGCTAGCGCTACATTTAAGAAAATAATTCCAAGGAAAAAAAAAAAAAAAAAAAAAAAAAATTAAGGTAAACCAGGGACGAAAATGGCTGAAAAAGTAAACGGTTTTCAGACAGTATGACCTGAAGGCTAACTGGATGTCTGTTTAAGGAGCATTGCACCTTCATGGGATACATATGTCTTGAGAGATGGAAGAGCTTGTTCTCATGCAGGTCTGACACTTTTCTCACATTCTAGAATAATTTGTTTGAAAGATGAGGAGTCTGTCAGGAGTGGGATTTGAACCCACGCCTCCTTATGGAGACCAGAAATCCCTTTTTCAAGGAAAGAAGCCAGTCTTGAGTCTGGCGCCTTGGACCGCTCGGCCATCCTGACTTACGGTGGTGCTCCCTTCACATTTTATGGACACAAAGATTGGTATCTGGCCAGTAAATCTACCATTTGTGAATTCAAAAATGTTCTTAAACGTGACCAGGAGTAAAGTGTACATGTGGATTGTAACACAGATCCAAGTCCCATGACTGTTGATGAAAACTTTTGCTACTTTATTCTTTCCAGGAGATTTAGTTGCTTGTGGAAGTCTGCATATGATCGTCTGTGTGAAGTCGGTAGACAACAGAGGCTAAGCAATGAAAAACAGTAAAACACTGTAGGCTGACTTGAGATTGGTGGATTGTTTCTCACCATGTGAAAGTGCAGTAATAATGAGAGTGCTTGCTCAGGTTTGGGCTCATTGGGTTCATATAAAAAGGTGCATTGCTGTGAAGTCAATCTTTTAGCTAAAGATTTGGTCTGGAGAAGGAATCTGTTGAAAGCACTTGAAGAAGCATGTTTTTTTTTGTTTTTTTTTTTTGGTGGAATGTATTACGGCTTGAACCCACAACCCTTGGTGGGTTGTCTCTCACCATGTGAGAGTAAATGCAGTAATGATGAGAGTGCTTGCTCAGGTTTGGGCTTATTGTGTCCATATAAAAAGGTGCATTGCTGTACAGTCAGTCTATTAGCTGAAGATTTGGTCTGGAGAAGGAATCTGTTGAAGGCACATGAAGAAGAATGGTTACTTTTTTGGTGTCTGTAGACAACAGAGGCTTAGCAATGAAAAACAGTAAAACACTGTATGCTGACTTGAGATTGGTGGATTGTCTCTCACCATGTGAGAGTAAATGCAGTAATGATGAGAGTGCTTGCTCAGGTTTGGGCTCATTGTGTCCATTTCAGAAGATGCATTGCTGTACAGTCAGTCTTTTAGCTAAAGATTTGGTCTGGAGAAGGAATCTGTTGTAGGCACTTGAAGAAGCATGTGTTTTTTTTTGGTGGAATGTATTATGGCTTGAAACTACAAGCATTGGTGGATTATGTGTGAGTAAATGCATGGGTTGCTCAAGTTTATGCTCATTGTGTCCATATAAGAAGACACATTTCGCCCAACGTGGGGCTTGAACCCACGACCCTGAGATTAAGAGTCTCATGCTCTACCGACTGAGCTAGCCGGGCTACATGTAAGAAAATAATTCCAAGGAAAAAAAAAAAGAAAAAAAAAAAAAAAAAAAAAAAATTAAGGTAAACCAGGGACGAAAATGGCTGAAAAAGTAAACGGTTTTCAGACAGTATGACCTGAAGGCTAACTGGATGTCTGTTTAAGGAGCATTGCACCTTCATGGGATACATATGTCTTGAGAGATGGAAGAGCTTGTTCTCATGCAGGTCTGACACTTTTCTCACATTCTAGAATAATTTGTTTGAAAGATGAGGAGTCTGTCAGGAGTGGGATTTGAACCCACGCCTCCTTATGGAGACCAGAAATCCCTTTTTCAAGGAAAGAAGCCATTCTTGAGTCTGGCGCCTTGGACCGCTCGGCCATCCTGACTTACGGTGGTGCTCCCTTCACATTTTATGGACACAAAGATTGGTATCTGGCCAGTAAATCTACCATTTGTGAATTCAAAAATGTTCTTAAACGTGACCAGGAGTAAAGTGTACATGTGGATTGTAACACAGATCCAAGTCCCATGACTGTTGATGAAAACTTTTGCTACTTTATTCTTTCCAGGAGATTTAGTTGCTTGTGGAAGTCTGCATATGATCGTCTGTGTGAAGTCGGTAGACAACAGAGGCTAAGCAATGAAAAACAGTAAAACACTGTAGGCTGACTTGAGATTGGTGGATTGTTTCTCACCATGTGAAAGTGCAGTAATAATGAGAGTGCTTGCTCAGGTTTGGGCTCATTGGGTTCATATAAAAAGGTGCATTGCTGTGAAGTCAATCTTTTAGCTAAAGATTTAGTCTGGAGAAGGAATCTGTTGAAAGCACTTGAAGAAGCATGTTTTTTTTTTTGTTTTTTTTGGTGGAATGTATTACGGCTTGAACCCACAACCCTTGGTGGGTTGTCTCTCACCATGTGAGAGTAAATGCAGTAATGATGAGAGTGCTTGCTCAGGTTTGTGCTTATTGTGTCCATATAAAAAGGTGCATTGCTGTACAGTCAGTCTATTAGCTGAAGATTTGGTCTGGAGAAGGAATCTGTTGAAGGCACATGAAGAAGAATGGTTACTTTTTTGGTGTCTGTAGACAACAGAGGCTTAGCAATGAAAAACAGTAAAACACTGTATGCTGACTTGAGATTGGTGGATTGTCTCTCACCATGTGAGAGTAAATGCAGTAATGATGAGAGTGCTTGCTCAGGTTTGGGCTCATTGTGTCCATTTCAGAAGATGCATTGCTGTACAGTCAGTCTTTTAGCTAAAGATTTGGTCTGGAGAAGGAATCTGTTGTAGGCACTTGAAGAAGCATGTGTTTTTTTTTGGTGGAATGTATTATGGCTTGAAACTACAAGCATTGGTGGATTATGTGTGAGTAAATGCATGGGTTGCTCAAGTTTATGCTCATTGTGTCCATATAAGAAGACACATTTCGCCCAACGTGGGGCTTGAACCCATGACCCTGAGATTAAGAGTCTCATGCTCTACCGACTGAGCTAGCGCTACATTTAAGAAAATAATTCCAAGGAAAAAAAAAAAAAAAAAAAAAAAAATTAAGGTAAACCAGGGACGAAAATGGCTGAAAAAGTAAACGGTTTTCAGACAGTATGACCTGAAGGCTAACTGGATGTCTGTTTAAGGAGCATTGCACCTTCATGGGATACATATGTCTTGAGAGATGGAAGAGCTTGTTCTCATGCAGGTCTGACACTTTTCTCACATTCTAGAATAATTTGTTTGAAAGATGAGGAGTCTGTCAGGAGTGGGATTTGAACCCACGCCTCCTTATGGAGACCAGAAATCCCTTTTTCAAGGAAAGAAGCCAGTCTTGAGTCTGGCGCCTTGGACCGCTCGGCCATCCTGACTTACGGTGGTGCTCCCTTCACATTTTATGGACACAAAGATTGGTATCTGGCCAGTAAATCTACCATTTGTGAATTCAAAAATGTTCTTAAACGTGACCAGGAGTAAAGTGTACATGTGGATTGTAACACAGATCCAAGTCCCATGACTGTTGATGAAAACTTTTGCTACTTTATTCTTTCCAGGAGATTTAGTTGCTTGTGGAAGTCTGCATATGATCGTCTGTGTGAAGTCGGTAGACAACAGAGGCTAAGCAATGAAAAACAGTAAAACACTGTAGGCTGACTTGAGATTGGTGGATTGTTTCTCACCATGTGAAAGTGCAGTAATAATGAGAGTGCTTGCTCAGGTTTGGGCTCATTGGGTTCATATAAAAAGGTGCATTGCTGTGAAGTCAATCTTTTAGCTAAAGATTTAGTCTGGAGAAGGAATCTGTTGAAAGCACTTGAAGAAGCATGTTTTTTTTTTTGTTTTTTTTGGTGGAATGTATTACGGCTTGAACCCACAACCCTTGGTGGGTTGTCTCTCACCATGTGAGAGTAAATGCAGTAATGATGAGAGTGCTTGCTCAGGTTTGTGCTTATTGTGTCCATATAAAAAGGTGCATTGCTGTACAGTCAGTCTATTAGCTGAAGATTTGGTCTGGAGAAGGAATCTGTTGAAGGCACATGAAGAAGAATGGTTACTTTTTTGGTGTCTGTAGACAACAGAGGCTTAGCAATGAAAAACAGTAAAACACTGTATGCTGACTTGAGATTGGTGGATTGTCTCTCACCATGTGAGAGTAAATGCAGTAATGATGAGAGTGCTTGCTCAGGTTTGGGCTCATTGTGTCCATTTCAGAAGATGCATTGCTGTACAGTCAGTCTTTTAGCTAAAGATTTGGTCTGGAGAAGGAATCTGTTGTAGGCACTTGAAGAAGCATGTGTTTTTTTTTGGTGGAATGTATTATGGCTTGAAACTACAAGCATTGGTGGATTATGTGTGAGTAAATGCATGGGTTGCTCAAGTTTATGCTCATTGTGTCCATATAAGAAGACACATTTCGCCCAACGTGGGGCTTGAACCCATGACCCTGAGATTAAGAGTCTCATGCTCTACCGACTGAGCTAGCGCTACATTTAAGAAAATAATTCCAAGGAAAAAAAAAAAAAAAAAAAAAAAAAATTAAGGTAAACCAGGGACGAAAATGGCTGAAAAAGTAAACGGTTTTCAGACAGTATGACCTGAAGGCTAACTGGATGTCTGTTTAAGGAGCATTGCACCTTCATGGGATACATATGTCTTGAGAGATGGAAGAGCTTGTTCTCATGCAGGTCTGACACTTTTCTCACATTCTAGAATAATTTGTTTGAAAGATGAGGAGTCTGTCAGGAGTGGGATTTGAACCCACGCCTCCTTATGGAGACCAGAAATCCCTTTTTCAAGGAAAGAAGCCATTCTTGAGTCTGGCGCCTTGGACCGCTCGGCCATCCTGACTTATGGTGGTGCTCCCTTCACATTTTATGGACACAAAGATTGGTATCTGGCCAGTAAATCTACCATTTGTGAATTCAAAAATGTTCTTAAACGTGACCAGGAGTAAAGTGTACATGTGGATTGTAACACAGATCCAAGTCCCATGACTGTTGATGAAAACTTTTGCTACTTTATTCTTTCCAGGAGATTTAGTTGCTTGTGGAAGTCTGCATATGATCGTCTGTGTGAAGTCGGTAGACAACAGAGGCTAAGCAATGAAAAACAGTAAAACACTGTAGGCTGACTTGAGATTGGTGGATTGTTTCTCACCATGTGAAAGTGCAGTAATAATGAGAGTGCTTGCTCAGGTTTGGGCTCATTGGGTTCATATAAAAAGGTGCATTGCTGTGAAGTCAATCTTTTAGCTAAAGATTTGGTCTGGAGAAGGAATCTGTTGAAAGCACTTGAAGAAGCATGTTTTTTTTTTTGTTTGATTTGGTGGAATGTATTACGGCTTGAACCCACAACCCTTGGTGGGTTGTCTCTCACCATGTGAGAGTAAATGCAGTAATGATGAGAGTGCTTGCTCAGGTTTGGGCTTATTGTGTCCATATAAAAAGGTGCATTGCTGTACAGTCAGTCTATTAGCTGAAGATTTGGTCTGGAGAAGGAATCTGTTGAAGGCACATGAAGAAGAATGGTTACTTTTTTGGTGTCTGTAGACAACAGAGGCTTAGCAATGAAAAACAGTAAAACACTATGCTGACTTGAGATTGGTGGATTGTCTCTCACCATGTGAGAGTAAATGCAGTAATGATGAGAGTGCTTGCTCAGGTTTGGGCTCATTGTGTCCATTTCAGAAGATGCATTGCTGTACAGTCAGTCTTTTAGCTAAAGATTTGGTCTGGAGAAGGAATCTGTTGTAGGCACTTGAAGAAGCATGTGTTTTTTTTTGGTGGAATGTATTATGGCTTGAAACTACAAGCATTGGTGGATTATGTGTGAGTAAATGCATGGGTTGCTCAAGTTTATGCTCATTGTGTCCATATAAGAAGACACATTTCACCCAACGTGGGGCTTGAACCCATGACCCTGAGATTAAGAGTCTCATGCTCTACCGACTGAGCTAGCGCTACATTTAAGAAAATAATTCCAAGGAAAAAAAAAAAAAAAAAAAAAAAATTAAGGTAAACCAGGGACGAAAATGGCTGAAAAAGTAAACGGTTTTCAGACAGTATGACCTGAAGGCTAACTGGATGTCTGTTTAAGGAGCATTGCACCTTCATGGGATACATATGTCTTGAGAGATGGAAGAGCTTGTTCTCATGCAGGTCTGACACTTTTCTCACATTCTAGAATAATTTGTTTGAAAGATGAGGAGTCTGTCAGGAGTGGGATTTGAACCCACGCCTCCTTATGGAGACCAGAAATCCCTTTTTCAAGGAAATAAGCCAGTCTTGAGTCTGGTGCCTTGGACCGCTCGGCCATCCTGACTTACGGTGGTGCTCCCTTCACATTTTATGGACACAAAGATTGGTATCTGGCCAGTAAATCTACCATTTGTGAATTCAAAAATGTTCTTAAACGTGACCAGGAGTAAAGTGTACATGTGGATTGTAACACAGATCCAAGTCCCATGACTGTTGATGAAAACTTTTGCTACTTTATTCTTTCCAGGAGATTTAGTTGCTTGTGGAAGTCTGCATATGATCGTCTGTGTGAAGTCGGTAGACAACAGAGGCTAAGCAATGAAAAACAGTAAAACACTGTAGGCTGACTTGAGATTGGTGGATTGTTTCTCACCATGTGAAAGTGCAGTAATAATGAGAGTGCTTGCTCAGGTTTGGGCTCATTGGGTTCATATAAAAAGGTGCATTGCTGTGAAGTCAATCTTTTAGCTAAAGATTTGGTCTGGAGAAGGAATCTGTTGAAAGCACTTGAAGAAGCATGTTTTTTTTTTTGTTTGATTTGGTGGAATGTATTACGGCTTGAACCCACAACCCTTGGTGGGTTGTCTCTCACCATGTGAGAGTAAATGCAGTAATGATGAGAGTGCTTGCTCAGGTTTGGGCTTATTGTGTCCATATAAAAAGGTGCATTGCTGTACAGTCAGTCTATTAGCTGAAGATTTGGTCTGGAGAAGGAATCTGTTGAAGGCACATGAAGAAGAATGGTTACTTTTTTGGTGTCTGTAGACAACAGAGGCTTAGCAATGAAAAACAGTAAAACACTGTATGCTGACTTGAGATTGGTGGATTGTCTCTCACCATGTGAGAGTAAATGCAGTAATGATGAGAGTGCTTGCTCAGGTTTGGGCTCATTGTGTCCATTTCAGAAGATGCATTGCTGTACAGTCAGTCTTTTAGCTAAAGATTTGGTCTGGAGAAGGAATCTGTTGTAGGCACTTGAAGAAGCATGTGTTTTTTTTTGGTGGAATGTATTATGGCTTGAAACTACAAGCATTGGTGGATTATGTGTGAGTAAATGCATGGGTTGCTCAAGTTTATGCTCATTGTGTCCATATAAGAAGACACATTTCGCCCAACGTGGGGCTTGAACCCACGACCCTGAGATTAAGAGTCTCATGCTCTACCGACTGAGCTAGCGCTACATTTAAGAAAATAATTCCAAGGAAAAAAAAAAAAAAAAAAAAAAAAATTAAGGTAAACCAGGGACGAAAATGGCTGAAAAAGTAAACGGTTTTCAGACAGTATGACCTGAAGGCTAACTGGATGTCTGTTTAAGGAGCATTGCACCTTCATGGGATACATATGTCTTGAGAGATGGAAGAGCTTGTTCTCATGCAGGTCTGACACTTTTCTCACATTCTAGAATAATTTGTTTGAAAGATGAGGAGTCTGTCAGGAGTGGGATTTGAACCCACGCCTCCTTATGGAGACCAGAAATCCCTTTTTCAAGGAAATAAGCCAGTCTTGAGTCTGGCGCCTTGGACCGCTCGGCCATCCTGACTTACGGTGGTGCTCCCTTCACATTTTATGGACACAAAGATTGGTATCTGGCCAGTAAATCTACCATTTGTGAATTCAAAAATGTTCTTAAACGTGACCAGGAGTAAAGTGTACATGTGGATTGTAACACAGATCCAAGTCCCATGACTGTTGATGAAAACTTTTGCTACTTTATTCTTTCCAGGAGATTTAGTTGCTTGTGGAAGTCTGCATATGATCGTCTGTGTGAAGTCGGTAGACAACAGAGGCTAAGCAATGAAAAACAGTAAAACACTGTAGGCTGACTTGAGATTGGTGGATTGTTTCTCACCATGTGAAAGTGCAGTAATAATGAGAGTGCTTGCTCAGGTTTGGGCTCATTGGGTTCATATAAAAAGGTGCATTGCTGTGAAGTCAATCTTTTAGCTAAAGATTTGGTCTGGAGAAGGAATCTGTTGAAAGCACTTGAAGAAGCATGTTTTTTTTTGTTTTTTTTTTTTGGTGGAATGTATTACGGCTTGAACCCACAACCCTTGGTGGGTTGTCTCTCACCATGTGAGAGTAAATGCAGTAATGATGAGAGTGCTTGCTCAGGTTTGGGCTTATTGTGTCCATATAAAAAGGTGCATTGCTGTACAGTCAGTCTATTAGCTGAAGATTTGGTCTGGAGAAGGAATCTGTTGAAGGCACATGAAGAAGAATGGTTACTTTTTTGGTGTCTGTAGACAACAGAGGCTTAGCAATGAAAAACAGTAAAACACTGTATGCTGACTTGAGATTGGTGGATTGTCTCTCACCATGTGAGAGTAAATGCAGTAATGATGAGAGTGCTTGCTCAGGTTTGGGCTCATTGTGTCCATTTCAGAAGATGCATTGCTGTACAGTCAGTCTTTTAGCTAAAGATTTGGTCTGGAGAAGGAATCTGTTGTAGGCACTTGAAGAAGCATGTGTTTTTTTTTGGTGGAATGTATTATGGCTTGAAACTACAAGCATTGGTGGATTATGTGTGAGTAAATGCATGGGTTGCTCAAGTTTATGCTCATTGTGTCCATATAAGAAGACACATTTCGCCCAACGTGGGGCTTGAACCCACGACCCTGAGATTAAGAGTCTCATGCTCTACCGACTGAGCTAGCGCTACATTTAAGAAAATAATTCCAAGGAAAAAAAAAAAAAAAAAAAAAAAAATTAAGGTAAACCAGGGACGAAAATGGCTGAAAAAGTAAACGGTTTTCAGACAGTATGACCTGAAGGCTAACTGGATGTCTGTTTAAGGAGCATTGCACCTTCATGGGATACATATGTCTTGAGAGATGGAAGAGCTTGTTCTCATGCAGGTCTGACACTTTTCTCACATTCTAGAATAATTTGTTTGAAAGATGAGGAGTCTGTCAGGAGTGGGATTTGAACCCACGCCTCCTTATGGAGACCAGAAATCCCTTTTTCAAGGAAATAAGCCAGTCTTGAGTCTGGCGCCTTGGACCGCTCGGCCATCCTGACTTACGGTGGTGCTCCCTTCACATTTTATGGACACAAAGATTGGTATCTGGCCAGTAAATCTACCATTTGTGAATTCAAAAATGTTCTTAAACGTGACCAGGAGTAAAGTGTACATGTGGATTGTAACACAGATCCAAGTCCCATGACTGTTGATGAAAACTTTTGCTACTTTATTCTTTCCAGGAGATTTAGTTGCTTGTGGAAGTCTGCATATGATCGTCTGTGTGAAGTCGGTAGACAACAGAGGCTAAGCAATGAAAAACAGTAAAACACTGTAGGCTGACTTGAGATTGGTGGATTGTTTCTCACCATGTGAAAGTGCAGTAATAATGAGAGTGCTTGCTCAGGTTTGGGCTCATTGGGTTCATATAAAAAGGTGCATTGCTGTGAAGTCAATCTTTTAGCTAAAGATTTGGTCTGGAGAAGGAATCTGTTGAAAGCACTTGAAGAAGCATGTTTTTTTTTGTTTTTTTTTTTTGGTGGAATGTATTACGGCTTGAACCCACAACCCTTGGTGGGTTGTCTCTCACCATGTGAGAGTAAATGCAGTAATGATGAGAGTGCTTGCTCAGGTTTGGGCTTATTGTGTCCATATAAAAAGGTGCATTGCTGTACAGTCAGTCTATTAGCTGAAGATTTGGTCTGGAGAAGGAATCTGTTGAAGGCACATGAAGAAGAATGGTTACTTTTTTGGTGTCTGTAGACAACAGAGGCTTAGCAATGAAAAACAGTAAAACACTGTATGCTGACTTGAGATTGGTGGATTGTCTCTCACCATGTGAGAGTAAATGCAGTAATGATGAGAGTGCTTGCTCAGGTTTGGGCTCATTGTGTCCATTTCAGAAGATGCATTGCTGTACAGTCAGTCTTTTAGCTAAAGATTTGGTCTGGAGAAGGAATCTGTTGTAGGCACTTGAAGAAGCATGTGTTTTTTTTTGGTGGAATGTATTATGGCTTGAAACTACAAGCATTGGTGGATTATGTGTGAGTAAATGCATGGGTTGCTCAAGTTTATGCTCATTGTGTCCATATAAGAAGACACATTTCACCCAACGTGGGGCTTGAACCCACGACCCTGAGATTAAGAGTCTCATGCTCTACCGACTGAGCTAGCGCTACATTTAAGAAAATAATTCCAAGGAAAAAAAAAAAAAAAAAAAAAAAAAAAAAAAAAATTAAGGTAAACCAGGGACGAAAATGGCTGAAAAAGTAAACGGTTTTCAGACAGTATGACCTGAAGGCTAACTGGATGTCTGTTTAAGGAGCATTGCACCTTCATGGGATACATATGTCTTGAGAGATGGAAGAGCTTGTTCTCATGCAGGTCTGACACTTTTCTCACATTCTAGAATAATTTGTTTGAAAGATGAGGAGTCTGTCAGGAGTGGGATTTGAACCCACGCCTCCTTATGGAGACCAGAAATCCCTTTTTCAAGGAAATAAGCCAGTCTTGAGTCTGGCGCCTTGGACCGCTCGGCCATCCTGACTTACGGTGGTGCTCCCTTCACATTTTATGGACACAAAGATTGGTATCTGGCCAGTAAATCTACCATTTGTGAATTCAAAAATGTTCTTAAACGTGACCAGGAGTAAAGTGTACATGTGGATTGTAACACAGATCCAAGTCCCATGACTGTTGATGAAAACTTTTGCTACTTTATTCTTTCCAGGAGATTTAGTTGCTTGTGGAAGTCTGCATATGATCGTCTGTGTGAAGTCGGTAGACAACAGAGGCTAAGCAATGAAAAACAGTAAAACACTGTAGGCTGACTTGAGATTGGTGGATTGTTTCTCACCATGTGAAAGTGCAGTAATAATGAGAGTGCTTGCTCAGGTTTGGGCTCATTGGGTTCATATAAAAAGGTGCATTGCTGTGAAGTCAATCTTTTAGCTAAAGATTTGGTCTGGAGAAGGAATCTGTTGAAAGCACTTGAAGAAGCATGTTTTTTTTTGTTTTTTTTTTTTGGTGGAATGTATTACGGCTTGAACCCACAACCCTTGGTGGGTTGTCTCTCACCATGTGAGAGTAAATGCAGTAATGATGAGAGTGCTTGCTCAGGTTTGGGCTTATTGTGTCCATATAAAAAGGTGCATTGCTGTACAGTCAGTCTATTAGCTGAAGATTTGGTCTGGAGAAGGAATCTGTTGAAGGCACATGAAGAAGAATGGTTACTTTTTTGGTGTCTGTAGACAACAGAGGCTTAGCAATGAAAAACAGTAAAACACTGTATGCTGACTTGAGATTGGTGGATTGTCTCTCACCATGTGAGAGTAAATGCAGTAATGATGAGAGTGCTTGCTCAGGTTTGGGCTCATTGTGTCCATTTCAGAAGATGCATTGCTGTACAGTCAGTCTTTTAGCTAAAGATTTGGTCTGGAGAAGGAATCTGTTGTAGGCACTTGAAGAAGCATGTGTTTTTTTTTGGTGGAATGTATTATGGCTTGAAACTACAAGCATTGGTGGATTATGTGTGAGTAAATGCATGGGTTGCTCAAGTTTATGCTCATTGTGTCCATATAAGAAGACACATTTCACCCAACGTGGGGCTTGAACCCACGACCCTGAGATTAAGAGTCTCATGCTCTACCGACTGAGCTAGCCGGGCTACATTTAAGAAAATAATTCCAAGGAAAAAAAAAAAAAAAAAAAAAAAAAAAAAAAATTAAGGTAAACCAGGGACGAAAATGGCTGAAAAAGTAAACGGTTTTCAGACAGTATGACCTGAAGGCTAACTGGATGTCTGTTTAAGGAGCATTGCACCTTCATGGGATACATATGTCTTGAGAGATGGAAGAGCTTGTTCTCATGCAGGTCTGACACTTTTCTCACATTCTAGAATAATTTGTTTGAAAGATGAGGAGTCTGTCAGGAGTGGGATTTGAACCCACGCCTCCTTATGGAGACCAGAAATCCCTTTTTCAAGGAAATAAGCCATTCTTGAGTCTGGCGCCTTGGACCGCTCGGCCATCCTGACTTATGGTGGTGCTCCCTTCACATTTTATGGACACAAAGATTGGTATCTGGCCAGTAAATCTACCATTTGTGAATTCAAAAATGTTCTTAAACGTGACCAGGAGTAAAGTGTACATGTGGATTGTAACACAGATCCAAGTCCCATGACTGTTGATGAAAACTTTTGCTACTTTATTCTTTCCAGGAGATTTAGTTGCTTGTGGAAGTCTGCATATGATCGTCTGTGTGAAGTCGGTAGACAACAGAGGCTAAGCAATGAAAAACAGTAAAACACTGTAGGCTGACTTGAGATTGGTGGATTGTTTCTCACCATGTGAAAGTGCAGTAATAATGAGAGTGCTTGCTCAGGTTTGGGCTCATTGGGTTCATATAAAAAGGTGCATTGCTGTGAAGTCAATCTTTTAGCTAAAGATTTGGTCTGGAGAAGGAATCTGTTGAAAGCACTTGAAGAAGCATGTTTTTTTTTGTTGTTTTTTTTGGTGGAATGTATTACAGCTTGAACCCACAACCCTTGGTGGGTTGTCTCTCACCATGTGAGAGTAAATGCAGTAATGATGAGAGTGCTTGCTCAGGTTTGGGCTTATTGTGTCCATATAAAAAGGTGCATTGCTGTACAGTCAGTCTATTAGCTGAAGATTTGGTCTGGAGAAGGAATCTGTTGAAGGCACATGAAGAAGAATGGTTACTTTTTTGGTGTCTGTAGACAACAGAGGCTTAGCAATGAAAAACAGTAAAACACTATGCTGACTTGAGATTGGTGGATTGTCTCTCACCATGTGAGAGTAAATGCAGTAATGATGAGAGTGCTTGCTCAGGTTTGGGCTCATTGTGTCCATTTCAGAAGATGCATTGCTGTACAGTCAGTCTTTTAGCTAAAGATTTGGTCTGGAGAAGGAATCTGTTGTAGGCACTTGAAGAAGCATGTGTTTTTTTTTGGTGGAATGTATTATGGCTTGAAACTACAAGCATTGGTGGATTATGTGTGAGTAAATGCATGGGTTGCTCAAGTTTATGCTCATTGTGTCCATATAAGAAGACACATTTCGCCTAACGTGGGGCTTGAACCCACGACCCTGAGATTAAGAGTCTCATGCTCTACCGACTGAGCTAGCCGGGCTACATTTAAGAAAATAATTCCAAGGAAAAAAAAAAAAAAAAAAAATTAAGGTAAACCAGGGACGAAAATGGCTGAAAAAGTAAACGGTTTTCAGACAGTATGACCTGAAGGCTAACTGGATGTCTGTTTAAGGAGCATTGCACCTTCATGGGATACATATGTCTTGAGAGATGGAAGAGCTTGTTCTCATGCAGGTCTGACACTTTTCTCACATTCTAGAATAATTTGTTTGAAAGATGAGGAGTCTGTCAGGAGTGGGATTTGAACCCACGCCTCCTTATGGAGACCAGAAATCCCTTTTTCAAGGAAAGAAGCCATTCTTGAGTCTGGCGCCTTGGACCGCTCGGCCATCCTGACTTATGGTGGTGCTCCCTTCACATTTTATGGACACAAAGATTGGTATCTGGCCAGTAAATCTACCATTTGTGAATTCAAAAATGTTCTTAAACGTGACCAGGAGTAAAGTGTACATGTGGATTGTAACACAGATCCAAGTCCCATGACTGTTGATGAAAACTTTTGCTACTTTATTCTTTCCAGGAGATTTAGTTGCTTGTGGAAGTCTGCATATGATCGTCTGTGTGAAGTCGGTAGACAACAGAGGCTAAGCAATGAAAAACAGTAAAACACTGTAGGCTGACTTGAGATTGGTGGATTGTTTCTCACCATGTGAAAGTGCAGTAATAATGAGAGTGCTTGCTCAGGTTTGGGCTCATTGGGTTCATATAAAAAGGTGCATTGCTGTGAAGTCAATCTTTTAGCTAAAGATTTGGTCTGGAGAAGGAATCTGTTGAAAGCACTTGAAGAAGCATGTTTTTTTTTTTGTTTTTTTTGGTGGAATGTATTACGGCTTGAACCCACAACCCTTGGTGGGTTGTCTCTCACCATGTGAGAGTAAATGCAGTAATGATGAGAGTGCTTGCTCAGGTTTGGGCTTATTGTGTCCATATAAAAAGGTGCATTGCTGTACAGTCAGTCTATTAGCTGAAGATTTGGTCTGGAGAAGGAATCTGTTGAAGGCACATGAAGAAGAATGGTTACTTTTTTGGTGTCTGTAGACAACAGAGGCTTAGCAATGAAAAACAGTAAAACACTGTATGCTGACTTGAGATTGGTGGATTGTCTCTCACCATGTGAGAGTAAATGCAGTAATGATGAGAGTGCTTGCTCAGGTTTGGGCTCATTGTGTCCATTTCAGAAGATGCATTGCTGTACAGTCAGTCTTTTAGCTAAAGATTTGGTCTGGAGAAGGAATCTGTTGTAGGCACTTGAAGAAGCATGTGTTTTTTTTTGGTGGAATGTATTATGGCTTGAAACTACAAGCATTGGTGGATTATGAAACTACAAGCATTGGTGGATTATGTGTGAGTAAATGCATGGGTTGCTCAAGTTTATGGTCATTGTGTCCATATAAGAAGACACATTTTGCCCAACGTGGGGCTTGAACCCACGACCCTGAGATTAAGAGTCTCATGCTCTACCGACTGAGCTAGCCGGGCTACATTAAAGAAAATAATTCCAAGGAAAAAAAAAAAAAAAAAAAAAAAAAAAAATTAAGGTAAACCAGGGACGAAAATGGCTGAAAAAGTAAACGGTTTTCAGACAGTATGACCTGAAGGCTAACTGGATGTCTGTTTAAGGAGCATTGCACCTTCATGGGATACATATGTCTTGAGAGATGGAAGAGCTTGTTCTCATGCAGGTCTGACACTTTTCTCACATTCTAGAATAATTTGTTTGAAAGATGAGGAGTCTGTCAGGAGTGGGATTTGAACCCACGCCTCCTTATGGAGACCAGAAATCCCTTTTTCAAGGAAAGAAGCCATTCTTGAGTCTGGCGCCTTGGACCGCTCGGCCATCCTGACTTACGGTGGTGCTCCCTTCACATTTTATGGACACAAAGATTGGTATCTGGCCAGTAAATCTACCATTTGTGAATTCAAAAATGTTCTTAAACGTGACCAGGAGTAAAGTGTACATGTGGATTGTAACACAGATCCAAGTCCCATGACTGTTGATGAAAACTTTTGCTACTTTATTCTTTCCAGGAGATTTAGTTGCTTGTGGAAGTCTGCATATGATCGTCTGTGTGAAGTCGGTAGACAACAGAGGCTAAGCAATGAAAAACAGTAAAACACTGTAGGCTGACTTGAGATTGGTGGATTGTTTCTCACCATGTGAAAGTGCAGTAATAATGAGAGTGCTTGCTCAGGTTTGGGCTCATTGGGTTCATATAAAAAGGTGCATTGCTGTGAAGTCAATCTTTTAGCTAAAGATTTGGTCTGGAGAAGGAATCTGTTGAAAGCACTTGAAGAAGCATGTTTTTTTTTGTTGTTTTTTTTGGTGGAATGTATTACGGCTTGAACCCACAACCCTTGGTGGGTTGTCTCTCACCATGTGAGAGTAAATGCAGTAATGATGAGAGTGCTTGCTCAGGTTTGGGCTTATTGTGTCCATATAAAAAGGTGCATTGCTGTACAGTCAGTCTATTAGCTGAAGATTTGGTCTGGAGAAGGAATCTGTTGAAGGCACATGAAGAAGAATGGTTACTTTTTTGGTGTCTGTAGACAACAGAGGCTTAGCAATGAAAAACAGTAAAACACTGTATGCTGACTTGAGATTGGTGGATTGTCTCTCACCATGTGAGAGTAAATGCAGTAATGATGAGAGTGCTTGCTCAGGTTTGGGCTCATTGTGTCCATTTCAGAAGATGCATTGCTGTACAGTCAGTCTTTTAGCTAAAGATTTGGTCTGGAGAAGGAATCTGTTGTAGGCACTTGAAGAAGCATGTGTTTTTTTTTGGTGGAATGTATTATGGCTTGAAACTACAAGCATTGGTGGATTATGAAACTACAAGCATTGGTGGATTATGTGTGAGTAAATGCATGGGTTGCTCAAGTTTATGCTCATTGTGTCCATATAAGAAGACACATTTCGCCCAACGTGGGGCTTGAACCCACGACCCTGAGATTAAGAGTCTCATGCTCTACCGACTGAGCTAGCCGGGCTACATTTAAGAAAATAATTCCAAGGAAAAAAAAAAAAAAAAAAAAAAAAATTAAGGTAAACCAGGGACGAAAATGGCTGAAAAAGTAAACGGTTTTCAGACAGTATGACCTGAAGGCTAACTGGATGTCTGTTTAAGGAGCATTGCACCTTCATGGGATACATATGTCTTGAGAGATGGAAGAGCTTGTTCTCATGCAGGTCTGACACTTTTCTCACATTCTAGAATAATTTGTTTGAAAGATGAGGAGTCTGTCAGGAGTGGGATTTGAACCCACGCCTCCTTATGGAGACCAGAAATCCCTTTTTCAAGGAAAGAAGCCATTCTTGAGTCTGGCGCCTTGGACCGCTCGGCCATCCTGACTTACGGTGGTGCTCCCTTCACATTTTATGGACACAAAGATTGGTATCTGGCCAGTAAATCTACCATTTGTGAATTCAAAAATGTTCTTAAACGTGACCAGGAGTAAAGTGTACATGTGGATTGTAACACAGATCCAAGTCCCATGACTGTTGATGAAAACTTTTGCTACTTTATTCTTTCCAGGAGATTTAGTTGCTTGTGGAAGTCTGCATATGATCGTCTGTGTGAAGTCGGTAGACAACAGAGGCTAAGCAATGAAAAACAGTAAAACACTGTAGGCTGACTTGAGATTGGTGGATTGTTTCTCACCATGTGAAAGTGCAGTAATAATGAGAGTGCTTGCTCAGGTTTGGGCTCATTGGGTTCATATAAAAAGGTGCATTGCTGTGAAGTCAATCTTTTAGCTAAAGATTTGGTCTGGAGAAGGAATCTGTTGAAAGCACTTGAAGAAGCATGTTTTTTTTTTTGTTTTTTTTGGTGGAATGTATTACGGCTTGAACCCACAACCCTTGGTGGGTTGTCTCTCACCATGTGAGAGTAAATGCAGTAATGATGAGAGTGCTTGCTCAGGTTTGGGCTTATTGTGTCCATATAAAAAGGTGCATTGCTGTACAGTCAGTCTATTAGCTGAAGATTTGGTCTGGAGAAGGAATCTGTTGAAGGCACATGAAGAAGAATGGTTACTTTTTTGGTGTCTGTAGACAACAGAGGCTTAGCAATGAAAAACAGTAAAACACTGTATGCTGACTTGAGATTGGTGGATTGTCTCTCACCATGTGAGAGTAAATGCAGTAATGATGAGAGTGCTTGCTCAGGTTTGGGCTCATTGTGTCCATTTCAGAAGATGCATTGCTGTACAGTCAGTCTTTTAGCTGAAGATTTGGTCTGGAGAAGGAACCTGTTGTAGGCACTTGAAGAAGCATGTGTTTTTTTTTTTGGTGGAATGTATTATGGCTTGAAACTACAAGCATTGGTGGATTATGTGTGAGTAAATGCATGGGTTGCTCAAGTTTATGCTCATTGTGTCCATATAAGAAGACACATTTTGCCCAACGTGGGGCTTGAACCCACGACCCTGAGATTAAGAGTCTCATGCTCTACCGACTGAGCTAGCCGGGCTACATTTAAGAAAATAATTCCAAGGAAAAAAAAAAAAAAAAAAAAAAAAAAAAAAAAAAATTAAGTTAAACCAGGGACGAAAATGGCTGAAAAAGTAAACGGTTTTCAGACAGTATGACCTGAAGGCTAACTGGATGTCTGTTTAAGGAGCATTGCACCTTCATGGGATACATATGTCTTGAGAGATGGAAGAGCTTGTTCTCATGCAGGTCTGACACTTTTCTCACATTCTAGAATAATTTGTTTGAAAGATGAGGAGTCTGTCAGGAGTGGGATTTGAACCCACGCCTCCTTATGGAGACCAGAAATCCCTTTTTCAAGGAAATAAGCCAGTCTTGAGTCTGGCGCCTTGGACCGCTCGGCCATCCTGACTTACGGTGGTGCTCCCTTCACATTTTATGGACACAAAGATTGGTATCTGGCCAGTAAATCTACCATTTGTGAATTCAAAAATGTTCTTAAACGTGACCAGGAGTAAAGTGTACATGTGGATTGTAACACAGATCCAAGTCCCATGACTGTTGATGAAAACTTTTGCTACTTTATTCTTTCCAGGAGATTTAGTTGCTTGTGGAAGTCTGCATATGATCGTCTGTGTGAAGTCGGTAGACAACAGAGGCTAAGCAATGAAAAACAGTAAAACACTGTAGGCTGACTTGAGATTGGTGGATTGTTTCTCACCATGTGAAAGTGCAGTAATAATGAGAGTGCTTGCTCAGGTTTGGGCTCATTGGGTTCATATAAAAAGGTGCATTGCTGTGAAGTCAATCTTTTAGCTAAAGATTTGGTCTGGAGAAGGAATCTGTTGAAAGCACTTGAAGAAGCATGTTTTTTTTTTTGTTTTTTTTGGTGGAATGTATTACGGCTTGAACCCACAACCCTTGGTGGGTTGTCTCTCACCATGTGAGAGTAAATGCAGTAATGATGAGAGTGCTTGCTCAGGTTTGGGCTTATTGTGTCCATATAAAAAGGTGCATTGCTGTACAGTCAGTCTATTAGCTGAAGATTTGGTCTGGAGAAGGAATCTGTTGAAGGCACATGAAGAAGAATGGTTACTTTTTTGGTGTCTGTAGACAACAGAGGCTTAGCAATGAAAAACAGTAAAACACTGTATGCTGACTTGAGATTGGTGGATTGTCTCTCACCATGTGAGAGTAAATGCAGTAATGATGAGAGTGCTTGCTCAGGTTTGGGCTCATTGTGTCCATTTCAGAAGATGCATTGCTGTACAGTCAGTCTTTTAGCTGAAGATTTGGTCTGGAGAAGGAATCTGTTGTAGGCACTTGAAGAAGCATGTGTTTTTTTTTTTGGTGGAATGTATTATGGCTTGAAACTACAAGCATTGGTGGATTATGTGTGAGTAAATGCATGGGTTGCTCAAGTTTATGCTCATTGTGTCCATATAAGAAGACACATTTTGCCCAACGTGGGGCTTGAACCCACGACCCTGAGATTAAGAGTCTCATGCTCTACCGACTGAGCTAGCCGGGCTACATTTAAGAAAATAATTCCAAGGAAAAAAAAAAAAAAAAAAATTAAGGTAAACCAGGGACGAAAATGGCTGAAAAAGTAAACGGTTTTCAGACAGTATGACCTGAAGGCTAACTGGATGTCTGTTTAAGGAGCATTGCACCTTCATGGGATACATATGTCTTGAGAGATGGAAGAGCTTGTTCTCATGCAGGTCTGACACTTTTCTCACATTCTAGAATAATTTGTTTGAAAGATGAGGAGTCTGTCAGGAGTGGGATTTGAACCCACGCCTCCTTATGGAGACCAGAAATCCCTTTTTCAAGGAAATAAGCCAGTCTTGAGTCTGGCGCCTTGGACCGCTCGGCCATCCTGACTTACGGTGGTGCTCCCTTCACATTTTATGGACACAAAGATTGGTATCTGGCCAGTAAATCTACCATTTGTGAATTCAAAAATGTTCTTAAACGTGACCAGGAGTAAAGTGTACATGTGGATTGTAACACAGATCCAAGTCCCATGACTGTTGATGAAAACTTTTGCTACTTTATTCTTTCCAGGAGATTTAGTTGCTTGTGGAAGTCTGCATATGATCGTCTGTGTGAAGTCGGTAGACAACAGAGGCTAAGCAATGAAAAACAGTAAAACACTGTAGGCTGACTTGAGATTGGTGGATTGTTTCTCACCATGTGAAAGTGCAGTAATAATGAGAGTGCTTGCTCAGGTTTGGGCTCATTGGGTTCATATAAAAAGGTGCATTGCTGTGAAGTCAATCTTTTAGCTAAAGATTTGGTCTGGAGAAGGAATCTGTTGAAAGCACTTGAAGAAGCATGTTTTTTTTTTTGTTTTTTTTGGTGGAATGTATTACGGCTTGAACCCACAACCCTTGGTGGGTTGTCTCTCACCATGTGAGAGTAAATGCAGTAATGATGAGAGTGCTTGCTCAGGTTTGTGCTTATTGTGTCCATATAAAAAGGTGCATTGCTGTACAGTCAGTCTATTAGCTGAAGATTTGGTCTGGAGAAGGAATCTGTTGAAGGCACATGAAGAAGAATGGTTACTTTTTTGGTGTCTGTAGACAACAGAGGCTTAGCAATGAAAAACAGTAAAACACTGTATGCTGACTTGAGATTGGTGGATTGTCTCTCACCATGTGAGAGTAAATGCAGTAATGATGAGAGTGCTTGCTCAGGTTTGGGCTCATTGTGTCCATTTCAGAAGATGCATTGCTGTACAGTCAGTCTTTTAGCTGAAGATTTGGTCTGGAGAAGGAATCTGTTGTAGGCACTTGAAGAAGCATGTGTTTTTTTTTTTGGTGGAATGTATTATGGCTTGAAACTACAAGCATTGGTGGATTATGAAACTACAAGCATTGGTGGATTATGTGTGAGTAAATGCATGGGTTGCTCAAGTTTATGGTCATTGTGTCCATATAAGAAGACACATTTCGCCCAACGTGGGGCTTGAACCCACGACCCTGAGATTAAGAGTCTCATGCTCTACCGACTGAGCTAGCCGGGCTACATTTAAGAAAATAATTCCAAGGAAAAAAAAAAAAAAAAAAAAAAAAATTAAGGTAAACCAGGGACGAAAATGGCTGAAAAAGTAAACGGTTTTCAGACAGTATGACCTGAAGGCTAACTGGATGTCTGTTTAAGGAGCATTGCACCTTCATGGGATACATATGTCTTGAGAGATGGAAGAGCTTGTTCTCATGCAGGTCTGACACTTTTCTCACATTCTAGAATAATTTGTTTGAAAGATGAGGAGTCTGTCAGGAGTGGGATTTGAACCCACGCCTCCTTATGGAGACCAGAAATCCCTTTTTCAAGGAAAGAAGCCATTCTTGAGTCTGGCGCCTTGGACCGCTCGGCCATCCTGACTTACGGTGGTGCTCCCTTCACATTTTATGGACACAAAGATTGGTATCTGGCCAGTAAATCTACCATTTGTGAATTCAAAAATGTTCTTAAACGTGACCAGGAGTAAAGTGTACATGTGGATTGTAACACAGATCCAAGTCCCATGACTGTTGATGAAAACTTTTGCTACTTTATTCTTTCCAGGAGATTTAGTTGCTTGTGGAAGTCTGCATATGATCGTCTGTGTGAAGTCGGTAGACAACAGAGGCTAAGCAATGAAAAACAGTAAAACACTGTAGGCTGACTTGAGATTGGTGGATTGTTTCTCACCATGTGAAAGTGCAGTAATAATGAGAGTGCTTGCTCAGGTTTGGGCTCATTGGGTTCATATAAAAAGGTGCATTGCTGTGAAGTCAATCTTTTAGCTAAAGATTTGGTCTGGAGAAGGAATCTGTTGAAAGCACTTGAAGAAGCATGTTTTTTTTTTTGTTTTTTTTGGTGGAATGTATTACGGCTTGAACCCACAACCCTTGGTGGGTTGTCTCTCACCATGTGAGAGTAAATGCAGTAATGATGAGAGTGCTTGCTCAGGTTTGGGCTTATTGTGTCCATATAAAAAGGTGCATTGCTGTACAGTCAGTCTATTAGCTGAAGATTTGGTCTGGAGAAGGAATCTGTTGAAGGCACATGAAGAAGAATGGTTACTTTTTTGGTGTCTGTAGACAACAGAGGCTTAGCAATGAAAAACAGTAAAACACTGTATGCTGACTTGAGATTGGTGGATTGTCTCTCACCATGTGAGAGTAAATGCAGTAATGATGAGAGTGCTTGCTCAGGTTTGGGCTCATTGTGTCCATTTCAGAAGATGCATTGCTGTACAGTCAGTCTTTTAGCTGAAGATTTGGTCTGGAGAAGGAACCTGTTGTAGGCACTTGAAGAAGCATGTGTTTTTTTTTTTGGTGGAATGTATTATGGCTTGAAACTACAAGCATTGGTGGATTATGTGTGAGTAAATGCATGGGTTGCTCAAGTTTATGCTCATTGTGTCCATATAAGAAGACACATTTTGCCCAACGTGGGGCTTGAACCCACGACCCTGAGATTAAGAGTCTCATGCTCTACCGACTGAGCTAGCCGGGCTACATTTAAGAAAATAATTCCAAGGAAAAAAAAAAAAAAAAAAAAAAAAAAAAATTAAGTTAAACCAGGGACGAAAATGGCTGAAAAAGTAAACGGTTTTCAGACAGTATGACCTGAAGGCTAACTGGATGTCTGTTTAAGGAGCATTGCACCTTCATGGGATACATATGTCTTGAGAGATGGAAGAGCTTGTTCTCATGCAGGTCTGACACTTTTCTCACATTCTAGAATAATTTGTTTGAAAGATGAGGAGTCTGTCAGGAGTGGGATTTGAACCCACGCCTCCTTATGGAGACCAGAAATCCCTTTTTCAAGGAAATAAGCCAGTCTTGAGTCTGGCGCCTTGGACCGCTCGGCCATCCTGACTTACGGTGGTGCTCCCTTCACATTTTATGGACACAAAGATTGGTATCTGGCCAGTAAATCTACCATTTGTGAATTCAAAAATGTTCTTAAACGTGACCAGGAGTAAAGTGTACATGTGGATTGTAACACAGATCCAAGTCCCATGACTGTTGATGAAAACTTTTGCTACTTTATTCTTTCCAGGAGATTTAGTTGCTTGTGGAAGTCTGCATATGATCGTCTGTGTGAAGTCGGTAGACAACAGAGGCTAAGCAATGAAAAACAGTAAAACACTGTAGGCTGACTTGAGATTGGTGGATTGTTTCTCACCATGTGAAAGTGCAGTAATAATGAGAGTGCTTGCTCAGGTTTGGGCTCATTGGGTTCATATAAAAAGGTGCATTGCTGTGAAGTCAATCTTTTAGCTAAAGATTTGGTCTGGAGAAGGAATCTGTTGAAAGCACTTGAAGAAGCATGTTTTTTTTTTTGTTTTTTTTGGTGGAATGTATTACGGCTTGAACCCACAACCCTTGGTGGGTTGTCTCTCACCATGTGAGAGTAAATGCAGTAATGATGAGAGTGCTTGCTCAGGTTTGGGCTTATTGTGTCCATATAAAAAGGTGCATTGCTGTACAGTCAGTCTATTAGCTGAAGATTTGGTCTGGAGAAGGAATCTGTTGAAGGCACATGAAGAAGAATGGTTACTTTTTTGGTGTCTGTAGACAACAGAGGCTTAGCAATGAAAAACAGTAAAACACTGTATGCTGACTTGAGATTGGTGGATTGTCTCTCACCATGTGAGAGTAAATGCAGTAATGATGAGAGTGCTTGCTCAGGTTTGGGCTCATTGTGTCCATTTCAGAAGATGCATTGCTGTACAGTCAGTCTTTTAGCTGAAGATTTGGTCTGGAGAAGGAATCTGTTGTAGGCACTTGAAGAAGCATGTGTTTTTTTTTTTGGTGGAATGTATTATGGCTTGAAACTACAAGCATTGGTGGATTATGTGTGAGTAAATGCATGGGTTGCTCAAGTTTATGCTCATTGTGTCCATATAAGAAGACACATTTTGCCCAACGTGGGGCTTGAACCCACGACCCTGAGATTAAGAGTCTCATGCTCTACCGACTGAGCTAGCCGGGCTACATTTAAGAAAATAATTCCAAGGAAAAAAAAAAAAAAAAAAAAAAAAAAAAATTAAGTTAAACCAGGGACGAAAATGGCTGAAAAAGTAAACGGTTTTCAGACAGTATGACCTGAAGGCTAACTGGATGTCTGTTTAAGGAGCATTGCACCTTCATGGGATACATATGTCTTGAGAGATGGAAGAGCTTGTTCTCATGCAGGTCTGACACTTTTCTCACATTCTAGAATAATTTGTTTGAAAGATGAGGAGTCTGTCAGGAGTGGGATTTGAACCCACGCCTCCTTATGGAGACCAGAAATCCCTTTTTCAAGGAAATAAGCCAGTCTTGAGTCTGGCGCCTTGGACCGCTCGGCCATCCTGACTTACGGTGGTGCTCCCTTCACATTTTATGGACACAAAGATTGGTATCTGGCCAGTAAATCTACCATTTGTGAATTCAAAAATGTTCTTAAACGTGACCAGGAGTAAAGTGTACATGTGGATTGTAACACAGATCCAAGTCCCATGACTGTTGATGAAAACTTTTGCTACTTTATTCTTTCCAGGAGATTTAGTTGCTTGTGGAAGTCTGCATATGATCGTCTGTGTGAAGTCGGTAGACAACAGAGGCTAAGCAATGAAAAACAGTAAAACACTGTAGGCTGACTTGAGATTGGTGGATTGTTTCTCACCATGTGAAAGTGCAGTAATAATGAGAGTGCTTGCTCAGGTTTGGGCTCATTGGGTTCATATAAAAAGGTGCATTGCTGTGAAGTCAATCTTTTAGCTAAAGATTTGGTCTGGAGAAGGAATCTGTTGAAAGCACTTGAAGAAGCATGTTTTTTTTTTTGTTTTTTTTGGTGGAATGTATTACGGCTTGAACCCACAACCCTTGGTGGGTTGTCTCTCACCATGTGAGAGTAAATGCAGTAATGATGAGAGTGCTTGCTCAGGTTTGTGCTTATTGTGTCCATATAAAAAGGTGCATTGCTGTACAGTCAGTCTATTAGCTGAAGATTTGGTCTGGAGAAGGAATCTGTTGAAGGCACATGAAGAAGAATGGTTACTTTTTTGGTGTCTGTAGACAACAGAGGCTTAGCAATGAAAAACAGTAAAACACTGTATGCTGACTTGAGATTGGTGGATTGTCTCTCACCATGTGAGAGTAAATGCAGTAATGATGAGAGTGCTTGCTCAGGTTTGGGCTCATTGTGTCCATTTCAGAAGATGCATTGCTGTACAGTCAGTCTTTTAGCTGAAGATTTGGTCTGGAGAAGGAATCTGTTGTAGGCACTTGAAGAAGCATGTGTTTTTTTTTTTGGTGGAATGTATTATGGCTTGAAACTACAAGCATTGGTGGATTATGTGTGAGTAAATGCATGGGTTGCTCAAGTTTATGCTCATTGTGTCCATATAAGAAGACACATTTCGCCCAACGTGGGGCTTGAACCCATGACCCTGAGATTAAGAGTCTCATGCTCTACCGACTGAGCTAGCGCTACATTTAAGAAAATAATTCCAAGGAAAAAAAAAAAAAAAAAAAAAAAAATTAAGGTAAACCAGGGACGAAAATGGCTGAAAAAGTAAACGGTTTTCAGACAGTATGACCTGAAGGCTAACTGGATGTCTGTTTAAGGAGCATTGCACCTTCATGGGATACATATGTCTTGAGAGATGGAAGAGCTTGTTCTCATGCAGGTCTGACACTTTTCTCACATTCTAGAATAATTTGTTTGAAAGATGAGGAGTCTGTCAGGAGTGGGATTTGAACCCACGCCTCCTTATGGAGACCAGAAATCCCTTTTTCAAGGAAAGAAGCCAGTCTTGAGTCTGGCGCCTTGGACCGCTCGGCCATCCTGACTTACGGTGGTGCTCCCTTCACATTTTATGGACACAAAGATTGGTATCTGGCCAGTAAATCTACCATTTGTGAATTCAAAAATGTTCTTAAACGTGACCAGGAGTAAAGTGTACATGTGGATTGTAACACAGATCCAAGTCCCATGACTGTTGATGAAAACTTTTGCTACTTTATTCTTTCCAGGAGATTTAGTTGCTTGTGGAAGTCTGCATATGATCGTCTGTGTGAAGTCGGTAGACAACAGAGGCTAAGCAATGAAAAACAGTAAAACACTGTAGGCTGACTTGAGATTGGTGGATTGTTTCTCACCATGTGAAAGTGCAGTAATAATGAGAGTGCTTGCTCAGGTTTGGGCTCATTGGGTTCATATAAAAAGGTGCATTGCTGTGAAGTCAATCTTTTAGCTAAAGATTTAGTCTGGAGAAGGAATCTGTTGAAAGCACTTGAAGAAGCATGTTTTTTTTTTTGTTTTTTTTGGTGGAATGTATTACGGCTTGAACCCACAACCCTTGGTGGGTTGTCTCTCACCATGTGAGAGTAAATGCAGTAATGATGAGAGTGCTTGCTCAGGTTTGTGCTTATTGTGTCCATATAAAAAGGTGCATTGCTGTACAGTCAGTCTATTAGCTGAAGATTTGGTCTGGAGAAGGAATCTGTTGAAGGCACATGAAGAAGAATGGTTACTTTTTTGGTGTCTGTAGACAACAGAGGCTTAGCAATGAAAAACAGTAAAACACTGTATGCTGACTTGAGATTGGTGGATTGTCTCTCACCATGTCAGAGTAAATGCAGTAATGATGAGAGTGCTTGCTCAGGTTTGGGCTCATTGTGTCCATTTCAGAAGATGCATTGCTGTACAGTCAGTCTTTTAGCTAAAGATTTGGTCTGGAGAAGGAATCTGTTGTAGGCACTTGAAGAAGCATGTGTTTTTTTTTGGTGGAATGTATTATGGCTTGAAACTACAAGCATTGGTGGATTATGTGTGAGTAAATGCATGGGTTGCTCAAGTTTATGCTCATTGTGTCCATATAAGAAGACACATTTCGCCCAACGTGGGGCTTGAACCCATGACCCTGAGATTAAGAGTCTCATGCTCTACCGACTGAGCTAGCGCTACATTTAAGAAAATAATTCCAAGGAAAAAAAAAAAAAAAAAAAAAAAAATTAAGGTAAACCAGGGACGAAAATGGCTGAAAAAGTAAATGGTTTTCAGACAGTATGACCTGAAGGCTAACTGGATGTCTGTTTAAGGAGCATTGCACCTTCATGGGATACATATGTCTTGAGAGATGGAAGAGCTTGTTCTCATGCAGGTCTGACACTTTTCTCACATTCTAGAATAATTTGTTTGAAAGATGAGGAGTCTGTCAGGAGTGGGATTTGAACCCACGCCTCCTTATGGAGACCAGAAATCCCTTTTTCAAGGAAAGAAGCCATTCTTGAGTCTGGCGCCTTGGACCGCTCGGCCATCCTGACTTACGGTGGTGCTCCCTTCACATTTTATGGACACAAAGATTGGTATCTGGCCAGTAAATCTACCATTTGTGAATTCAAAAATGTTCTTAAACGTGACCAGGAGTAAAGTGTACATGTGGATTGTAACACAGATCCAAGTCCCATGACTGTTGATGAAAACTTTTGCTACTTTATTCTTTCCAGGAGATTTAGTTGCTTGTGGAAGTCTGCATATGATCGTCTGTGTGACGTCGGTAGACAACAGAGGCTAAGCAATGAAAAACAGTAAAACACTGTATGCTGACTTGAGATTGGTGGATTGTCTCTCACCATGTGAGAGTAAATGCAGTAATGATGAGAGTGCTTGCTCAGGTTTGGGCTCATTGTGTCCATTTCAGAAGATGCATTGCTGTACAGTCAGTCTTTTAGCTAAAGATTTGGTCTGGAGAAGGAATCTGTTGTAGGCACTTGAAGAAGCATGTGTTTTTTTTTTGGTGGAATGTATTATGGCTTGAAACTACAAGCATTGGTGGATTATGTGTGAGTAAATGCATGGGTTGCTCAAGTTTATGCTCATTGTGTCCATATAAGAAGACACATTTTGCCCAACGTGGGGCTTGAACCCACGACCCTGAGATTAAGAGTCTCATGCTCTACCGACTGAGCTAGCCGGGCTACATTTAAGAAAATAATTCCAAGGAAAAAAAAAAAAAAAAAAAAAAAATTAAGGTAAACCAGGGACGAAAATGGCTGAAAAAGTAAATGGTTTTCAGACAGTATGACCTGAAGGCTAACTGGATGTCTGTTTAAGGAGCATTGCACCTTCATGGGATACATATGTCTTGAGAGATGGAAGAGCTTGTTCTCATGCAGGTCTGACACTTTTCTCACATTCTAGAATAATTTGTTTGAAAGATGAGGAGTCTGTCAGGAGTGGGATTTGAACCCACGCCTCCTTATGGAGACCAGAAATCCCTTTTTCAAGGAAAGAAGCCATTCTTGAGTCTGGCGCCTTGGACCGCTCGGCCATCCTGACTTACGGTGGTGCTCCCTTCACATTTTATGGACACAAAGATTGGTATCTGGCCAGTAAATCTACCATTTGTGAATTCAAAAATGTTCTTAAACGTGACCAGGAGTAAAGTGTACATGTGGATTGTAACACAGATCCAAGTCCCATGACTGTTGATGAAAACTTTTGCTACTTTATTCTTTCCAGGAGATTTAGTTGCTTGTGGAAGTCTGCATATGATCGTCTGTGTGACGTCGGTAGACAACAGAGGCTAAGCAATGAAAAACAGTAAAACACTGTATGCTGACTTGAGATTGGTGGATTGTCTCTCACCATGTGAAAGTGCAGTAATAATGAGAGTGCTTGCTCAGGTTTGGGCTCATTGGGTTCATATAAAAAGGTGCATTGCTGTGAAGTCAATCTTTTAGCTAAAGATTTGGTCTGGAGAAGGAATCTGTTGAAAGCACTTGAAGAAGCATGTTTTTTTTTTTGTTTTTTTTGGTGGAATGTATTACGGCTTGAACCCACAGCCCTTGGTGGGTTGTCTCTCACCATGTGAGAGTAAATGCAGTAATGATGAGAGTGCTTGCTCAGGTTTGGGCTTATTGTGTCCATATAAAAAGGTGCATTGCTGTACAGTCAGTCTATTAGCTGAAGATTTGGTCTGGAGAAGGAATCTGTTGAAGGCACATGAAGAAGAATGGTTACTTTTTTGGTGTCTGTAGACAACAGAGGCTTAGCAATGAAAAACAGTAAAACACTGTATGCTGACTTGAGATTGGTGGATTGTCTCTCACCATGTGAGAGTAAATGCAGTAATGATGAGAGTGCTTGCTCAGGTTTGGGCTCATTGTGTCCATTTCAGAAGATGCATTGCTGTACAGTCAGTCTTTTAGCTAAAGATTTGGTCTGGAGAAGGAATCTGTTGTAGGCACTTGAAGAAGCATGTGTTTTTTTTTGGTGGAATGTATTATGGCTTGAAACTACAAGCATTGGTGGATTATGTGTGAGTAAATGCATGGGTTGCTCAAGTTTATGCTCATTGTGTCCATATAAGAAGACACATTTTGCCCAACGTGGGGCTTGAACCCACGACCCTGAGATTAAGAGTCTCATGCTCTACCGACTGAGCTAGCCGGGCTACATTTAAGAAAATAATTCCAAGGGAAAAAAAAAAAAAAAAAAAAAAAAAAAAAAAAAAAAAATTAAGGTAAACCAGGGACGAAAATGGCTGAAAAAGTAAACGGTTTTCAGACAGTATGACCTGAAGGCTAACTGGATGTCTGTTTAAGGAGCATTGCACCTTCATGGGATACATATGTCTTGAGAGATGGAAGAGCTTGTTCTCATGCAGGTCTGACACTTTTCTCACATTCTAGAATAATTTGTTTGAAAGATGAGGAGTCTGTCAGGAGTGGGATTTGAACCCACGCCTCCTTATGGAGACCAGAAATCCCTTTTTCAAGGAAAGAAGCCATTCTTGAGTCTGGCGCCTTGGACCGCTCGGCCATCCTGACTTATGGTGGTGCTCCCTTCACATTTTATGGACACAAAGATTGGTATCTGGCCAGTAAATCTACCATTTGTGAATTCAAAAATGTTCTTAAACGTGACCAGGAGTAAAGTGTACATGTGGATTGTAACACAGATCCAAGTCCCATGACTGTTGATGAAAACTTTTGCTACTTTATTCTTTCCAGGAGATTTAGTTGCTTGTGGAAGTCTGCATATGATCGTCTGTGTGAAGTCGGTAGACAACAGAGGCTAAGCAATGAAAAACAGTAAAACACTGTAGGCTGACTTGAGATTGGTGGATTGTTTCTCACCATGTGAAAGTGCAGTAATAATGAGAGTGCTTGCTCAGGTTTGGGCTCATTGGGTTCATATAAAAAGGTGCATTGCTGTGAAGTCAATCTTTTAGCTAAAGATTTGGTCTGGAGAAGGAATCTGTTGAAAGCACTTGAAGAAGCATGTTTTTTTTTTTGTTTTTTTTGGTGGAATGTATTACGGCTTGAACCCACAACCCTTGGTGGGTTGTCTCTCACCATGTGAGAGTAAATGCAGTAATGATGAGAGTGCTTGCTCAGGTTTGGGCTTATTGTGTCCATATAAAAAGGTGCATTGCTGTACAGTCAGTCTATTAGCTGAAGATTTGGTCTGGAGAAGGAATCTGTTGAAGGCACATGAAGAAGAATGGTTACTTTTTTGGTGTCTGTAGACAACAGAGGCTTAGCAATGAAAAACAGTAAAACACTGTATGCTGACTTGAGATTGGTGGATTGTCTCTCACCATGTGAGAGTAAATGCAGTAATGATGAGAGTGCTTGCTCAGGTTTGGGCTCATTGTGTCCATTTCAGAAGATGCATTGCTGTACAGTCAGTCTTTTAGCTAAAGATTTGGTCTGGAGAAGGAATCTGTTGTAGGCACTTGAAGAAGCATGTGTTTTTTTTTGGTGGAATGTATTATGGCTTGAAACTACAAGCATTGGTGGATTATGTGTGAGTAAGTGCATGGGTTGCTCAAGTTCATGCTCATTGTGTCCATATAAGAACGCATTTCGCCCAACGTGGGGCTTGAACCCACGACCCTGAGATTAAGAGTCTCATGCTCTACCGACTGAGCTAGCCGGGCTATATTTAAGAAAATAATTCCAAGGAAAAAAAAAAAAAAAAAAAAAAAAAAAAAAAAAATTAAGGTAAACCAGGGACGAAAATGGCTGAAAAAGTAAACGGTTTTCAGACAGTATGACCTGAAGGCTAACTGGATGTCTGTTTAAGGAGCATTGCACCTTCATGGGATACATATGTCTTGAGAGATGGAAGAGCTTGTTCTCATGCAGGTCTGACACTTTTCTCACATTCTAGAATAATTTGTTTGAAAGATGAGGAGTCTGTCAGGAGTGGGATTTGAACCCACGCCTCCTTATGGAGACCAGAAATCCCTTTTTCAAGGAAAGAAGCCATTCTTGAGTCTGGCGCCTTGGACCGCTCGGCCATCCTGACTTACGGTGGTGCTCCCTTCACATTTTATGGACACAAAGATTGGTATCTGGCCAGTAAATCTACCATTTGTGAATTCAAAAATGTTCTTAAACGTGACCAGGACTAAAGTGTACATGTGGATTGTAACACAGATCCAAGTCCCATGACTGTTGATGAAAACTTTTGCTACTTTATTCTTTCCAGGAGATTTAGTTGCTTGTGGAAGTCTGCATATGATCGTCTGTGTGAAGTCGGTAGACAACAGAGGCTAAGCAATGAAAAACAGTAAAACACTGTAGGCTGACTTGAGATTGGTGGATTGTTTCTCACCATGTGAAAGTGCAGTAATAATGAGAGTGCTTGCTCAGGTTTGGGCTCATTGGGTTCATATAAAAAGGTGCATTGCTGTGAAGTCAATCTTTTAGCTAAAGATTTGGTCTGGAGAAGGAATCTGTTGAAAGCACTTGAAGAAGCATGTTTTTTTTTTTGTTTTTTTTGGTGGAATGTATTACGGCTTGAACCCACAACCCTTGGTGGGTTGTCTCTCACCATGTGAGAGTAAATGCAGTAATGATGAGAGTGCTTGCTCAGGTTTGGGCTTATTGTGTCCATATAAAAAGGTGCATTGCTGTACAGTCAGTCTATTAGCTGAAGATTTGGTCTGGAGAAGGAATCTGTTGAAGGCACATGAAGAAGAATGGTTACTTTTTTGGTGTCTGTAGACAACAGAGGCTTAGCAATGAAAAACAGTAAAACACTGTATGCTGACTTGAGATTGGTGGATTGTCTCTCACCATGTGAGAGTAAATGCAGTAATGATGAGAGTGCTTGCTCAGGTTTGGGCTCATTGTGTCCATTTCAGAAGATGCATTGCTGTACAGTCAGTCTTTTAGCTAAAGATTTGGTCTGGAGAAGGAATCTGTTGTAGGCACTTGAAGAAGCATGTGTTTTTTTTTGGTGGAATGTATTATGGCTTGAAACTACAAGCATTGGTGGATTATGTGTGAGTAAGTGCATGGGTTGCTCAAGTTTATGCTCATTGTGTCCATATAAGAAGACACATTTCGCCCAATGTGGGGCTTGAACCCACGACCCTGAGATTAAGAGTCTCATGCTCTACCGACTGAGCTAGCCGGGCTACGTTTAAGAAAATAATTCCAAGGAAAAAAAAAAAAAAAAAAAAAAAAAAAAAATTAAGGTAAACCAGGGACGAAAATGGCTGAAAAAGTAAACGGTTTTCAGACAGTATGACCTGAAGGCTAACTGGATGTCTGTTTAAGGAGCATTGCACCTTCATGGGATACATATGTCTTGAGAGATGGAAGAGCTTGTTCTCATGCAGGTCTGACACTTTTCTCACATTCTAGAATAATTTGTTTGAAAGATGAGGAGTCTGTCAGGAGTGGGATTTGAACCCACGCCTCCTTATGGAGACCAGAAATCCCTTTTTCAAGGAAAGAAGCCATTCTTGAGTCTGGCGCCTTGGACCGCTCGGCCATCCTGACTTACGGTGGTGCTCCCTTCACATTTTATGGACACAAAGATTGGTATCTGGCCAGTAAATCTACCATTTGTGAATTCAAAAATGTTCTTAAACGTGACCAGGAGTAAAGTGTACATGTGGATTGTAACACAGATCCAAGTCCCATGACTGTTGATGAAAACTTTTGCTACTTTATTCTTTCCAGGAGATTTAGTTGCTTGTGGAAGTCTGCATATGATCGTCTGTGTGAAGTCGGTAGACAACAGAGGCTAAGCAATGAAAAACAGTAAAACACTGTAGGCTGACTTGAGATTGGTGGATTGTTTCTCACCATGTGAAAGTGCAGTAATAATGAGAGTGCTTGCTCAGGTTTGGGCTCATTGGGTTCATATAAAAAGGTGCATTGCTGTGAAGTCAATCTTTTAGCTAAAGATTTGGTCTGGAGAAGGAATCTGTTGAAAGCACTTGAAGAAGCATGTTTTTTTTTTTGTTTTTTTTGGTGGAATGTATTACGGCTTGAACCCACAACCCTTGGTGGGTTGTCTCTCACCATGTGAGAGTAAATGCAGTAATGATGAGAGTGCTTGCTCAGGTTTGGGCTTATTGTGTCCATATAAAAAGGTGCATTGCTGTACAGTCAGTCTATTAGCTGAAGATTTGGTCTGGAGAAGGAATCTGTTGAAGGCACATGAAGAAGAATGGTTACTTTTTTGGTGTCTGTAGACAACAGAGGCTTAGCAATGAAAAACAGTAAAACACTGTATGCTGACTTGAGATTGGTGGATTGTCTCTCACCATGTGAGAGTAAATGCAGTAATGATGAGAGTGCTTGCTCAGGTTTGGGCTCATTGTGTCCATTTCAGAAGATGCATTGCTGTACAGTCAGTCTTTTAGCTAAAGATTTGGTCTGGAGAAGGAATCTGTTGTAGGCACTTGAAGAAGCATGTGTTTTTTTTTGGTGGAATGTATTATGGCTTGAAACTACAAGCATTGGTGGATTATGAAACTACAAGCATTGGTGGATTATGTGTGAGTAAATGCATGGGTTGCTCAAGTTTATGCTCATTGTGTCCATATAAGAAGACACATTTTGCCCAACGTGGGGCTTGAACCCACGACCCTGAGATTAAGAGTCTCATGCTCTACCGACTGAGCTAGCCGGGCTACATTTAAGAAAATAATTCCAAGGAAAAAAAAAAAAAAAAAAAAAATTAAGGTAAACCAGGGACGAAAATGGCTGAAAAAGTAAACGGTTTTCAGACAGTATGACCTGAAGGCTAACTGGATGTCTGTTTAAGGAGCATTGCACCTTCATGGGATACATATGTCTTGAGAGATGGAAGAGCTTGTTCTCATGCAGGTCTGACACTTTTCTCACATTCTAGAATAATTTGTTTGAAAGATGAGGAGTCTGTCAGGAGTGGGATTTGAACCCACGCCTCCTTATGGAGACCAGAAATCCCTTTTTCAAGGAAAGAAGCCATTCTTGAGTCTGGCGCCTTGGACCGCTCGGCCATCCTGACTTACGGTGGTGCTCCCTTCACATTTTATGGACACAAAGATTGGTATCTGGCCAGTAAATCTACCATTTGTGAATTCAAAAATGTTCTTAAACGTGACCAGGAGTAAAGTGTACATGTGGATTGTAACACAGATCCAAGTCCCATGACTGTTGATGAAAACTTTTGCTACTTTATTCTTTCCAGGAGATTTAGTTGCTTGTGGAAGTCTGCATATGATCGTCTGTGTGAAGTCGGTAGACAACAGAGGCTAAGCAATGAAAAACAGTAAAACACTGTAGGCTGACTTGAGATTGGTGGATTGTTTCTCACCATGTGAAAGTGCAGTAATAATGAGAGTGCTTGCTCAGGTTTGGGCTCATTGGGTTCATATAAAAAGGTGCATTGCTGTGAAGTCAATCTTTTAGCTAAAGATTTGGTCTGGAGAAGGAATCTGTTGAAAGCACTTGAAGAAGCATGTTTTTTTTGTTTTTTTTTGGTGGAATGTATTACGGCTTGAACCCACAACCCTTGGTGGGTTGTCTCTCACCATGTGAAAGTGCAGTAATAATGAGAGTGCTTGCTCAGGTTTGGGCTCATTGTGTCCATTTCAGAAGATGCATTGCTGTACAGTCAGTCTTTTAGCTAAAGATTTGGTCTGGAGAAGGAATCTGTTGTAGGCACTTGAAGAAGCATGTGTTTTTTTTTTTGGTGGAATGTATTATGGCTTGAAACTACAAGCATTGGTGGATTGTCTCTCACCATGTGAGAGTAAATGCAGTAATGATGAGAGTGGTTGCTCAGGTTTGTGCTTATTGTGTCCATATAAAAAGGTGCATTGCTGTACAGTCAGTCTATTAGCTGAAGATTTGGTCTGGAGAAGGGATCTGTTGAAGGCACATGAAGAAGAATGGTTACTTTTTTGGTGTCTGTAGACAACAGAGGCTTAGCAATGAAAAACAGTAAAACACTGTATGCTGACTTGAGATTGGTGGATTGTCTCTCACCATGTGAGAGTAAATGCAGTAATGATGAGAGTGCTTGCTCAGGTTTGGGCTCATTGTGTCCATTTCAGAAGATGCATTGCTGTACAGTCAGTCTTTTAGCTAAAGATTTGGTCTGGAGAAGGAATCTGTTGTAGGCACTTGAAGAAGCATGTGTTTTTTTTTGGTGGAATGTATTATGGCTTGAAACTACAAGCATTGGTGGATTATGTGTGAGTAAATGCATGGGTTGCTCAAGTTTATGCTCATTGTGTCCATATAAGAAGACACATTTCGCCCAACGTGGGGCTTGAACCCACGGTCCTGAGATTAAGAGTCTCATGCGCAGGTTTGGGCTCATTATGTCCATATAAGACACATTGCTTTATAGCCAGTCTTTTAGCTAAAGTTTTGGTCTGGAGAAGGAATCTGTTGAAGGCACATGAAGAAGTTTTTCCTTTTTTTGGTTTAAAGCTATATGCCCAATGTGGGGCTTGAACCCACGACCTTTGGTGGATTGTCTCTCACGAAGTGAGAGTAAATGAAATGAAAAATACTTCATTAATTTCATTTTGTAGTATATAGTAATAATTAATTTGACATGGTCTTGTTTCAGAGGCTGATGGCAGGAATGATCTTCTGTTTTGTTCAGTCTTGCATCAGACCCTAAGAAGCCTCTCGCTGAACACACTTTGTTATTTCGTCACTGTGTTGTGAAGAGGGTGTGAAGAATCCTCCATCATCTTCATCAGCTTGTGCAGCATTCTTCTTTGGACAATCCGCTCCAGCGGCTCCAGAGTTACTCCAAGCACAGAACCAGCTTTCTTGATCAGTTTGTTGATTCTCTTCAAGTCTCTGGTTCTGATGCTACTACCCCAGCAGATGGCTGCAAAGCTGATTGCACTCTCTACAACAGACTTATAGAAGATATGCAACATCTTGGTGCAGACGTTTAATGATCTCAGCTTCCTTAAGAAGTACAGTCTGCTCTGACCTTTCTTGTAGATGTATTCAGTGTTGCATTTCCAGTCCAGTTTGTTGTCCAGCTGAACTCCAAGATACTTGTATTCCTCCGCCACCTCCACCTCCTCTCCCAGGATGGAAACAGTGCTTTGTTTATTCTTGTTCCTCCTGAAGTCAACAATCATCTCTTTTGTTTTGCTGGTATTTAATATGAGATGATTGTATAACAAACTGACTGACCAGTTCTCTGTACTCTGCTTCTTGTCCATCCCTGATACACCCCACAACTGCAGAGTCATCAGAGTATTTCTGCAGATGACAGGACTCAGAGTTGTACTGGAAGTCGGAGGTGTAAAGTGTGAATAGGAATGGCGAGAGTACAGTTCCTTGTGGTGCACCACTGCTGACCTCCATCTCAGACACACAACCTTTCAGTCTCATAAACTGGGGTCTGTTTGTGAGGTAGTCATAGATCCATGTGGTTGTGGAGGTATCCACCTGGAATTTATGGAGCTTCTCACATAACAAAGCAGGCTGAATGGTATTAAAAGCACTTAAGAAATCAAAGAACATGACCCTCAGAGTACTGCCTGAATGGTCCAGATGAGAGTGTGCTCTCTGGAGCAGGTACATGATGGCATCTTCAACCCCAAGTCTATTTCGATATACAAACTGTAGTGGGTCCTGAAAGGTGTTTACTTTCTTGTTGAGGTGAGCCAGTAAGAGTCTCTCCAGGACTTTCATGATGTGAGATGTCAGGACAACTGGTCTGTAGTCACTTGGTTCAACTGGTTGTGTTTTTTTAGGTACTGGAACAAGGCAGGAGGTTTTCCACAGCACTGGGACTCTATTTTGTCTCAGACTGGTGTTGAAAAGGTGCTGGAGAATCGGACATAGTTGTTCTGAGCTGGTCTTGAGAACTCTGGGACTGACACCATCTGGACCTGCAGCCTTGTTCTGGTTCAGTTTCTCAAGTTGCTTCTTAACCTGATTGCAGGACACAAACAAGGTGGAGGTCTCAGGATGTCCTGATGTGGAGGGAGATGAAGCTGTGTTCTGGTCCATGACTGGGCTGCAGGGTGACAGATTAGAGGCGTGACAGGAAAGCAGTGGGCTTATGGAGGGTGTGTGGTCTGTTGGGCTGGAGGTAGGGGGTGAACTGAACCTGATGAAGAATATGTTCAGCTCATTAGCTCTGTCCAGACCTCCATCAGACTGGTCCCCCTTTAACTTGAAGCCGGTGATCTTCTTCATTCCAGACCACACATCCCTCACGTTATTCTGCTGGAGCTGACTTTCTAACTTCCTCCTGTAGTCCTCCTTGCACTTCTTAGTTTGTGTTTTAAGTTGTTTTTGTGTTGTCCTCAATAATTCCCTGTCTCCATCCCTGAAGGCTTTCTTTTTTATGTTCAACAGCTTTTTCAGGTCACTGGTGATCCAGGGTTTGTTATTGGGGAAGCACCTCACTGTTCTTGTTGGGACGATGCTGTCCACACAGGAGTTTATGTAATCTGTCACACACTCAGTCACGGCGTTGATGTCGTCTCCATGAGATTCACAGAGGACGTTTCAGTCTGTAGCCTCAAAGCCTCCTCTAAGAGCATCTTCAGCTTCAGCAGACCAGATTTGGATAGTCTTTGTGATGACTGGTTGCTGCTGAACGATGGGCTTGTAGGTGGAGCTGAGAAGAACCAGATTGTGGTCAGATCTTCCTAAGGGAGGCAGGGCAGCACAACTGTATCCCTTATTCATATTTGCATAAAATAAGTCCAAGATCTTATTTTGTCTGGTGGAGCAGCTAACAAACTGCTGGAATGTTGGTAGAGTTGCATAGAGGGAGACGTTGTTGAAGTCTCCGGAGATCGCCATGAATGAGTTTGGACTCTGTGTTTGCATTCGGGCAACGACGGAGCTGATGACATCACAGGCTGTGTCTGGTGCGGTACCAGGTATTATATAAACCGCTACCAGAATAACACAGGTAAACTCTCTGGGTAAATAATATGGACGCAAGCTCACAGCTAACAGTTCAATGTCTCTTGTGCATATCTTCTCCTTGACAGTAACATGTCCAGGATGACACCAACGCTGGTTAACCAACACTGCAACTCCACCACCCTTTAGCATTCCGCTGTGTTGTCTACTGCGGTCTGCACGGGCCATTTTAAAGCCCGGTACACATTACAGTCAGGGATGTGTTCATGCAGCCATGTCTCGGTGAAACACATAATACTGCACTCTCTGTATTCTTTCTGAGACCTTGTTAGCATCTCGAGCTCGTTCGTTTTGTTAGCTAGCGATCTCATATTACCCATGACGACGGTCAGGAGAAATGGTTTAAATCTGCATCGCTTTTTCCACTCTGAATCCCGCTCTGTATCCTCTTCTCCTTCTTTTCAACTCCATCGGGATTTGATGTGTTGTTTCGATGATAATCCTGATTTGGGAGAGGTTAATCAGTTGATCCTGATTGTAAACAAACTAATTTGAGGTAATATCTATGCAAGAAGACTTTGTACTTTAAAAAGAATCAAGATAGCAAGTCAGAGCTACTACAATCTGCTGCCAACAGACGGCGCAATCTAGAATGGAATCTAAATGCCGTAATGATGAGAGTGGTTGCTCAGCTTTGGACTCATTGTGTCCTTATATGAAGATGTATTGCTCTGCAGTCAGTCTTAGCTGAAGATTTGGTCTGGAGAAGGAATCTGTTGATCATCTAATCTTTGATTGCATGATCACAGGTTGAACACTTACACGTGCATGCCCACAAAGCGCTCATCTTCCCATCTGCTTCCTACTAAATATTGCTGATGACTTTCTACAGGTGTGTTTGATCACGGTTGGTATTGTAATTGTTATTTTATTAATTCATTTACTTTTTAAATTTTTTTTTTTTTTTGTTTGTTTTTGAATATTATCACTATTCTATTTATGTCTTGTTGTATTTCTGTAGTAATTTATATTGTTTTGCGAATACTGTAACTTTAGCAGCTTAGACACGCCTTTCTTTTCTCTCTCTCTTTTTCTCCCTTCATCTTTTTTTCCCTCTTCCCCTGCTAGGTCTAGCACGGCCATATCAAGACTGACAATGATTGCAAAATAAAAAAAATAATAATAATAATAAAAAAAAAAAATATTCACATTATCAAGGGCAGCTATACATGAGATGTCTCCCCTGACAGAGCAATTCTGCCTACCAAAAATATGGCACGCATATTGCTGTTCTGTATGCTGAGATGCTGGACAGGACAGGTTAAAAAAAAAAAAAAAAAAGAAACATTTAAAGACGATACTTTTGGTGTGTCCCCCCCCCCACTCCAACCCACCACCACCACCAGCGCTACCACCACTGGCCCCTCAGTCTCAAATTACAAAAACTTTCATGCCTGTTTCTCCCAGTCTTTCATGTGAATCTGCCTGTTCAACATCTAGTTCATGGAAAACTGTAAAACACTGAGTCAGACGCAAGTCAGTTGTGCCATCTGTTACAATCGGAGGTGTGTGTGTGTGTGTGTGGGGGGGGGGGGGGGGGGGGGGGTTATGGACAGAGAAATGAAATGTTCAAGGTGTGATTGGTACAACCCCCAATTGCCATTGAAAGGATTTTATTTGTTGTCATGACAGTAAGTTGGCAGTTCCTCCCAGTGTCACTGGTTTATAATTGTGTGCATGTCACAGTATTTTCAGTACAAACATAAATTTCCACTGTTGAAAGAATGAATGCCTATCTGCTCAGTCTAACTGGGGTTCTTTTTATTTTCTTTTTATTGACAGTCACTGGATTAAACTGTTGGTTTCCGCGTAAAAGGTATTCAGATCAAAAGCATAAAAGAAGAATAAAATTCTCTATAATGTCATCCTGGGGATGTTTGCTGCAGCGAGAAACGGGGCATCTCCCCCTGAAGTCCCCAGGTGTCAACGGAACTGTCTGCTCAATGACCAACCACAGCTGTCCTGAAGAGTCCTAGAAGAGGCTCTAAAACACTCCCCTAAAATCTACTGATTAAATCACACCTTCAAACTCTGTATCAATGCACAAGAACACCTCATTAAACATGCTACAAGCATTAGCTTTCAATATTCAGAATTATTATAATGCATAACATTGAATAACATTAGATGACTAATGTAGGCTTACAGAAATTTTACAGCTGAAAAATGACATCAAACAGCCAAATTTGATAGCGTTACATTATGAGGATATCACATCAACCTAAAAAGCTGGTTTCTAATTTTTTACTCATTATAGAAAGCCTTGGTAAGACCTGGCCAGGGATAACAGATGAAAACTAGCCCTTGGTTGAATCTGGCCTATATAGAATGTTCTGTTGTTTTTATAACAGACTATGTCCCAGACAAGTAAACAAGCATAAAAAGTAAATATATATACTCAGCTATATTCTTTCATGAGGTTTTTAATAGGTGAATTATTTAAAAAGAAGAACCATAAAAAATATTCTTGTTCATGAAGCTCCAAGCTCAGTTTAAGTCAGCTCAAAGAAAGTTTTTCTGTGTATCACAACAAACAGGGCAATTCAAAGTGCTCCATAGAGACTTTATAGAGACATTATAAAGCACTTTGCTTTATAAAGTGCTTTATAGAGACCTTAAAATGTAAGAAAATAAAAAGCATATTTTTAAGTAAAAACAAGAAAGAAAGTAAAAAGAGAGAAAATTACATAAAAACTATAAAGTCATGATCAAGTTTATAAATTCCATCCTAAAAGAAGAAGAACAGATTTAAATCACACAAGTATAGATGTGCCAGAACTGAAACACACAGCCCCAAACCAGGACAGTCAGTCTTATGATGAAGTGAAACACAACAGTGTTCTGCTTCCCTCACAAAGGAATGCAGACGGCACTCACAAAAATCCTTCACCACCTGCCTGGCCCTGACTGCTCTCTCCTCCTTTTTTTACAATGCAGGAGGAGTGTTAAATTGCCTTGACCCCACATTCAACTCAGCCAAATTGATCCTGAGGAGTGAGACGGATAGGGTGGCAGGCAGACAGACAGACTGATGGGCAACCAGAGTTCAATTTACATGGTGGTTTCCTTCTGGTCAAGGTAAAGTAGCTGGTTAGTGGAGTGAATATCAGTCATGCCGGCCTGCTGTCACCACCTTTGTTTTTCATAATGAAGGGAATAAAAGACTGGAAAGTGAATTGCCGTTTGAAGTTTTTGTGGTATTGTCTTTTTCCTTAAAGTTATGCTATAGCCAGGGTCAAGCTTTGTGGAATATTTCCTGTTAGCGTAGTACAGATTTTACGATATGCAGGGCTTCATTTTCCAAAACTCCAGTAGAAATGGCAACACAGCTTTTCTGAGTCATGCTTTTGTCCAAAAAAGAATACAAATATGCATCTTTCTGAGATAGTTTTCTAGTTTTTAAAGTGGTTAGTTACTCATGTGGCATTTATCTCATTTATTGTCTTTATCTATGTTATTAAGAAATACAGGCACTGTATCTTGGTTGTTGTTTCACCAGGTGTTTTGTGAGTTCTGGCATAATGTGATTGGACAAGTTAATATTTTAAGTATTGCACATTTTGCAATGATTAATAAATAAGCATTTAATGCAATGTGAAAGAAACATGAAAAATACCAATATAACCTATTCATTCTGCCCAAATAGAAATTATTTCCTCGAAATATTTGATGTGCAAGTGAATTATAACAAACTGCAAAGAAAATGACCAGTTTGCTAGTTTTTCCAGTAAAAGCGTGGGATGGTGTGTTTTCCTAAGGAAGCAGATGAAGAAAAGAAACTGGGGTAACACCTGTTTAAGTAATCTGGAACTACACCCACAGCTTCCCAGAAATGCTAAAATATCATCTCATATTTTCCTTCCATTTCTTTTTTTTCTTTTTTACCACTCTCCTCATGTGCCCTGCCCTGCCGGATAAGGCAGCCTTCACCCTTCAGGCTGGATAATAGAAAGTTGAGAACGACAGCTGCACATTAACTGCCCCAGGAGGTGGAGAGGGGGTGGAACTGCTGGAAAAAGGAGCAGTAAAAAGAAAATAAGGAGCTGTGAATAAATTTTACACGATATAAAAAGGGGGGGTGGAGGGTTGTGAGGGTTGTGGTAGAAGTGTAGGCATCTCAGATTTGCAACAATGATTCAATGTGTGTATTCAATGTGTGTAAGCAGGAAGGTACAGGCTGCACTTGCTTAAAATAAATCATACTGTCTTTGCTCATGGAAATGAATAAATATCACAGAACATGCTGCCAGTAAAGGACTGGTGGAAACTGGCATTCAAAGGCTGGCACAGACATCACCCCCAGTTTGAAATATGATGCCAATGTAAAAGTCTCTTAATCCCTCATGATACTGTATCTAGTAGCTAGAAGTGGGTGACTGATGTGGGTGCAAAAGAGTCAGTTTCAGAATCCTTTGAGAAAATGACCCAGCGTCTCATTTGTTCGGTTACCTCAGTAAAGTTTTACTTCTGTGAGCTTTTATACAGAGTTACATGCATTGGCTACTTGTGAGAAACCAGCCACAGTGGCTCATTTGTACAACACTTAATTAGATCAACTGGTTGCCTGTAACTTCTGATCTGAAAGGAGCAAGGATGCCTTCAGAACATTGTAGCCTGTGATAGCAGCTGCCTTGATGTTCATGTCTTTTTTCACAAGTACAAGTCAGGTCTTGGGTATTATAGCTAAAGTCCTAGTCAAGTCACAAGTTGCTTTGGTTGTAATGAGTAATCTCCCATGCAATGCCTGCAGTCCGGTACGCTTACAGGACTGCATTATCCAAGGAATTTAAAAGTGACCCTTCATCTGCCAGCCTTTTGTGACAGCATTCACTTTTAGCTGTTACTCAGTGCTTTAAGTGGAACAAAATAAGTGGTGGTACTCCCTTAATGATTTGCTGTCAGTTTGTCATGCAAATACGGGACAAAAACATGGCTGATACGTATATGTAGATCTATAAATTGATCTATAGATTAATAGTTTTATAGCACAGAAATGACAAAAAAACAAACACAGCAAATTCTAAATCCAATCCACATTTGCCAAATTCAAAGTGCCATGGAGACATTTTTATGAACTCCAAACCTCATTGCATGGGCATTAAAAATAACACTGAAAAGTAAATACATAAACTTAAAGTTCATTAACCCTTTCATGCATGAATTAATAATAAAAACAATGCAACATTTTTCACATTTTTGTAAAAAAAAAAAACACTGAAGTTGTTTATTTGCAAAAATACCCTCCTCATGCATGAATATGCAAGAAAAAAGCTTGTAAATAGGTGCCCACTATGGGGCCACTTTGCATGAAAGGGTTAAAAACAAAAAAAAAGTTATACATTTAGACTTATTTAGCGTATTACCAGACTAATTTAACAATGTGTTACTATTACACTTTTCCTCTGTGAAATATGTTTTTCCCAGCATTAGGCCTGGTCCGTGCCATCTTTAATCTAGAAATAATCTTGAAAAAATCAAAATACTGACCAGTCATACACTTAGTTTGCAGCATCTGACCTTCCTTGTCTAGTTTAGTAAATGACTGTTAAGTAGTATTACTTTCATCACTCAACTCGGCTCCAGTTTGTAATATTACAGCCGCGATAGTTTCTTTTCTCCGCCTTTCCTCTCATTCAAGGCACGTCCACTTTAATGTAAACACAGAAGCAAGTGAACAACGTGAAGTGCGGCGTGACGTTGTGGGTTACAGCAAGCGTTGTGCGTTTAAACCGTTCTTCAAAATACATTTCTTTTGAGGCGACTTTTTTTAAAAAAATTTTTTTTAATTAAAATCAACAAATATAAGTTGCAATATGTGGTGAAGTTGTAGGAGGGTATACTGATTGCTGAAGAAAGCCGGTAAAAGTCCCAGTATGCACTATACGCTGTAAACAATAGTCCCGGTACCCAAAGAGATAGAATTTAAAAGGGCCGGTACCGGCCCACTTAAAGCACTGCTGTTACTGAAAAAAATGCTCTGTCCCTCTAGTCAGGACAAGTTCTTTGCATTCTTTGCTCTGAAATTCAGATTAGTATGCTGCTTGAAGTAACTGTTTAAAATGACAACAGAATATTTATTCTTTCATTATCCTAACTGCCTACTCTGATTAAGGGTCGTGGGGAAGCTGGAGCCCATACCAGCTGTCTGCGGGCGAAAGGCAGGGTACAACCTGGACAGCTTGCCAGTCCATCGCAGGACAACAGAACATATTTATTTTAAAACAGTTTTAAAAGTGGAAAAAAAAATCTGTATTTTGATTAATTTTCATCCAAGACTTTGCAGGTCCAGTATTTTCTATACAGCTGTACTTTTCTAATACACAGACTCAGTAAAACCATATTATTTACTGGGCCTGGTCCCAGTTTATTATCATCATGGCAAAGTTAGCAGTTGTGTTCAGTGGTTAACGTTGCTCCTGCTGTGGCGCTATGCTTGTTGCTAACATTATGCTTTCATATTATAGTGACTAACTGTTCCAGGTGTCATTGTAAGGTTTTAACCTTAGGGAGTGCAGAATGGCAGCGTCCCCTCAGGTGCACAGCCAAAGGAAGAAGAGGAGGAAGAACCACGAGACTCTAAACTTGGCAGAGCTCAGTTTCTTTTTTACTTAGATTTCTTTTCAGTTTCACATGCACAAACACCTTTCCCCCTTTTTACAGTTCACATTCCTCCACCAGTATATATAAGCGAGAACCATATTCATTAATGGCCAACACAGGAGCGTATTCATCAGTACAAATCTTAAAAACATACAATACAGCTTAACTCTAAATACCACTAGAAAAAGACTAAATTACATCACACTTTATCCTTTTACTTTAATAATCAAAATAAGAAATACTAATCAACACAAATAAAGATTAACTACTTCTTCCCCAATATCTTCCCTCTCCTCAGGCCATTTGGTTTATGCCAACCAAACTAATTAAGCACACCAGGCCCTTGTCAGCAACATTCATGGGCGCGCCTCCATGACACTGCTGATCTCCAAGATCACCTCAGAGAGAGAGAGAGAGGTTAGAAACCAACCAAAACATAGACTGAAAACAAATCAAATGAATGTATCATTCAACTAAATAGGATCCATCTTTAGCGAATAAATACATCAACAGAAACAAAGAAATAAAGGGATATGTACATGTCTGAGTAAAAAAACAGCACCTGATTTGTGAGGGGATGCCTGCATCTTCCTCACAGTCATGGTCTCAGGTTTTATGTTTAGCTTTTGTTAGTCTTGTCATGTTTAGCTCTGGTTTCCTGTTTTATTGACACCTGGTTTGACACCAGGCATCAACAAAGTGTGTTTTGAGGTGGATGAAGGTAGATGTGGTCCATCCAGCATCCAAAAATTTGCTGTTCTTGTAATGGTCCCTTTCATTAAGTTTTTAATACCCAAAAGTTATTTTTTTTTATTTTATTTTTTTTGCTTTAATTGATGCATGTGGCCCTGTGAGAGACTGGCAAACTGTCCAGGGTGTACTTTGCCTAAAGACTGCTGGGATAGGCTCCAGCTTCCCTGTGACCCTTCATCAGACGAAGCGGTTAGGATAATGAATGAATGAATGATTGCATGTGTGAACACATCTGTGTTTGTGTGGGGTTGCATCACTGTTATCACTGGGGAAATGACAGCATGCAGCAAATACAGGAGATCAGAGAGTTCATGAAAAAACCTAAACAAAAATAAAAGATTGTTAATGAATATAAAACCACAAGTACAAGTTAAGTCTAAAGTCTGTTGACTATTAGTTCAAGTTGAGACTGAAGTCACTTGAAAGTGTCCCAGAAAGAGTCCCAGACTGGTGACCCTTTCTCTTACAGCTAACATTCCTTATATTAAAGGCATTGGATGGAAAAACAAATAGATTAATTATATTCTAATTTTTTCATCCCTGTGATGAAACCCAATGCTCATTGGCATCACATACCCCACTGGTACCCAGCACAGGTTCCCAGTTGGGCCCTTGACGTTAATGTTGGTGATGGAGATAAACTCTCAGAAATTAGAAAATTCAATAGAACATTTACAACCTCCGTGTATGAAAAACCCATGACAGAAAAGCCAAACCTTTTCATCATATGGTGATGCCTTGTAAACAATTTGTCAAAGTCGGGGTTGTATGGCTTTCAGGGAACTTTTTTTATTATTATTTTCTTTGATACTACTTGCAAAATTTGAATCAAATGAATAACAAGAAAAAGCAGATAAGTCATATTAGCTCTTAAATTTGTTGGGCAAAGACTGTTGGACAGAAAACAGACTATAAAGTCCAATGGACACACCATACAGGTCAGAGATAAAGTTGTGGAGAAGTTTAAAGCAGGGTTAGGCTATAAAAAGATTTCACAAGCTTTGAACATCTCATGGAGCACTTTTCAATCAATTATCTGGAAATGGAAAGAGTACGCCACAAACTGCAAACCTACCAAGACTTGGCCATCCACCTAAACTTACAGGCCAAACAAGGAGAGCACTGACAAGAGATGCAGCCAAGAGGCCCATGGTGACTCTGGACAAACTGCAGAGATCCACAGGTGGGGCAATCTGTCTACAGGACAACTATTGGCCGTGCACTCCACAAATCTGGCCTTTATGGAAGAGTGGCAAGAAGAAAGCCATGTTAAAAGAAAACCATAATAAGTCCCGTTTGCAGTTTGCCAGAAGCCATGTAGGAGACACAGCAAACATGTGGAAGAAGGTGCTCTGGTCAGATGAGACCAAAATCAAACTTTTTGTCCTAAATGCAAAACGTTATGTGTGGCAGAAACCTAACACTGCATATCACCCTGAACACACTATCCCCACTGTCAAAAATAGTGGTGGCATTATGCTCTGGGGGTGCTTCTCTTCAGAAGGGACAGAGAAGTTGGTCAGAGTTGATGGGAAGATGGATGGAGCCAAATACAGGGCAATCTTGGAAGAAAACCTGTTTGGGTCTGCAAAAGACTGGGGCAGAGGTTCACCTTCCAACAGGACAACAACCCTGAACATAAAGCCAAGACCACAATGGAATGGTTTAAAACAAAACATATTCATGTGTTAGAATGGCCCAGTCGAAGTCCAGACCTAAATCTCAGTAAGAGTCTGTGGCAATATCTGAAAACCGTCATTCAAAAATGTTCTCCATCTAATCTGACTGAGCTTGAGCTGTTTTACAAAGAAGAATGGACATATGTCTGTCTATAGATGTGCAAAGCTGCTAGAGAAATACCCCAAAAGACTTGCACCTGTAATTGCAGCAAAAGGCGGTTCCACAAAGTATTGTCTCCGGGGGGCTGAATACTTTTGAACACATTTGTGAAAAAAATAATAAAATCATGTGTAATTTTCTTTGTACTTCACAATTGTGTGACACTTTGTGTTGGTCTTTCACATAAAACATTTACAATACAGACAACCACATGACAAATAATAAAATCACCATCAAAGTCGTCATAGATAAACATGCCCTCATTTCTATCATATTTCATTACATGATAAAACTGGTTTATAGGTTTCTAGATTGGGAAACATTAGTCAGTTAGATAGGAAACTACACTTTAACAGAACAAAAGAAGAGACTTTAAATTCACCCTCATTAAATCTTTAAAAGTCCTGGACCTACAATAATGCGCAACCCTGTTTCCAGACTACTCACAGGCCATCGATCCGCACAAAGGTCTTATGGGGCCTCAAAAGAGGGGAGAGTGGGTGAGAGTGAGAGGAAGAGGGGGTGTCACTGGGTTAGAGCTTGCCACATCCAGTGAAGAGTATATGTCATGCTGATGGGTCAGAGTAAAGAAACCCTTGAAAATAGGGAATGAGAGATATGTTGCTCCCATGTTGTGGGAGTTCGTGCAAACCAGTGTGTGAGGGGCAACTGGAAGTGCTGGCCAAGCTACTGAAGGTGTCAAATGTTTTTGTGTGAAGTGGAGGGGGATTAACAGCAGGACTGTGCATGGCTCTCATCCCAATTTTCCATTCCTTCCTGGTTACTCTCTCCTTTTCCCAAGAGTCCCATTTTCTCAGCTGCTGTTTTTGCATTCACAAGCATAAGAAACTTAAATCTCAATAAGGGACTCAGATTTAAGGGAAATCTCAGAAGGTAGAGCATCTGACATAAAAGTAAATAAATAATCAATATAAAAAAAATTCAATCCAACACTTGCATGGGTATTTCCTGAAAAAAATAGAATTGAGGTTTACCAACCATTCTCATGTACATTTTCATAATTTGATATTTTCATTAATGAAAAATGTTTTTATCAGGATCAATAGGCAGTTGCTTGGGTGTTGGAGGTGCTGGGAAATGGGAAGCTCAAGTTTCCCACCTGAACTAACTCAAATATGTCAGGTGTCTGACCAGCCTGTTATCACTCAGCTTTGGTCATTTACTGTTCAGAAAATCAGAAGCAGACAAAGTCATTTTTTGAAAAAATTATTTGTCTATTTAACAGTTTCATATTGAAATCCAGGCATTGTATCTGGTTAAAATGGGTCCAGATGTTTTAAGCACAACAATTCTCATAGTGCATAAAATCAACACAATGCATTTCTTTTACTGGTTTGACTATTGGAGAGTAAAGTGCTGCTCCCTCATAAACAACTGGGAACCTTTGAGCTCAAAGGTTAGGTTGTGTGAGCTCAAGTAAAAAAATCTGCCTTAAAACAGAGGCAGATAACATACGCTAACTTGTCGTTATACAAGACAGGGGTGACCAACTTCTCAAGAGCGGCAGTCCTGCAAGTGTTGTCTTTCCCTGTAAATATGGATGTTTTTGTAAGCAATTGTGTCAAGCTTTGCACAATGCTCCCAGTTGAGCTGGATGTGTCAGGTGTGTTGAAACGTTTGAAGGAATTTGGCTCTTGAGGATCTGAAATGGCCATCCCTGATATAAGGTACCTCACTATATTGGGATAGACTCCATTTTTACCTCAAAACTGCTTTAAATCTTGGTGACATCTTGTTAAATCTATGTAGATTTAACAAGATGTTAAATCTATATATCCATATTTCATGTCATCACATCCCAATGGTGCTCTGTGGGATTAAGATCTGACTCTGGCAACTGTGGAGGCACAGTCACTTGAAATTAACACAATAATATATTTATTTTTTCTGTGGTTAAAAATCTTTCCATATTTGGACATGGACTAAATCTGTGATAGCGGCATATGGCTAACTCTCATTCTCACTCTAATTGGAGCCACACAGGAACTGTGCATCCTGTACTCACACCTTCTGAAACACATTGTCAGAACAAGATATTTTTCATTACAAAACAATAGGAAAATCAAGGTTTGTTTACAGCAATTTATGAAACAAAGGAAGCTTTATTCTTTGGGTGCGTATGTGCGTATGTGTTATTTACATTATGAAAAAAGAATAACACACACATCCTCAACTGTGAAGCCCCTCAATTCTCTATAAACTGAAGAGATATGTTTGAGTGATAATAATGATTTGTTTGTGAACACATAAAAAATCTTCTCTATTTTCATTATTTTTCACTTTTTTTAGTTCTGAAATAGTTTGATACACTCACTGTGGGGCAAAGCGTACCCTTTGTCCCACAGCGGGCAGGCATCTCAAGAGGGCCTCTTACTTGCAAACCCACTCAGCAAAAGGACAGAAATTTTCTAACATTAAGACATTTAAATCTTTTCTGAATCACTTGTAGAACATATTTGAATATGGTTCAGTTTCATGCAGATAGCATGTATTCATACATTTGCAAGCTTAAACACCTGTGTGTCTAAATGTGGAGGCTTGAAGAGGATTTGAAAATGCCAACATAGTTGCAAACAGTAGTTTCCGCACCCAACGTGACTGTGACTGCAAACTTCAGCTTGCCAGTTGAACATAATGACGTGATGAACTCGTTGGGACCTCACTGGTGAGGAAGTTGTGTGGAACTACCTGCTCAACACTGTGGTGTGATGTGGCACACTTGGGTGAGAGATGACAAACAGTCAACCTGTGTGTCCATGTTTAAAACTCACCTTTTTTTTGCATTTATCCTTACCACTTACATGTATATGTTTATACTTTTTACTTAATATTCAATGTAATACTTTACTCATCTCACTTCCATTTTGAATACATGGAGGGCAAGTAGGCTTTGATCCTGTCAGGAGCCAAGTGAGGCCAAGAAGTGCAGAGGTTGCCAAAGAGACACAGCAGAACTGTCTCATGGCATCTCAGCAGTGAGCTCTGTGCATCATGGGATATCTAAGCCTAACAGGATAACTTAAGTGATAGCTGAGGATCACCTAAGTCAGATCTAATTATATGCTCTTATTAAAAAGGACTTGTTTAAGCCTAATCTCAAAGGTAGAGTAGATGTCTGTTTCTTGACCTCAAACTAGGGAATGTTCCCATAGAAAGGGCCCTGATGACTTGAAGGCCTCCCATTTTACTTTTAGAAACTCTACCACCCAAAAGTAAACTTGCAGTCCGAGAGTTGAGTGCTGTGTTGTAAAAAATCTGGAAATGAGCTCCGAATGTGCTTTGTTGTCCTGGAACACTGCACTTTACTCAAGCAGACCAAACCACAGCATCACAGTGTTGAAACAGCTGCTGAGTGAGGCCAGTATTCCCCAAGACAACCACTGAACAAGGAGAAATGAGAAGAAAAGTCACTTTATTGGTTGGCCAGGACCTAAAACATCTTATTCACCAGAACAATCATTTTATGCAGTCTTGGGATTTCTTAAATTACTTTGGTGTTTTTCACAAGAAGCTGTCAGATACAAGTAGCAAGACAAGCAACATGCTGTCCAGAATGTTGTACAACTGTGTGCTTTTTGTCACTTTCTCTCTTTGGTTCACTGGATAGTCTGTTTTCTTTCACACTGCAAGCAAACTGCACCAGGGTTCACTTTCAAGTGAACCAAGGCCCCCAGTTTTGAAACAGACGAGAATTCAATTCTTGAGTCCACACAGTAATGCAAACAGGTGTTCTCAAAACTCAAAATAAACTGTACTATCTCTGGAAGTGGACCAGGGTCTAAACCAGGGGTGTTCAGTCAGTCCTCGAGGTTCCACTGTCCTGCAGGTTTTCATCCCTGTTCCAACACACCTGACCTCCATGAAATGGATCCAAAAACCTGTGAAGTTCTGCATAATGAGTGTTTCTCATGAGCCAGGTGTTTTTGAATAGGAATACATGAAAAACCGGCAGGATCGTGGCCCTCGAGGACACCCCTGGTCCAAACAAATGCACCTCAAGATACAAGGAGCTTGCTCAGTAAGCACTTTGTACATGAGAGAGAATAAGAATAAGACATTTAAATAGTATTCTGTGTTTGAAAAGAAGACAATAAACAGAAGCTTAAATGAGATAAATATGGTCTTCCTTTCTAATGCTCATCTAATTTTCTAACCATAGCATTTTTGATCAGCTGAAAGCTTGTCCCAGTATTTTGGGACAGTCCATTAACACTGAATGGTAGTAGTGTAATCTTAAAGTAATGAATGAATGGACTACTTTTTCTGCACAACTGTGTGACAGGATGTTTCGTGTTCAGCAATGTTATAGTTGAAAGAAGCAAGCCCTAGAAATATCTTTTTATTAAGAGTCAAAGGACAGATCCTGGTAAAAAAAAAAACAAAAAAACAATTATTCTGAAGTTTTCTTTAGGAGTACTGTAAGACAAAGATCCATGAAAAACCTCCTCGGTCTGAGTCTAGGAAAAAATCTTGGTTTTTATGTCTTTGAGACATGTTTGTAATTAAACCAATAGGTTTAATCTGTCTTCATAGATAAGCATAGCTGAGTAACATCAGTGTGGCAATGAAAATTTAAGCTATACTGTCATTATTAGCTATTTAAGGTTTTTTTTTTTTAAGTTTATCCATTTTCTTAGAAGGTACATCATGAAAAGGGTTTTAAAGTTTTAATTTAAGCATCAAAACAACTCCACATGTCATTAGCCACTAGTCAGCCTGTATCTGTGTAAAATCTAGATGAAAGAGGTCTTGTGCAGTAGTAGAGGCAGTGTGCACTAACCTGGAGTCACATGCAAACAAGAGGCTGTCTGATCTAACCTTGATCCTGCTGTCTGGAGCAACTACCAGAGAAATAATGAGGAATAAAGTTCATTTTACAGCCGCCCGAAGAGGAAGTTGCTAAATGAAGGCAAAGAGGAAGCTATAAAGCCAGAGGCTATCTGTCTGTTTTCAAGCCCACTTATAAAACCAAGAAAGAGAGGCAGAATGTTGGATACCACATAGCTGAGTGGTAGGTCACTGCTTCTGATCTGGAAACACACATTTTGTGAGCCCTAATAAATGCTGCAAAACTTTAGGTCGCTGGCAATGTTGAAGCAAAATCTCGTAAAAGTGCAACAAATGCTGCTGCTTAGCAAAGGGGCAGGTGTGTAAATGCAGGCCCCTCATGTTTGTGTTCTTTCAGTAGCAATCAATGAGCAGTTTCTAAATGGGTAAACAGTTTAAACGGGAACTTTGCAGCTTTGGTTTTTTTAAGTAATCAGCAAGAGGGGGCAAAGTTTTAGCGAACATGGTGCAGGTTTCCATGCCTTTTTAAGATTTGTTTGTGTTGTTTTTTTGGCAAGATGACACTGTGTAGAAAACAATCTCCCAAACAGTTCTGTTGCGTGCTGACTACTACCACCTCCTTTTGATTAGAAGTAAAAATTTAATCCAGAAAATTAACCAACAATAAGATTACCATACATGAATTTTGCACTCAGCTCTGATTCAGATATAACATTTTACTTATATGCAGCTTGCATGATTGTTTGGTTTTTATTGCGTTTTTACTGAATGGCAGAGATAACCCCGACTGGTGTAACAAAAATATGGAAACCCAACAAAGAAAGGCCCCAGCTGAGGTACAAACCAGGAACCTTGAAGATCGCTGTGAACCACCATGCCATGATGCAGGATGGAAATAAATCAATTAAAAACAATGTGTGCAGTTCTGAGGAGCTTGAAAGTTATTTAGCAAGATCTCATCTCATCTTGAACACACTCTGACAAGTTTTCCCATTATACAGTGTTCAGGAATGGCTCTCCAGACCTCTTGGAGAATTTTTCTAAGCCTCTGTTCAAATGTTCTAAGTCCAGATGACCCCACACTGCTTCAGTAATTTTGAAGTCCAGGCTCTGGAGAGGATTCTTATGTCCATTAGACCTGCTTTTCAGCCCAACCCTGTTAGCATTTGGTATACCTTGGAGTTTTTTTTGTTTCCCCTCAGCAAGAATGTCTTCTTAACAGCTACCCATCAGGCTTCAGTCAACAGTAGATGGGCCAACTGAAGGTCCAGGTGAATCTTTCAGATACTGTGTCGGATATTTGCATGATATTTTCATAAATCTATGAACAACACACTGCACACCATAAGCATGCAAGGATTTGCCAAGTTTCCAGCAAGTAAGTCTTAGAAAATCCTATTGGTACAAAAATGTAATTCTGTCTGTCAAACTGTGTTATCATTTGCTTTTTTTCCATTTACGCTACTAAAGAAATGAGAGCAAGTAGTGTGTGAGTGACACACTGTCATTTAAGTGTGCGCAAATTTTAAACTGCTTCTTTGCTGAGTTGTCTGTGACTGACACAGCTGTTCATTGCTTCAGTCACTTTTTTACTTGAATAATTCAGTACTTATTTGCTTAACATTAAAAAGAAACACATTCCCCTAGATGTGCAAGGACTTGAGAAAGAATGAGCAAAAAAAGCAGACAATGACAAAAGAAAATGTTTTGAAAGACCTTCAGAAAGTCTTTTAGACTGTTGATCAACTAATTACCGTACACTGAAATCTGCTTGCTTGGAAACAAAATATGTATAAATAATAGGTCAAACATTTTTCACAATATATATCAAAGTAACAGATTTACTTTCTATCATTATCTGAAGCCGAACTTTATCATTTTGAAGAGAACTTGAGCCAAATGAAACAAAAGCTGTGCTAAATGTTCTTTGTCCCATTTTGGTTTGAGAAGTTTGAATAAAGAATTCAAATGGATACAGACAGATTGTAAAACTCCAAGATTCAAGCTTGTTGACCAGTCAGTGTCCTTTACTGACCGCTATTGATGCAATGGCAGTTTCCAAAGGTGGGTCTGAAAGAGATAAATGTAGATTTGGCTCATCGGTTTTTATCAGAATTTTGAAAAGATACTGAAACTTTTAGATTCTCTTCAAACTTGATTTGATATTAACAAGCAGGCATTTCTTCAACGATGCAGTTGGCCGGATCTCGCCCATGAAAAATGGTGTCAGACAGATGGTTAATCTGCCAAGTATTTTTTGAAGGTGTCTGCCCTTTTCCAAATACTTTCCAATTACGACTTCCCAGATGGTTATGTGTATCAAACCATCTGGTGCATCAGATTTGCAGATTTGTATGAAATGTTTGTGTGACACTGGGTCTGAGAAAGGCAGTCTTCACAGAAATACAGTACAACACCAAAGGCAGAGCCAAACACGATCAGTCAAAAGAAAAGTAAAACAACTTATGTGTTAATCAAATTTACATTTACATGTCTTCAATAAAATCTTGTTTTCAAACTAGCACTGGTGGAAAAAGCCCATCCAACACAGCAGAATCCGTATACATAGACTACCAGTCAAATGTTTGGACTAGGATTAAAGGGAAAGTCTGTCCAAACTTTTGACTGGTAGTGTAAGTAAATTAGATAAATCAGCTTTGTTTTTAACAACCACAACAAAGAAGTTGTAATATTTGTAATTAGTCAGATATTTCAACACTACGCTACAAAATTATGTGAGAAGCCAATGATTTGTAGATCCATATATGAATATACCACATCTATTTTGGTACATGTTAACAATCATGTGAAGCATTCTCTTTATCATCCAAGAGTTGGTGAAGTGTGCTGGGATGTTGAAGTGATGAAGCGCGATTTCCTCCTACTGTCTCCATAATTAGCTTTTTTTTTTCCACCAGCTCAGTCGCTGAAGTGGCACTGTTGTCTCAGCAGCATTATTCATATCTGAACTGGATGCCGTGGGAAGTTACGTCTGGATCTGCCGAAATCACCTACTTTCACTTCCTGTTCCTCAGCTTCCTGTGGCAAGTAGCCTGCTGCGGGTGGATGCTGATGATGGGGAAACATTACCAAAGTGACAAGAAAAAGAAAGAATCCTTTGATTAGAATAGTATTCCTTACTGCTAAAACTGTGGTAGGAATTTAAAGAAAGCTTTGCATATTTTAAATCAAAACGTTGCTAAAACATTTGATTTGTTGATAAATATAAAGACAAGAAGTAAAGTGACTCTAGCACACTGCTCAGCTGAAACCCAGTCAGAACCAACTTGAAACTCATGTGAGCAAAAACAAGTGAGACCTCCATGAAAACTGTGAACAAACCCAGGTTGGATTCCTATCTGGTGCCCTAATTTAACCATTATAGGCTTTTTGGATAACTTCTATGTCTGCTTTGACTACTAGCCCTGGATACTCTCTTGTGATTTTGGAATTGGGTTGTACTTTAGAGATCAGTATTCTGGTATCTATGTAACATCTGGCTTCGCTCTGTAGTCATTGTTGTTCAGTTTGCTCATCCACCTGTTGGCTCTTGTTGTTACCAGATTTGGACACAAATACATCACAAATACATCTCTGCTCTCTGGCTTAGTGTCACTGCGTTGGAATTCCCTGGTCCTGCTTTACACAACTTTGCATGTGAGTATCCTCATATTTTCACTGAAGAAACACGTCATATATTGGAAAATCCACTGAACCTGCCTCTCTGTCTCTAGATTACTCCAAAACTGCCTTCCCGCCTTTGTGTAAGTGTAAAATAAAACTCATTTAACTTCTTTATTCTGCTGTGTTGGTTTTTATTGAGCCCATCAATAAAAACATTACTTGAACTTACCAAGCTGTTTTTGGGAATCAAATCTTTTCTGTTAATATGCTGACCCTATTCAGTCGACTGCCCATGTCTTCTACTTGTCCAGGAAATCTACATAAACCTGGTGGTCTCAGACTGGGGGAATCTTCATTAATTAAAGTTCTGTGTTCAGTGTTTTCCATCGCTGTTGGAACAACTGAGAATGGCACACGTCCTCCCAGATTTCCTTGAGATTGTTAAGCAATAAGCATCAAGGAAAAAAATGACCTGATTCTCATCAGAATTACAGACACAAGTACGACTGCAAAAATGGTCCAGTATTTGCTCAGATTGGTCAAATGGGCTAATATCACCAGGAGACATGGCAATATAAAGCTGCATGTCATCAGTTTAACTATGGAAGTTTATATTGTCTAAAAACAGTTGAATAGCCTTGGGGGATATCGTTCATCAGAATGTGTAGGAGACATATGTTTTTGTCACTTATGTTTTGTGTTATTATGTTGGGTTGCTGTGGAGAGGTGCACCAAGTTTTTGAAATGGCAGCCGCAGGTGATGCAGGGTTTTTATTATTAGCTTACGATAAGGAGAATTCATAGTTTTTTTTTACCACTTTTACCTTTTTTCATTTTTGAACTTTTTAATTTGAAATATACATTTTCTTCAGCATTAAAGACAGTTGAACATAAATGGGAACATCACCCAAAGTGAGTTTGATTTTAAATTTGTTATAAACTAATCTTTCCCCTCATCCAGCTGATAAATGCCACACTCACTGCAGTATGTGGACCCATGGCAAGTCAATATTAAATGGCTCATTCTAAGAGATTAAAAATAAACCAGTTATGTACATAAAGTGACCAGATTCCAATAGAAACAGTTTTTAATCACATATCTATTGACCTTTGATTAAATTATACTCTGCACCTTTGAATCAATAACACCTTTTAGAAATATGAAAAAAAAGACTATTACTTTACAAGATATCCTCAACTATGTAAAAAATATATAATTTTCCCAATCCCCTCAGTTAGTGAGATCCATTGGCAAGTCTACATTTTACTTGTTGGATAACATAATACAGGAAAAAATAATCTTAACGAATAAAACATAGCAACAATGTTAGCACAATGAAAAGGTTTAATTTCAGCAATTAGCAAATTCACTTCTTTTAGCTAATAAACATGGGAAGGGTTGACACACTGTGCTGTATGTTTAATTCAATTTACTTAAGCTAAACTAACTTTTGTATATTTGTATAAATAACAATATTTGGTCCAAAAACACTTTTCATATTTTATCAAATGGTTTGCGTTAACACGTTTACGATAAATTTAACTGCTGTTACTCAGATAATGGGTTTGTTTTTATTGAATTATCATCGTATTACATTAAGTTGGATGAAACTGGACTGTGAACGTGCTTTCAGATTACTTAAAGGAAGAGCACTATACACAATCTGAGTTCATTTAAATGACTTATAACAACCTATAAGCTTCATGCTGAAAAAATGCCATCTGACTGTGTGGAAATCTTTTACGTGTTTTTATCCTAATGTATTTATTCAACAAGCATTTTTTTTTTCTAGTTTTTTAGTATACATAATAGAATTTCAATTTTGACAAGACACTGCCCAAAATGAGATGCTGTGCAATACTGCAAATTTAGGTGTTGATTCAACAACACTTCCAGGGCAAGTGTTGCTAATAGTGATATTCTTTTCTGATTTCCCCTTTAATTATTGATCATGAGTAGCAGAACAGAGAAATCTGATTTGTTTGTAAACAATATCAAATAACAGCATTAATAGTATAACAAAATATGACAAATTTAATATTATCTTTTATAACACACAATTAGAAAAAAAGATGTAAAGTGTAAATTAGTTAAACAAAGCCTACTACTGGTTGGCTCAATCTCATCATTATGGTACTGAACTATATGATACTAGCCTTGGCATTGATACTATCAATATTTTTATAGATTTACTGAGCATTGTCAGCCATCCACACTTGAGAGTCATTGAGGTCTCGAGTGTTGTTGTGGGTCAGTAACATTGTTGACATTTGTGAGTTATGCAACGGGTTTTGATCACTGCAAATGTTTTTAGGGTGTTTTTTAAGCAGCCTGCGATGCTTTAGGATTACCATTACACTGCTGACTGTGGTAAGAATGTACACCAGTAGATTGCAAAACTAGGATCCTGAAATGTACCCACTGTGCAAAAGAGGAGTGGACAGCCATGTTCCGTGCCTCCCCAGACATGGGGAAACAGAAAGTCTTGCTCTGCTTCGTCAAACAGTACTAAAACTTTCAAAAGAAGATGCGATAACAGTGTAAGATGCCAGACTATTTACTGGAAATGTTTTCCTAAAAGTCTAGGACTGGATTATTGATGTATTGCTGCATCAGAGTCAGAGTGAAACCAGACATGTGTGTAAACATTTAAGCATTATTCACTCTTTATGAAAGTGTAAACAAAACGCACAAATAGAGGAGTGAAATCTGCAGCAGCTAAGCCTGATAGAAGGTCTGCATGTGTAGGCGGGATGTGATTTTCACTCGCCTTGTCTCTCTCATTCTGCCATTTTTAAAACGCCTTTTATCTGATAATGACTATTTATACACCTCTTGAGCTGGCTGCATGGGCTCGATGGAGACAGCGCTGATGATTCACAGCTGTTCGAGATCACCTTTTGTCAACCACCGCTTCGTTTGCCAATGGCTCTCCCTCTCTTTCCTTACCTGTGTGTTTCTCTTTGTACCCTGCTCTCTCCATCTCTTCTTTCCTGCAGAGCAATAATAGAAAGATCTGTGGAGTCTCTCTTTGGCTGCATGGGCGGAAGGACACGCTGACTCAAGGCCTATTCAGGAGCCAAAGATATCTATTTAAGGTTTCATAAGTCTCCAAGTCTGACTCACGACTGGCTGAAGTTGCAGCGTTGGTGTTTTAAGACAGGTAAAAGGATCACAGCTCCTTTAGCTTATCTCGCTGGCGAAAAGAAGATTCTGAAAGAAAGTTTGAGAAAGTTTCTTCTTTCAGATGTGAGATAAAAGAACACAGAAAGCATCTATTGGATTTATCAGAGCTTTGTAATCAAAATAGCAATCTTTCTGGGTTAGCAATGGATGGTTCTATCTAAAGTCATAATAAAGCCACAGCAAGGCAAGAAGATCCTGCAGGACTGGGCTACTTCATATACAGGTTTTCAATGCTTCCTTGCTCCAACACACCTGAATCGAATTAATGAGTCATTGTGCAGAACTTCATGGGCTTGTGGAGCCACTGAGTTTGAGTCAAGTAACTTAGAGCAGGAAAACATTGAAAACCTGCACAACTGCCAGCTTACTAGATTTTACAGTGTAAACCAAAACCACAGGATTGGGAATGGCCTTTATTTTTGTTTTAAATATAAATAAACAAATTATGTTTCCACCACCAGTAATTTTCCAATCAAACAGCTACACCTCTGAGCGCTAAGGTTTCTTCCACTCTCATACTCATCATGGTAAAAATCCATCATGGTGAGAGCTATGAGACTCAGATGTTTTCCCCCAATGCTTTGTCTGTAACTGGGACAACTCGCTGCTGCACGTGCAGCAGCCAGCTGTAACAGCACGCTGCAAATCCATCTGATTCACACATGAGGTTTTGTTTTTTTCCCTGTAAATTTTTTGAATTTGCATTTTCACCTCCACATGTAGGTCACACGCTTCTGTCAGTTACCAAATATAGATTTATTGTCTGTTGCATTGCAGATAGTTGCAGACATGTGAGTGTACCACAGATGGTTTCTTTTCAGTGGTTGTTGCTGAAAAGTTTAAGAAAGGTGAATTAACAAAACTAAGATGTGAAATGTAAATAAAGAAGGGACCCACTTTATGTCAAATTATACCAAAGAGTGATTTATGACCCCTGTCATCCAATGAGAAGCTGCCACGTCACAAGTGGGCGTGGTTTAATGAACCGGAAGTCCCTCCCCTTTGTGATCCAATCAGCGTGTGCCACGTCACGAGTGGGCGTATCTTAATGAACCGGAAGTCCCGCCCCCTCAGTGATCCAATCAGCGTGTGCCACGTCATAAGTGGGCGTATCTTAATGAACCGGAAGTCCCTCCCCCTCTGTGACCCAATCAGCGTGTGCCACGTCATAAGTGGGCGTAACTTGGGTGAGGGGCGGTCCCTGGACCACGTGATGTCCGGAAGTGACGTCCCTCCTCCCAGGCGTGGCTCTAAAAGTGACGTCATCCGTGGGCGGTCCCTGGACCACGTGATGTCCGGAAGTGACGTCATCCGGTGGCGGTCCCTGGACCACGTGATGTCCGGAAATGACGTATGTCCGTACGTCATACCTGGGCGGCATGTCCGGACATGTCTTCTGGACGTACGGCATGCCTGGACGGTGTGCCTGGACATGCCCGGACATGTCTTCTGGACGTACGTCATGCCTGGGCGGTGTGCCTGGACATGTTAGGGGCATGTCCGAACGAGTCTAGAGGTATAAAGAGGGGTCCCGGGGGGGGGGGGTAAGAAAATTAAAAAAACGTCTAAGAGAAAGAGTAATAAAATAAGGTAAAGAAAGTTTTGGGGAAAAAAAAAAAATCCCTTACCTTCTCCATATGCGTGTCACTCTGATGCAATCAGTATTTCTTCAGCGATGAGACGTGGTTTTTCGCCTTTGAGTCTTTTGGGTCTACTGGAAAAGAGCAAACTTATCATGGGAAATGCAAAAAGTAGTATAAACAGAGTTTACTGGGTGGGAAGAGTGAAAAAAGTTTTTTTTGCTGGCTGCAAAAATCCTCTCTGAGTCTGTTTGTATTTACACCCCCACTCTTCTACTGGCCCGTGTGACAAGCACCCCCTCTTGTCTGCAGCAGGCTTTTTACGACCCTCTGTTGGTGTGTTTTCAGTGACTTTCGCGTTGATAAACTATTGGAAAAAAGAAGAAGAATTAAACTATTATGATAAATGCAAAAAGAGAAGTAAAAAAAATAGAAGTGTTAGCAAAAATAAAAAGTGCTAATAAATGGATGGGAAAAGAAAAAACGTTTTTTTGCTCCTGCAGTCTGCAAAATCCTTTTCCCCCTCGGTGGTGGGACATGTGTTCTCTTGTTGGTCTGAAAGAAGAGCAAAAAAAAGCTAACTTATTATGATATTTGTAGAGTTTTAACTGATAAAACGAGTACCTTTTTTCTACACACGTCTATCTGCTGCTCATGCGTTTTGAGTCTGTTTTTTACTGAAGGAAGAGAAAAAAAGTTCCTTTAACTGTCCCTGTTTAAATCCTCTAACACCTGGGTTAACTTGCAGAGAAGTGGCAACAAGTTGTTAGCTGAGATAATACAAACAGAACATTCTTTCTGTCTCAAAGTAAGCTTTTATTGCTTAATGACCCTTCTTAATTGCTTAATGAGCTTCTGCAAACAACCTCGTGCATGTTACGTCACTTCTTGGCGACGCATCCTGTCTTTTACTTCACCTTTGGAAGTAAAATAGATTGTTTTCCTCTCTTTTTTTTTTTTTTTTCTCCAGAGACGCAAACCAACGCTTCTCGCGACGCGTCCCATGTAAAACAAGGTTAGTTTTTTTTTGGACTCTATTATTATTATTATTATTATTATTATTATTATTTAGAAATATATACAAATATGTCTTCTTGATACGTTTTCAGAAACACCGGACGCCGCTTCACACGGCGCTGCCAGTGTTGGTCAAGGTAAGTCTTTGAATCAGAATAGAAATGAAAATATTAATATTAATTAATTTTAATTATTATTATTTTATTGTTAGAAGTTCAAACGGAGGAGATCAGGACTTCTGCACCGACAGGCAACATCGGCACGAAAGTAAGCCCCACAAAATAAAAATAAATTTAAAAAAGATAACTTCTCATAGGAAGAAAAAAATAAATAAATAAAGTTTTATCCGAACTCTTATTTTTTTTGGGCTTCTCTCCACAGGAACTAGGCGCGCTCTTCCTGCCGGAAGGAGGAGACTCGGCTTTCAGAAACTACGTTGTAATAACATTGGTAACGTAGCATTTTATTTTATTAACATATCATTGTTTTATTAACAGAAGTTTTATATATCACCTATCTTTCGTTTTGTCTTGAAATGTAGCGCCGGAAAGACGGCGTAACCGCAGACGTCCACGTTGGACGTCTCTGACATATCGGAATCCGCTCAGCAGGAGGGATAATTACGAACGCCGAGGAGACACGCTGGAGACATTCCTGCATCTGAGCCGTACACTGTCTGAAGTTTTAACAACGCTGGGTAACATGCTTCAAAGGTAAGCTGTAAAGGTGTGACATTTTCTACTCCTGTACTATCATGGAAGAGATAAACAGATTGTTAGATTCACTCAATCAGATTCCAGCGGCGTTCGCTAACCCATCTATTCCGTTTCAAGCCGATCAACCCGTTCAAAATAGCGCGGATCCTGTACCGTCGGATTTTAACAACTTTGATTTAATAGATCACGCTCTTCTTAACCTACATCGGCCTTTGCATGACAATTTTAACACACAACCCATAAGTCTTCCTGGGACTGAGGTTGAAGAGATTTCACTCCCCGTACAAGATAGCTCTTTAGCACCATCCAGGGGACAAACCCGTCTCATCGCGGGAGAAGACCTGAGCGGTGCTGCTGAAGCTGCAGCTTCCCCTGACATTCTTCAGTTGAACGAACCTGTACAGTCTGGAGGAGGTATACGTGGGTCAGGAGAAGCTGCTTCGCTCAAAGCAGGTCGTCAGCTGTCCCGCGAGCGTTTCAATAATCATGAATTTAGACATACACTGAATCTGCCTGCCAGAGACATTCCAGACCTCTGTCAGTTTTACATCGATGTGCAGACGGGTATTGCGGAATTTGTTGATGAAGTTTACCCTCAGATTCATCGCGGCGACCTGGTCCAACTAGAAATACTGAGCCAGAACAGTCAGAATCATATATTATTACCCGTCACTGAGCCATCCCAGGGAGAGATAATGGATTTATTCGGGGATTTGCTAGACCAGATGGTACAGTCAAATGATAGTGTAGCTTCAGATTCTCGCCTAGAGCTTGTTGTGCAAATCATAACAAACCCTTCAGGCGGTGCTAAACGGAAACTTGAAAAAACAATAGACTGTGAAATTGTTCAGAAAAAAAGACGTCATCTGTACGTCGTGAACAATAGACAGGATGAGCTGTGCTTTGCGATAAACTTAGCCTTTCTAATCTCCCCACATTTCACAGATCAGCAGGCTGCGTCGTTTGGTACAGAACTGCAGCTTCAGGCAGGTCTGAATGCTAATTCGCCCGTCAACTTCAGCGACATTCGTAGATTTGAGGACATTGTCCAGCGTAAAATTATAATATTTTACAGAACAAAAGACCAGCGTCCCTTATCTAAATTTCAAACAGATTTCCCGGACCGAACAAATCCGCTGTTTTTTTTTCTCGCACAGAAACACTATTACGGGATTAAAAATATTGGAGGATTTATAGGGGGTAAATACATTTGCCACTTTTGCTATAAATCTTACAAAAACTCATACACGCACGCCTGTCCAGGGTTTTGCTCGGTATGCAACGTTTCTTCCTGCACTCAGGAAGAGGAGGCGTCTGAATTTTGTACGGATTGTAACAGAGTATGTCGCTCACATGCGTGTTTTTTGCGGCATAAGCAAACTAAACCCTGCTCCTCTGCTCAAACTGCTGATAGCATATGCTCGCTGATAAAACGCTGCAAAAAATGTCACACCACATACCGCGTGGCCAAAGGGAAGGCTTCTCACACCTGCCCTAAATTAAAATGCAACATCTGCGGCGAAAAATTAGCGGCCAAATCAGACCTCGATGTGCATCAGTGTTACATTCAACCGCTAACCCAGGATAAGAGGCAGGACAGTAATCTGATTTTTTACGATTTTGAAACATTCACAGACGCACAGGGTCAGCATGTACCATTTCTAGTCTGTACCAAAACGTTGAAGGGTGTCCGATGGGAGTCTTACGGTTTGGATTGCGCACGGCAATTTATCTTGCATTTCAGGAGACCGATGTACCGCGGATCTACTTTTATAGCTCATAATTCCCGCGGCTTTGACGGTTACTTGGTGCTGAATGCGATGCTTGAGCTTGGCCTGAAGCCCTCGCTGATTATGCAAGGCGCAAAAGTTCTCTGCTTTAGCGAACCTGATTTCCGAACGAGGTACATCGACTCACTCTCGTTTCTCGCCATGCGACTTAGTCAAATGCCAAAAGCCCTGGGCTTCGATGATTGTAGCAAAGGCACGTTTCCTCACAAATTCAGCTCGGAGGAGCATCTAAATTACATCGGTCCGTATCCACAAGCGTCTGATTACGGCGTGGACGGCATGTGTCAGCGCGAACAGGAGGAGTTTCTTAGCTGGTACACGGATGCGTGTAAAGGGGCCTTTAACTTTAAAGCTGAAGCTCTGCGTTACTGTCGCAATGACGTCGAGCTTCTGGCACAAGGATGCCTGAAATTCAGACAGCAGTTTGTCAGCGACACGAACGTGGACCCGTTCAGCACCGTAACAATAGCGGCAGCGTGCAGTAAAGTATTCCGTACAAACTTTCTGCCGGCTAAAACACTGGCTATCCCGTCCCCTGATGATTATCGACGGCAGTGTAAGAGTTTCTCAAACGCTTCGATTCAATGGCTCGAGTGGGTGGCGGCCGTCAGAAACATTGACATTCAGCACGCGTTAAAAGGCGGAGAAAAGCGGATCGGACCCTACTTTGTAGATGGTTATGCGCAGATTGCCGGTGAGCACTGGGTGTTTTCATACCACGGCTGCTTTTGGCACGGCTGTGCGTCTTGCTTTGACCCTCAGGGCATTTCTCCTATCAGAGGGCTTCCCTACGAGGAGCTTCGCAATGCGACTGAGCAGAGATCCCGCACGCTGGAGACAGTTTACGGCGTGCACGTCGTGGTCATGTGGGAGCACGAATGGGTAAAATTAAAGGCTGAAGATGCGACAGTGCGCGCGTTCATTGAAAACCTAAACATTCCAGAACCTCTCTCACCGCGTCAGGCTCTGTTCGGGGGACGGACGTGCGCCGTGAAGCTTCGGTACACAGCGGCGTCTGGTGAGTCAGTGCGCTACGTTGACGTGACGTCCCTTTACCCGTACGTCAATTATACATGCGCCTACCCGCTTGGACACCCAAAAATAATCAGGCGAGAATTTCTAGATCCGCATGAATATTTCGGCTTCATCAGAGCCGTGGTTCTTCATCAGAGCCGTGGTTCTTCCTCCGCGCGCTCTGTTCTTCCCTGTTCTGCCCTTTAAAACCTCGCGCGGAAAGCTCGTCTTTACGCTCTGCCGGACCTGCGCGGAAATCAACAATCAGTCGACCGCATGCGATCACAGCGAGGAGCAGAGGGCGCTGACAGGTGTTTGGGTTTCAGAAGAGTTTAAGAAAGCTCTGGACATGGGGTACAGAGTGTGCCAGATTACTGAAGTCTGGCATTTTGAGAGACACGACGATTCCATCTTTCAGGGCTACATTCGCACCTTTCTTAAAAACAAGCAGGAAGCGTCCGGTTATCCGACTGACGCGGCGGATCAGGCGTCCCGTGAAGCATACATCTCGGATTATCAGACGCATCAAGGTATCCGGCTAGACCCTGAGAAAATCGAGGTTAATCCCGCAAAACGTCAGATAGCTAAAATCTCACTGAACTCCTTCTGGGGTAAATTTGCTCAAAGGAGCCATTTGACTCGGACCTCACTGGTCACTGATGACGAGGAATTTTTCCACTATGTGTTCTCCGGCATGTACAACGTGGAATATCTTTCCTTTCTGAGTGAAAAAACAGCCATGATTCAGTGGACATACCACGACCGCGTCATAACTCCTCCAGGTAAAACCAGCAACGTCTTCATCGCAGCGTTTACCACCGCTTACGCGCGCCTGAAATTGTACAGTTATCTGGAGCAGCTGGGGAACAGGGTTCTGTACACAGACACTGACAGTTTAATCTATGTCGTGGGAAACGGTGAGACGGGTCTAGAACTCGGACGTTTTCTAGGTGATTTGACGGATGAGCTGGACGGCGACAGCATACAGGAATTTGTTGCCGCCGGGCCTAAAAGTTATGCGTATCAGACCCGCGAACGCCAGAAAGTTGTCATGAAAGTTAAAGGGATTACGCAGACGCGCGATTTCGCGACGCACATAAACTTTGATAGTATCAAAGATTTAGTGGAGGGCTTTCTAAATGACGCCGACAGCGCAGGGCACATCACCATCCCACAGCACACGATTTGCCGTGATAAAACAAACTTCAAACTCAGGAATCTTTCATATCAAAAAAAATTTAGGGCCGTGTATGATAAGAGAAGACTTTTTCCTGACGGTTCTACTCTGCCTTTTGGTTACTAAATAGGAAGAAAATGTCACACTTTTCAGCACCTGATGAAGCAGAGGCCTTTGAGTACAGACTCAAAACTCCATTTTCATGTTTGTTAACAGGTCCGAGTTCCTGCGGGAAATCCCATTTTGTAAATATTGTTTTGAGAAACTGTGAACATGTCATGGATAAAGTGCCAAAAAATATTGTTTGGATTTACAGCTCTTTCCAGCCCATGTATGCTGAATTGCAGAAATTGAATAAAAACATCAAGTTTGTTCACGGTCTGCCAAATTCACGAGGAGTTGTTTCCTTCTGATCAGACGCACTTGCTTATTCTGGATGATGTCATGTTCCAGGCCTCCGAACATCCTGAGGTGGTGAAAATTTTTACAGAGTACCGACATCACCGAAACATGAGCGTTTTCATGCTAACTCAAAACCTTTTTCATAACAGCCGGGCCATTAGTTTAAACACAAACTATATGGTGCTTTTTAAAAATCCTTGGGATAAATTACAGCTGAAAATATTAGCTCATCAAGTTTTCCCATCACAGAGAGCCTTTTTTCTGCAGAGCTTCGAAGATGCCACCAGAGAGAACCACGGTTATTTATTGCTGGACCTGACAGCCACCTGCCCAGAACAGTACAGACTGAGAACGGGGATACTCCCCGGTCAGTGGCCTGCCCTTTACATCCCCAAAAAGTAAATAATAGATCATCATCAAGATGTCAGCGCGCATAAAACGGAATGCGGGTTTACTCAAAGCTCTGTATCATGCAACCCCTCGCCGGCGTAAGGAGATCCTGAAGCACTGCTCATCAGACTTTCTCCAGGCTCTGAGTGAGATTGCTTTAAATCTTTTAAAGGGCAACATTCCACTGTCGTCTTGCCAGTACAGAAAGCTTAAAGGTCAAAAGAAAATTATCAGATTGCTGGCCGATAAGAAAGCAGGGATAAACCGTAAACGGACGGTTTTAAGTAAGCAATCTGGAGGATTTCTATTACCGCTGCTCTCCGCAGCCGTGCCAATTCTGGGTAATATTTTAGGTGGAATCATCAGAAGGTAATCATGTCATCGCAGAAAATGTTTCTCATCACGCCTCAACAGTTAAACCGTCTAACCCGCTCCAGACCAGGGGAGAGTATTCGAGATAAGGCTGAAGATGATCTGGATGAAAAAATGAGAGCTATATTAAACGAACCCGGCTTGGGTTCTTATTAAAAGATTAAGAAATATAACTCTCTGTTACAGAGATATCTCACCCTAATCAAACAAGGTCAGCAGGGTGAGCGAAGCGTTACTCTGACTTTACAAAACGACGCTGTCAGTGAGCGGCTGACCAGCGGACATCCTGCGGATCAGCCTCTGACCAGCGAGCGTCCCACCGGTGAAAATACTAAACAGTCGGACTTGGATGAAACTGCCGGCGAAGTCATTAAAAACTTGCCCCCACGCGACCGCCGAAATGCTGAGTACATTATGAAGAAATTAAGCGAAAGCGGTGGAAGCTGGACTGTGAGAGGGGAATTTATTCACCGGGGAAAAATAATAAAAGGTTCGCACATGATCGACTTACTGAAAAACCTGACTCAGTCTTTTAAAAAAAAAAAAATCTCAAAGTCAACGGCCGAGAGGCTGGATGGATTTTCTAAACAGCTTGCGAGAGATTAACGTTCCTGTATCCACCGTGACAAATCCTGACGCGCGCGAGCAGTACCGCCTTCTTCTCCAGAAAGATGAAGATTTACCGGAAGCGGTAAACGCAGGTTGGGAAGCAGGGAAGAAGCAGAAGAAGACTAGAAAATTAACTTTATCCCCGCGCTGGGTTACGCCGGAGCAGAAAGAAAGCGGACAAGTTTCCACAAGACTGCGGAAAATTCGTAAGCCGCCTGCTTGGATAAACTTTTCCTCGTGAAACAGAAAAAAAAAAAAACCCAGAACGATTTGTTTTGTCTTTCTCAATAAAATCTTTATTCATCACATTTTTTTGCATCATACTTTTTTCATACACACTGAATTAACAAAGTCGGTAACAATCTTTAAACATTTGTAGAGAGCAAGTCCCGTGATTAAAACATTGTGACCGTTGATTTCCGATACAGCGTTGATACTGCTTTACAAAGTTAGTTACCTCCAGGTCATTTTTTAACACGTCGTCGGTATACAAAGATAAAACTTGTTTATAAGAGAATCCCCAGGCACGGTGACAGAGATAATAAACGCAGTGTTGTCCGCAGGCTGTAGACAGAGGATGCTGAAGCTGTAGAGTGTGATAAGATATCTTATGTGAGCGGTCTTCCAAAAACTGCAGAATGCTGGCTGGGTAGTGAAAAAATGTGGGACTGAAACCGTAAGAGTCAAAAAAAGTCGACGTTCCATCCGCCTCCAGGGTAAGACTAAGCCAGTGCTCTCCGGGTTTATGCGAAGGATGCGTGTTGACTATAAAATAGCAGGGTGGCTGAAGCTCGCTACTCAACGAATGTAATTGGTCGGAGGCCCACATGCCACAAAATAAATTTTTCCCCAGCATGCGCTGTAAAAGACTCTCCAGCTGATGGTTATTCATTCTGTTTTTGTTTTTTTCAGTTTTAATAATAATCCACCAGCACCTGTCTTTTCGAGTTGATCTCCAGAATAGAGTCGTAGCAGGCGTACACAATCAAAGTCGTCGTGTGCGGAAGAGGCACCCTGAATCTCATTTCCAGCCTCAGACTACCGCTGGAGATGGGTGACAGGGCGTCGCTGTCCTCGGTGGCGTTCAGATTAAAGACAAACAATGAGTAGCCCTGATTAAATTCAGTTCGGTCGATGCTCAGCGGTAAATCTTTAAGATGTCTCCCCGTGGCTATAAACATGTTGTAAAACTCCCTAACCGAGATTCCCTGGTTGAATTGAGGCTGGAAGGCCTTGGCGGGAACCTGTCGGCCGTCCTGGCATAAGGCTAAATATTCCACGTCGTTATGGATGAAATTAAACGGGGAAAGATCTCTTCTTCCTGTGAATGCCTCGTGGTGTACCATCCCCAGCACCACGTATTTTGGCACGGCCCCCAGAAACAGATTCTCCTGGTTAGAAATTCTGGAATTTTCCGGAATAGAATAAGTTTTCACCGTAACTCTCTGGATGGGGTAGAGGGCGTGACCTTTCAGTAAGGCCGCTGAATGACCTAGCCGCACAGCGGGGGAAACGGCTACTTTCTTGACAAACAGGGAGGCCCCCAAGATTTTCAGACGGAAAGTGGAGTCCCTGGCTGCTGTGAGACAGAAATGGTCGCTGGCTCTGGTTAATTTTATCCTCAAATCCACCGAGTTCAAAAGCAGTCTTTCGCAGAAAAATATGTCTCCGTGGAGGGCCCCGAGCAGATGCAGCTCGCTGGAATTCGCTGTGAGGGCCGCTCTCTGATTTAAACCCCTGTTTGGTCCGTTATTTGTGACGATGGAGTCAATAGCCCCGGCTGTATCTTTCATGAAAAGCCCCGCTGAAAATTGACTCTTGAGCGTGTCCTCTGAGAAGTTCAGCAAAGTTTCAATCATGGAGCGGTAAGGATGCGTTGCGCTGCTCTGCGAAATCAGTCTATCCCCGAGGATGACGTCGCATTGGCTGAAGATCGTATTCAGAGCGTAATTGATGAGCCCCACCTGAGCGTCGTCGGCCAGAACGGTGTGATCCGCGTTAGTAATCCGAAGCCGTAGATGAAGTAAAGTGTCATTTAAATCCAAATATTTCTCCCCATCACCGGGAATAAAAAACTCAATAGGACCGCCGTCTGTAATGGCTGAAAGAGGAGAAATTTCAGTGTAGGTTTTATCCTCTATAGACAGCTGCGTCATCGGGGCCGAAAATAAATCTAATTCAGAAAGGGTGCACTCCGACGATTTCTGATGTAAAAGAGCCATGACTACGTGAAAAATTATTTATTTATTTTTTTAAAATATGTCCGTGCTCCGAGCGACCTTCCTCTCTCGGGCTCTGCCGGCAGCGACTGATTTTCTCCTGGCGGGAGCTTTGCGTTTTTTAGCGGTGCGCAAACGCTCACCCGGAGGACGTCTCTTCGGTCTGCGCGAGAGTACCATGATCCCTCCTGATCCCTCCTGATTAGCGGGATTCATAATTTTCCCCATTGTGTGGCTCACCACGTCGCTAGCTATCTTCTTTGCCGCTGATTTTAGATGAGGCTTGGCTATGGCGAAACCTTTTTTAAACAGAGGGGTAACGAAACGGAACAGTTTGGAAAAAATGGATCCTACTCCGCGGCCGTACATCACCGGCGCTCCGTAAAAACCGGGTAGGGATCCCCCTACTTGACCCTCATAATAATTTACGAAACGATGAGGATCTTGTCTCAGAGCCATCTTTATTTATTTGACGCAGCCGGTTTAAAGTGCAGCTTCACTATGCTCTTTCCGTACACAAAGTTTACGGGTCTGTCGCGGTCAGTTTTTATTTCTATCCGTATGCTTTTCACGTAACTTTTTGACACGCGAGCGTAATGCACTGTATTATATCTAATGCTCACAATGTCCCCGTATTCCCCGCTAACATTCACGACAGCCAGCAGCGGTACGTAACTGTCCCCCACCGCTTGGTACTGAATAAGATCGGTGTAGACAAAAAAGTTATATATCCCAGTTCTCAGGTCGCTGGGGTGAGGAGAAGAGCGGTTGGAGATAGTCCACCAATCATTCGCTTTTAAGCCTAGCATGTATGCTAAGGGCCTGTAACCACGGATTTTATATTGACCGTCACCTTTAAAATCGACACACTTTGTCACAGCATTGTATGAAACGTTCGCCGTGGGCATGTATCTTCTTAAGGCAGGCTGAATCTGATCCAGCAGCTCTTTTTGCCGTGCGTAATACCCTCCTCGGCTAAATTTTACGCTCACCAACGTTTGCGTTTGTGATTTTCGGGAACCTTTTTCCGTCTGTTCATCTTCCGATACTTTCATGAGCTCGAAAAATGCAGCGTCCGGTTGGAGATTATACCACGTGTGCGGGTAGACGATCTCGCACAGACCCACGAGCCACTCGCCGCTCAGCTCAATGGGTTTTGCTAAATCAACAGTATAGCTGGAACTCGTGTTATCTTTAAACACGTCCTTACTAGAGTTGGACGGCAGCGTCACGTAAAATCCGTCTCGATGTAATAGATCCATATTGCTGAATGCTTGAACCTCAACGTACGCAGGTTTTTACATTCGTTAGGTCCGAGGTTTTAACCCAGCTGTTGAATTTCTCCGGCCAGTTTTTCCAGCGTACTAAAACTTGTTTTTCACCCCCGATCGTTCGCCGTTTTAAAACCTCCTCTACCTGATACGTTCTGTCTTTACCAATCTTTACTTTCTGCAGCTCGGCTTCATAAAAGGACCCGTCGATGGACTCTCCGTCGTAATCTTGGAGTTTGTACACGGGCGGGGTGCGTGGAATGCACTCTGCTACCGAGAAAACCTCATCCGTAAAGCTCTGCTCATATTTTTTATCAAACACTCCTCGCAGCTTTGATATTCTAACCAGATCTCCCTTCTTGAATTTCATCTTGCTAGCCTTTGTAACATACCTTGCTCCGTACAGGTTTCGAAAGACTTGAGAGGCGGTCTCATCAGTCACCTGCATGGGGGTCATCTTTATACTTTGGTGATAGCTGTGGTTATAACTTTTCACCAAATCTTGCAGGACATCTATGTAACGTTTGGTGTTGTTGGCGGTGAAATATTTCCACATTCTTCCTTTCAAAGTGCGATTGAATCGTTCAACCACCGATGCTTTGAGGTCGCTAGCTGTGGCAAAATGTGTAATTCCGTGTTTCTTCAACAAAACTCTTTGAGTTGAAAAATTGTTGAAAAATTCTTTACCAGAATCCGTCTGTAACTTTTTAGGTACGCCGCTTTCTTCAAATACGGATTCGAAAGCTCTCACCACCTCCACCGCTGTTTTCTTCTTCAAGACACGTACGAAAGCCTTTCTTGAAAACACATCTATGACCGTTAATAAATAATTAAAATTGTCGTTATGTTCGGCTAAGGCCCGCATATCGCAAAGATCTGCTTGAAATTGGTTCAAAGCCCGTGGGACAAAAACGATATTTCTGGTAAAATGGATTCTGGCAGGTTTATGCAGAGTGTAAGCGTCTTGTTCGGATAGAAAATCTCTGACATTATCAATTCCGACTTTTTCGCCCGTTTCATCTTGCACGCCCGTCTAAGTCGATCTATTCCTCCGAAGCTGCCTGGATGCTCAGGGTTGTAATACACTTTTTTCATGATCCTTTTCTCCTTAACCATCCTGTCCTCTAAGTTTTTACTGAATAAAAGAAAAAGTCATGAGAGCTCTTCTTTTATGCCATTTCTTTATTTTTTTTTTTTTTTTTCATTCAACATCATAATAATAAAAACCTAAGAATAAATGATGGTGAAGACTTGCTCTATAATGGCGTCTTCCAAGTGACTATGAATAATATGTTGCAAACTTTTCAATTCAGACGTGATATTTACACTCAGATTGTTTTTCACACAGTAACACATCACATCGACAAACAGAGCATAAAGTGTAAATAAATGAATAGGTGATACAACAACACAAACTCTTGTCCATTCCCTGACAATGTTTTCAAAAGTCTCTGACATCCCAGATGCATCGATACACGCGGTACATTGTACAATCGTCTCCCAGGGTGTCAGGATCGAGTGAGAACGGACTTGGTGTAAAATGTTTTCCAGTCTTTGAGTTTCTAACTTTACGGTAAACTTCTCCGCACCTTTTTGAGTTAAAACTCTGTTTTCGATGACTCGCTCCAAAACATCCATCAGCCAGTAGTCAATGACACACTCCTCCGCATATTTAGTTAGTTTCCTCCAGTAATTTCCCATATTTTTTTTCCGCCTTCTTTATTAACTTTTCCAATACTCACTCAGCATTAAGAGCTGTCCTATTTTAACAGGATCCTGCTCAATCAGATCGTCTAACATGCTGTAAAGGTCCTCAATCTTCTTCACCGATCTCAGTTCGTATAAAATAGTCTCCGCTGCAGTTTTTACTCTGCCGTCATCGGAATTAATGTTGCGAAGGGTCAACAGATGCTGGATGGCTGGAATAAAACGAGGAGTGCATAGCCCTCGTATGATGCCGTGAAAGTTGTCTCGGTAGTAGTCGTCCTCCACCGCCTCTAGACAAGGATGCTCTCTCTGGCTAGGATGATTGATCTCGCAACCGTAGCAGTTAGCTCGTCGAAACTTGTGAAGGGTCATCGTGAGCAGATGGAGTACCGCTGTTTTCACAACTTTAATGAAGGATGAAAACACCCATCCGTCCGGCTCATCATCGTTGCCATCCGTGCTCCCCTCGGACGGGGTCGGGGAAGTCGGCGGTGTGAGTACTGACTCGCTCAGCCACGTAGCCAGAGGCCTCGCCTGCTGGGAGTCCTCATACCCCTCATCCGTGGAGACTGAATCCTCCAATGCGCCCCTCGACTCCTCCGCGGAGGAGGGCTGGTGCGGCTGCTGGTGCTCCATCTCGCTCTGGAGGACTCTCCACCCCATCACCGATGTCATTCGCGGTGGCTGCAGAGGTCGGCTTCAAGAGCATGGTTGTCAGACGTCTCTGGCGCAGGGTTGGCATCTTGGTTCAACAGTGTTGACGTACATTCATGCGGTCTACTTATATCATGCTAAGGGGGGGCTTCCTCCAGCACACATCGAAGGTCCAATGAGAAAAGATTGGAAAAGCAAAAAGGGGCGTGGTCTACAAAAATAAGGTTTTTTTCACCGCTAACGTGTCTTTCCAATTTCGACACTCGCGGAAAAGGGAGTCAAACTTGTCCTTCATTTCTTCCACCCTGCTCACCCAGGATTCGCTCGGCAAAACTAACACCGGTCTAAAAACACCGCATTCTGAATTAAAAGACTCCAAAACAAAGTCCTCTTGACCCATGCGCTCCCCGGAGGAGCGGAAGCTGGCTCGGAAGAACCACCGACTTGAGGCGCTGGTTTTTGACTGCCATATAGCGCTGTAACGAGGGATTCTTTGGCTCTCTGTAAATAATTCCCTTCTCGATCGTTTGGCTGGAGTAGCGAATGCCTGATCAGCCTCTTCTTTTTCTTCTGCTTCTTCCCCACCTTCTTGTTCTTCTTCTTCTTCTTCTTCTTCTACCAGAGAATCCCGCTCAATCTCTGAGCTGCTGCGCGGCACCACCATTTTTAAGACAGCCCAGTCTCCTGATGTCAGTGAAGCGACATTCGCTAAAGGCCCAAAACTTTCTCCATCGCACGCCTGGTACAGGCAGAGCTCACCGGTTTCATACTTGAAATAATACCCCCAGCTTCCACGCACTCCGTATGCAGCAAGAGACCATTCATCCCGCAGAGATTTGAATGAACGCTGCTGGACCCGCTGGACATACACAGTACTTTTTGCAGGAGCTCGAGGAATTAAACCGTTGTCCTCATAGACGGTCACTGCCGTTTCGCTAATCACAGACGGCGGCGGTGTAGCATTCAGCCTGATTCGATTCTCTTCATTTGCCATATTGCAGGTCCAAAGAGCTGATTCTCTTCTCTGCTGCTCCATTTCTTTTTTCTTTTCCTTTTCTACCCCAGTAAGTAAGTAAGGGTTCTTTTTTTCCCCCCGGACCCCTCTTTATACCTCTAGACTCGTTCGGACATGCCCCTAACATGTCCAGGCACACCGCCCAGGCATGACGTACGTCCAGAAGACATGTCCGGGCATGTCCAGGCACACCGTCCAGGCATGCCGTACGTCCAGAAGACATGTCCGGACATGCCGCCCAGGTATGACGTACGGACATACGTCATTTCCGGACATCACGTCGTCCAGGGACCGCCACCAGATGACGTCACTTCCGGACATCACGTGGTCCAGGGACCGCCCACGGATGACGTCACTTTTAGAGCCACGCCTGGGAGGAGGGACGTCACTTCCGGACATCACGTGGTCCAGGGACCGCCCCTCACCCAAGTTACGCCCACTTATGACGTGGCACACGCTGATTGGGTCACAGAGGGGGAGGGACTTCCGGTTCATTAAGATACGCCCACTTATGACGTGGCACACGCTGATTGGATCACTGAGGGGGCGGGACTTCCGGTTCATTAAGATACGCCCACTCGTGACGTGGCACACGCTGATTGGATCACAAAGGGGAGGGACTTCCGGTTCATTAATTCTCATTGGATGACAGGGGTCATAAATCACTCTTTGGTATAATTTGACATAAAGTGGGTCCCTTCTTTATTAATGTATTCACAAGAAACTTTCAGGATAGGTAACATCAGGAAGTTAATCGGGACCACAAGGCTGGATTGTCTTTGAGAAAGATAAACACAATGCAATGCAAATAAAATAGGAAGAAAACTAAGGATTTTTTATTCATTTTTGGAAGTAGCCTATGGAAAATTGTATAAGACCTTGAATCTATTGCTGTTAATTTTTTTTTATCTTAACTATTCTGCACATTTATGGCATTTTTGGTTAAGTATTTAGTTAAAATGTCAAACCACTTCTGAGGAACAGTTTCTGCAGGATTATGATCACACCGGAGGAACAAAACTGCCTTGCTTTGGAAAGTGCGTGGGCTGAAAGCCTGTGACACAGAACACATTATTATACTGTACACACAAGAGCACACACTCACATATGGAGAAGGAGCTCAAAACACAGAGTCTGAAAACAAGGCTCTTCTGACTTTCCCCCTACTCCAGACATTCTTTCCCAGAATTCCAGAGAGCGTGGGTGGGTTTGCAGATCCCAGTGACATGAGTGCTGATTTTAACAGTGGTGAAGCATGTTAATGAAAACCACACAAATGTCTGATGTTGTTCATTGTCTAGTCACTGATTAGAGCTTTATGCTATCCTTGAATCCATCCTTGAATATGATGTGTACACATAGTACATACAAATCTTTCTGCTTTCTGATAGTGATATTCATCTAGCATCTGAAAAGGGAAGCTAAAAATCTTTAGCTTGACACTCTAAATATCTTCATAATGAAAAGGATTTTTTTTTTAAAATAAATTAGAAATGTGTTGTTCATAGCCCAAACTAATGTGCATGTGGTCTTATTTTACCTTTCAAAGTGAAACCTTGACAAGCTGTCTTTGCATTTTATGCTAATGTGTTGTTGAAAGGTGGAAAAAAACTATAAACTTCATGACAAAGTGGAGGAAGCTAAAAGAAAAATGTTAGATCAAAACGTAAGGACATATGCATTTAGTGGATTATTACTTTGTTATGACATTGTTGTGAGGCTATAAATCTTATACTATTATAAGAAAAATGCATTTGTGGGATGAGCAACATAATTCTGTGTGTGGGTTGTGCCCGTTTAATTATAATATATATATATATATATATATATATATATATATATATATATATATATATATATATATATATATATATATATATATATGTATATATATATGTATATATATATATATATATATATATATATATATTTCACCATATATTTTTCACCATCTGCTTTTAAAGACTTGCGCCTTAAAAAATACCTGGAGTAACTGTAGATTCATGAAAACTGCCAATAGAGCCATGATATGTTGTCTAGGCTCAGTTTCTAAGATCTCCTGAAACCAATTTGTTGAGAGGTTTTTACTGGGATTTGGTTCATAATGACAGCAAAAAGTCATTCCTGTTTTGATTTGCTTTGCTTTTGTCTGGTTTGATTTGTTGCTTCTGATAATTTTTTTTGTCATTGCCTGTTTCCTAAGCCAGAGAGGAATACAAACATGGAAACTTTATAGAAGGTAAAGAGAGATATACAGAGCTGGAAAGTGTAATGGTGAAAGTGGTCAAACTGGGAGGAATGGCACGGCAGTGGAAATGATAGCATGGGTGGCTTGTAAGAGTGTGTGTGTGTGTGTTTGTAGCCTCATGTGTGAGAGTGCCTGTGCCCTTTTTCACCTATCTGCTCCGAGAGTGTGCTTGTGCACTGTGAAAGTGTGAGCGTGTGGGGCAGGGGGATGCATGTGTGTGTGTGTGTGTGTGTGTGTGTGTGTGTGTGTGTGTGTGTGTGTGTGTGTGTGTGCGTGTGTGTGTGTGTGTGTGTGTGTGTGTGCCGGCCTTTGCAGTTTTGGACTCTGAAACATGATCTGCTAGGGCAATAGGAAATGGCTGTAGAGGATGAGGGGGAAGCAATGTGACATGAGACAGGTGGGATGGAAGGATGGATTGAGGTGGAAGAGATGAAGGGGGGGGGGGAGACTGCTGTCAACACGCTGTCGCCTGAGGGTAAGACGGACAGGAACCGTTAGCAAAGGATGAGCAGATGTGCCAAGTTTAGCCCCACAACTCCCCCCTTCATTTTCTTAGCCAAATATCCAGTGGGAAGTGGGGCAGTGGTGTTTTATACTGACCACACAGCCAGATGTCTTGTTAAAACTCATTCACAAAACAAAAATGGCATTTTTAGCACCCATGTGTTTGGAGAATTAGGCATTTTCATTTTTCTGTAGTGTATGGAAGTTGATACATTTCAGCCCTTGTTCAGATTTTCAAAAGGATCATTTTGGCCCGTGCTATGTTTTAAAATAAAATTTTTTTTTAAAAATCCCCATGGGTTGGCAACAATAGCTACTGCAACTAAACAATGCCACCGCAAGCTAGTATCTGGAGCCATGCTACAACACTATACAGTCTCACATGTCAGCCAAAACCGTAGTTGGTGTGTTATTGTTCCATAATTCTTAGTGATATCTGGATCTCATTTGTAATTGGTTGTTTTATTCTACTGTACTGTACTGAAAAATGTGTGGAGGCACAATCAGTGTTTTCACAACTCCTACTGGTGATGGCAGAGAAAAAAGTTTATTTAACTGTGATGATGCAGGAGGATTTTGTCATCCAAAGTCTGATTAATCAGATCATTTATACATCAGTTTTAATCATCTCAGATAAAGCAAGTAAACAAAACTCAGTTTGAAGAGCTTAAGATAGTTATTTAAAAGGTTCAATAATGTAACATGGTAAACAGTCTCGTAGGTTTGTATTTAATGCATGTTATGAGACAATGGCTGCTCACATGCATATATCATGGGTATATGTTATTGAATTTTATTCTTGATGAATTACAATAATGTAACACAGACAGGACTTGACTGTTGTTTGTGCTTTTTCACCTGACAGCAGTACAGAGTACTTTTTGGAGTCCTTGGAAGTCGTGTTGGAGGACACCCCTTCTGGGGACTGCCACATTCCACTGAGGGGCTTCATTGTTCCCAATAACAGTGAGACCTGAAGGGATATTGGGAGGAGCCTCCCCCCACCCACAGTTAAAAAACATGTAGTGTTTCTTCTTTATTAGACTTCTGTGCTTGTCATGAATTAGCCATCACAAACACCATGTTTGAGCATGAGAGTGTCCATATGTGCACTTGACACCAGGATACTCGAGGCTGCAAGTTCAGTTATCGACTGGAATCGTATCATCAGACTTGGGGCTGAATGTCTTTGACACTGATGAAGTCTGGGCTTTCTTGCTCAGACTGCTGCTCCTGGGACCCCACCCTGGATAAGTGGCAGAAAATGGATGGATAAATAAAATAAAAATGCAGAAAATAAAATGACAATAACAGTTTTTTATTATGTATTAATTTTTCTGTCATTGACCATTTAGTTTGCACTTTTAAGGAAAACAAAATCTAACCCTGCTTGCACCTCTGGTAAACTAGTATCAGACAAAGGAACATATACGATACATTACAATGCTCAACCATAAATACTTAATAACAGCTGGATTGATTCAGTACTACTGCTAGCAAGCTAACCATGCCGTGTTAGGTAACACTTAAAATTTCACACTATTGTAGGGGGACAAAATAATTTATTTTTCTAAGCAGATTGGTTTGGTTACAATGAACTATCTTTGGTTTGCCAGTGTAGTTCAGTTCAGCCAGTCTGAAACCAGTCAGCAGGGATTCTCTTTGTGCCAGTATATGCCATAATTTTGAGACCTTATTTTATCATTCATTATTTTGATCATTTGTGTTTGGTTGTGTCATTAATTTTAAATTTTATAGATAAATTTACATACTCAATATTTATTCATGTATTACTTTGACATAAACTGAAACACGGTAAGTTAAATTGATCAATTTTCTATTATGTTTTGAATCAAAACCCCTGTAACCGTAATGGAAGAGCGGATTTCTGCACAACGGCTCACTCCAGGCTTGAGATAAATCCGACCACATGCCAGTGAACATGAAAGCCTTTGCCATGATCCAGCCATATGCGTTTCCAAATCCCAGTATGGCCTGCCCTGTCACAGTGACCACGCTATGGTGATGAAGGTGCTGATGAGGTCTGCCAAGTCCATCCACATTCTTATCTAAAATTAGCCCCAGTAGTTTCCTGTGCCCTTTAATCCTTGGCTTTCAAGCCACCAAAGGCCAAGCTACAGACAGGAAGAACAGCCACAAGAGCCCCTAGGGTGCTTGGCATGCCGGACATACTGCTAGCCCTATCTGTCAATCAAACTTCTGCCATGACATCACAGCAGCCCATTCTAAGAATAAAAACTTCCCAGACTCAGCTATAATTGGGTTTAAGTTTGACTGGTGATATCTATGCTGTTAGTGATATATGTACCTTCACCTTCAGGTTTATATGTCAAACAGCTCTTATTGAGTCCTTATGTTCTGAAGCAGTTTCATTCTACAGAGGGGCACACATCCCACTGAACTGTACTTTTACCTCTCACTGCCTTCCAGTAATGTCAGAATACTGCAGTGTACAACAGAACCAAGCACACCACCGACCAACGTATGTTAAATGAGTCAGAAATTACTTAAATCTCAGTGATTGCGCCGCTGCTGTTATAGTCCAATTCATTTAATGAAAAATAGAAAGCTGTGAGATTATTTTGAGCATGTAGGCCCCACATACAAGAATACCCCCCCCCCCCCCCCCCCCCCCCCCCCCCCATCCTCAACCTATCCAGTACTGTTTGTCACAGTTAGTTTGTATCCAGTAGAAAGAAAATATCACCTATAAAGGGACAGAGCTGGCACCTCCTGAAACAACAGGAGTCTTTTTATAAACCATTTCCGTCAGGATATGACTGTGCACGTTTTAATCCTTTGTTATCTGGCCAATGATTCACTCATTTTGCTGAGCCTGCCTGTCAGGTTCTGCTAAAATCTTAAAATAGACATATAAAAAGTATATCCTTTTTTACTATTAAGTACTGACCACTTACAAAAGTCCACAAAAAGGAGAAAACGGTGCAATGATGTGTGTCCAAACTTAAGTAGACGTAGAATAAAAAGAGTTTGTGCATTGCTAACAAGTTTTAAAGTCAATATTTGGCATGAACTTGAATATTCTTGAGGTCTGGGCTTTAGCTAGGATTTGTCTCTCCATCAGACCTGTTGCCAGTGATTGACAGTCCAGTTATTGTGTCACTTAACATACCTCAACCTTTTGTCCTATTTCTTAAAGATTCATTTTCAGAGCCCGTTCTTCTGCTGAAAACAGTCTTTTAGACTTCCCACTTCTTCTTTTGTCTTGTGGTTGTCCAGTTTCTTCAAATATTTAAAGACACACACGACACCATATTAAATTTTGCCATCTTTTCAGCGAATAGCTCTGGGAATAGTTTTGTTATTACAGAATTACATTTTAAGCGAGTCAAACTGTGGAGAGAGAAGTGAGATCAAACTATATGTGCAGCTAAAGATATCATTATGAATGGCTTTTTCACTAAATCACCAAATGAATTAACAAATTAAGCTGGTTCATTCTTTAAGTTATGTTTTTATGTGGTTTGTTAAGCAAAGAAAAAACAGCAAATATCCAAAGAAAATCTTTGAAAGATCTTTAGAAACTGTCGCTAACTGTTGTTAGCCTGAAAGCATGAAAGTTTGCATCCTTTGGATTAAAAAAATATAGAAATGAGGGATGCTCATGGTTTTTTCACAGTATGTCTTGTGCTAACATAAAGGGGCGGTTGCAGGTCTTAATTAACTAAATGTAGAGAAACCCAGCATGGTGTAGCTCCTCCTTACCCACATACTGACTGCACCTTAATAGTTACCATGAAGAAACACTCAGCAGTAATTCCCTCTAAGGCTGCTGTTTGTACTTATTCCTACAGTTTGAAGGCTTAACTTCATGACAAGAACACACTTGCACACATATAAAAGCATATATTAAAGGCTTAGCTGGCAAAAGAAATTGAGCAAGAGTCAGTCTTTGAAACCTTGTTAAAACCTGGAAATGTTTCCTCAGTGAACTGCTTTGTTCTTCCTGAACACTGCAGAAGGTTAACTAGTGTTACACACTCTGCCACTGCTGTTAATCAGCATGTTTAGGAATGCAGAGCATGCGAATTGTTGCAAAGCAAGTTAATGCTCGCGTGAGAGGACCAACCCCCCCCTCACCCTTGCACAATAAAGATCATCTTATACTGAGCCTCCAGGTCTTAGCAGGTACATGCCGCTCACTCTCACAATCAAATAACACAACATGCAAGTACTTTCCGCTCCTTTTCATGGCTGAACACACAGGCCCCGTCTCCAGTGGCAACCTGGTGTGTGTTTGTGTATGAACTCAAAGCCCTTGCAACGCCTGGAAAAACCAATTGGTCTGTTTGCACCTGTTCAGTAGCTTCTTCTTTTTTCTTTTTTTTTTTTAAATTTGGGTTTGTCACAAAGAACAGAGTGTTCACGATGCCCTAACAACACAAGCATCATGTGACAGGAGATGCAAACTCTGAGCTGGGCAGTAAACAGGGAATGTCCTGAATGCTGCAGTTAACAGAAAGTGAGAGCTTGGCGGACAGACTCGTGATTCACAGCAACTGTTTCTGTGGTCGTGACTCGGCCTGCTGGTTAGCGCGCAAATGTGAGGAAACACTTACATAAATGTGTTACTGTGGAAGCAGACAAAACACCGACATGTGTGTCAAAGAAAATTAAACAGGCAGAAGAAGCAGAAAGTGTAGACAAAATAGCAATTTATTAATAACTTATATTTTCTTTACATTCGTAAGAGACGAGTTTGGAGGGGGTGGCAGAGGTCACCAAGATGACCTCCCCCTGAAAGAGGCCTTCTCTCAGGAAATTGGGGGGGGGGGGGGGGGGAAGGAGGGGGGCACAACCCTTCTAAGCTCTGGATTCTATTTCTCTCATCTTTACAAATAAAAACTGCATTTCAAAGACTTTTCCCTGAAGAGGTGAGGTGGGCAAAGCTCCCAGCTTTGTCCCCATGTCAGAGTTTTAACCCTTGTCCACAGGTCAGGATTACTCACATTACCCCTCAGAGATCCAGCCCACACATTACAGCTTCGCTTCAAATACATTTAGCATGGTGTCGAATCCAAAACTCCTCCTAGTTCAGTTTTCATTTTCTTTTTTTTTTAAAGTGTGAAAATAAAGATGTTCAATTGCATGAAGTCTTAAAAAATTGTGAACTTCTCTCTGAAGGCCAATGTGCAACACAAACCATGTGAGCGCAAGTAAGGCAAACAACCAAGGTGACTGATTTGTGAGAGGGCAAGTGCAAAAACAGAGCCAATCGGCTGAATTTACACATAAAGCAATTATCCAAATGTATACATACACACACACACACACACACACACACACACATATGTATATATATATATATATATATATATATATATATATATATATATATATATATATATATATATATATATATATATATATATGTATATATGCATGTTGTTGTAGTTGTGTGTGTGTATATGTGTATTACACATGTTCATATTTTTGTACAACTCTTAGATAGCCTATTGATTTTTGGCATTATAAACTTAAACATAATGATCAATATGCAGTTTGTTTTCTTACATAAAACTACAATAAGAAACAGAGTCTTAATACCCACTTCCAACGGGTATGTACTACACCAAGGCTTTTACCGTCTTTTATATTAAGATATATACACAATGTATAAATGTTTGAAAAGACTCCACATGTGTAAGTCCAGTATATAGTGTGCCTTCAAAAGCCAGGGTGCTTCAACCCCACAGAGGCAAGTCTTCACAGAAGATAAGGAGACAATGAGTCCTTAAGTCATGGAGGTAAGCAGTGCTACACCCCCAAAACAAATCATAGAAAAGAGTTTCAATCATCAGTCCAGATTGATTAACCTTGTCTCTTTGGCACGACAGCCTAGGAACTTTGAAGAAAGTCCAAAAAAAAATCATCTTGAGCTTCTTCAGATGCAAAAACCCCAAAACACAGAGAAAAAGACTTTAGAAGTCTGACTGCAAAATTTGATTTTAGAAAGTATCTGCACTCTTTAAGTGTGTCTCTTCTCATTTAGTCAGACAGCAGCTGCGTGTCGGCCAGACTGCTTCGGCCCTCCAATAGCCACGCTCGGCAGCTGTCTCCTCAAAACCAGCTGCATCAGACATGTCAAGAGCCAGAGGTCGCACAGCAGACGACGAAAACAAGAGAAAACTTTTTTGCAACAAGAAATCTTCTTAAGCCTCCGGCAAGGAAAAGTGGCAACTACAGAGGGCGCCTCACGTGGACTGCAGGGGGTCCAGCTGGAAGACATTGTGGTTGGTTGGGGTGGTAAAGTAGAGCTGTTGGCTAGGTGGCGCCATGCGGTTGTCGCACGGGCTCTTCAGGCCTAGCGTGCGCTCAAAGTCTAGGAGCTGGCCCATGAAGTTGAAGTTGGGTGAGATGTTGGATTTTTTCATCTTAACGATGTCGTAAGCGTCATTCATGGACAAGTTGAGTTTCTGCATCAGGTAGGCCACCGTCACAGTCACAGAGCGGCTGATGCCGGCCAAGCAGTGGACCAGAACGCCACACTTCTGACCTCGAGCTTCATCTGGGAGAAAGACAAAAATAAAAAAATGTTATTATTAACCATTCAAAGAAGAACCATTGATGTTGATTATTGACCAATATCAGTGGAGTTAACGCATGTGTTTTTTTTTTGTTTTTTTTTTATTTTGCTTAACCAAAAAGCCCAAAATCTAAAAATATTCTATCTACTCTTCTCATTTAAAATGCTTAAAAATAGTCCAATTATTATTTTTCTTCCTCTGTAAGGCCCAGCACTGATGGTTTAGAGGCGTAATGCTCTTTAGACACACAGAACAAAACTTTTGATAAACATCTGTAGCATTAAAGTCAAGCTGTGTTAGAAGTTGGAACAGATCCAGTGAGGGAGAGCAGCGGAAATTTTTATCCGGGCTATCTCCCAGCCGTGTCAGTCAACAAACAGGAGCTATTGCACATAAACAGAGTCGACATTCTTTACTTTCTCTCTCTATCGCTCGCTCTCTCTCTTTTTTTTTTCATTTCAGCCTAGAGTAGCCGACTGGGAAATTGACTATTACAGTCTATTAAACCATTCTTCCGCTCGCCAGGGTTGCTCTGACAATAGTGCCATTTGGGCGTGTAAATGTAGGAGTCATGAGGGCACCCTGTCAAGGCGAACAGGATGTCAACAGGCCCTGTAAATGGCTCCTTTTGTGATGTGGAGGGAGGAAGAAAGGGAGGGGGGGGGGGGGTAAGCAATGCCATGTCCTAGATTACTTTCAATGCCACTTCCTTCCTGTTGCACTCAAATTACCGACCCCCCCTTCTCTCCCTTTCCCTCCCCCTCCGCTCACTCTCCCCTATTCTCCTGTTTCAACGTCGCCCTTTGTGCTGCAATTACACAAGCCCCGGGACAAGAGATATGCCAGGATGTCTTCTATTGAAGTCAAATCATTTGTGCACAGCGCATTTTAGCCAGCACACCATTAGAGGCAGACTTGTGTTCCCTTGCTTCAACACAATGGCCTTAATCTGCCTGCTCTGTGTGTCCCTGCCTGACTGACTGATAAGACCACTGCCAGGGACACCTCATCTAATCTCAATTGCACAACAAGAACCTAAGAACTTCCTGACAGTGATAAGACATATATTAATAAGATTGTGTCCCTTCACTGGGTTTTTCTCATATTCAAAACAATCATTTTCTTGTTGCGGAGATAGCTGAGTGTCTCCTGATGTCACAAAAAACTGATCTAGTGGATGGATAGTTTTTTTTTTAATCAACAGCTCTTCAAGTGACTGGGGGGGTGGGGGGAGGGGGGAGGGGGGGGGGGGACACACAACTAAAACAAGCCAGATGTCTGGGGGAAGTTAATAGTTTGCATCCAGCAAATCTCTTGTGTGTGTGTATATATATATATATATATATATATATATATATATATATATATATGTGTGTGTGTGTGTGTTGTTGTTGTTGTTGTTGTTTTTTCTATTTCAGCCCAGTGGGATTACTTACCAATAAAGCTGATGGCTTCAGGAAAGAACTGCGAGAGATTCTGGCTCCAATGATCCGAGATGGGGATCTGCTTGTACTTAAACTCCCCTGCGTTCTCGAAGAGGTTGGGCAGATTGGGAGTCACGTTGAGGATGTATTTGATGCCGTACTCCTCCAGCACGTCCAGGTTGGTGGAGTCCTTGGCGCAGCCCAGGTAGAGATGCGGCAGGATCTCCACCGGGAAGGAGGGCTGCGGATTGGACAGCGGGCTGCCGTCCGAGTCGGTGGCGCTGCTGGGGTCCCGATCGATGTCCGACTCAATGTCTGAGGAGTCGGAGCTGATCCGCAGCCCACCGAGGCCCAGAACCTGAGCCGTGGGGGAGCTGCTGCTGTTGGAAGAGCCGTCCAGGTTGGTTTCGCACAAAGCTGGAAACTCTGCCTGGAATTTACTGAATCCACCTGGAAAGAAAAACAGTCACAATGAATAACTTTTTTTTGTTGTTGTTTGTTTGTTTTGTTTTGTTTTACTGCAATAGCAAATGAACGCAATGTACAATAAAATATTCTTCCTCATTATGTGTGAATGAACCTCCAAAATATGAATGAAGCACACTCACCCTCCAGATAAAAGGCCTTGTAGCCTTCGTCCTTCATTTTCCTCAGCAGTAAACCCAACACGGACCCTCCGTCCACGTTCTCGTTCCACTCGCGGCTGTACTCGTCGTACAACACGATGGTGTCCGTCTTGCAGCGGCGCACGAATCTCTCGCGGTCTTCCCCGTCGGAGAGCAGCGAGCGCACGGGCAGGTTGCCCTTCTTCAGCCGGCGGAGCATGAGGCTCGGTATGGCCACGTTGATCGCCGTCTCGACGTGAGACGACTCGTAGAGCTCCTGGGCCCGGCAGTCCATCACAAGCAGGCCGTCCCTGCGCGTCTCCAGCTGCTCTCGGAGCCATCCCACCGTCTTGCTGATCGCCATTACCGAGTCGAGCTGGACGACGGGCTTAAGCTTGTCAAGCATTTATAAGCAGGAGTAGAAAATATTTGGGGGAAAAAAGGGGATTGGAGAGCCTGCTGGCTGCGGATGCTATCTTTTCGTCTTTTTTCTTTTTTTTTTTCAGTCCGATCAGTTGCGGGCCCTCAGCTGCACAACATAAAAATAGTCAAAATGTGGAATCTGACCAATAAATTCTCCCTATAAAAGGTCTTAGTTGTCCCGGTGAAATCTGGGACGAAAAGATCTGTGAGTCCTCACAGATTTCCCGACTGCAGGTTGCCTTCACTGGCGCTCATTCATGCATCTGCTTGAAGAGCTGAGTTATTTATCAATGAGTCACACCGACCCTGCAACGACGCTGACGCTTCCTCTCTTCTTATATAACTCCGCGGAGAGGATGCAGACGCTTCCCCTCTTTTCTTTTTTGCAGATCCAGGTTGTTAGGATGGGAAGTAGTTGAGAAGGTCGTTTATATTGGACCGCTGCAGGTTCAGTTCGTCTGCTTCTTGCCTTGCGGTGCTGCCTGTTTCACACCCTCGTTCGCTTCTGCTCTCCTGAATAGACGCGCTGCAGAGTCTGACTCAATGCGCTCTCTGCGGCGCCAGCCTGCTGAATGGCTACAACCAGGAGGCTTTTCATTGGATACGTTTTATCGGCCGACCAATCACAAGAGCCGCAGCGGTGGTCGCCTTGGAAACGGGGGCCGTACGGAGCGGCCAGTGTTGATAAATTGTTAATGAGTTTGTCATTCACAAAAACGGAGAGGAATTTCCGCTCCGGATCAAGTGAGAGAAACAAACAGAAGAACTGAGGAAGGAAGAGAGAGAGGGAGGGGGGGGGGACGACTCAGAGAAGGACGAAAGACAAAGCTAGTAGTTTATTACGATTACTATTGTACTGCGATTATTAAGACTGTAACAACACGGACCTTTATGATGTCTGTTTCTGTTGACAGTATGCGCGTGGCTTTCTGACTCAGATACAAAATCTGCTTGCAGTATTTTAATCATAAAACATTTGTATAATTACACGATTGTACCAGATTTGGCTTGGTTTTTATTGTTTCATCCAGATTGCATCGCAGTTGAACCATTATTTTACTCTTTTGGTTGATTGCTTTACTTGTTATTTATCTTCATTTATATGGACAAAATTCAACTGAAATACTTTCACAGGAATTAGACCAAATTTGAGAAAAGAAGTATTCATATTATTCATTTTAGAATGGATAAACACACACACACACACACACACACACACACACACACACACACATGTTGGCATCAGATACGGTTAAAAGACTACATCTATGTCATTTATATTGTTGTCATGGTAGTGATGAATTATATCAATGTTATTTAATTAAAAAAAAAGAACTGTCTGTGTTTTGTTTTGTTTTATATAATTTTTCTCATTGTATATGGGAATATTTTTAATAGAATGCAGCTAAAACAAACTGAGCTGAAAAATACTGTTCTGAGATACTGTGAACACGCGGTAACACTGGAGCTATTTCTGTCTGCAGCCTTCAGAGGTTCGTGTGTGTGGGTGGTGGTGTGTCACCGTCTCTTGCTCTGGCAATACTGTAAATGAAATATAAAAAAATGAGAATGAGAAGAAAAATATCAGCGAACAGTCAAACTGGGAAAATAACAAATAAGCTATAAAAAAGAGTAAGCAATCAAACGTTAACATTGTTTTGGGTGTAGAATGAGAGAACGACCAGAAGACTTCAGGAAAGCCACTTAAGAGCAATACATAACAAAGTAAGCAAGGGGTTATGTCCTTTGACTGGTACTTTAGTGACCTATATTCTATCCTGGGAGATGCTTTTACCCAAAGTGACTTCTTGCTTATCACCTGCAATCTGGACAAGTGAAGCAAGAAAGCAGCTGTGGCTTTCGTCCCCACGAGTTTTCATTTCCCCACACCCTGGCAGAGGCAAACAGACAAGGACCCTAACTAACTAAAGAAAAATGTTTCACAAAGTTTTCAGTGATTGCCTAGTTCAATTTCAGATCAACAAAATGTTCACAAATCACTTTTCTTGACATCTTTTCACGAATTTGCATAAAGTTGGAAATCATTTCAACACATTGTAGGAACCAGCTGTGTTTCTAAACTGTGTCGCCAGTTCCTCTGCAGTTTTGTTAGCATACGAAGTGTGCAGTGGCTCCAGCAACAATACTGGCCTTTGGCCCCTAAGGCATCCCATCCCCCCCACCTCTGGCATGACAGAAGTCCTTCTGAAAGAAACCAAGCTGTTTCTATTCACCTTCAAATGAATTCTGGTCTCTTTCAGCACCCTCACCCACCTCCTCCTCAGTCCCTGCTGCTCACCCTATTCTTCCATGTCTGCCTGCCTTGTTTTGTCCTTGGCCCCCCTCTTTTCCTTCCTCTTTCATCCTTTGCTTACATTGAACTCCCCTCTTCTCTTTGCCTCTATAATGCAATCTTGCATCTGAGCACGTAACACATGAAATATGCCAAAAATCTTTATTTTTGACTTGACTCTTGGAGATGGGGCGAGTCCAATAACCTACAAACACGTAAAGCCTTTTAAACTTGCTTTTCAGGTCATTATCAAGAATGTGTTTGTAAAAGTTTTGGTGGAAAGAAAGTCGTCTCAGTAAGAATGGAACAAGAAATAAAAGATTTTTGAAAGACCCTTTACAGCAGTGTGTGTGGCTGCAGTAAAGGGTCACAGTGTTTACTGAAAGGTCTGCCTGGCTGTTGATACCAGAAGAACAGAACTACACATCTAGGGGAGACTAAACAATCAAAAGTTATGGATCTGTTTTATTTTGAAAAGTTCAAAGATATGGAGGGCCAAATCTGCCAATCAGAAATAAGTAAATATACATATGAGGAAATAAGTAAATAAATACTTGTGTCTTTTCTTAATTTTTGATTTGTTCATCCATTTATTAATAAATTTTTTATCTACTTAATTTTTATTATTATATTTATATTTATTTCCACAGCTATTTATTGTCTATACACTTTACACTTATTTATGCAATATATTTTATTTACACATTTTTTTTTATCGTATTAATTTTCTTAATTCCAGAACTAGCAATTTTATTTCCTCCTTAATTTATTTATATATTTATTTTTTACCTTTTCACATTTCCTAATGCACACATATTCGTTTCCCTACTTCTCCACATTTGAACTTTTTCTCCAGTGTATGCTAATTAGATCGGCATTTCTAATCTGAGATCTTGTATGAGAAGCTCAGTCACCCGGGAGGGGCACAGAGTAGAGCCGCTGCTCCTCTGCATCGAGAGGAACCTGTTGAGGTGGCTCGGGCCTACTGGACGCCTCCCTGGTGAGGTTTTCCGGGCACGTCCCTCTTGGAGGAGACCCCGAGGAAGACCCAGGACACACTGGAGGGATCACTTCTCTCGGCTGGCCTGGCAACGCCTTGGGATCCCCCCCGCAGAGTTGGCAAATGTGGTTGGGGAGTGGGAAGTCTGGGCTTCCCTGCTTTGCTGCTTCCCCTGCGACCCGACCTCCGATAAATCGGCAGAAAATGGATGGATGGATGGATTGATGGATGAATGGCATTTCTAACCCTGATCTAACGTATGATCGGTCAGCTATGAGATTCAGTGTCAACCAACCAAACTTGCTGAATGAAATAAGGTAACTTTGCTAATGGAAAAAACTAGTTTTGAGACCCCCACACACACTTTTTGGTAGATTGTCATGAGTGATGTTGTTCCAGAGAGAGCTGAAAATGACTGTTTTTAAGAAGTTCAGCTGCTTCACATGGTAAATCTGATAAGAGATCTCGAGTCTAAAGTCATTGTTATACCAAGTTAGATGTGTTGTGTTGTGCAGCAACGTTAGCTTTATGGGGCAAGTTTACTCAGTGACACAGGACTGATTCATCTCTATTCAGTCCCTGCCAATAATGAGTGGTGTAACGTTTTCTTCCTTGTGAAGTCCACCACTAACTCTAGATTTTGCTGTATGAAGGGGCAAGTTCTGCCTGCACAACACCATAATCTGCTCTACATTGTTGTCTCTAGGTGGATTAATCTCCTCCATAGTTGAGACCCACCTCGGTGGTAACATCAGCAAATTTGATGATGGAGCGGTTGTGATGGGAGGCAGTGCAGTCGTAGATGTAAAAGGTACACAGTGGACACTCTAGTCCTGCTGGGAGGCAGTGCTGAGAATGAGGGCTGTGGATGTGTGGGGTCCACCCTCACCCTTTGTCTGCAGTCTCACAAAAAACTGTTAATCCAGGCAAAGAGCAGGTTTGGCGCCTCTGACACATTGAGCAGCACCAGCAATGATCCTGTCATTAAATTACTGAACACCCTGCTACACTTGCCTGCTGTGATTGCTGTTCAGGTGTTTTATATATATATCTGTATATAAATGTATATATATATATATGTGTGTATATATATATATATATATATATATATATATATATATATATATATATATATATATATATATATATATATATATGTGTATGTATATATATATACATATATATATATATGTATATAAATATATGTGTATATATATATATATATATATATATATATATATATATATATATATATATATATATATATGTATGTATGTATGTATGTATAAATATACATATATATATATATATATATGTATATAAATATATGTGTGTATATATATATATATATATATATATATATATATATATATGTGTGTGTGTGTGTGTGTGTGTGTGTGTGTGTGTGTGTGTGTGTGTGGCTTATCTCTAAAAGACTTATAGTAAAACCTATGTGGTCAAACTGGTCCAGAAGTTGCTGAGACTTTCAAACCAAGTTTTATTAATGAGATTTTATTAATTTATTTTTTTATATATTTATTTATTTATTTTTGTGCCAGCTTGCTGCATGGTCAGGACATGTTTCACACTTTACACAAAACAAAATTTTCGTAATGCCTTTGAGTCACCCTGTCAGGTGAAGATATGTGTGCATGTGTGTGAGTAGGGTTGTTTGGACGGGTGCGGTAATCAAGGACACGGCTGTGGACAGTAGTTGCTGAAAAACAAAACAACTTGTGTCTGGTCTCCTGATCTGCAGCCATGGGTTCTTGCCTCATAGTGGACACAGTTATGCAAGAATAAGGAAGGCTCTATAAAGGAAGCAGGACAAGCCCAAATAAGACACTTAAGAAAACAAGTCCAAAAACCTGCAACCCGCGACTGACAATATTTCCAACAGACTTTACAGAAAAACAAGCCAAAGTCATTTTTTAAAGGTGGACTTCGAAAGACGTTGCCAAACCTGAAAGCAGTGTTTCTCTCCCAAAACAGCTGTTTAATCATCCAGGGCTTCTGGGTTTGGTAGACCGATACGTTTGTCAATTGTGACAACGTATGTGCAAGTCTTAGTGTACCACAGGAATAGCAGTGGGGACCTGCCACCTGTGTTGAAACAGTCCTGCAGCTTCTGAGCTACACTTCCAGGTCACATTTTCACAGTCTTTGTGCTGTAAAGAGCAGTCCTCCTGATGTTCACATTTGCAGGGATCAGTAGTAGAAACATGTGGTCAAACTGGTCCAGGCCTGGAAATGGTTTAGCTCTGTAGCCAAGCTTTTTGTTGGTGGGTAAGCTCCTTTATGACTATATCACCAATGAAACATGAAAATTGATTTAATCTAATTGAAATAAAATCCCTGGGTAAAGATAACCTGGTGGTCTACTGTGATCAAGCACCGTGTCACAATTAGTAAGCAAAAAAATAATTTAGATGATGATGATGGCACATGGCTAAAAACAAAACGGTATGCAGACTATGCATGTGTCCAGCTCTGGTCCTCGAAGGCAAACAATCTTGTAGGTTTTCCATGTATCCCTGCTCAGACACATTTGACTTAGATTAATGATTCATCATGCAAAACTTCATAGACTGTTAGATCTATGTAATTTGAGTCAGGTGTGTTGAAACAAGAATATGTCGAAAACTTGCAGGACAGCGGCTCTCGGGGACTGACTTTGGACACACCAGTGGTAATGTCTAGCCATAATTTAAAGGAACAATGTGTAGAAAATACTAACATCTGGTGGAAAAGATGGGCATGATATGACTTCAAATGCCAAGCATAGTTGTGAAATAATGTGGGAGTCAATGGCCCAAAATCTTCCAGATATAAACATGTTTTCATTTGTGAATGGATCCAGTGGCCTCAAGTGCAGCGATGACTGCACTATAGATAACTAGTCCAACATTACGTACTGTGTACCATGTTCTTTTATGTGCTATTGAGGTGTTGTTAATCTTGTGGTCGTATATACAGATGAAATTTTTCATCTTCTCAAATTTTAAATAAGAAGTCTTGGTAAGACTCATCTCTTTTCTCTTCCCCACCAAGACCCACCATTCTGGCTCCACCTTCTCTCTTCTTTCAACAGCTAATCTCATCCTCTTTGTTTTTTTTGTCTTTTTTTGCCTCCGGCGGCTCATCTCAGACAGGGAAATCCTATATCCACAAACAAAGACTCAACGTGCACTAATAAGGTCTGAAGCTAGACTTGTTTGTGTGAGTGTATGTGTGTGTGTGTGTGTGTGTGTGTGTGTGTGGGTGTGTGGGTGTGCTTGATGATGGTGCACAAGACACAATACACAGGAAGTGAATATGGCTTATCATGGCATTTCTTGTCTGAGAGCAACTCAGAGGCAGACAATGAGAGATTGTCTACATACATCATTGCGCTTAAAAATGCTAAATTTAGCACATGAGGCACAGGATGTCTGCGTTTGTGGTTGAAGAAGGAACTAAGTGTTAAGAGTTATGATGAACTAAATGGACAAAAGAAAAGCAAAAGCAAACGGAATAAAATCCCTGATTCCCAAGTAAAACGTCTGCGCTGGTTTTTTATAAAACCTTCTTCAGGAGTAGAGCCAAGCAAATGGGTTTATTTCTTTGATCTTAGATCCAACACACTTTATGAGGGCTTTCACATCTGCTTGGGAAAAAAACATCTACTTATGATGTACAAGATTATTACACATGCATCAAGATTACATTAACTCACCACTGTTTCTATTATTTAATCCAGATAACAAACATTTCAGTTAGTTTCTCAATGGCATTGTCAGAGTAAATCTCCTTCAACAACTTGTCAAGAGAAGATCAGTTTGAGGTTGTTTAGTTAAGTTTGTCCACCACAAAATGTAAACAAGTTTACATGGTCAAGACAACTAGTTGAAGTTCAAACTGAGTAACCAATGACAATATACAACTTGGTATAGTTGTTGGTGCCAGACGGACTGGTCTGAGTATTTAAAAAAACTAGGTACAATCACAATACACAACCATCTGTAGAGTTTACAGAGAATGGTCTAGAAAAGGACAAACTATCCAGTGGTCAGAGGGCAATGGGCAGATTGGCTGGATATGATGGAAATGCAACAGGAACTTGAATACGCACTGGTTCCAACCTAATACAGAAAAACTTCTCTGAACACACAACCAATCCAACCTTTAAGTAGTTGGAGCCACAGCACTCTTGTCAGCTAAGAACAGGAAACAGAGGCTACAATTCATACATACTCACCAAAACTGGACAACAGAAGATGGAAAAATGTTGCCTGGTCTGATGAGTCTCTATTTCATTTGCAACAGACAGATCCAAATTTGGTGGGAACATCATAAAAACATGGGTCTATCCCTGCCTTGTCTCAAAAGTTCAAGCTATTGCTGGTGGTGCAATAGTATGGGAGGATTTTCTTGACACACTTTGGGCCCCTTAAATGCACCATGTCACAAAATTTGACTTATCTCCTGCTTCTTTCAACATGACAGTGAATTCACTTTATTCAATCACCAGTCAGTCACCAGATCTCAATCCAAAAGAGCAGTTTTGATACGTGGTGGAACAGGAGATTCTCTTCATAGTGCAGCCGACAAATCTTCAGCAACCGCGATATGCCATCATGTCAATATGGAGCAAAATCTCTGAGGAACTGTTTATGACAGTTTTGAAGGCAAAAGGGTCAAATCTAGTACTAACAAGGTAATGACACTGTACAATGACAATGACACCAACTCAGCTATATATTTACAGTTTGACAATCATTGACACAATCATTTGGGTTCAAGTCATGCCACCCTTTCTCCTGCCTCCTTCCCAGTTAAACAAGTTATTTTTTTCAATAAAGGCCACCAAAACCTAAAACTTTATAAAGATACAGCTTCATTTTCCTATTTGCTTTTTCCATTATTTGCAATTTTCATTGGTAGCTTCATAATTGGTTTTAGCGTGACCATTTTAAGGATAACCAGGCAACAATGTTTGTTTTAAGAAAAAGGAACAGAAAAACATTCCTTATAAGATGGTGCACCAATCCCTGCATGCAACATGACATGACACATCTTCACATCCTGTTGCATTTCCTTTATCGTTGCTTCTATTAGCATTTCAGTAGTCATGGTAACATGGCATATTTGTCAACAAAGCTTCTTCTAAGGACTCGTCATCAGCTGAAATACCATTGTCGCCAGGACTGTAATATGAATTGTTTTCCAAAAGTTGTGCATAAAGACAAGGACAGTGATAAAAAAGGGATTCCTAGAAGTCTTCTTACTTCAGAGCATCAGATTAGCTGAGACTAAACAGGAGGAGCCTCCAGACTTTTGCTACCAGATAACAAGCACATGGTTCCTTCTCTTATCATGTGGATTCTATCTTCACAAGGATATCTGAGCAACACACTCGCAGGTGAGCAGCATGTGAAGCCTGGGACAATTCATCTCTGGGGTGCAGTGGTTGTAATATGCAGCTACACACTGACATATGCAGAGCAACAGATAAGTGGGAGCACATCTTGTCTCACAGATTTCCACTGCCGCAAAGGACATCTGTCGTGTTTTATTGTGAACTCACAATTAGCCATAATCAGTGTTCAAAATCTGTCAGCTGAATGAATTGTGAAAAAGCCGCACACATGCACACAATTCAATTTCAAGGGAGGTTCTGCAGAGCTGTTTCGTGACAACCACAGACACACACGCAGGCACACACGCCCTGTTCCTAGCTCTGTGAAGACAATGGTGGCTCCAGTGTTATCACCTCCATCACTTTGTCTTTGCTCTGCATCGCTTCAATGCTGGCTTGCTTCTGGATCTTTGTGTGAGTGTGGGGGGTGTGTGTTTTCCTAAAGATTTGGCCTGTTATATTGTCCAGAGGCTGTTCTGTGGAGAACAGTGTACCATCTTTATTTTTACAATACTGAAATGAACCACAGCTCAACTTCAGGGTGTTTGAGACACAGTCAGGGTTAATGCAAATGGAAATTAAATGAAGAGTGGGAGCAAAACTGAAGAAAGCATGACTGAGTTTCATGCGGCATCATAGGAAATACCTTATGTTTGTGTTGTTTTTGGCTTTTCCAATAGTAGTGATGATAAAAATGACCAAGTTTACTTGTCAGTGATTTTAAAATAGCACAATGGAACTTCCTGACCTTAAAAATATGTTTCTAAGTTTTTTTTTATGGCACATCAACACCATCAACATCAATAACATGCACTCCTTGAGCTGTCATGACCCTGTAGCACCTTGCGGCTACACGGTAAATGTTATAACTTTTGCTTCACACACCCCATCACATGCTAGTAACTGGATATCAATACATTAGCCATGTTAAAGATGCACCATCAAGGAAATGGAGGGGTACATAATCAGAGAAAGAGGATAAGAGAGAAAGAAGAAACCACAAAACATAAAATCAAGTCAGTGTCTGACCTTTAGTTACTGAAGAAGCCTCAGAGTATACAGGCAGGATGCAAAATGGATGCTGAATTAATCGCTGGTAAGGGGTGCTGAAGAAAAATTTTCCCAGTTCTTTCCAGAAGCACTACTGAACATATTATTGGAAAAAGTGACTTGTGAACCTTTTGCTGAACTCAAATGTAGCAGAATTCAGTAACTGCTTCATTAAAGGTTTACAAATTACTTTACTTCAGTTGAGTAGGGTCCTTTTGTTTTTGTTCCTGCCATATTGTGTGTTGTTTTAACTGTCAACTTTGTTTTTGCTTAGCAAGAAGCTTTTTGACTTTTGATGATTCCTCTTCTTGGCCATGTTGAACTGAACTAAAATGATGGTTATTTCTCCAAATCAATGTCAAATGACAAGAACACTAACTCTAACCCACGTAACCCAAACACTGCTCTGGCACCATATCGAACAAAGTCAGTAGTGCAGTTCTAATGGTAAAATAGTTCTGACATCCCACACAGAGTTGTATGTCCATTCAGAGAAAACATAGTAAAAATATTAGCACCAATATGGCACCTGCCATGTATGTGAACACACTGCAATATAAATTGCTTATTTTAAGAAAATACAAACAGAACAATTATTTCACTAAAAGACTAAAGGGATAGGATACCAATGAAAAACTAATTTTTAATGATGTATCAAACCTTTTCTGTCATTGACCTTTGATTATGTTATACACTGCACCTTTAAGGCCCTGACAAAGTCCTGTTATTAACATTCTTCAGTCAAGTGAAAGGGTAGCTCCTGGTTACACAATCCTCCATACCTTTTTATATAATATACAGACTAGTTCCATGATACCTTTTAACATCATGTCACCATTGTGACACTCTTTTAATACAGTTGACACAGTTGAATCCAAACCCCTAGATAATGCTAACCCATAATACTGACTATGATCTAACAGTAAACAAACCGACCAGCATGGGCACATAGGACGGTCTACTGCTGCTGTCAGTAAGTGTTATTGTACAACACAGATAGAAAGTTGAATATGAATAATCGTCCTCTTGAGTTATGTAACATCATTAGTATGTTTTTAACCTTCCAAGAATGCTGTCAGCCGGTAAACATGAAACTTAGCTGAGAATATGTTGACATTTTGTCCATTTGGTTAGGGCCATCGATGACCAAAAGTTAAAGAGCTTCACTGCTTGAGGAAGGTAGCACTGGAGCCTTTGCTGCTCCACAAGCAGGTTGTGGAAGAATCAAAGCGCTTTTCAGCAAATGGAAGTGGACAGAAATTCCTGTTGCCCTGAACTTTCAAATGCTGTGGTGAAGTGAAAACAGGAAGCGTCACACAGAACGCCGTCCTTAGAGAGCCGGTCTGCAAACAAACAGACCTGCTGCAAACACACAAGCACAGGCATGACGAAAACAGGAAACGCTGAGCGAGGGGAGGGATGGAGAGAGTTTCACAATGTGCATTTATTTTGTGACTATATTTCAAAAGAAAGAATGAGGAAGACAAAACTAAAGAGAGACAGAGCAAGATGAAGTAGATTTGAGACTGCCTAGACCAAAGTTAGAGGGAAAACAATGTTGCATGTAATGATGACAGTAAATAGACCCAAAAAGGTTCTGTAAAGCATGGACCACTGTTTACTCCTGCAGACATTCCATGTTGGGCCACTGGGACTTGACCTGATGGGTTTTAATCTTACACAGCTGCAGAGAAACAGTACAAAAAGTCAGTAAGTGGACTCAGAACACAGTCAAAACAAGACTCATTGGACCTGCACACACTCATATTAGAAGCCATAGAGTTTCTCAGGCTGGATGATCTCAGAGTGGTGTTTAAATACCAGCTTGAACTAACTGATAGAAAAGTTGCTCAAAATATTTACATGTACAGTTTGACTCCTCAGGGGTCAGAGATCAACCAGGTTGTTTAATAGGAAAGCTGGCCATCAGGATGTATGCAAAGCAGGAAAGTCAATTTATAGACTTAAGTCAGACAGTAGGCGGATATACTGGACCAGGCTGCTCGTTTTAGTTGACTGGTAGCCTACAACAAAAAAATGTAATAATCATCTAAAGCATGCCGTATGGGGGGTCCTGAAGACCTGGTTTAAGAAACATGAGAAAACCAGGAATCTTGGTTAAATCCTGGTGTGGTTCACATTGTGTGAAAGCAATGGCAGAGAGATTTCAGTTTTTGGTTCCAGCCTATCGATAAGACAGATTTTCTTGTTTTTTTTCTGCTTCTTTTCATATTTGTCAGTGAACTTTTGGGCAATAAGCGGCTATTGTAAATGACTGGCACTGTCCAAGCAGTTTGGTTCTGAGTGAAGACAAACCAGTAACCTGAGATGCATGCATACTTGCATTGCCCACCCAACTAAACTGAGTCCCCTGGACCATCCTGGTGTAAATGCACCCTGAAAGTAATTTACATGGAGGAGCATCTACTAAATTTCACTCAAGCGTTACTCAGTAACAGCAGGGAGAAATAAATTCAATCTTAAGAGGGAGAAATCATCCTTAGACCCGCACGTGGGGAGAGGGTCTGTCATCCTTGACTGATTTGGAGTTAGGGGACATCATAACAGAAAATAAGTACCAGCTTAGCTGGGTCAGTAACTATAAATGGAGCCAGAATATCTGTGGTCAAGAACAGGAAGATAGAAGAGGTATAAATTCTATCAGACTTGAAGTTAAACTGTTACTTTAGCAGTCCAAGGACAGAGGGATTTCTACATGTTTACATCAAAAGCTTCTCCCTTCCTGATAGACTTCTGTCATAAGAGATGAAAAGTAGAATAGATACATACAGGCAAGCTGCAAGAGCATCGTGTTCTCATGCTATCTCCTTTAACTCGTCTTTATTTAACAATGTGTCTTCGGTTTTCTGTGAAATGTTCCTTTTTAACTTTCTACAAACACAAATTCTACATTATTTTTTTGCACATTGTTGTCTAGTTTTTCCGATATTTTACAAACTAGGTCTCGCACACAAGAAGAACGGATATTTGATTATTACCAGAGACATAACAGCAGATTCTGTCATATTAGAGCAAAACTGTTGGAGTGTGTTAAATTTTTCCATCCTGAGGCAGCACAAAGAGGAACTGTGCAACTGTGATACAGCCCATCATACAAACATGCGGGTGGAGAAATGCTCGGCAGCATCTGACCAGTGCAAAATAATTGAATTTGTCTGAGTCCTTCCTGAAAAACATTTGGAAAAACACAAACACAGGAACAGTTCTGTTAAAAAAGCATGTCATTTAAATCCCAAGAGCACCCAGACATCCTCCCAGTGACTCTTGACATACTCAACATGATTACATGTTAGTGGTTTAATGACTTCCTGTTTGTACATCTGAAGAAGGACATATGAATCCAAAGCAAAGTCCATCATTTCTTTGCACTTGCATTTTTTAAAGAATAAATCTCTCATCAACAGAAAAAAGGATTGTATGAAAAATACTAATAATGAGGCCAACTCCAAATGTGTTAGCTAACTTTGAAATTGAAGGCAACGTCACATCTCAGAAATGTTGAAATCAATATTTACCAATGTGGAGCATGCCGTCCTCCTTTAACAATGTCTCTACATGTCAGGGAAGAGAGGAGACCAGTTGCTGAGGTGTTAGCAGAGGAATGGAACAAGAATGTGGTGGAATCAGGTAGCTCTGAATTCTCTTCATCTTCTGGTGAAGGTGGAATCTTCAGTCTTTTATCTGAAACTTTTCCACATTCTTCAGTCAGACCTTGCTCCAGATTGGTTGACCTTGGTCCAGTTTATCGTCTGGGTCACCCTGCCTCACTGAAATACTCTTTTTTTACCCAGTCATGTTACTGATTGTCAATTAAACTAGTTAGTTGCCTTGTCTTGACTTGTTTTTGTATTTGTCCCAATCAGTTTTCCAGCCCTTTGTTGTTTATATCTGAACTTTTCTTTTAGATCCATGGCATGATATAATGTCTCAGTTTCAACACTTAATATTTTGTATATGTTCAGTTGGGAATAAAACATGGTTTTAGCAGAAGATTTATAACATTTATAATGGAATGACCCTTACATCAGCTATACATAACCTGAGTTTTAATTAAATGTTATTAAAGTGAATCCAACATATTTACCTTTTCATTCTCACAAGATTACTTTTAATTGCAAATATGCATCCATATATTTTTTTTATTTCTGTCCTGCAACACATTCTTAAATGTTGCAATGAGATGATTGAAATCAATATTTAGTACAAATGTAGTATTTTTAACAGGCTGAGTAATTGTGGAAAAAGGACGAGAATATGTTGAATTTACTCTTCAAACTTATGTCAAGCATTAGTTCATCAAGACTTCATCAAACACAGATTATGTGAGATTTGAATATTTTTGGATATTTTATAATCATAAAGTTTATTATATCTATCCCTCGTATCATCAAGGACATACAGTATATAAAAGGCAAGACTGACAACTAAAGCTTGGCACCAGTAATCTCAGATTCCCACAGACAGCCCTTCACTAAGATCCATAATTTATCAATGTGTGATAGTACACGAGCCACCATTTCTGTGAAAATGTGTAGTTATGTTATGAGACGACATAAAGTTTTCTGGGCTCTGAAGAATCTGGGATGGACCACTACACACTAAATACATGGTAAGATATGCCTGTGTGCTAAATTTGTTCTGAAGTTGTAGTGAGTCCATCATCAGTAGTGAGTCCAAAAACTCTGTGATGTTGTGGAGCTTCTATGGCAGCAGCAATGTACACTATTAGAAAAATATTTTAAAGCAGCCTATGTTAGATGTTATTGAGGCTCTTTTTTTTCTAAGGGTCATCCATGCATTTTGCAACAAAAAGATGCAAAACATCACTCTGCACGCACTACAAAGAAATGACGGAGTATGCACTCCTGGACCGACCTGTTGGTTCATCATTTGGTATCCTTAATGCCAGAAAGACTGGTAATACTAATATTATAGGTTAAAAAAAAAAAAAAAAAAAAAAAAGGTAATTCTAATAATTTTGGGAGAGAATTAAGAACTGCATTTATGTTAACAAAGTTAAATAATAATAATAGAAATGTTTCAGGTTTACTTTGACTGCCATTAAAAACAGATCAAAAAATGTGAAAACTTTTATTTTTTCTTAAATGAGGAAGCATCACAATGAGAACTGTCTCCGAGTTTTTACTGATAATATCAGTTTATCTGAAATCTCCAACATTTGTAGTTCTTTATCAGCACTTCAGCCAAAATAGATTTCTTTAATGACAACATAAAGATAATACAAAGGGCTAGGCGAAAGCAGCTGATTGTGTCTAAACATCATCCCGTCATCCCAGCTCCATGTGGCCCCTTCTCTTCCTCCTTAACAACACAATAATGTTTTCCTCTAAAAGACACCCAATGCATGTAAGGAAATGAGTCGAGACATACAAGTTCAGGCAGGACCTGTCACTCTGCAGCAGCTGTTTTAGTACCACATGCAAACCGACACAGGCACACAAATATCATACCATCGGTCTGGAACGTTCACTTGCAAGTAAGACTGAAGAATGGGAGGAATGTGGTAAATGTTGGGAAAGGAAAGAGGCCCCGAAGCAGCATGTGTAATGACCTCCCAGATCCAAGCATAGCAAGCAGGATAAGGGCAATTATGTGATTGTTTTGTTGATGATTTGCTGGTTGTTGTGTGAAGTGCAGAGGCCCCTGTAATTGAGCTGCCATTACAGTTTTTAAACCACAGAAGTTAAACTTGCATAGAGCTTGAATACGGATGGAAGTTGAGCCAGTCTAATGGTATATTTCCCACATATGAATCCATTATGTTGGCAATTTATGAAAAAACAGGTTCTTTTTTAAATCTGGTTTTCCAGATCAACCAAGGGACAGATTAACTAAAGGTTCGCATGTACTAAAACATGTGCAAACTCACCACACACAAAAAAGTACAAATTGATTGACCAACAGCGTGCCCAGAGAGTTGCACCTTTCAAAGTTGCAAAATAGAGCTTCTCAATCCAGTTAGTACATCTGTCACAATGAATACGCAATATGAGGCGTTCACACACTTTTCTGTGTTTGTTGGGAGGAGAAAATGTGAATAATTTTATTCAGTACCCACAATGTTATCTATCAAACCTGAAAGCAAAAATGTTCATAGAAACTGCAATATATTAAAAATGTTTCAAAATGATGTGTTAACAGTCTGGACATAATTTTGCACACATTGCTGCAGTTTTTCTGGCAACAGGAAGACATCAAAATGTAGCCAGGAGAAATACAAAGAACACATTTTTGTCAGAATATTTTTAGGATGAATGAGGAAACAGTAATCAGAACATATTGCTTGTTCAGGTTTGGATCCACTAATCCCAGTTTTCAGATGTGCTGTCCAGGTTCTAAATGCCATGAGTTGCCGGATGGTAACAGTTATTAGGTTTTTATACAATTTGCAGTCATTAAATGAGAACAAACAAGGCTTTTTTTGTGCAGCTTATCCCCCCTGCAGACATTGAGCATTTGTGCAGAAATTAAAGAACACACATTCACTTATTGTGCAGTGTGTCTGTGATGCCAAAAGCATAATCAGCATTGTGGTAAAATATCTTAGGTCAGTGCATGATTCTTTTATTTTGAAAAACAGTTTTCTACTTTTCATATTGCGAGCTGGTGTTTTTTTTTTTAAACACCTGGCTTGTAGGTGCGTCAATTTATGAAATTCTCAGTAAAAAATTAAATTAGGTGTACATTAAAAACAATAGACTATCATCTTTATTCATGTTTTCTAACTTTTTTTAAGGTAACTGCATACACTCTACATCCCCACCTGTTTTATATGCCAGTAGGCTATTTATTTTGTTCGCTTACTAATTTCTTTATGCCATCTTTTTACTTCATCCACTGTTTGAATTGTTTTACTGATGACATTAAATTTTTCAGAAATTTTCTCCCAGCGTTCTTTGTCTTACAGTCAGATTTCTCTTTCTCGCTTTCTTTCTGTCTTTCTTTGTTTATTTATTTTTGATCGTGGTATGTACTGCATGTATGAAATGGCTACTGTGAGAAGCATCTTCATCTGTGTGCAGGTTTGAAAGGTGATGGATAAATTTAAACAAAGTTGAATTAAAACTTGTAAAGATCAGTCTTCTTTCAAATATGGATTATCACATTTTTCCATGAGCAAAATGTGTTGTTTTATTTTTACTGACCCTTTGACACACATCACACTGTGTGCCTTTTAGCCACAGGTGTATGACTTCTAAAACACAGGGTAGCTGTTTTTGCTACAGCGTGCTTTGCACAAGATCAGTGCTATACACTGTGTCCTGGCCTTTGGACCCAGGGCCTTTGGGCAAAGTAGAAGAAAGTGGATTACAGCTATAGGATATGAAAAAGGCTAAACTTTTATCACCTCTAAACATGATCCCTTAAAAACATGTGGGTTTGTGCTGTTTTAGGTACAGGACTTTGGGCCAATTCCACAAACAACTAAATAAATCAATTCTTTTATGAGTTCATATCAGCTAGGTTTGTGCAGTTGATATAAATATCCAACCATAATGAGCAAAAAGGCTAATAAACTAAAAAAGCAGTGGCTCAGGGGCTTGTCGGCTGCCAAACCATGAAGAGGATCTCCTGTTCCACCACATCCCAAAGTTGCTCTGTTGGATTGAGATCTGGTAAATCTGGAGGCCCTTGGAGTACACTGAAGTTATTGTCATGTTCAAGAAAGCACTTGGAGATGATTTGAGCTTTGTGACAGAGCACATTATCCTGCTAGAAGTAGCCATCATAAGGTGAAAAGGGATAGACCTGGTCAGCAACAATACTCAGGTAGAATGTGGTTGTTATACTATGCTCATTTGGCACTAAGGGGATCAAAGTGTGCCAAGAAAAGTGTAGAAAGTAGATTTGACCCTTGATGAACTGAGACATCTGGCTTGTTCAAAACAAACCATTCTGAACTAAACTATTCAGTGCTTTATAAACTAACAGCTGGATTTTGAAGCGTACCTAGTAACATATCCAGCAAGTCTATTTGAAAAAGTATTATCATACATATCAAACAGTGCAATATTTTAATTATATTCACCATGACCTGACTGTTGTATGACTTCAATCAAAACAGAGGCAAGTAAAGTAGCTTTAAATCCATTTCTCTCTGTAAGGCATTCATTTCTTCAAAAGAAAAATCAGCAGGCCTCCGTTTCAGCTGTCTCTCCACATTCAACTCTGCATCAGTAATAAAAGAGAATTAGTACATTTAAAAGTAGTGATGGCAGAAAAGCTGTATTTCATGTTCCGTATCAATGTTGCAATTAGTCCACAGTTTTGTGTGCCAACTCTTAGGGGAGTCTGTTTAGTATGAATATGAATGAACTTTTCCTCCTCTTCCTTCTCCACTTTTATCCCCATTCAGGCTTCCTCCTCACCACTCTATTTGGCTTGAAAAGTTGTGTTTGTGAAGTCAAATGATTTATTTGACAGTTGGTTGTTTCTGGCTGAGTTTTATAGATTTCCCTACAACCTCTTTTTCTTTAAAGCTATCAAGATCTGAGCAAGCAGTTAGTAAAAGAGTAATATGAACCTTCTGTAGTGGGCAGTCAGCCCACTCTGTTGGCTGTTTTTTCCCCCCAAGTGAAATATTATTTCATTTTGTGGTCCCTGTTTTTTGTTTGCTGTTCACTCAGACACACTGGAGATCAGTCATGTTCCATGCATAAATAATGTGCTAACTCAGAAGAAACAACACCCAACACTTTCTCCAGCCATGTTCTATAAAATGATGCCTGGTATAAAAGAAAGTTGCATTAAAACACATTCACCAGAATAAAGGATTTATGGTAATGATCTCAGATTAGGAAAATAAATTCATGGCCACTGTCAGTTTGATTATTAGTATAACATTTATTTAAAATATGAAATAACCTACATAGCCAAACTATAAATAAATAAAAGGTCACATACTTTAATATTTTGTTTAGTTTTCATTCAGTGGGGCATTGTTTTAGTGGGATTCTGCAATGTCACAACATTTATATCCATCCACACTGCAAAAACTGAAATCTAAGTAAGATTAAAAATCTCAAATTGAGTACACATATGCTTATTTTTAAAAGGTAAGATAAATTCTTAGTTTTTATGCCAGAGAATACATCTTGTTTTAAGAGTATTTTTACTTGTTTGTCAAATTTTCTTGTTCTGTTGGCAGATAATTTATCTTATTTTAAGCAACATTTACCTAATTTTTGTATATTTTTTCTTGTTTTTTAAGGCTGAGTTTTTGCAGTGCAGTTTTACATTGATTTTTCATCAAGATCTTGTATTGATGATGGCAGAGTCTGACCATTGTGCAAAACCTTCTCTGGCACATCCCAGAGATTCTCTATGTGGTTAAGGTCTGGACTCTGTGGCAACAAATCCACGAATGAAAATGATGTCCTATGCTTCCTAAACCCCTCTTTCACAATCTGAGTCCAATGAATCCTGGTATTATCATCTTGGAAAATGGCTGTACCATCAGGGGAAAAAAGACATCGAATAAGGTATCAGCTGACCTTATTCTTCAGGCTCATAGTGTTGCAGAACCTAGACCAGAAACGAGACCTAAACCTAGACCTTAGCAACTGCAGCAACTCCATATTACTTCATCCACAGACTTGTACAGGAAATACGAGGCATGATGGCTGCATCACGTCATCTGCCTCTCTTCATACCTTTACTCTAGAACATGGTAAATCAGGACCACATGAGTTCTACTGGTGTTTTTGTTTAAATATCATTTCATCAAACATTTCAGCGATCACTAATCAAAATCAATCAGGATATTTTCCAGTCACATTTCTTCCTGGAAGAAGTTTTTAATGTGTATAACTGTTAAAAACTCAGTTGGAGCAGTTTCTACTATTTTCTTGGATGTTTTTTCTGCTAGATGAGTGCCAGTGACTTAACACTCTTTGAGCAGACTGACATCTTTCCACATGGTTGTTCAAGAAATAAGAAGCTGCTCATTGCATCAGTTGGACTTAAATAACTTGTTTCCAGCTGAAAGATAATCATCCATGCAGTAATCATTCAACAGGAGGCTTATCCATATTTGCTTAGTTAAATCCAGATGGCAACTACTTTCTTTGGGCCAGGCAGTGTATTATTCTACACAGTCAACTGTTTGTTGAGTTATGTGATGAATGAAAAGGTTTTTGGACCTCTGCTCAGGGATGGAACACTGTCCTCCACAAGACATCATCTATTGGTCATTTGATGAGGGTAGTGGGTCAAAACTACCTAAATATGCACTGGGATTTAGATGTGATGAATGTGAAGACTATGGCACACAAGTTACATTATTTTCATGTTAAAAGCATCCAGTTTATTGTATGATATTGTAAATATCTATGGATCCAAGCTTTATCTTGAAAGTAGAGCCTGCTGTCTCCCCTCCATGTTGCGTGTTTGTAGCCCTCCCTCACCTCCACCTCATCTTCAAGATGTAAACAGTGCTTTGCTCCATCGTATTCTACTATAATCCATAATTATCTCTTTTGTTCTAGTTGTGTTTAAGAAAAGGTCATATTTTCTGCACCATTCTACAAACTGACCAGTTTTCTTAGCTTCCAGCACTAATATACCTACAACTGTAGAGTCATCAGAGTCTTTCTTCAGATGACGGAGCTCAGAGTTGCATTGGAAGCCTGAGGTGTAGAGTGTCAAGAGAAATGGTGAGAGTGGATAGATGAGAGTTTTTAGAACCTGCAACAGAGCAGGTTGTTAGCCACAGCACAGAAGCTTTCTTCTGACAGCAAGAGGTACGCTTCTATAGAATTTGGCATAATTTTCGTGAGCAGGTTTTCATTCTCCACTTGGAGCCTTGTTGCAGTTCAGTCTCTCCGGTTGCTTTTTCACCTGACGGCAGGACATAGACAGGCTATAGGGGTGGCAGAGGAGGTATCAGTGTGTCCCGATGTAAGGGGTGAAGAGGCTGTGCTAAGCATGAATTTGGAAAATGAATTGAGCATACTTAGTTGCAGAATTGAGAATCAAACATATGATCTGACAACAAAATATGTCAAAATTTCTGTTAGAGATGTCCATTGTATATTTGGCCTGCTTCAGGGTTTCTGTCTCCTCTTTCAGTGTTACATCTTCCACATCTCATGTTTTGCCATCTCCAAGGTGAAATAACCCTCCTTTAAAATGGTTCCATAGACAGGTTTTCAGATCTCTGTAAATGTTAGTGAAGGTTAAGGATTTGCTCTATACACCAAAACAAGAACTGACTGTGCTTAATTTGACCCAACAATCCCAAAGTGTGGTAGAGCTGTGGACCACCCAGAGTGTCACTTACTAACACACACAGTGACCACTATTGTTCAAAAACTGGAGCCAGCCCTGGAGAACAGGCCCTGCTACATTCAATCGCCTCTGAAGCAGTTAGCACAAGGGATGGCCTTTGACTGGCTGAGTGGTGGAGAAGAATGAACTTGAAGGATTTCAGACATAAAGCAAGACGCCTCCTCTCTCAAGATAAATAATAACTGAAGAGGTTTTGAAGAGGTTAGTTAATTAGCTTCAGCAAAGAGAATTTCTTGTTTCCGTTTAACTTTTCTGAAGTTGAGATCAGTAAAAGTTAACCTTTAGTACAATCTGCTCAAGGAAATCCTGTTACAAAGAACTATGTGTCCTGTGAACACTCCTTATATGAGCTGACAGTTTAATCATAAACTATCTTTAGGTATCACTTGCTGTGGTGTTGGCACTCTTAACCTGCATTTGCACAAATCACAAACTATACCTGTTTTTTATTATTATTATTATTTTAAATTAATTTAGTGTACTTCAGCTTTAAATTTGTACAGAAACTCCTTTATTTGCAGTATTGACAGTTTTTCATCCTCCTCAAGCTGCACTGAAAACACACTGAAGATGTTTGACTTAAATTTTATCTGAAGTGCTCTTTTCATTCTGGTGAAAGAACAACTTATTCCATGGAAAATACAGTTTCTGATGTTTCTACAGCCACAGGAAGTCTGTTGCTTAAGTGTAATTGCTTGGATTAGTTATAAAGCAGCTGATCCATGAAGTAACCTAAAGGTCCCAGATAGCAGACATGTTGGCACAGTTCCTGGCTGTTTTTGAAACTTAGGACTCAGTTACAGCATTCGTAAGTGTTGTGTGTACCAGAAGTGGGCCAGATGTCAGTTGCCAGCCTGGCTTTTACATCAAGTCTCTTATGGTCCACATGTGGTCCAAATGTAAGTTTCTGGGCTGAATGTGGATTATAGCAAGTGTTTTATGGGCCAACAGTTGTTCTAATACAGGAAGACTTCCTGATGGCAATTTCCTTGTGGCAGCTGCACTGACCTTTAGTCAACACTGTAAGTTAAGGCCAAATTTAGGCAAAGCAAAAAAGCACATTTGGGTTGTATTTGAGCCAAACTTTTGTTACCATCTGGGATGGTCTCTTGCAATACTGGGATAATCCTTTGTATCAGTCACTATTACTGCCTGATCAGTATGAATTCAACTGAGCAACCAGACTGATTGGACATAAATATATTTTTCTGCACTTTAATTTCTCTTTTTCTATTGCGACCAGGTCTCTAGCTGAAAATTCTCTCCTTTCAAGTGCACCAAGTGATCTGACTTAATCATAACTCTGTCACTTTTTTTTTTAGTTGATTTGTCTTTCAGTCAAGGATGCGTTGATTTGAAATTCACTAGCAGATTTCCTTTCAGTGCTTCAGCAGCTGACAGTGACACGCAGTGACAGTGAACAGACGGCAACTTGATGCTTAGAGTCAACAGCCGTAAGCCAACTGCCTGAGATGTAGCGATTAACACCGTCACTGCCCTGCAACATGGGCCACCAACTGTCATCGCTGAGCTACATCGCATGAGATGGGGTGGCACATGCATACAAAAACGTGTGTAAATAAAAAAGAAAAAAAACTAATTCATATTTCATTAATTTACACAGCATTTTTGCATCTTTTCTACTCTATCTAATATTGTATTCTACCAATACAGATCTATCGCCATGACAAACTCTGGTGCAGCTGGTTGTACTGTATCTCCAACTTTAACTTTTCCTTCCATGTCAGTTAGTCTTGTAGTCAACCACTTCCTCAGCTCGCTCTGACCTTCCTCTTTTCATATCCCAGCCTGGCCTACTGCCTACCCATGACCCAACTCCTACCAAAGCCAGGACTTCCTAGTTCCTGCCATCCAATCAGCTCCATCAGCCCTGCAGACGACCAGCTGCCCACAGGTCTCGTGTGTGGCTGCAAAGTCTTAAAAGCTCTCCCTCTCACTAATACCTCTTAAGTACAAAGCGCTTCAGCCAAGTAAGGCTCAACAGTGACAATATATTGCAGTGAAGAGCAAACATTACTGTCCCACAGCCAGCTGTTGGTCTATAGCCAAAGTGACCTTATAGGTTACAGGAGGCTTCCAGTAACAAATAAATATTGTTCAAAGATTACCTGCCTACTTTTATCTTTGCAGAACCTAGTTACATTTAATAAAGATATAATTCACAATTTTACTTCCTGAAGACAAACAGGTAAGCTGGGGATTGCCTTTAGTTTCAGAGCACACTTTATTTGAGTGTTTCTAAAGAAATTTAAAATAGGGGCAAAATACAATGTTTATTTAATGTTTCTTGACTTTTTATGGCACGTTCACATCAGCCTTTTTGATTCGAATCCTAATCTATTTGCTCGGAAAGTCAGCTTTGTTTGGGGAAATGTGAATGCACCAAACAAATTTGGATTCATATCAAAGAAGCGGACCTGGTTCAGCTACAAACGCAGGCCTTGGTATGTTTCAAACAGACCAAATACAGGAAGCAGACTACAAAAATAATTCACTTCCTGCATTTGGCATAGCTTTGCACTGTGGGTAAATAAGAGTCCAATGCCTTGTCTGTTGTTCATAGTCGCAGTGTATTTCTGCAATATATTTGCATAAGGCAAAATAAAAGAAATGAAAAAAAATGATAATTCCCTCTTTATGTTTACCTTGCAAGTGGTCTTGTCCTCCCTTTTGCTAAATATCAGTGCACGTGTGAATCTGTCGAAATGGCTTGTGGTAAAACATGGACCAATAACAAAGTAAAAGCACTAATATATTTGGGGTCTTAGGAAAATCTGTCACAGCTGCTTGTTAGTGTTCCATGTTTAGGTTCGCTAGTGGAGATAATGAAAATTCTGAACAAATTCTCATTTCAAGTTCACATTGGTCTTGTCTCTTCTTTTGCTAAATACTATTACAGTGCCGCCTTTGGTGGGAATGGGGATAGATTATTGTAAAGGTTTGGCGCATTTGACCAAAGTGCAGGGTGAATATGATCTCGGTCCACATGGATACACCCCATACAACAAAGCTGAGTTCCCAATTGGACCGAGTCTAGTGGACTATTCTGATGTGAATGCACCCTTAATGAGGAGAATTTGACTATTTACGGACTGAGGGTGCATTTTCATCAGGATAGTCCGCTAGACTCGGTCCGATTGGGGACTCGGCTCAGTTGTAGGGGGGTGTATCCATTCAGACCGAGATGGCATTCACACTGCACTTTGGTCAAATGCGCCAAACCTTTACAATAATCTATCCCCATTTCCACCAAAGGTGGCATTGCACCAGTATTTAGCAAAAGAGAGGACAAGACCGGCGTGAAGAAGAAAAATTGCGTGTTAAACATGGAGCAAATGGAGCACATGACCGCAGTATGAACAATTGATGAGGCAGAGGACTCTTAATACAATCGCTATGTATTTACCCACAAGGCAAAGCTACGTCAAATGCAGGAAGTGACTTTTTTTTTTTTTTTTTTTTTTTTGCAGTCTACTTCCTGTATTTGGTCTGCTTAAAATACGCTGAGACCTGCGTTTGTGGGCGGACCGGGTCCGCTCCTTTGGTCCGAATCAGAATCAGTTTGGCGCATTCAAAGCTCCCCAAACAAAGTGGACTTTTTGAGCAAATGGACTCGGATTTGAATAAAAAAGGCTGATGTGAATGTGCCCTTAAGCTTCAGCTGCCAGGTACCAAACCACTGAAAGGTGTGAACAATTGCACACTTTATGGTATGAACTTTAACACAATTTTTGGCTTTTTGAGAGTTAACTGCTCTGAGAGCAGATGGAAAGAAAACAAGGACAATAAACTACTGCTGATATGCTTGATTCCAGCTGGCGATGGGGACAGTTTACTTAAGTGTGTCTGCTGCTTTGCAAACAGGATAATCAATGTGGAGATGGCGTTATTTTAGTGCAACTAGCAGGACGTAGCTTGTGCTTTCTTTTCATTTTAAAAGGCCCCAGATTTTACTGCCTTGCTTCATCATTGTGTGACACAACTTTTAAGATCATGTTTTAGGCTTGATTGTGTACAGGGTGCAGGTCATCAAAACTGTTGTGTGATCACTGATATGTGCTTAGCATGATCATTTTGGGTTGTTTAGGATTTTCAGGTTCTGCAACCTGCTTTGAAAGCGCTGAGTCTTTAATGTTTATGTGAAAAACTCACTTCCTGGCTTCCTGGCGCCTGATCATGACTTAGTCACAACACAGGCTTCTTTCTCATCGTCTCCTCCTTCTCAATTCAGGAAGACTGGCCGTGAGGTCGAGGGGTTAATGTCTGTTTAGTTAATAAGTCTTTTGCTAGATCAAACGCAAGCACTGTATGGACTCATGATCCAGTATGGGTATAACATGTATGATGCCTGCCTAATGCAAACCATTTAAAAAATATATATAAACTAGTTTTCAAGTGGTTTGGACTCAAAATTCAAAATATCCATAGAAGACATGAAAGAAATAGTTTTCTCTCCCCATTGAAAAACAGATTAACAAAGATTGCTTAAACCTAAATGAGAAACTATATGTTGAGAGTAAAGGAAACCTTTTCATATTAAGCATAAGAACCCAATTTGTCAAACATGGTTGTGATGGTAGTATCATGATTTGGCCATGTTATCATTTGAAAAAAAGCATGTAGCAATTGATGAAAAATGATTGTGAATTCAGAACAGTAGCAGTCACTTCCATTGGAAATTTGTAGAGTATCAGTATGTAACTTGATTCTCAAGAGAAAGCAGATAATTAAACTACATCAGACACAAAAGAAAGTTAATCTTATTATCATTTAAAGATATTTCATATTTAGCCAATAATATTGATGTCTCGTGTTCTATTTTGTTCTTTTTAGCAATATTTAGGATTAGGAAAAGAAAAGAAGGCCAAATCAGTCAAATAACCCAAGAGTCATTCCTCTCCTTTGGTCATGCTATTGATGGCTTTCCAAATGGGTGGAATCCACTTTGCGCTATCAATCGCTGATTGATCTCCGGTCTGGTAAAGCCTCTTTGATGTGAAGAACAAAGGGTTCCTGTTGGGTTACACAGGTCACGATTGATGATGCGTGAAATCATGGCCTCAGAGGAGAAACTGGTAGAAGAGACTTGGCTTCCCATTGTTAGATCTGCATTTCTCCAGTACGTGTCTCTTACACAAAGGCTATCTGGAAAAGCGTTTACGGCTATAAAGGCTGGGAACTCATCAGATAAGACTACAAAAAAAAATAAATAAATAAAATTAACAGAAGCAGAAGTTTGCAGTTCTCTTCCACTGGTAAAGCAAGAACCAGAGTAGTTCAGTCATTTCCTGCATTTGAAGCACCGAACATTTACAAAATCGGTAAAACAAAATTTATCTTTTATCTCTCTAGGAGGCAGATTAGAGTTTCATCTGACAGCACTGGCTGTGCTGAGGTTGTTGCTGCCTCCCTTGTCTGTCATCTTCCTCCTTTCTTCCCTCCCCTCCTTGCTTCCATAGACATGCTGACAGATGGACTTAGAACGTTTGGATGTAGGAGCAGGGAGGGAGAAAAGACTGCAGGGAAGAGGGAAGAGGGCTAGACCTAGAGGGAAGGAAGCAAAACAGAAGGAACAACAGCAACTGCTAGATAGAAAGTGTTTTTTCTCCTAAGTTAGGGAGAGAATTCGGATTCTGGCATACTAAGTAATGATGAAAGGGTGATGGGGGAGTGTGTGTTAGTGAACTGAAGGTGAGTTTGGGGGGGCTTCACCAACACCTGGTGGGGATTAGTTGGACCAGGATGGGTGGAACAGGAGAAAAACCTTATCTTTTCTTTACTTTTTTTATTGCCTTTGGTCCTCTCAGATTAGTGGCTTAGGACAGAGGTTTAGGAGAAAGGGCTTTCCCAAAGTAAACATCAGGGTTATTAAAAGTGTAAATGGAAGATAAAAATGCTTCTGTTAAAGCTCAGTTAACTTAAAAAAGTCAACATGTGTAATGTTGGGTTCAACATGTGAGATTATACCAATCATTTCCATCATGAAGTCATAAGAAAGGCAGAACAGTGGAACTATTTTGTGCATTTCAGGCTAATTTATTTTTATTTCTGAGACCAGAAGGACTGGGATTGATCGAGTTATTGTCACAAATCGCTTTATTTACTTCAGACCGACCCTCTCTGTAGGCTGTCAGATCAGCCTGTGGGCAAAACGAGTGGATTGAGACTCTTCCGCATTAAGCCCCGCCTCCCGCCACTGCACTACATCGGGAGCGCGCACCGCAACTGCTTTTCGCCGTCACTTAAATCATTGTTGGATATATATAAAAGTTTATGTCATCATATACCAGTAGCTCAAAGTTGTTTTAAATGCTTAAACTTGCACATAAACTGTAAAAATGCTCTGACAAAATTTTGCATCTTTATTGTAGAACATCAGAATTTTAGTTCATTTGACCACTTTTGTCACTGGAAACATGTGAGCTTGCAAAAGTCATGTGACTGAGCTCATAACGCATTCAGACTTTCTACACTATATGTGATTCAAGTCCTACATCTTTAAAACATTCCAGTGTCATTTGAAAAAGTGCCACGAGCCTGTTTGTCCACATGTCCAGATGTTTACTGGTGGTGCTAGAATCCCAATGGATGAGGAAAAATATGGCCAGTGAAAGTTCGAACATGTAACCAGTAAAAGGATGTCCAAATCATGAACGTTTAATATCAAAACTTAACTATTTACTGGTGAAAGCAAACTAGAAGAGTGAGGGATTGATAGCTGAGCTTCCCTTTGAAAGACTGAACTTGAGCAGAAACGTGAGAGAGGGAACTATGGAGCTCTGGTGACCTGACATTGAGGGGAAAGTCAACAAGCCATTTTTCTTCTGGGAGGGGGGGGGGTCTTTTGCTGTGACACAAAAGGTTATGTGACTTTTGTCTCCTTGAAGCTGAAGTAAAGGACTCATGACGGGAGAAGCACTGTGGGTCCAGCAGTGCACTTCAGGTCGTTCATTGTTTGCATCCAGCCTGTCCAGCACATAATGCATGGTGCACCCACGCTGTGCTCTTTTTGTCATTTTAATGGCCTGGTTCAGACAGACCTCTCCAGAGTGTACAGTTTATCTGCTTATGCAAGAGTGATTGCTTTATTCATAGTTATTGCAATTTAGTACAGTACAGGAGAGCTGTTAACTTATGAATATACACCTCAATCAGGTTTTTTGTTAATCTCATCTAACATTGTAAATAAAAAAGCAGAAGGATCACAGAGGAAGGAAAGCAGGGAAAACAGCTGATCATCAGGACAGTAAAAGTAAGCAGGTGTTTTGAAAATCCAGTCCGTAAATGTTAAGAGGATGACGGGATAACAGACTGTGAAAGAAAGGATCAGAGCACGCTGACGTCAGGAGACACTGCTGTCACGTTCAAGGAAGAGGGCGACGGCAGCGCTGACCTAAAGACTGAAAATTTTGAATCAAGAGCTTTAGCTTAAAGATGTGCTTAAAGCAGAAGAGAAACAGATCCATTCACACATATTTCACTTCCAAGAAGCCAGACTTATTTGTAATCTTTTAAAGGGGTTTTGAGCAACAATTTTCCTTGGACACAGGCTGCAGTCCATTCCTAGTAACTAATCTTTTTCATAAGAATGCGTTTTTTTAACATGTTAAACCATTCGACACTGACCTATGAATCAGTCAAGGATGAAATGGAACCTGCCTCAAAGAATGTACCTATGGACAACATAGCAAGGAGCCCTTGAAAACTTTATATTTAGGTACTTGGCAAATAACATCCTGTTTTGACATCTGCGAAAATGACAAAAGACGACACAGTTTCACAAGTACAAAATTGCACTAAAGCAATTCCCCAAGCTGTTTATAGCAGAAACTTGTTTAAGGGTGCGGTGCATGAATATGTCAAAGGTCAATGATCTATAATTGAAACCTGTTTCTATTGCTATCAAACCAATTCAATAAAATAACTGATATCTTTTCTTTTATTTTTAAGAATAAGTCATTTATATGCACTTGCCATGGATCCACATATATGGTAGCTGCCAATTTTGTGCCACCATTTTTACTACTGTGACCATGAATGGATAAATGACTGTGAAGTGACAAGTGTCTGAGCTTTAAGACTGCAGTACCAGCTTTGTTTGATAAATGCTATATCACCTTTTGGAATGAGTAACAAGACGGTACATGTGTACACAATGTGGAAGTAGTTACCTGTTGTATAATCATTGCTGCACCTGAGGCAACTGGATTCACTCAGAGATGAAAAACATGTTTATATCTGGAGGAGTTTTGGCCACTGACAGCCACCATCCATGCACAATCGTGTTTGGCATTTAAACAAATTTCTATGCACATTTTTATTACTAGATATCAGTAATTCTTACACACTGTACCTTTAATCTCAACATAGTATTTAGCATGTCAAAAAGAATTGGAAACAATGGAGATTAGAAAAAGACAAGCCTGGGTAGAAAAACTACTTACAGCAGATAAATAGCATCTAGACAGGATCTCCTGGATGCAGAAAAGATTTGACAAGAGCTGAAAGTTTACTTTTGTTGCAGCCTCATCAGAAATGACCTCCAGGGAAAGGATGGCTGTCAAGAAAGGAAAACCAGGAGAAAATGTTTAGGGATGCAAAATGGCACAACAAATGGATTGAAAATTCATAGTAACAAGTTTGATGGAGTGATGTGTCCTTCCCAGAGCCCGAACATCGACATTTATGAAGCAGTGTAGGATACTTGACAGACAATAGAACAAAAAGGCAACCAACATTTAAAGAGCTCCAGAAATTCCTTCTTGAATCCTGAAGAACGACTGAAGACTAAACGTCAAGAAATCTTGAAGAAACAGATTGTGTTGAAAAATAAAAGGGTCCTACCAAATATTTGTTTTCAAGCTTCTTAAAATTATATATCTGTGTATCCCTTAGGTGCTGGGTTTCTATTTAAACTTGCATAGTTCTGTTAAAATTTTCACCTATTTTATATTTCCTTGTTACGTAAAAATAAACCGTGACTAAAGAGTTTTGCACAGTACTGTGGGCAAGTAGTCTACTTACATAAAGCAACAGTTAACTCAGGACCTAACAAAGACATCAGTTTGCTATTAATGTTGTTGAGTCCATCTCACTTCCTGTACTTTAAATGTTCAGTGTGATCGTTCATGCACTAAGTGTGTGTGTGTGAATGAAGGCAAGGCCTCTTCTCTTCACGTGTCGCTTATTTATAAAAGTAACATTGTTTCCGTGACATGCTCATTAAACCAGGGAGTGTGTAGGGTTAGGGAGCTTAACCTGCTGTGATGGGAGACGTGTGATGCCCTGGCATCCTCAGGGACCGGCTGTGAAAACAGGCTTAGAGGAAAAATGATTAACCAGGAGAGGATCCTTTAGTCCGGAGCCAAACACATGACTGAACAGACACATGGTGTCTTGGTTGTGACACAGTTATGAGTCTGAAGAGCACATGAGAGAGTCAAGCTTTTCTGTCAGCCACAAAGCTGAAGACGTTTCAGAGGTTTGCTGTTCACATCAAGGCAAAAGTTCTTACAGAGCATTTACCATGGATGATTTTAGGACCCCCAGTCATGTTAGAAATGCTGATTTGAAAAGCACTGCATTGCTTCGGGGAAAGCGCCTACATTTACCAGCATGCATTCTGTTTCAGATTATCAGCTACATGCTGGTGAGCATGTTTACCTAACGTGGTAAGCTTCTTGTGACATCTGCCATCTCAAGGAAAGCATAGCTTGAACCCTGTGAGGCACTGGTCTTCTCACTCTTCATTTATCAAATTCAGTGGATTTATTTTTTGTTACTGATTTAGTAGTTTATTAAAACCCGGAAGATTTCTTTTCCACTACTCCAGAATCTTTTGCTCTAAACTTCATAGCTTTCTTCGTTCAGTCAACAGATCATGGAAGTAACTTAGATTTGGACTCTGACCAACAACAAAGTGTTGATAGTCTTATCTGTATGCTACATTGTCTTGTTGGAAAGTCCAATGCTTTCCCAAGGCCAAACTTTTTTAGCAAACTAACAATTTCCTCCAGAGTCTTAAAGCTGCAAATTTTTCTAAAGATGGAATTCACTTTGATGAAGTTGCAAGTGAAATTTTCTCCATGACAGTATATATCAGTCAATAGACATTTGGTGCAATAGGAAAAAAGAGGGAGTGGGGAGGTTTGCCAGATAAATGAGTTTCCCATTAAGAGCTAAACCAGAATCCATTTTATCAATTTAATTAGTAAAACTGTAAAGCTAAACTGACATACATAAAATAAATCTGTATCTCACTGGAAATACATCCATTGGTTCAGTGAAATTGCATAAGGCTGCACATCAGCACGTTTAAAAAGCTATATGTTAGCTTAAGGCTAAAGACAATAGAAAATACTGCAGTGTTCTGAGCTAACATAGCCGCAAAGGCTCACCAGTGTGGAGGTTGTAATGGGAATAGTTCTCTGATTGTTGTTACCAAGTAGGTTTAAGTACTGTTACTGAATTGCTTTCATTGATGGATAGGTTCATGCTAAGTTTGGATTGTAGTTCTGGTTTCAGTTTTGGCACCATGAGTCTGAGAGATTGTACCAGGAGAGACGTTCCCCTCTGCTTTTCTGTATGTGTTGAATAATAAATTACTGTCAAGATAAATCTTGTTTTTGTGGTTGGGCTGTTCATTACATTACTTGTAGTATTGCTAGTGGTTAGCATGCATATTAACTAAAAGGGATTAAAAAAACTTAGTCCATCAACAAAAGTTTACCTTGATAATATGAATTGTATTCAATAACACACTGACATCAAAGACAACACAAATAGTAAAATCAGCATGTTTGCAACAAATAGTAAGATCAGCATGTTTGCAGCATAACAGCTAAATGCTGCTTCTCCATGTTTAGTCTGGACCAAGTGGCAACCTCCGGTGGTGAAAAGTGAAGCCTATGAGGAAGTGCATAAAACGACAGTTCCCCCTTCATCCACTAGGGGTTGGCTCCAAAACAGAGCAAATCCCCATAGACTTCCATGTTAAAAAGGCCAACTTCATAGCAGAAATAAACATGTTTACAGCCTGGTTCAAAAATCCATTTTCGGTTTATAGGTCAGGTTTACCTTCATGACAAGTGTGGGGGGAGTGAATTTTTTTCTAACTTGCCCATTTTAAAGTAATTTAATCTCGAAGTTCGGCATATTTAGGGGCATGTCCTTTTGATTGACAGCTACCGATCTGCGGCTTCAAGTAAGAAGAACGTAGAACAACCACGGTTTTTAGTCCGGTAACAACATGACTTAGCTTTAGCCCGCTGACCTCCGTTAGCTGGTTAGCTCCTGTTATCTCGGGGTTAGCTCGGTTAGCTTTCAGCTACAGAAAGCTCGGAGTTCGCTCAATGTCAATCATCCACCATCATTCGCACGGCTCCTCTCTCAGCTCTACCTCTTTGCCCATATTTGTATTTTCCGGGCGAGACGATGTGCTTGAAACTGTCAAGATGGCAACGGTAGGAACCGCCCACCGAGCTTCAATTCAGCTCTTCAGAAACCTATGGGTGACGTCACAGAGGCTCCGTCCATCTCTATATACAGTCTATGGTCTGGACTCTGGTCTGGACTAGTTCATCCAAGTCGTTGTATCAAAGAGCTCTGCTTGGTTTATATTCTCTGAACATATGATAGATGTATTCTGGTCCTGAACCATTCTGGAATTTGTAAACAATCTATACTGTGACTGAATGGAAGCCATTGTAAAGATGGTAAAAGTGATGTGATGTGTTCAGAAGAAATAGATTTCTTTGTTGCTACTAATTGCTACTAAGGTGCTGCTTTTTCTTAATTTTTTGGCAATGGAACAATCAAGGTAAATAATGAAGTATAAAATAACACAATGGTATTTGTCAATATCAAGATATTAAGAGTGAAAAAATACAAATACACAGGGCTTATAATGACTGCTCATATTCGTTGATCAAGAAAGTAGCAATGTGCAGTGACAAAAAAATTGAGGATGCAACACATAGTGACGCATCATCGAATCAAATCGAAGACAACATAATTGTAGTCTTATTGAATCATTACAACAGTGAAGATGCTTAGCCCTGTCAAGCAACAGCATAAAACGGTCAGAGCTCCACTTGAAATAAACTTTTATATTTTTTTCATTGATCTTTTTTTTTTTTTTTTTTTTTTTTTTTATTTCATCTAGTCCGACCATAACATTCTCCAGTTTCCCTATTTTGTGTATCTATTTTAGCAGGCCAGGCAACCTGAAGGTGTAAAGATCAGATATTTCATTTAGGATTTCATTCTTAGTAAACACCCAGGGTACCCAAGTTTTATGGAAACCATATTGCTGACATGTCCCTCAAAGAACTAAGATAAATACACAGGATACAATTGAGATTATAAGTAATGTTTGGACTGAAATACCACTAAGTATTTTATAGGCAGCCACATATTTTGTAATAACAGAGTTATGAAATTTCTTATCTCTCAGGATGTACAGTCAACAATCATGCCACAGTAAATGTTAAGTCAAATAAGGAAGAAGTTTCTCCTGACACAGAACAAAAACACCAAAGGCCATGACTTACCTAAACAGGTTGTGAATGGCAAAGAGGAAGGATGTGTGTCCCACTAGAAAGACCTTCCACCCACATGGCCCTGGGCCACTAAAAAGCCAGGATGTGAGGAAGTACCGTGCTTCCCTATCTGAGAGACGGAGACAACCTGTTTCCATGTTTTGCCCCTTATCCCAGTGAAAAAGGATCCAGATAAAACAACTTTCAGGCGAGCCATATCTGAAACACAACTGTCTTTGTGGGAGCATTGTAAAGATATACATGTTGTTTCGCTGTTTTTGTTTATTTGTTTTTTTCTTTGCATGGAAGATGTCAGTCTTAATGGCCAAATTATAAGCAAGGAAACAGGTTTTTAAATGCTGACTGTGTAATTCATGTGGGACTGGAACATTCTCCAAAATATCAGTCTAAAATTGAAAACTTCACATCAATTTCATACAAAAAGAGTCTCAAAGTACATTGCTATATCTATGAAAAAAAAAAAATAAATAAAAAAAAAGACAAGTTTGGGTTACACACAGAGATTGTGTGCAATATATATTATCATGATGGACTCTGTAGGATTAATTGAGCTCTAGTTTGTTTGTTCGGACATTTTGGTCGATATGAAGAGGTGTGAAAAATCCACTCCGGTTAACCTGAAAATGTTAATCTGGACTGATTTCAAGTGAATCAAATACAAGAAGCGTACTCGACATATGTGTTGGAAACAAGCTGCTCTGCATTGACCAATAGATTCATGAATTTTCGTTGTTTGTCTTGTCCTCTTCTTCAGTAAATGTAGCGCTGCCTCAGGTGAGGAGGGCAATTTGTTATTTAAACAGTTCGGTGCAGCGCTAAAGCAGACATGGACCACACTGTGAGTTAACGTCAAGACCTTACCTGCTAATTTTTCTACAAAAGAAAAAAAAATGTAAACAGCCAGCAACTGTTTGGACTCAGTTAAAGACACTATTTTTGCCTTTTGTGGCTTAGTGCACAAAATGACACATTAACTGGTTATATATCAAGGAAATTAAACTCTTTAGTACTCAGAACACAGTTTCTTGTACACAGAAAGGCTGAAGAAGACAACAACATTTTACTGGCACACAAAGGAAGGGAAAAGGGTGAAGCTGCAGTCAGAGGCCTTGTGTACATGTATGTCTCTGTTTCCTGTGAGTGAGAGAGAGGAACAGGAAAACTCAAAGAGAGAGAGACATAGAAAATCAACGCAGGGATCAAGTGACAACAAACAGATCATGCAAGAGCGGAGGTCCCTTTGAACCTTCCCGGTGCGGAAGTCAGCTTTTTTTCCTGAGCTTCTTTCTGCTCACACTTTTTCTTTTATTTCCATTCACCACTCCCCCCCTTCCACCGGAGATAAGCTTTCAACACAGTAAGCCCTGTAAAAACAAGCCACGAGTGTTTAAGCTGAGACCAGTCCGCAAAGATGTCCCAGTATGCTTTGCTGCATCAGTGCACAGCTGCTGTAGACCATGTGCCACACAGAAAACATGTGTGTGGCTGTGATTGGTCTGCATTTTGTGTATTGAATTGGGATGAGACTGTATAGACCTATACCTACCATTATCCAACAAATCCTGAGTTGTTCCTATTATTTTCTATCACACAAATGGTGAGAGATCAGTAAGCTCTGTCTGTTCCAAGCCATTGCTGCCATAAGTAACCTATAACCCATTTCAGCTGACATGATTGGCTCTGCTCTGTAGTTTATTGCTAATGTCACTGGCCAATCCCACTGTCCCTGATGAAAAAAGCAATGCGAGCCAGTGTTGCCAACTTTGCGACTTTGTTGTTTTATTGAGCGAGTTTTCAGACCCCTTCACTAACTTTTTCTGCCGTTAGAGGAGACTGACATGACAGATGGTATTTTTTATTTATTTTATATCGATACATATCGATACATATCGATATATATATACACACACATACACATATATATATATATATATATATATATATATATATATATATATATATATACTTAAATTTCAAATTTTACTGATGGTGCAGAAATGGCCATATTCTTAAAAGAAAAAAAAAAAAAAAAAAAAAGGCATCACTGTGTCTCTACTAAAACCTCTAACTTTGTTGTGTTCAGTTCAGCTCCATGAAGTTGCACAGATAACGTCCACATGATGAATCACACTTTCTACTAAACAAATTTTCAAAGTTTTTATGTGTTTTGAAATGCAAAAAACGTCAAGGTGAGAAAGAAATACTGTTTTTTTTTTCTATGTTCCATCTTTAATTACTTCAACACAGTGGGATCTGTAGTGATGATTTCACCTCCAATAAAATCCCAAAGGTGTTGGCTTTATTTTAATATCACAATGGTTTTCATAAAGTTTATAATTGCAGAGAAATAATCAGTTCTTTTTGTGTATGTGATGTTCAAGCATAAACCCAAAAAAGACCATTGGGGTTTAAGAGATCAGGTCATTAAAGATATCACTACAAACATCATAACAGACAAACATGCAGACTGCAGCACAATATTCTCAATCTGACGGATATCCAAAATAGGAAACACCAAATCTATCACTGACCAGGTGTGTGAAACATTAGGTTTATGTGCCTCATGGTGACGTTATGAGAAGGATGAGCAACACATTTGAATTTAAAATGCAGCATTTAAGTGTCAGCAGGTGGGCTGACATAAGTCTGCTTCATTAGAAAATGTTTCTACATACCGGAGAAGTTTCTTTTGTTTGTTTTGAATGCATTAAAATACTTTTTGCATTACAACGGATTATTCTGTGTTTGAGTGCAGCAACTCTCTATGTTGAAAACTTTTCTTTTACCACTCTTTTTTTTCATGCGTATGAAAACAGAAGCAGGGTGTTGGAGCCTTTGGGTAAACAGGATGACTTCTTCCTGCAGTGGATACAAAGCAAACAGAGGAGGCACTGAACAGCAGGCAGGTTTCAGTGTGTACCTGCACCTGTCCGAACAGGTGCATCCCTGCATGTTTGAGGTGTGCACATAAAAACTAAGTTTATCAGCAATTATTAAGGCTGCATCCAGAGCTCTGAGTGAGACTTTGTAACTCAAAACAGGCCTAGGTGCAGAGACCTGCACTCTTCCACTCCCTCCCTTCTCATCTCTCTCTTCTTTTGTCCCTGACCCGCATCTATCACCACAAGCCCTCTAGGGGTTTCAGGGGGACTTTTTGAAAATACGATCCTCCCATTTCTCAGAGATGGATGAGAGGCAGCAGAAAAGAGAGAGAAGCAGGATTATGATGAGGAGGAGGGAGGATCTCTGATTCAGCTGGGATGCTAAATAAAGATACTAGTTGGTCTCTTTATCAAAAAAAAAAAAAAAAAAAATCAAAACTCTTAGCACATGCAGCAAAATTCAGCAGACAAGTGATATCAAGTAAAAGGTCAATATTGGTCGTAGCACTGGCGCCAGAACAACAGGCACCAGAACATTGCTTCCACAAATACAATCACAGTTCATGAGCTGAAGGACAAAGAAACACACACAAAAACACACATACAGCTCAGCAGTAAACTGCTTTTGTCTGGTGGGAAGGCTGCAGGAGCTCCTTCCTCAATATCAACAGGGAGCCCCTCTTCTAGGAAGCTATTAAGAAGTTATAGGATCATGTTAAAATGGACTAAAGACAGACACACACAGCAGTTGTGTTCACTCTGCAACAAGGTCTGTGAGCACTTAATGAGATCGGAGTGGAAGTGAAGGTGGAAATTGGTCATTAACTGCCTGCATGTGGCTCTCCTGTTTTTAAACACATAATTTTGCAGCTTAGCTCGTGTGTGTTCTTGTGTTTGCACTTATTCACAGAGACAGTAATGAGAGATTGAAGGCCTTCAGGCGTCTCTATGGAGTCACTTGTAGTTCAAAAACAGTTTGACTACATCAAAACACCAAATCCAGTCTTCTACATCTTCATTTAGACCTACAGATACTGAGAAAGAACCTCTACCCAACAGCTTTTTAGATTATTAGTTCAGGACTAAACCCAATTTTCATTGCAGAACATTTGACTTCTCAAGATCTAAATGTGCACTCCTGGGTTGTAGCTGAAACAATAATCTAATCAATAGAAGTTGCTGAAATGAGTTTCCATCAAAAGGCAAGCTGGCTTATCTTTAGAGGAAGGATAAGGAGATAAAGCCCTCCTTCCCTCTGAAAGAAGTCAGTGAAGGTCCTTCATCTGGACAGAATATGATCTGGGCACCTTCTTTAAAAGCTTCCTGGGGTCATTGATAGACAGAAGCACCAAAGATGGAGCCAAAAAACACAAGCAAGACCAAACAACTCATCTGGCTTGGAACCACGTTGGTATCCCACTCCAGGAGGTATGCTGGGACGCTGGACCTCCTCCTGGTTTGAGCTGGATCCTTCTGTGTTGTGTTTACATCTTCTGCCTGCGAATGCGCAAGTTCTCTCCAGATACTTCCATCTTCCTCCCACAGTCCAAATACGTGCATGTAAATTCCCCTAGAAGTGAGTGTGAGCATGAGTGCTCGTCTCTCTCTATTGGCCCCGTGATGGACTGGCGACCTTTCCAGGTTGTACTTGCCTCTCACCTGGGACGGACTCCTGGCTCCCTGTGGCCCAGCTTTGGAATAAACAGGTGTATAACACAGATGGGTGGATGCTGGGGTTTGAAATGGTCGTACTGACAGATCGTTGGGGATTATGCAAACAAGGAAATGCACACAGTTTTGGACTTGTCTTGTGAACCTCTAGGATTTGCAGTCAATATCAAGGTTTAAGAAAAAGATGGGGGATTTAAGTTGGTGGTAACCAGGAAGCAGCAGAAGCTCTGCTTTATTTCAAGAACTCCAGAACTGGAAGTTTACAGAAGTGAATCAATAAATGAACGGAAGACGCAATGAGTAGTTGATGCTCATTCGCCGGAAAAGGTTATATCATGACCGCCAAACACTGTAGACCAAATGTAATCAAAAATCTGTTTATTAGGAAAGTAACAGTTTGTAGCTTCTCAGCTATTAAAAACCTTTCACGTTAATGTGGGGAAAAAAGTGACCATTGATGAGCCATCTTGGGAAAGACTTCTTGTAATCACTGGTGGAACAAAAAATTCTAAACCTTCCTTGTAAATCCTCAAAGACTATTCAAAGACTGTAAAATTAATCTAAAGTTGACGCAGGTAATGCAGCGGTCGATCTTTGTATTTTGATATTCCAGTTGCTTTCTGCAATTTTGAATGAATGGAAGTAGTAAATTATGTTTTTGCCTCATAAGTCACAAATCTCTGAATCAATCTGAACTGAAATTGTATCGTGGTAGAGTATGAGATATCCACGACTGTGACTTTCACTCCCCACTGCTTACAAAAGGTAAATAAAATAAAAAGGAATCTACTGCTTTAAAATGGCCAAGTTAAAGTGGGAACTATAATATATTTTTACCCAAAGTGAGCCATTTATGGAGGGAAACATTAAAATATCATTTAGCTAAAGCTACTTTGTACAGAGAAGTTAAGATGTGTCCATCACTGTTTAATGCTCTCAATTTGTCTTCTGCTCTGTGTCCACTTTAAACCCTCTGAAAATGCCAGTAATGCAAAACAGTATAGAAAGTCTATTAAGGCTTGTGCACTACTACCGATCTAAACATGTGGTGTAACAGGTTTTTTCTCTGCTTTGGATGAGATGGGCTCAGGAGCCCCCCGTCCCCCCTCAACAGGCTGAACCCCTTTTATGTAACCAGGAAAGAGGAGCAGGAGGAAGAAAACCAGCAAAGCCAGAGAGGAAATGAAGGATGTGGTGGGGAGGGCAAACAGCAGCCGGAGGAGAATGTTCACTTTGTGTGGCTTCTTCTTTTTACAGCTTCCTCCCGCCTCGACCACATTGCTTACCACATCTCAAGTGCTGGAAAACATAAACAGCTATCGTCCTGAAACTGGGTGAGTGCAAGCCAGAGCACTTCACAGTTGGAGACTTTAAACAAGTCACACGAGGAGCTTTGCCAGATAAACAAGGCCTACGCACAGTAGCAGCATGGTAATCAGCTTCCACCAGCAAATAAAAACAGCAGATCGCTAGTTAATTACAGGATTTTCTGAAAGATGTTGGGGATTTTACATCAATAGTCAAACTCTGGAGCTACTTTTTGTTTTTAATCGAAATATTTGACCTTGTGCAATTAGCACAAAGTGAAAATGTTTATGTTTCCAGCCTGATTCTTTTAGAAAAAACACACAAAACTCCAGAATTTAGTGCAATACAGTACATTGTTTATTAATATAAATTACATTTCAAGGAGGTTGAGCAAGTAAGTCGATATGGGTGCAACTTGATTTTACTATTAGATAGCAATTTGCAAAGATGCAAAAAATATTTTTGATAGAAAATTATTGCTGAAGCTGCACATTTCTAAAAGCATCTGCTGATTTACATTCATACACATGTAAACACTCAGACAAAGAGCTCACACGGAAGATAGGCTCTTCCTGGTTTTGTAGCTGCAGCTGTCCACATGGGCTCTACCAACCATATCCGTATCTGTGCGCGCGCACACGCACACGCACACACACACACACACACACACTCACACACACAACTGGAATGTATGCTTGCTTGTGCAGCTGGGTGTCCTGAAGAGGTGAACAAAACATGCTGTCCATGCACACTCGCACACAGACGTACAATAATTCACTTTGCCTGACACCCAAATCCTGATTAACCTCTGAAAAGGATCACACACACATACCAATATGTGTACACACACGCACCCACATGCAAAAGTTGTGTTAAAGCTGTATGAAACGTTTCAGGATGAGTTCGATCAATCCGTGCTCTCGCTCTCTGCCTCACGCTTCTCTTCCGATGCTCCCATGTCCTTGAGAATCCGAGACTGGTGCAGGAGACACTCCTTCATCTTGTCCTCCGTCAGGGTGAGACGCTCCTCCAGCACAGAAACAGTCTGAAAGTAGTTGTGTGGGTGGGAGGGCAAAATAATTACACAGCAGTCAGAGAATAATTACAGAGGCAGAAATCAGAGGAGCGACGAGCAGTCTGAGAGGCCTGGAATCAAGCCTGTCACCGGAAAAATAACAACAAGCGACACACAGAACAAACTTTACAACTCTTTGTTTTCATAGAAAGGTTTGGCCTTGATGTGTACATTTATATTTAATACAAAAGATGTTATCACAGTGTTCGATATACTATTCAATGGGAAGCGAAAACCACCAGATATATGTATCACATGGTTGCTGTTTGCACTGAATCCAAGACACGTTCATTTAATCTTGTTATAAAACAAACCTCCCCCTTAAGAAAAGTGTTAAGATTGAGGAGACATGTCTGTCATCTTGTGGTAACAGGTTGGCTATCTCTCTGCAGATTTTCATTCAGTTGGGTCTAGTGCAATGCTGCTTGTAGGGGATACGTGGAAATGTAGACTCAGCTCATGAGGACTCCTCAGAACAACCCAATGTGTGTCCGTTTTGTCTGTTTTAACATTGCCGAAGACACTCAGTGGAGCATTTCAGTCTTACTCATGAAATTCTGAGTTTTTAACATTTTGTTTTCTGCATTCTGATAAAATGTATGGTTTTCTTAATGTTCTTAACGTGTATCATATTTCTAACAATCATATGACCTATTTGACTGCAGCTACATTCCCTTCAGCTCTGTTAGAAACTTGGTACAAAACACCTCCAAACCTGTAAAGAGAGTCTAAAAACATCCAACATGTGCTTGCATAATTATGCACATCTTTCTTGGATGAAGGATGTGGTTAGTTTGCAAAGTGGTAGTCACTGAACTAAAGCCATTAATTAAAGCAACTGATTGACTCCAAGCAAAGTGCAGCAGTTCCTGTAGGATTGTCCTCGCAGTGTTTTGGTTCCCCCACAGTTTCATCAAGATCTTTTAAATCATGAATTAGGTCTTTGCTATAGAAACATAAGCAAGACCCTAAGGTTTTTTGGGATAAAAGAATGTCAAGGAAGGTACAGCAGGGGAAAAGACTACTCAAGAGGCGTAATATATCAATAATAAACAGGACTCCAACTAACTTAAACCTTGTTTTAATCATAGGATCGTCAGCACAAGCAATGATAAAGTTGAATTATTTTGGCTGATGTTACTTAACATGGGTAAATGACAACCATGTTTTTGCTTATATAGACGTCTCTAGTGACTCAATCAAACTAAACACATGCACACAAAGATTCTTGACACAAGGATGAAGAAATTAAATAAAACTTGGCACATTTCTCCAAGTTGGACAGCTAGCTTAGCAGGAATAGCTTTAGCTTGTTTGCTAAATGGAAGATTTTCTCTGGAATGAATGTCTGATGATAGTTAGAAAACTAAAAAGATTAGGGGAAAATCAACACCTCATTAGTCAACAAGACAAGAAAAGTGCCATAAAAATCCATTAATCTTTTACTGGTCTACATTGTTTACTCAGAAAATGGTCACAAAATGAGTGTTTGCCTTCTGCTGCTCTCATAACAATAAAAACCATGGCAACCATAGCATAACATCCAAAATAAATGTATTCCTGAGTTTTTTTTTTAGACATTACAAAAAAAAAATAACAACACAATCTTGTCCTTTAACAGACACTGTGGCACAACTGGCAACCTGTTAAGGGTGAACTGGGATTGGATCCTATGACCCTGCACTGGACTATGCAGATATGGACAATGGATGAACAGAGAGACACCATATCCTTTGTACTAAGCATGAAAATGGACAGATCATGTAAAAGAAGACAAATAAAAGTGTATTTATTTAGTTAACATTAAAGAAGGAGGCAGTGTAAACCTTACTCCTATTTAGAACCTCATGTCTTACACACTCCTGGATATTAAAACTTCCTTCATCAAGTTCAAATTTACACCAAAGCAAATGTAAGCAATTCCACATGTTCTTTCTTGTGCAGTTTATTAGTTACTGTTGTATCACTGTCCAATGTGTTATCTTACGGTTGATGTGGTTTATTGTTGTACTGATATCAATGTATTGTGACACCCAACAGCTCTGTGTTGTCGGCCAAACCAAGTACAGCTGCAGGTGGGCTGCAGGGGCGGGTGTGTGTCTGGGAAACTTTTGATTACTTTTGCAGCTAGATACTATTTTTTCATTTTGATAAGGATGTGAGTATTTAATTATTTTTTGGCAACCAAAATATCTTTATTTGCCATTGTATACTTGATGAGGCCAGATGGCACAAAATGCAACCAGTTAAACTGGGTGTAGTTTTTTTCTATCCTGTAAACACACATCCAGCAATACTCTTGTAATGTTATGGAGCAGTCAACTAGGTGACATGTATTGGGTCTTTTTCTTATTCCTTTTTTAAACCCTCCATTTACAGATAACTGACCTGCGTGAGAATATCCAGCTGTTGAACGATGTGCTGCAGTGTAGAGTCCAGACTGGATGGATGACCAGACAGAACTTCCAGTGGGTGCGTCTGCACCATCTCCTCCTTCTCTTCCTCTCTCCTTCCTTTTCCTGCACTGTGGGCGCCTGTCTGATTCCCAACAGCTGAACCTGCCCAACTGGCAATTTCACCTCCTGTCCATCCTTCCACCCCCAAAGTGGCAACAGGATGCGCCAGAAAGTCGTCGGAGTGATGATTGTTGGCTGTGGCCTGTGTGGGCGTCAAGCGTGTCCAGCTGTTGAAGAGCTAGAGATGGCAACGAGAAAAAGTTTGATTCTAAGTACTTTTTTTATTTCACATAAGTGATGCACTCAACATCGCCATAAAACTTTTCCAATTAAGCTGCTTGCATCCCATAAATGATTGAAATTCCCATTAGGACCATGATGTTTAACAAAAGATAGTGGACTCTTTAAAAAAAAAAAAAAAATAAATAAAAAAAAATAGAAACTCAAAGTTTCTTATAAGTGCAGATTTAGATTATTGGTATTTTTTAAAAAAAAATCAGCAAATGAAAAAGAATATCTATAAATATCCACATATTGCACATGTCCACTCAATAGCCAACAACTATCTCCACCAACTGTACAGTACTGACTTCTGACCCCTTCACACACCACTTCCACAGTGACGAGACCCTCACAAAGCTGCCTTTGCCCATTTATTAATAAACTAAACAATCGTAAAATCCTGCTCTGCTGTGTCCTTTCACAAATCATTACACCACCGCAGAATCAAAGGTGCAATGTCCACCACCCTCCATGCCAGCTCTCCAATAACCAAATACACAGCACACAATGGTAGGTAGAATAACCTCACAGTTTAAAACTATACAGACTTGTTGCATTGTAGTGTTTAAGAACCTATTGTTTACACTTTTAATATCCTACAAAATCCTCATCATGATTCATAAACATTACAGTCTCATCCTAATGCTGACTTAGTGGATGAAAGCCCATCTACTGGTGTTACTACCTCCCACACTGGTTCAGAGGTGAATAGGAGGTATGATAATCCTAACGCCCCCATTCTGCTTTGGACGTTTCGCAAAATAGTCCATGAAGAAAGATGCACCTGCTTGAAAAGGTTTATGAAAGGAACTTCTGCTACATTCTGTAATGGAGACTTCTCACATGGGGGTGATTTAAATAGAAATGTGTGAACCAGAAAGTGATTTTCAGAGAATTATATGGGATGTAAGTGTAAGTTTCAGAATGGCAACATGGTACCTTTTCTTTGCAGAACAGTGCAGGTTAACCGTTGAAATGCTTAGTAAGACTTAGTTAAGATGTACCGTCTACGACAAAAAAACCCCAAAAAAAACCAAGTGGTGGATAAAGATAAACATCTTCACAGTCCATTTAGCAGGAGACATGGCTCTGCTAAGAAGCTCAGTTTATTATTTTGAACATCCAACATATACATTGTTTTGAGCAAAAAGTCCATTTCCATCTGTAGTTCTGTGTAAAGTACTGTAGAGAAAGACAAATTCAAGGTTATGATCAAGACATTGTGGACATTAAATCTGTTTTAAAGTCCACAGTAAAATGTCCACAAATTTCTGGTTTTCTTTGCAACAATTCTCATTATAATAAAACTGGCTATTCTTGGTTAAACTACAGCATTTTAACTGTATATAAAAACAGTTAAATACCACTAAACTTTTATAGTTAAAGAAAAAAATAACAGAATAGAGATTTTTTGATACTGCCAGCGCTACTTGGGAACAATGACAGATGCAACATTAACAGGTGCTACGTTTACATGGGACTTTTAATTCCTGTTTAATTCTGACTAAAAATTAATTCCGCTTTAAACTGATGAAAAGCGACCATGTAAACACTTAATTCCTAATGCAAATTTCTATTCGGAATTAAACTTAATTCTGATGTAAGTGGCTGGTTTATCCACATTTTAATTCCGATCTGTTTAATTGCTCTGTCATGTAAACCTTTATTCAGCTGCAAGTTAATTCCAGCCGTTCTGAGCATGCTCGTTGCCTTGTCCTGTACTGATGACGTGCGTCGTTTTGCCTCCCATGTTTGGGGGTCTATTCTTCTCCTTTTCAGTTGCTGCCAAAAGTGAAGTAGTATGCTCGTTTCGAGCTGGTACTTCAAACTTATAATAAAAATAGCGGTGAAACCGTTAGTCATTATGGAGTTTTTACAAGTTAGACTGAAAAGCAGGGAAGCATTGAGAAGCAGGGAGCCAACTTTGTTTATTTCCGGTATATGCCATATGTCACGTGCACCCTTTGTCCGATCAGAACCCTTCCCAACCCGCCGCTCTAAAGAGGAATTACAAATCCTATTAGAAACTGTGTAGCTTGGTCCTGTCATTAAAAGGAATGTAGGAATCTTTTTCTAAACTCTAAATTAAAATGTTACTCCTAAATTAGACATGCATTTGAGGTGGAAATACAAAATTGAGTCTAACATTTAATTGTTTATGGTAATTAAAAAAAAAAAAAACTAAACTGAAGGCTAAGGATTTATCCAGCTTTATGTTTAAAACAAATGGATATCAGAGTGTGTGTCTGGGAGCTCAAGTTTCTGGGTAAGGCGTAAGTCTGAGCAGAGTAGGTCAACATCTCACGGCTCCATCGGTGGAACAGACCTTAAGCATGTTGCAACTTGGCAGACTGACGTAGGCGGATGTTTCACACTGGTGGATTACAGACTGGGCACTGGAGATGTGACAGATTGACTAACCTGCTACCTAAAGTTCACATGATTACTTTACACTTCAAGGCACAGAACTACAGCCATGAAGCAAAGCACTGGACATCATCATTATATCTATGAGATGAACTTTTAGCCAAAGTTTTTTTTTATTTCTTTATTTTACCTTGAAGGTTTAACTCACCGAGACAGACTGAAAAGTAACCTGTGCACAAATACATAGTCTGGGCTTTCCTGAGAAATCGTTCTTTTGAATTTTTTTTATTTTATTTATTTTTTTTCCAAATTTGAGAATAAACACAGGATGTGAGTCCTAACAAAGAAAATGTTGTATTTAGCCTAACCAGGGAAATATTTCTCTCATTTATTACAACAGCCTGGAGCTCTTAGAGCAACTTTCTGTAATACAACTGAAAAGACATGAAGGTTCAAAGCGACAGCTGTCATGCTTAGAAATCATCATTGTTTGAAATTATTATCATCATTGAAGTTGCAGAGTACTACATGAATGCATTAAATTTGCCTTTATTGATCCCGACTAGTTACAACCATTAAATTAGGGGCTATCGCTCATTTTTAAACCCACCTTGATAATATTGTGATCAAAATAAAAGTGACATTTTATAACTTCAAAATGAGCTTCACAATGAAAACAATTAATGAACAGTATCAAAAATAAACAACAGCAGATATGCCGGCTGTCTTCTGTAGATCCAGGAAACATGAAAGTATTTTTAAAAATTTGAATTAACATAGGGCTTTTGGGATATTTTGAAACATTTGGATAAAAAATACGACAAACTTGCCATCAGATTTAAAGGTTTACTAATTATGATGAACATAAAACAAACAGTAAAGTCTGAAAACAGACTTTAGTGCTGCTGTTATCTCTTCTTTGTTCTCAGTGCCTTCCACATGATAAGATGATCCCTTTTTATTTGACCCTTGCACCACAAGAACCATTTAATGACACATTTTATGTATTAATCTGTTATTCATTATTTTTTACTGAATTATCAATAGTCTGATCTTATATCATCAAAGATCTGCAGTAAGTGATACAAGATTATTTGACAGCGGTGTGTTTTGAGTAAGATGGAAGGGGTTAGGAGGTGCACAGAGAGGAACAGAAGGGTAAAATTAATGAGGGATGTGTCTGAGGGATGGAGAGGAAGGAAGAGGAGGAGGGTGTCACACATTCCTGGCCTAATGCACGAAGCAATCGATTCCGGCTTGCTTCCTGCAGACAGTCTTCACTTCAAAGAAAGAACAGAGGGAGGGCAGGAGAGGAAAGAAGATGGAGGGAGGAGAGGAGGAGTGTACGAGTCTCTTTAGACAAAAGAGGATGGGGGTGTTACATTTAGCTCCTGAGAGGAGATGAACAAAGCTGTCAGTGTGTCCTTAAGAGTCTCTCTTGCTTTCTGTCCTGATTTCGGTTTTCCTCACTTCCCCCCTTCATGCCTGCCCTCCCCCTCACAACGCCCGGCCCTCCTCGGCCGCATCTGGCCAACATCTGTTCTGCTCATTTAGGCACAGAAGATCCAGACCTCCATCTCTCTGCCAGTAAGTTAGGGTGCACTCAAATGTTTAACAGGCAAGGTACACCAGCTGGCCTGTGAGCCAGTCAAAGCCTTTTTTTTTTTATTATTATTATTATTTAATCAAACACTAACAAGGAAATATTCATAACTGCACAACTAATATATGTAGAAAAAAAAAACCCACTGAAACAAAACACACATTTTTAGGACTAATCAGTAGGGATACAGCTGATGTCCAACATCATGGGGACATCCAGACCCACAGAAATACCAGTTGATTTTATCAGAAGTGCCGACCAGCAAATTATACAAGATTGATACTTTAGCTAAAGATGCACAGATTTGGAGCTTGGTAATTCAGAGTGGACCCTCGTGATGAGAATCATTTATAAGATAGCATCTCGTCTGGAAGGATTTGCAGAAAGTCAAAAGTCACAGTCTGCTGTAATCATGGTCAGCCGTGGCAGGAATGCGATGGTGTGCTGCCAGATGGGCCTTTTTATGCAACAAGTTGGTGTTTGTGTGTGGCTGGACATGGCAAAAACTAAACTAAAGGACATTTTCTGTGTTACTACTGAATTCTGTTATGGTTAGATTCAACTTGAGTTGCTATGATTTCCATTACTCATTCACATTAATAACTTGACTCTAGCAGCATTGCCTAAAATGGTAACGTGATCCGAAAACAATCCGTGTTAAAATCTCAGCAATGGCTGTGATGTTAATGATCAAACGGACCCTCGAGAGAAAACGGATCACAAATAGCCTCTCCTCTGCTTCTAAATTAAATCACAGATGTCTGATCAAAAACATAATTAGCATGAGCACCAGAATTAGCTGCATTCTCTCTTTTGGCAGTGAAGCGGAGGCGCTGAAGACCCCTACATTAAAAAAAGACGTTTGATCTTAAGTGAGGGGTCTCTGAAGTTGTACCTCTCATCACAACATCTTTGTCCTTCACCTGATGCCACATCCTCAAATCCCAGCAAGACTATTTAAAAAAAAAAACAAAAAAAAAAACAATCAAAATCCTCCTATTTATGGATAAAATTGGTTTAATTAAAACAAATTTGGACCTTTTTGTTAACCCATAATCACTGTCAAGTCAATTTGATAAACAGCATTTTGCTCAAAAATGTAAAAGGTGCATCCCGCATGTTGCATCGGTCAGACTAGCCTGCCCAGCAGGGAGGACACAGCTGGGCCAAATTCGCTGTTCACATTAAGGAGGAAGGCTTCATGATTACAAAGTCCTGGCTATGTTTACATGCCAGTTGAACAGCCACAAACACTACAAACAATATATCTAAATTTAAAGTGTGACTGCTGTAAGTCTGTATAGCAACACCTGTAACAACATAGTAACTGATAAAAGGGTCCCACGTTGAAAGTTGCAGGCTGATTTTGTATGAATGTGACATGTAGGTTAAAGTCTAACTGGGCACTTTGTAGCGTGAAGTCAATGTTAATGAAAGACTAAAATCTTTATGAAGGGTATAATGTGTATCTTCCACCCACACCAGAACATTTATGTTGTTGGTTTTATGATTCTGTATGCTCCCATGGGTTTTACTCTACAGTACGTAGTAGGTATGTGTACTCTAATTGATTACTTGTAAATTTGGAGGAGACTTTTGTTTCACTGAGCAGAGATGTGGAACTGTTTACGGCATTGTCTGAGCCGGTCAGACTAATGGAGCAGAGAAAGTTAAATGGGAGAAACTTTTGGTTTAGCAGTGAATCTTCAGATTTTCCAACACACTTCGACAATAAATGCCACAGCTTCTCTGGTTGAAAGCTGAACCTTATGTTCACTAGCACTGGATCTGACCATTCTGACTAACAAAATAGTCAGTCGTGCACATCAATAGAAAGGTCATGGCAACGGTAACGTTCAGGGGTTTGTAAATGTCGGTCGATGGGAAAAGAGTAAGGAGAAATCAGTGGTGTTGAAAAGGATTGTTGTCATGTTTTGTGTTCATAGTCTCCTGCAGCTGGAACAAACTGAACAAAGTCCACTGTAGCGTTTTAGGTTTGTGATTTTGTTATGTCTGCTGGAGCCGGGGACCAACAGAGTCATGTAGGACAAATAAGTTCTGATTCGATCATTTTGAAACAGAGACGTTGATCTTACTGTACAGCAAAAGACCTCAAAATAATAAATACATCCCACCACTGTCAACATTTGTCAGCACAATGAAAAAGAGAAAGGCGACCATTGGCAAAACTGCTAACACAGAGAATGCAACACCAATATTATTATAAACTAATGAGCTAATAACGCTCCACAAGGCCAGGAAACCTACCTTTCACTAGCAGACACTTCATTAAGAGCTCGGAAAAGTGAGTCAGATTGTGAAAACATGTTATGTCTCTTTTAAATAACTGAACATTTATGGAATAATAATGGAAATTTTAATTTATGTTGCACAATGTATAGTTGAGAATTGCGTCCCGATGCCGTGTTTGCTTTATAGCTTCCTTTCATAAGAACAATATGGTCTGAAAACACTGTAGTTAATGGCAATTCACTGCTGAGCCGGATATTTTCATTTCAGCGTGTGGGTGGCATGCGGATGTCAGACCGAGACAGATAGGGGAAAATGAAGGAGGTGCGAACTCGAGTGGATGTATCCACTTCCTTAAAGCCGCATGAACATCCTCCCTTGCTTCCTGGCAGTCTTTCAGCCCCGGTTACTTAAAAAAAAAAATGGTTTACTGGTTTACCTCTGACAAAAATATCTTTGGATTTAAGTTCAAGCTTGTCTGCTTTTCCTGTGAAATTTAATTGGCAAAACACTTTGTTGTCCAGATGTGGGTGTTATCATTATCTGTGCCTGCATTTTGTTTGGAGACCAATATAGCTGCAGGTGTGGACACAGCGTCTTTGTAGATTACGATTAGGTTTGACATGGAAAATGAAACCTGTGGTGTTGCACTTTGGCAGGGATGACAGAAAAAGGAGGCTTCAGATCGCTTGCCAGTTCCATCAGCCATCTGAGCTCAGGGCTAAGGTCGGGCAACAGAGAGGATGTTGTCTGAGTCTCTGCTCGTAAAAACAGAGGTGGCTGCTTACTTTTTAAGTGTTGAAAGACATAAAGATAAAGGAGGTCCTTTCTGCCAACAGCTGTCACTCTCCACAACAAGACTTCAACTTGAATTCATTCATTATTTCTAAGTTTAAAATGAAGGAAAAAAACTACAACTACTTTATTTTATACCCTCGGGGAATAAAAAGGGTATTTTCCTTTTAATTTAAAGAGTAATTGATATGTTTAATGAATTGCATATCGTAGCAAACTAACATCAATCATTTGATGGCCTTTACATGTTAATTGTACAGATCATAATGTGTCTGCGGGGTCTTGGTTACAGCCCTGAATCCATCTCTCTGCACAGAGCCTATCAAATCCAGGTCTTTGGCTGCTTGTATATTGACAGTGTTAAATGTGTTTGCTTGCTTGTCTGTCATAAAGTAGTACTTTTTACAATTAAGATGACACGACATATGATTTGAATGTCCTCCAGCTTTTCAGTTTTACCTGAGGATGTGACGGGTGCTCATCATACATTCTAGGCACTCGACGTTAAATTTATGACTCAGGTTTTGCAGCAAATTGCTCATGCTCTGGTGACAACTTCAGTTCAAAATAATTTGCACAATTCTTTGGTCCATTTCTAACCTTTTGACCCGACCTATAAAAAAATGTTAGCAGTAAATGTTTTTATTACAAGGTTGTCATTTGTGTCTTGAACAAAATGGAAAACATCTTAAGGATACTTGTCACTAATTACAATGTGATATGTCAAAAATCATTATAGTTTAATCCAGTATCCATTAATGAAAAGAAGACAAGCACCTTTTATGTTCAAGGAATTTAGAGCAAAAGTTTATAGTATAAAGTGATGGCACTTGGCCCAGAAACTATAAGTATTATATGTCATGATGGGTTTCTTAAAGCCTAAAGAAGCATTACTGAACATTTCTCAGGGGTCACCTCCTAACAACAACTAATTCAACATGGATCTTGCATCCTGTCTCTCTTTTGAGATTTCTCAAGTCAGTAAAAGTCAGTCTGATCTTAACTCTCATCGTTTTTTCCTCTCATACTCTGTTCCTATGATAATGCCCTCTTGCATTTGTTTTTATAATTAAGCCACAGTTGGTACATTTCCATAACACCTAGGATTACACAAAAACTAAATATTGCAATAAAAAAATGCTAATGGAAACGCCGACATTTTGAAAAAAAAAAAGTGTCATATATCGCTAAACAGTTTTTACACTCCAGAGATGTTTTTTTTAAAAAAATATTTGATATAAAAATATATCGCAAAAGTGTCATGGAAACACTTTTTGCATGTCATCAGACATGATGTGGGGGATTCATGACCAGTTTATAAAGATAGCGCGGTGTGGAACAAATAACAGTAAATTTCAAAGTTTCAGAAAAGAAAATGAGGAAGAAAAGCTTCGAAAAGCTTTAGCAAATTCTCCACAAATACAAAACCCCAAAATAACGCTGCGTGGCTACCTTTTATAAGCTGCAATTTTCATAAAATCTCGTTCCTTTCTCAGCATTTGACTTGAGGCTAATGCACTAAACACTGTTCAATGGAAACACCCCCAAATCACAGTTGTTTGTCAAAACATACAAATATTGCTTTTATTTTGTGAAAAAAAATGTAATGTTAATGCAGCTAGCGAGTGTTTTAAATGGACTGTGTGTTCAAATTCAGTTGCTAGAGTGTGACGTGGTATGTAGAGTCGTCTGTAAGCAGAGGTTGACAAGAGCAGTATCTCAGCCTTTGGACCCTGCAGGTCAACGTTTCCAGGGTTTGAATAAGATATATGTTACAAAACCAGTTAGAAAAGGGTCAAAACAAAACAGAGCTGCTTTAAAGCCAAAATATCTAAATAACAGAATTGGCTCCTGTTTTATGTTATCGTGTTCAGCAATGACTGTTTCGCTTTCTGAACTTTCTCAACAACTTTCTCTACGCTTCACATCTCCACTGTTACAGCTGCCCTGATGCAGGCATGTTTAGTGGAAAGGACCCCTCACAAACACTTTTCCACTGCATAGTGCTTCCAATATAGTTTAGGCTAACCAAAACTGTGTTTGAGGGTTAGGAAAAATTCATATTTTAAATGAACCATTATACTGCACACCACTGTTCATTCACTTCATACCGGTCACTGAAAAAGTATCCTATCATTCACTGCTACATAAAATCCAGTCAGCGCATCCAAAACAGAAGGGCTTTTGCCAGTAATTGTCAGAGTAAGATTTATGGAAACCAACTCCAGCTGCAGAAGCTGTGTTTAGACGTGTGTTGCTTGTTGCTGAATGAATAATAAGATGTGGGTGCGTGTGCATAATGAGTAGACAGTACTTGTGTGTGTTGGCATCTAGAGATTAACTATGCGTTTCTATAAGTTTACACTGGTTTCCAGAGATTCACAAGCTAAGCTACAACACTATAGTAACCATGATGCATGACTGGCTCTCCCAAAAAAGATCACTAACAGCACTTGACATGTGCAGCATGTGTAACTTACAGGATTATTACACAGTAACATACATGGAAATGGCTATAAGAAGAAGTAGGAATAAATGGAAAACAGATACTAATGTAATTAAGCACACCCATAAACCTGAACACCTATAATGAAACTAAACTCATTCAATAAATAAGGAATGTTTTTTTCCTTATATAACATGTACAAATTAATTATATGCTAATTATCTTTAATGTGTTGCCAGTGTGTATGTTAAGGCAGCCATTCACAACAAATGCTCCTAAATGCTAAAGCTTAATGCAATAAATGTTCTAGTTTGCTCTGCTGTTGTATAACAGTGTCAGGATGCATTTGATCATTTATGCAGAAATGCTGCTTCTGGCTTAAGGAGAGGAGTCAGTCCTGACGGCAGGCAAGACAGAGTCCTGAAAATGTGAGAAAACTGGCAGGTGGGGACAGAAAAAACCAAGAGCCAGGAAGAGAGACAGCTCTATTATATAATAGATAGATGGGAGAAATCTAATCATTTGACGTTTATTAGCTACACCTAGCTCAACCTTATGCAGACCGTTTGGACAGTTATTGAGAAGTGGAGGAGGATGTAATTTCCTGTGCAGATTGCCTCTTGAGGTAAATTTCTGATCTATGGGATGATGACATAGATATAAAACATTTATTTGGCTTCACTTTATTAAACTTTGCTCCTGCTCTCCCATGCAACAGTTGTTTTGGAGCAGATTTGTACCCTTACGGGCATTTTAGTTTACGTAACTCTTGTTGCCTACAGACTGCAGGATTCTGGACAAAAGGACAGGCGTACAGATCACAATGCAGAGTTAGCAGCACCGACAATGCGTTGATGATGATTAAATATCCGACATTACTGATAACCTAAATGGAAACCTAACAGAATAAACTACCAACATAAAAATGATAAACACATCAGGCTGATGAATGTCTAGGCTCAGTCTCCTCCTCAAATCAAATCAAACTTTATTTCTTGAGCACTTTTCATGCCATGGGCAACACAAAGTGCTTTACAGGATAAAATCAAGTCATAAGGATAAAAACAAACAGCAGATAAGACATTTAAAAACAATAAAGACACAAGCTCAGGGAAGGTGTTTTATGTGTTACAGCTACCATGAGGAAACCGTTTCTGATCATAATGAACATTTCTCAAGATGTTTTTAGGTTTTTTTTTTTTATCTTTGAAGGAAAAGTGATGTCTGCAATTCCAGATTAAGAATCTTCTTCTGTTTTCTCTGGACTCATCATTGCTGTATCTCATGGTTGTTTGTATGTTCAGCTGCACACACTGACGTACCGAAGTCTGCTATAACATTCTACTCTTCATCAGTCAATCATCCTCATCAGCTACACCATCTCTTGCCTGTGAAAGACACTTAGTGCTTCCACCACAACATGGCGTGAAGTGAGTAGCTAGGCACTTATCCCCTGTTGTTCCCCGGTGGTGGAACGATCTGCAGAACTCTGCCCGATCTGAAGAGTTTTTATTTACTTTTCAGAGCAAGCTAAAGAAGCAGCTGTTCAAGGAGCATTTTTATTTATTTATTTTTTTTTACCTCTTTTACTTGTCATAATCAATTGTTTACATGCTTGCTGCACTCCTCAAATGAATTGGACCTTATAAATAAGGTATTCCAATCCCCGCTCTAGGCAACACTGCATCAAGAATTACTGAAGGATACAAGACACACAATGAAAAATAAATAAACTGATTCATTAATTGGTTAATGCAGAACCACTTCTGTTTTTACAACATAGCAGCTAATCCTGAAAATGCATCAGATCCTAGCAGTCTTGTGTTAAACATATTCTATTAGAGATCTAACCAAGTTCCACATCTGACTGCAAAACATTTCTCCTTTCCAGAGCCGCCTGTGGTCCAATACAGGATTATGTTTTGTTTGTGTTTACGATGCAGTGTGCTCAAGTGACTATGAACTTGGTTTTGTATTCCTCCTGTATTTGCTTCACTTGGAGTGGATTGGGACCCACATTAAGATTTATAACCTCTAAGAATGAAGAAGCAAATTGCCAAAGTTTGAAATCATATGTTAAATGGTAAATATTATATTCTTAGTTGTCACATATATCAACACTGCATAAGTTGGAGATATATTGATGTAAACTGTGTGGGTGAAAAATAATGGGCAGAACTTACACTGACAGGGCTCGAGGTAACCATTTATGCTAAGAGTGGACATAGTGTTGACAATAGAGGGATCTGGATGAAAGCATACTCCAAAGGTTGCTAAGTGTTCATTAAATCTGGTCGCCTCTTGCAGCGTAGGTGTAGAATGGGGCTTTGTTGGCCAAGAAGTGGATTTTTTCTTTTTTGATCACGACACAACTGTTATTCCAGCCTGTTTTTATTACCAGCCTCTGGTCTAAAAACACATTATATTTACCAACATTGCTTTAAGAGGAATGAGTCACAGTGAAGCATAGACCCCGACTGGCTAAAATGCTTTCTCCACAACCACTAGTGTGCTTCAAAAAACAATAGATTCGGTCTCGTAATGAATAATAATAATGGAATAGAAACTAATATTAGTTTGATCCAACATTCACAGTGGCAAATGTCAGACTCAGAATAAAGACAGCAATGCTTGCTCAAATAATGTTAATTGGTGATGCTAAGTTAGTAATATACGTGGGTGAAAGTCAGCATGCAAAACTTTCTTCTGTTTGGGTTCCAAAAAGTATTAGGTGATTAGTTGGACACTCGAGGTTAATGCGGAAAAGCGTGAAGTGAAAAGTTACTGGTTCAACATTTTTGCTGATGTGAGATTGAACGAATTATTGTATTTAACAGCTGATTGAGGTGTTGTTAGCAGAAAGTTCAAACAGTATGAAACTGTAGAAGACATGTGACATTTAAAGACACAGACCCCCATCAAATGCAAAACACCACCCTGCCATGGACAACATGACTCATTAAAATAACAAGGTCAATTGTAAACTGCACATAAATTGCATAAGTTGTACAGCTAATCCCACTCATGTATAGAAGACAGTCTATACTGGAAAAAGGCCAAACAGCAGAGATACTGTGAAATCTTCACAGGCCGCAACCAACAAGAAATATCTGCAGAACAAATAAATAAAGGGTTCCAAGTCATATTTATTCATACCAAGCCAAGTAAACTTTATTCATAAAAGCACTTTCCGACAGCAACTGCTGAACAGACAGTATAAGACCTCTTCTTACTAGGGTGTGCAGATAATGTTGGATTTTTTTTTTTAAAGCATAGTATGGTGGCGCTAGAGTGTCACAGGAATACAAAAGCTACTTTTCCAAAATATGCGGCTGTTCTATTTTTGGAGCTTGCCACTCCAAACTGCATCAATCTAAGCAGAGCAGATCATTCAGGCAGGAAGTAAATCGATAAAAAGCTAAGTGGATCCAGTCAATTTTACAAGAACTTCATGTCCATACCAAGTATCAACCTCTGGCGGTTAAAAGTGAAGTCTATGTGTAAGTGCCAAATTGCAGTTCACCCCTCATCCGCTGGGGGGCTGGCTCCAAAAGAAAGCAAATTCCCACAGATGTTACAAAGGTCAACTTCACAGCAAAAACAAACATGTTTACGGCCTGGTACCAAAAAATAGTTTAGGTTTAATAGGTCAGGTTTTACTTTCATGACTACTGTGGGGGTAGAGACTTTATCTTTTTTTTTTATTTTTAACCATTTGTTAAAAACCAATTTTGTCTCGAAATCTGGGACATAAGGGACATGTCCTTTTCATTTACAGACACCTGATTACCCACTGCAAGAACGCAGAGTCTAGCACAACTGCCGTTATTAGCCCACTGACAGCATGATATAGCCTTAGCCCGCCTACCTCCATTAGCTGGTTAGCTCCGGGTTAGCTCGGTTAGCTCTTAGGTATAAGCAGATCAGAGTTTGATAGATGTCAATAATCCACTCCTTACTCACAGTCCCCCCTCTCAGCGCTACCTCTTTGCACATTTTTGTATTTTCCAGTAGAGACGACATGCATGATGCTGTCAAGGTGGGAATCGCCCAATGAGCTTCGATTCAGCTCTTCAGAAACCTGCGGGTGACGTACAGAGGTTGCGTCTATCTTTTATATACAGTCCATGGTACAGATTTTTGCTTGCATTTTAGTCTGAAACATTAACATTTCCTCATTACCAGCAGCATAAACACCAAACTATCATCTTATCTTGGAGGGTAAAAGCTGCACAATTTATATTGGTTTGACACCACATATCCCAACTATAAATAAAGAGGTGGCAGACAAGACCTGCTCAGACAGGAAAAGTAACTTATTTGCTAGTGTATGGTTTCATTTAACAAGTACATCAGCCATTGCACCATGATGCAATCCTCATATGATTGAGTGTACTGATTTAAACCGCAAAAAAGATGTGCTGCTCTGAAACTCCTGGTGGACTACGGTGCAAGAGAAAAAACTCAGCAGAGCTGCTCTGTAGTGCATCTGCAACGCAGATGGAACCCTGGGATTAGCAACAACACTGCACCAATAAACCACAACAGTACACATTAGCTACATTTAACAGACTCACCAAAACTGGACAACATAAGATGGACAAACATTGCCTGCCCTGATGAGTCTCCAGTTTAGCAGCAACATTCAAATAATAGGGTCAGACATAGCTAGAAATACTGGAAACAATGGATCCATATTGCCTTTTATCAATGCCACAGCCTACAAAAGTGTTGTTGCTGACCATGTCCCTCCCCTTGTGACCATATTGTACCATCACCTGATAGTACACTATGGTGACCAAGCTCAAATTTTGTCATGAACTGCTTTTTTTAACATGACATTGTACTCCAGTGGCCTCCACAGTTACCAGATCTCAGGATGTAGTAAAATGAGAGATTCTCATCATGAATGTGTAGCTGAGAAATCTACAGCAACTGTGTGAGGCCATCATGTGAAGGAGGAACATTTCTGAGAAATGTTTCCAACAATTAGTTCAATCTATGCCACCAAGAGTTAAGGCAGGTCTGAATAAAGAGAATGCAACCGTGCAAGCAAGGCGGACCTAATGAAGTGGCCATTATTAACAAAGTAGAAGCAACGTTAGCAGTAACCGATTAATTTAAATTAGGTCAAAACTACACAATATTGGTTTTCTTTTTATATAGGAAACAGAAAAATATGTAAATATGTAAATGAGGAGCTTCATTGGGAATTTAACACTATTAAAGTAAAGAATAAGGTATGGAGCTATAGGTATGACACTTGATATCATGCAGCATGCATTATGCAAGACTGTTTAATTCAAAGTATTCACAGCAAATACTGAAAAATGTACTGTGTATTTCCAAGATATAAATATGAAATGGTTCAAAGTCTGATGTCATTCGTAAACGCAAGACCACTGGTTGAATGCCTGAATCATTCCTTAATCTCCCACACACAGCTCTCAGAATGAGACAGGAAGTGTGTCAGCGGTGGCAGATTTCCAGTGGGGTATCTGCTTTACATGGCCAACTTAAAGTATGTGTTAGTCTTCACTTTTACTGCTGAGGAGAATAAAATAAACTAGGAACTTTAACCAGCCTGCTCTTTACTTACTTTATTTCTTCATATTTAGTATGAACATGTGTATTGGAGTAAAATAGTAAATCAAGGTGTGTTTTCGTGCAAATTCTACATCAGTGTTCACAATACAAAATGAGTGGTGTTCATATAAAAATTCAAATTTTTATTAAAAATTTACCAAATCCTGTCTGCAGTCTTGGACCAATTTCAACCATGATTCCTCTTAAAAGCTGACAAAATCTGTAGCATTTCTTTCTAACAGCAAACATGATGACGGTGGTTTGACGCACCGCTTCGATGTGATTGACATCCACTCAGATACTTGATTTGAGATTCATCAATCTTTATTCCTTTGCAAGAATCTTGTGGCATATACATGTCTCGCGCCCTGCGGTCAAAAACCTTTTGCCCTTCCGGGCCAAACATCTGCCAAACCAGTGACGCGTTCCCCCTATATGCAATACAGCGCCTTCTAACAGCACCAATGAGAACGCAGTTAAAGAAATCGGCTCCTTTGCATGACCTGGCAAAGTGTGTTGACAGGAAACACCACCTGGGTGTTGTCATGTCTTAATTTCAACCGACATAAAGCAAACACCACCCACAGCCACCTGGATAATGGCGATGACAATAAATGGGCACCGAGAGCTCTACACCAAACAAGGTGTTGATTTTAAATGAGATTTTTTTTTTTTTTTTTTTTTAAAAAGGAGACATTGTGGGTCACTTTAGGTTCCCTCATGTGGGAGAAGGACCACCATCTCAAGTTTTGGCTTTGATCTTTGGTGGAAGGAAAATGTTTACCTCATTTGCCTGCAATTCACACACCACCCACATAAGTAAATGCAGTCAGTGTGGAACGATTATATGCACTAGAAGCTTTAAACCCCCTGTCATTTGCACCTGGACATAAGTGTATGCATTGAGACTTGATCACACCTTTGCAAATGCTCACACACGGCTTTAGTCCTGATGCCTGGGTTATGACAAGGCAACTTAAAACAGGTTAATTTATTTGAATACTATCCTTTACCTGTACTATGGCACCTGTCAGCATGAATGAGAAAAATAATCTTCCCCTTTAAAGTTCTTTAGTTTCAAAGCTTTTTAAGTCTCATGAGGTCTAAGGGCAAATTCACACTGTTTGGCCAACTTTCAACAAATCCTGGTCCACTTCGAGGGATTGTATGGTTCATTTGGATAAGGGTGAAAGGTCACTTGCATGCTGGTGAAGACCAAAGGTCTGCTTATTGTGCCTCATTCTGAGCCACACAAATGACATTTTTCCAAGCTCATGTTGAGCAGAAAATATTTTTGCGTAAATAATCTAAGCAAACAAAAATCTATTCTGTGCACAGATAATGAGTCTGTGTTTGCTCCTTGTGTAAATGCACAATGATAATGTGTTCCCTTAAGTTTAATAATTTTCTCCTGAATTGAGCTTTCTTCTGCTCGCTGCCACACACCTGTGCACATGCCCTCATTGTATTGTCTGATCAATTCTGTCAACACATTTGCTTAACTCTGTGCAGTGCAACAGATGTCCCACAATTCCAACCAATCACAGGCTTGGGCACAGTCATTCGCTGCAACATGATAACTCTGAAAAAGATGGTTTTCAAGTAAAGGGAAATTGTACGTTTCAAACTATTACATTTCATTTTCAGTAGGCTACATTCTGTTCACAGACTGAACAAAACATAATATATGAAACATATGACATATTGCACTCTGACTTATCACTGAGAATTATCACGCCTAAATTATCCCATGAAATCCCACTGTAATCAAACAAAAAATAACTGTTGCCCCTATTTGTCAGATCATCCAAGTATTACATCATGTCTGAAGTTGAAATGCCGAGCATGGAAGACAGATCTTATCCATGAGATGCCATCTGTAAAGTGACATATTATGGTTCATCACATACAATGTTTGTGCACAAACACAAGTGGAGCCAAAGAATACAGGCATACTGGGTAGTTGCCTGAACAAGTTAGGAAAACTTGTTTTTTTCCAGTGTGCCATAGTACTGGACTTCCTTGCGACTTGTGTGATGCCTGTTAGTTTCAGCTGCATATCTACCCATGCTGTAGTGCTCTCAGATGAATAAGGAAATTACACCAGCCACAGTTTTTGATCTGTCTTTGTGAGATCTGAGAAATGCTGTTTAAAGGCCAGTTGTGGAGGACTGTCAGAGTAGCAGAGTATCTGTCAGTGTTGCAGGATGGTACATCTGAAGAGCACAGTGTAAGGAAATGTTTGAGCTTGTTGTAGGCTATTTGTTGGGAAAACAAGTTCATTGCATTTGAATGCATAAACAAATACATATCCCCTGCAACCTGATTGGCAGAGTGTGTTCTGCCACACTTTCATCCAGTAGCTAAAGGAAGAGCCAATGATGATGTGCCTTGATAAAGTACATTATGTTTTAACACAGTTTGAGCAACAAGATCAAGCTGCAGAGCAAATTTACACACTGATTCTTGCAGAATGATGCAGTATAGGAAGATAAAATCAGGGTGGTCTTATATAGTCCAACATTCTTCTCAATGAGATTCTGAGACTGAACAATGGTTAGATTAAACAGTCTATCGCAGACTGAATCTCCCCAAACACCTTGAAACTCTATTGTTTCCTTTATAGGGAGATCAACTATTTCAAACCTAATGCCTGGCTCTAATATCTGACATTAGAGCTGTATAAATATGTTTAAATATGTATGTAACCACTTTAAGAAAAAAAAAAAAAATGCATGCCGACTGGCTGTGCAATGAGACAGACAGACTAATAACTAACTTCTGTTGTTGATCTGTGAAGGGATGTTGGCTTTATAAAAATGTAGGACCTGGCAGTTAAGCTTGTTCCATAGTCCACGAGAAACAAGAACTGAGTTCTTGCTCTCCAGGAACAAAAAAAAATAATTTTTTTCGTCAGGTCCATACATACTCCACGAGAAGCACGTCTGCAGTGGGGAGGGATCATTGCGGGGGCGATGTCTGCTTTTATGTGCAATGAACTCGGTTGTTACCTCCACCAAGGAGGTTAAATTTTTCCCAGTGTCTTTTTGCTCAAGATAACTTAAAAGGTTACAGACGGATTTTTATAAAAATTTCAAAAGTTGTTGGAAATGTGAAAATGAACTGATTAAATTTTGGAGGTGATCCGGATCACCATTTGGATCCAGGAATTTTTAAAATGATTCTTTAACATTGTTCTTGGCGGAAGTTTCTGCTCTCCGAGTGCTTTTCTAGTGTCATATTTAATGAGCAACTTCGTCCGCGGAAGGGCGGGTTGTACAGGCAGCAGGGTCCGACTGTTTTAATGCCACATGTAAAAATGTTTGTACTTTCTCACCACCTCGATCAGCTGTTTTACCAAAACATTCCGTTTTACCTGCAACAGCAAAATAAAAAATAAAAATAAAAAAATTTTTTAAAAAAACTTCCGCGTGGAAGCAGCAACTCCGCATCATGCTTTTTCCATGTTAACGACGGCCACCTAAATGTCCGACCAATCACACGATATTTCTCGGAGCCCCGTGAGAAAAATGTTCTGCCAGCCCGATGTGTCGAGAACCGTCTTCAAACACGTCCGCAAGAACAAAATGACGTCATTTTCTTCTCGGAGCCTCGAAAATAAGAAAAAAGTTCTCACTTCTCGTGGAATATGTAACAAGCTTTAGAGTGTAAGACAATATCAGGCCCTTCTCTTCCTCTTTGCTTTTTGACAAGTTTGTAGTATAGTTAGCATGCTTGGTCAAAAAATGTAGCTCAGTGTTGTACTCTGAAGACCAGGACAGACTCACTTTGCAGAGAAACAGATTGCCTTTGAAGCAATTGTGACGAAATATATATGCCAGCTTTTCCCTTCAAGGTTTTCAAGGTTATAATTCTCATATTCATATGAACTGTTTAGCCTCTAAGCTAAATGAAAAGGCTCTTATTTTGAAACACTTTGTTTTGAAAGAACAGGAAATTACTTTTTTTTTTTTTTTTTTTTTTTTAATGACAGAACAAGTTAAATGTTGTGAGTTGGCCAGAAAAAGAGGCTGGCCATGAACAGCCCATATTTTTATTTGTCTATGTATATAACTCAGATTTGAATTTAATAGCTGATGGTCATACAAGCAAAGCAACATGACAACTTCAAGTATACTATGCTTTATTTAAAAATAAAGCACCTCCTCTTCTATAATTCTATAAAACTGCAAACTGCTTTGATATAAAGACATTGTGAGGAAATGGTCTTTGATGCCTCGATATTTATCGCTTCTCTTATTATAATATGTAGATCTTTTAAAAATCATATCTGTTTCTCTTTACCATAGTTCATGTTCTGTGTTTATGTTGTTATTTTGCAAGGGAAGCTCTTATGATTAATAGCCGAGTAGCGCCAAACAAAAAAAATCGTTCAAGTTTTGCTCTAGTACACCTCGGTAGAAGGTTTATTTTTTTAAATGCAATTTTATTAGAAAATATGCCTGTCAAAACTCTCTTGTTGGATAGATTTATTCAATGCCTCACAGGTGAACAGAATTAAAGTCTTGTCTTTCTGCCAAAACTGAAAATGTTACACAAAGCAAAGCAGAGGACAATGGTATAACTGTAGGCACACTTACCAAACAACGCAAAATGGAAACTAATAATTCAGGTCACCGATCTTACCTATTTTTCCCCTTTGCTATAGCTCTCAGCTCCTCTGTCATTCTGAATCAGTCAGCAAATCTGATTCCTCCTGTTATCACTTACATTTTTATTCAACTCCTTTATTGTACTTCTTTCCTAATCCATTTCTTTACCTGTTGAATGGCAGCTGACAGGGGATCTTTTCATCTGATTCCAGGTGTTTGTGATTATATCTATAGGATAAATACTAATCTTCAACAAAATGCTTCTACAAGTTTTACTGCAACCTTAAACAGTATTCAGAAAGTAGCAAAATCCCAATTTGCTTTGAATAAAAAAAATTTTACATTTCAGGTTTCACAATGAGCTTCTTCATATTGTATCAAACAAAATGTTCATACCTTACCCCTTAAAGACAAACAGTCACATTTGTAGTGGAGAACACAACAAAACAAGGTAGTTAAAAAAAAAAAAAAAAAAAAAAAAAATAGAATTTCTCAGTGCCATATGGCTGAAAGTGAAAGACAAACATAAAGATCCCTTGGCAAAACAATCTGAACAGTATCAATGTTGAATATATTTACATTTATACCTTAAGAAAAGTTGTTTTTCAAAGTTTTGACTGGACTGTAGTAGTAGTCTTCTTAATAAGAGTCTCTTATAAGCTTGTAGTCTTATTAGAAAGGAAATTAGACTTTTACTGGGAAGTTCTAAGACTCATATCCCAACTATTCTTCTGTTTCTTTCCCACCAATGTCTCAAGTGGAGGCGAATCCCCTCAGCGAGGAAGTGAATAAGCGTCATTGTGGCTTTGTATAGGATTAGCCCATTTTAAAGCCCCTTAGAAAGATTTACCCACATTATTCACATTTTAATGGACGTTCCCACCCATACATATACATGCTAGCTAAAATCAAAATCCACAGCAATGAAATAAGATAGCAGGAGGCTTAAACCAAAGCAGGAAATTTAACGGTTGGTTGTCCTCACTCAAGTGTAAGTATTGTGTGTATTCAATGAGAGTACAAAATTATTGAAATGGGGAAACAAAATGGTACTGCACCTCTGAATAAATAGGCTTAAACATACAATATGCATATTACCAAAATAAAAAAAAAAAAAAAAAAATACAAGTTAAATCAGTCATCTTATACATAAAATTGAAAGATAAAAGGAAATCTGCTCCCTTTCAACTCTAGGTGAAATCAGCTGGAAAGAATTAAATGCCATCTTCCTGTTATGTGGCTCAAAGTTGCACATTGAACTTGAAAACTGAAATGTCACCAATGATCTGCAGTCCAAAATTAAACATTGACAGCAGGTGGCTGGAGAGACCATCTGATTGGGTAAAAGGGACCTCTAAAGAGGAAGCAACGAGAGCATCCATCACTGAAAAGGATCACGGAGGGTGGAAGTAAAAGAATGAGGTGTCGTTGGGCAGCTTGATTGGCAACTGGCACAGTAGGGGGGGTTCGAGGTCATGCTGTGCCTTTGCCCTTCACAGTACAGGCAGGAGGGAGCAGATAGAAGCCCGAACAGCCACAGGTGGGCTTTGTTGCCTGTCATAGTGCTGAGCACTAGCAGACAAACAATGAACAAAATTCCATTTCATCCATCTGTACATTTCTGTGCATCATTGCTATGGTGTTCCTGTGATCAATAGTTTTTTTTAGCCTATTTGTATGATTAGGTGGCTGCAAGTTTACAAGAACAGATGCATATAAGAGTTTTTAAAAATAAATTCAGCTTTCATATGAGCTTTTTGTGTAGTCTCGAGAATAAAGCTGAATTAATAGATAATTCAGAACAGTAGGTAGACGGAATGCACTTGTATTTTTGCTCCGTGTTTTTAAAGTGGAACAAAAGTTGGCGTAATAGTAATAAACTAGCAAGTAATGAGTGCAAAAGGTAGCTAGTTAGCAGTTTACTAACAGTCAGCAGTGACTACAAGTAAAACTCTACATATGATCCATTATAATCAAATAGCTTAAGAGACAGTGACTAAGGAACTACGATAGAACTACTTACTGTCCACCAATTGAACCAATTGAATCTCTATAAATCTTATTTGTAACTAGCTAGCTTGTTGAATAGTTTCTCCAAAGCTGATTTTTTTTTTAAGCTCTAGAGCTAGTTACTAACCAACTTACTGGTAGGTAGTCACTACAATGAGCCCCCCCATACAATGATAGAGACTCTCTCCTATGTGTTATTAGCAACTTTTTGGAATATTAGTTAGTTCCTCAAGCTGACAAGGTGCTCTCTAGCCATCTATAATATAGTTACTATGAGTTCCACATCACCATCTTATTTAAAACTAACTAGTTTCTGTAGTTTTAAAGCTTATCATGGTGATGAAAGACCACATTGTTACATACTGACAAAATACCCAAAGATATACAAACTGCAAATTCAGTCTTCAGCTGTATGACATTGAACAGGTGCATTATCGATCCTCCGACATATCCAACAATCTACGAGTAAATTACACTCTGACTGCAGCACGTAAACATGTTTTCTTCAGGATATCTGGATCAAAAAGAATGTTTACCACGTTATGATGTGGAGACCACTATAATTTTATTCATGTGGTATTAATTATGTCAATATTAGGCTGCTGTTGATTGCCCACTTGGTATTGTAATTTGCCTTTTTATTTTGAAAACTCCTTAGCTACCAACAGTCACAGAGTAAATACTAAGCTACTGCAGAGGAAAGAATCCATGTTCCCTAATCACAGCAGGTAGAACAGGAGTATTAGGTACAACAGGCGTATGCAATGAACACTAAAATGAGAAATCTATTTCTTGACACAAAAATAGTGAATTTAAGTTCTGTGCACTAATTTGGAAGAAATGTACACACATATATCAATTTCTTTGACATAGTGTGACCTAAAATTGACTAATGTTAACCATAAAGCCCCTTTTCACAAATGTTTAACAAAGTTAAGGCTTTTTCCCTGATTAATCAGTCTGAGGTTTCAAATGAATCCCCGTCTCAAAGTCTGTAAGCCTGTATACTATGTGTTTTATGGGACTGCCAAAAGCAAAGAGATTAGCAATTTATGCCCAAAGCTGACTGATCCTGGTAACAAAAGCCATGTTCGTCCCATTTCTCTCTGAGAAGAACATTGACACCCTCCAGACTGTTGGATCAGGAAGTTGCATTATAGTGAGACATTACTAAAAACTTCCCAAGTGGGTTAGGTACTAATGAGTCAAAAGTGGAAGCTGCATCAACCGTGTGTGTGAGCTTAAAGCTATGTAGAGCTAAAAGTGGGTGGTGGATGTAGGTGCTTCTTCTGAGACAGAGGGTTCTACTTTTTGAATTTCTGGAGATGGGACAGGATTAGCTGGCTTATTTGGTAACCCCAGTGACATTCTTGCATTCACCCACCTCCTCTGAGATGTGTGCACTGCTAAATTAACTCATCAACTTAAAATTTATCACTTGGTTCTCCAAGTTACCAATGTAACTTGGAGAACCTTTTGTCCACATTTATTTTTCTGTCCGTCTTTCGTTCTGTTAACAACAGAGTTACAGGTCAGATTTTTGTGTGTTTTTCTAGTTGGTTATTGAACACCACTTCTACTACTATTTCTGTACATAGTTGTTCCACACTTTATTTTGTACATTTTTAGCTTAGTTTTTTGTTTTTTTTAAATAAATTATCAGACTGCATATTTAGTCATGTTTTGGTTTATTTGAGGCTCTTTAAATACCTGGTGAGAACCAAAACTTTTTTTTTGTCCAGATATATAAAAATCTACAAATTGAAAAAGGACAGATTTTGTGTTTCACATGAATGTTTATAATAGCTGTCTCTCTTTTTTCATATGCAAATAACTGAATGCCACAGAATAACCAACCATATCTCTGAGTTGTCCTACAAGCAAAACTCAAGTCTTTTTCTACCTGATTTGCACTGCTAAATACCCGCAGTGACATTAATATGGTCTTTTGCATACTGATGGGTGAAAAAGGACAGTATAATAATGTCAGCTATAATGTCATATGTAGAGTTGTAATGGGTCACATATAACTCTAACACAGTTCATAGACTCTTCTGGTAGCCCATGAGATAGTACATACACACTTTTATGAAAGAGAAATTAATAGCATCCTATAGCTCAAAAAATTTGCAGAGGTGGAAAAAAAAAAGACCCCAGAGGAAGGAGAGTTTGGATTGGTCGAACCTTTGAGAATAAAAGGAACCATTTTATACTGTAGAGCCATTCTTGTGCTTTTATGATGCCACCTCCACAAAAGTCAAAGGTTACTGTCAAAAGAGCCAGACCTCTAAGCCCACTGTGTCCTGCAACAGGTGGATCAACAGACTCAACTACCGGTACTTCCTCATGGGCATGTGGAACACAAGAACTATTGTTTTAGATAATATGTGGGAACAGAGGAAATAAAGTCAAACACTAAGTCAGCAAAGTCTTGTGTCAGAATTGGAAGAGAATCAGATGCAATTTGAAAGCAATGTGAAGAGTGCAAGATGAAGACACAAAGAATAGTCATAGCAGTAACAGAATTTGATTGATCGGATACAACAAACAAAAAGTAAACAAACTTTCTTGAGGTTATTCCAGATATTGTTAAAGGCAAAACTCATATAAGCAAAATTAACTGCTAACTTATTATTGTCAAAGTTGTTTGTGCACATTTGGGTAGCCTTGCAGAAAGACCAAGCTGTAAAAAGCTAAGCTAAATTTGCTGCAAAAGCAAAATAAGCTTTTTGTTTCCCTTTGCTTTCCAAAGTCATTTTGCAAAACTGAATCCTTTTTTTCAAATAATCAAATACAACTGTGGTAGATAGTTAAAATGGAGTTGATATCTTAAAACAATAAATAGCAACCAAACACTGCACTTTGTCAACAAACATAGGAACATAGTGTACAACTAAATATGAACTTAAGGGAAAGTTGCAGTAATTTCATTCCTGTCCCTAATCCGTTTGATCCATGCCAAAATCAGATATCACTTGTTGACCAGACTTCTTGTCAATTGCCCTCATATGAGTCCTTCCAAACATAGCTCCTGTTGTGTGTCACAAGACTGCTGTTTCTTGACAAGGGTCACGGATGTCAGTTCAGACTAAGGCCTTTGAAGTGGTGCAACGAATTTATTGGAGCAGCAATGGGACCTTCTAAGAATAACTAACTGTGGAGAGGGAAATAAATGGGTGACTTCCTTTCATTAGGCTCACTTAAGTGTTCAAATATAGTTGGTCACAAGGGAATGTACAGAACAAAGGTGGCATGTGGACATGTTCAGTAGTGGAGTTGGCCACATTCATGAAATCCATATTTAAGGTATTAAGGGGAATTTATTTGCACATAATAAAATAAGAGTCTAGAGCAGGATTTTTTTTTATGGGAATGATTAAATTTCATGCATAGAAACATGAAGAACACGTTTCTGAGTGTAGGGTCTTAATATAGTACACTCACCACCACCTTTATAAAAGGTACACCTTTTTGGTTGTTTATTAACACAAATAGCCAATCAGCCAATCACATGGGCTTAGGGGTGGGACTCGAATACAAATTTAATCTAACAAATGACAGACTTTGCAATTTATTGTTCTTTATTAATCAAATTTTAATCAAAATAATTTTTGCTCCAAAAAGCTACACTGTTTTAAATTTAAATTGATTTTGGTAGGTGATTAAATACAATAATAGACACAGATATTAATATAGTCAACAGTCCATTAATGTATGGAAAAATACATTTAAACTATTTTCCTAATCAAAACAGTAGAAAAAAAAAAAATACCTGGTCAAAATTAAACAGACCTGAAATAAATAAACAGCTCCAGTCTACAACGTGTTACAGTAGTTTCAACACTTAAAATGTTTTCAGCTACACTTTTCATTGTAGACATTATTATCTGACAGTAAACCAGACTGTCTTCAGTCTGGTTACAGACCAGAGATGATCACCCCTTAACTTCAGCTGGATGCTGCGTGAGCTTCTTGTGTTACTTTGGATAGGGAGAGGCAATATTTCTTTAATTAAAAGGTGCTAAAGGGGTCTGAAAAATTGCTAAATAGAGCAAAGAAGTGCTAAGTTGTTTTTTTTTTTTTTTTAGCAAAGTCTACAGTGTGGATTAATCTGTTAAAATTAGACAACGGTTTGGTTTGAATAAAATATGGGATTTTATTTTAAGGACTTATCACTCAGCCCAACCAACTGGCTTCTTCAACATGACTGAGTTCACTGCACTCTGCAGTCACTAGGTTCTCATCCAATACAACACTTTTGGGATGCAGTGGAATGGGAGATTCTCGTTATGGATGTGCAGCGGACAAATCTGCAGCAACTCTGTGATGCCATCATGTAAACATGGGGCAAAATCCCAGAGAAAGGATTTCATCACCTAGTTGACTCTATGACACCAAGAAAGGAGGAAGGTCTGTCCAATCATGTGCTAGAAAGGTGGACGACCTATCCAGCAGTGTCAGCACTAAGTTATATGAATATGTGCATGTATGTTTTTTTTTTCTCTATCATTTGAAGAAATGCAATGTTTACAATATTGGGTATTGGGTGAGAAATGTAATGTTTAATGATATTAAGTGTTTGAGAAAGGTAACATTTTTATGATATTGAGTGTGTGGAGAAATGTAAATTGACTGTAAGAGCAGCTATAGTAGATTTTTTAAATACTTTTAAAATTGTTCTTTGCCTGCCCACGGACTGCAGATGGAAACTAGCTAAGGCTAAAATCTGGTGTAAAGTATCTTTCCTTAATGTTTTTACGCATGGTCACTGACAAACTTTTATTTAAAAAAAAAAAAAAAAAAAAAGTAATGAAATAACAACCACAACAAACACAAAATCAACGTCATTACATACACAACTAGCACCTTTTAATAGTTGTGAATGAAATTTAAGTGAAACTAGACATACAGGAAGCAAACTTATAGTTTGGACATCTCTCATCAACATGGAACATTTTTCTTAGCAACAGAACATTAATGAGTGAACTGTCACACAACAGTCTATAGCAATCAGCCAACTGTAACACTGACCAATCACAAAGCGTACTGATCTTTTGAAAGACTGTTACATCGAAGTCTGCGGCTACATGATCTTAAGTATCGTAAAGAAGATTTTTTATTATTATTATTATTTGCCCTGAAATAGAACTTAAGGTTTTGGGTTTTTTTTTTTTTATAAATTAATGAAAGTAACTTTTTGCCATCTGGAGGTTTTTATGAATGCTGGATCTAGGACAGTGGGGAGGTAATCTTTCCTTGTAATCTTGACACACATCCAACCATCAGCATGACTAATGTCCTCTTACCTCTGAGAAAGCCAACCTGGAGATTACCGGGCAGGAAAACAACTCAGAGGGGCAGAAACATGAAAGAGTGACAACAACGTGGACAAACACACGTGCTGATTGAACATGTAATGGAAAATCCTCTAATTTTGACCTTCACTTGCTGTGAGTTCTCATGCGACAGATCACACAGGTAAATCCGCTCCAGTGCAAAAGAATTCATGGAACAATAAAACCAGTTCAATACAGCCACAAACGTGCAAAAATATGAAAACCATTCCAAAGACAGGAGACTGCCAAAACAGATGGGTGTCGATGAGAAAGATTGAACTGAGCTGCATTGCCACACAACTGCCAGCTAATCAGCTTTAGCACTTAGGCTAATACCAAAAGGATTGCAAAGTAACTGTGGGAAACTCGTTCGCCATTCAGAACAATCCCACTGCAAATCGCTAATAGTCCCGTCGTGAGACAATGCAAGCTCTCAGACTATGCTAACGACCTAACCTTTCAGTTCCCACACATTCCAGGCTCAAAGCCACCACAAAACACTTAAGCATCTTTACCAAGAACCTTACTTCTGAACCTTGACAAACAATCAAAGAAAAATAATGAAACACAAATCCACTTGTGTACTGGAGTGAACAATATGAAAATCATAGCATATGGTGAACATAATCACAGCTTTTGGCAGAAAAAAAGAACAAATCTGCAATTTTGGCTAATTGGATTTCTGTCTCATACGAACGAAATCTCAGAAGATCAAACATTTGTTTCTTAAGTCCTACAACAATGACCAAAACAATGCCATGCACATGCCACGTGATTCCTAAAGGAGAACAGGGTGAGTGAGCTGACCTACATGCTGTGGTGTTTGGGTTGATGAAATGAGAAAAAAAAGAGCTTTTAAGGTTATGTTCACAATCAACAATGCCGTCTCTGTGGAAAATTATTCTCACACCTATCTGAGTCACTTACACGTTAAAGCTCATTTTAACTGCTGGACGACCTTCACATTTAACTGGAGAATAATGAAGCACTGGAGTTTTCACATAATGACAGGCTGTTTTTCTCAACAGCATATTTGTATTTTGAATTACAAAAGGAATACATTCATTCATTCATTTACCAAACTAAATCTTAATCAGGGTCGTGGGGAGCTGGAGCCTATCCCAGCTGGCCTTGGGTGAAAGCACAGACTGTATATAAAGAGATGGACGGAGTCTCCGTGACGTCACCCGTAGGTTTCTGAAGAGCTGAATTGAAGCTCGGTGGGCGGTTTCTACTGTCGCCATGTTGGCAGTGTCATGCGCGTAGTTTCGCCCGGAAAAATACAAATATAGGCAAAGAAGTGGAGCTGAGAGGGCAGCCGTGAGCGTTATGGAGGATGATTGACATCGAGCGAACTCCGAGCTTTCTGTGGCTAGAATCTAACCGAGCTAACCCAGAGATAACGGGAGCTACCCAGCTAACGGATGTAAGCGGGCTAAAGCTAAGTCAAGTTGTTACCGGCTAAAAACTGCGGTTGTTCTACGTTCTTCTTACTTGAAGCCAAAGATTGGTACCTGTCAATCAAAAGGACACGCCCCTATATTTTAACTTCGAGATTAAATTACTTTAAAACAGGCGAGTTAGAAAAAAATTTACTCCCCCCACAGTTGTCATGAAGGTAAACCGACCTATAAACCACCTATGAACCAGGCTGTAAACATGTTTATTTCTGCCGTGAAGTTGGCCTTTTTAAACATGGGAGTCTATGGGGATTTGCTGTTTTGCAGCCAGCCTCTAGTGGATGAAAGGGAAACTGCAGTTTTATGCACTTCCTCACAGGCTTCACTTTTAACCGCCGGAGGTTCCCGCTTGGGCGAAAGGCAGGGTACACCCTGGACAGCTCGCCAGTCCATTGCAGGGCCACACAGAGACAAACAACCACTCATGATCACTTCTATGGGCAATTTAAAGTAACCAATTAACCTAACATGCATGTCTTTTGGACGGTGGGAGGAAGCCGGAGTACCTGGAGAGAACCACGCATACACGGGGAGAACATGCAAACTCCACACAGAAAGGCCACTGACCAAACCTTGCCCCAGCCAAGGATTGAACCAGCGACCTTCTTGCTGTGAGGCCACTGTGCAGCCCAAAAAGAATAGTTGTAACAATATAGGAATTTAGTGATCAGTGAACTAATGCAGGGGTGTCTGAAGTCAGCCCTCGAGGGCCACTGTCCTGCTGGTTTTTGGTTGTTTCTTTTTGCAGCACATCTGAATCAGATTTGTGACAACATTGACAACATACTGTTGAAGATAGAGCATAGCATAGACCTTCAGCTGCAATATTGTCTCATATAAATCACTGTCTCCTAAAGCAAATTCAGTCACAGTAAGATCATGGTGGAATTTGTGGTACATCAGTCAAACCTGTGATTTACATTCCTATTAAAAAGCAATAAAAACAAAACAAACAAAAAAAAAAAGGATTGACAAATAGAAAGGATGTAGACCAGAGAGTGCTCCTGACCTGATTGGCCTGCACAGTCTCAGCTCAACACTGCCTGTGTATGCTGAGGAAGAATGGAAGCCTCAATATGAAGTAAAGGGAACTCGTGTTGATATGTAATCGCGGCATTTTCTGGAAAAGAATATCAAACCATAACATCTGCTTGCAGCTGCTAGCGCAGCTGTGGTCGGAGGTGGAAATCCAGTTATCCCTCTCCTGGGAACAGAGAGATGAATGACTTCCTCGCAGGTTGACTATGAGTTTAACATAAAGAGAGGGAGCGGCATAACAAGGTGGGGTTTAACCTGGCATGCGGGCAGCGTTGGATTCCAGCTGCACCTCTGAAGAAAAATTGAAATGTATTTGTTTTCTTAGCCCTTTCCACATAACCTCCTCTTTGCAGTCATTTGAAGATATTAGCACAAATATTCACATATAAACGTACATATAAGATGAAAGTGCATGACATTTTTAGTTGGGTAGGGGATTTCACACAGGTTGCTTTAGCAGAAGAACGGTCAGAATTAAGAAAAATGAGTCAATGCAATAAGCTAACAGATGGGTCAGGCATGTCTCTTCCCAACCTACGATCGGGTTCAGAAAGTCGCTTAAAAAAATCTATTTCTAAGAATCAACTGAAAAAAGTCCTGGGTTAGCTAACCTTTGGCCTTATCAAATCAAGCCTGAAGGTAGGGACCTCTCAATGGAGGGGGGGGGGGGGGGGGGGGGTTCTGCAAACCTTGATGAGCTGTACAGAAATAAACCCGACCAGCAGCGGAGCCATGAGGCTTCTGATCTGCCTACGCGGTTCACCGGGCCACATCCTCTCTGCCTCCACTAAGGGAGAAAATAGCATCAGTAAGCAACCCTGCCAGACATGAAGGTAGCCTGTTATTTCCACATACAGTACAAATACACTGGCTTCAGCAGCAGCAATCCAAAGTCATACATTTGAGTGTTTTCTATAACCTCATGTCAGGATTGTAAGAAAGAGCAATTAATTAAACCATATGATTAAATAAAAACAAAAAAGAGAGGTGAAGATTAAAAAGGAGAAACCTGTTATTGATACTTTGATCCTCAATGAGGATTAAAGTCGCAGCACAAACAGCAGAAGTTTTGGTTAAAAACTATTCAAAGTCAGTGTTACAACAAAAAAAAACAGTGACTGTTGCATGAAGATCTATATGAAAGACAAGAATACATAGGGACAGAGTGGACACTTGATGGCACACACAGCTTCAGTATTGCTACAAGACCAGAAGAGTAAACCATCATGTGAGCAGTCAGTAGAGGACTTCATGGTGTGAAAGGATTAAAAAGCCACTGGCACTGATGAACAAAAATGTGGAGAAAACGATCTGGTCAGATGATCCATCCGCATTTTTAACCCATTCACGCTGAAGGTGCATTCTGGGCATTGGAGTCGTTACTCCCTTACGTTGAATCGGGTTTTAACCCATCAACAGCAGAACAGGTTACAATGCACGACCAGTTGGGACATCCTGTGGTTCTGGAAGTCTGCTGGGATCATTGGGTACGTATACATGACTTTTTTTTTTTTGTTTTTTGGAATTAATAATTTGGAATTATTTAATTCATAACTAACAGTATTCTTCGACAAGATTACATGTAAATAATATTTCTAAATGGAAGTTTACATGGAACCACATCTTTAATTCCGCTTTAGATTGGCAGGTTGGGAAGGATTCTGATTGGGCAGGTGACAGGCATGACGTCGATATGTCTACTAAAAGTGAACAAAGTTTGCTTTCTGCTGGACGTTTTTTGGCCGTAACGTGGTAAACTATATAATAAGCATCAGTTTTGCTGTTATTTTGATAATAATTCTGAAGCACCAGCTCAACACACACATATTACTTCACTTTTTTTTTAAGCAGCTTGGAAAAGGAAAACTGACCACCGAACACGGGAGTCAAAACAGTGTGGGAAATATGCACAACGTCGGGACAGGACAAGGTACAAACATGCACAGAATTAACAGAGCTAAATTAAGGTTTACACAAAAGAGGAATAAAAACAGTTTGGATTTAAAATGCAAATAAACCAGCCACTTACTTCGGAGTTAAGGTTAATTTTGAATTAACTTTTTCCATTTGGAATTAGGTGTTGACATGGCCATTTTTCACCAATTTAGAGCAGAATTAACTCTTACTGGAAATTAAACAGGAATTAAGACTTCTGTTAACATGGCAATTTTAATGATGTTATGGGCTCTTCTCAAATAACAATGCCCTTTTTCCAGGGGACGCAAACATTTCCATGAGCGTAAAAGGATGCTAATCATATGCCAGGTATGTCCCAACATATGGGACCAATTAAACCCCAAAAGGAAGAAATAACTTTTATTCAAACAACTTTACCAAAACAGCCTGTTTTTTCCTATTTACCTAAATTTTAAAATGACATAAATACCATTTTATTGAAATGATATATTAGTCTAGAATTCTTCTACCAAGCTACTAAATAAAGGCCAAAAAAGGGTATGCAGACAATAGGAGAATCCAGACTGTCCTTGTAGAAGGACGCCACAGATCCAACAACAAAAGCCTAAGTACAATATGGTATGGCTATTTATTTCTTGCCAGGATCTTATAGGTAAGATGACGACAATGTCTTCCTCTCCTGTCCAAGGTCTATTTTCAACTCTCATCCTTGCCCAAACCCATATGTGTCAAGGAGAGAACAAAATGCAAAGCATCATCATTTGCCTTTCAGGTGTCCCGGTGCTACCTGTAAATAGACCTGCTTGTCTATTTTTAGTCTACTGCATGGACTGACTGTCAGCACGTTCCCACCAGAGAACCCAAAGGATACACGCTGTACCCTTGAGAAGGCGCATTCACGGGCTTGGCAGTTAGTCAGACATGACAAGCAAGGAGGGAAGTCCTACGAAAGTACACAGCTTAGAAATTGTTCCATCATTGTGTAAATTCCTCATCATGCAAATTCCCATAAGACAACCCCATAGGTGTTTACTGATACTTACACTGGGAGTCAAGGATTTCATTTTATTTATTAGGGCATTTCAGATGATAAAAGGTACAATATAGACACACGTCACATGCTTCTACATGATAGGATTAATCCCAATAACTCAGAAACACCATGCAAGAAGACATGGACCAATGTAGGAGTTGAACATTCAAAATTCAGAGAATTTAAACTCTCACTCAAACATTCATTTGTCCACTAAAAAAAAGTCTAATGGCTAAAAAACAACTTCATAAAACACACAACGTTCTCAGCTAAACTCGTTTCCACTACATTCTGTTTAGTACCACAATGTTGGGGTACTTAAGGCAGAAATGTTTGAATGAGTGATTCTCACAAAAAGAAAGCTAAATTACTAGGGAAGAATAAATTAATAATCATTATTTATCCGCATGCAGACAAATCATGGGTCGGAGGAGAGAAAGTACTAGGTTGGGATGGCTGTCCTCTTGCATCTTAGTCATCCAGAGCATCTGTGGGTGGACTGCTATGGCACTGACCTGAATCGCTGTCTATTGACGTTTCCACATGGGGAAGCAAGCGTGCTCACTCCCAATATATCGTGCTTGTGTTTCAGATATACTAAGGAAAGTACACAGGGAAAAAATTATTTGATGGCATTTCTTTTACTGTAAGGTTTTAAGTTTAAAAAATATCTTAATGTTGCGTTGTCACTAATCAGATGTCACTGCAATAATCTTGACAGAAAAAAGTTGAATTGTCGTTTCATTGGATATTTGCAAATTTTAGGTCTTGTCTTTTTTTTTCTCTTGAAATATCCATTTTTTCTCCACAATCTATAAGTGGTGTGATTATAATCCTGGCTTTGCTATGTTCCAGCAGGGAAACAAAACTGATGGCTGGAAATCACTGGCCGTTATTGGTTTGTGTTTAGATGGAAAGAAGGCTACTTCACTCTTGAAATTCAAACTGCCCCCTGGTAATCTTTTAATAAAATACTGGAATTTTATTCTCTTACATATAAAAGTTTGCTAATTACCAGTTTCAAATCGTTAATTTGGCACATAACTGATTGTAAATCAAAATTTTTTATCATTATTCAGGACTACAAAATTTGACTATTTCAATGCTCAGACTGGTGTATCACATCTCGAAGATTAAAAATGCCCCGTCTACTGCCATTTTCAGCTCCGTATTCTGCACCATTTTTTTCAGTATTTACTGTGATAGCTTAGGCTATCATCTCCAGCTCGCATGCAAAAAGCCAAACCAAAATAAAAATAGTCAGGACTGACTGCTTTGCAGGAATCCCCAGGATTATCCTTGGTAGCTTTTGGTCATAACACAGTTTGAAATTAGACTAACATGACAAAATATTTTTACAAAATGAAGCGCAGTGCATGATTCCTGGATGCAGTTTATGTTTTACAACACAAAAACTTGTTGAGGAAACAAAGATTAGCACACATGTTTAAATAGAAACTTTCATTTTATCATTTGAAAATGTGTGGTCATTTGGAACATTGTACAAACAAACAGTACATTTGTAATGAAATGTTACTTTTATAAGGGTTCTGATCAATTTTGCACAGAAGTAAGATTCAGTCTAGGTTTTTTAACTAGATTTAACTAAATACAGTCAATGGTTGTGGACAAAGAGCGACTAACATGAATAAATGCTTTACAGTCCAAGAACAATAAGAAAATCTTCTGTAACTCAGGAGGGGACCGTGCAGTACCTCCTGTGAGTGTTGCATAAGACTAAAGTAGAGGTAAGAGTTAAAAGAGTAAAGCAAGTCAGATGGATGAAAGAAGTAATGGATGGACAGGAATGCAGAGAGAAAATCCTCCTGAATTAGTGATAAGGTTGCCCTCCTCTTGTATTTTAAATGAGGAAGACCAAGTTTTGGACGCTTGGTTTGCAAAAATGCTGGAGAGACTTGACTTGCCACAGGTACTATGTCAACTTGTGTGGTGTCTGGGGACAGGGGTCCATTTTGACAGCTCTGTCTCTGTGCTGTGGACACCATATGCTGCATTAAGCATTTACAGCACACCTAGAAAGTGGAACACTCCTAATCATCCGAGAAGCTTTACTTTACCTAATGTTTTGGTGCCTGGCAGGTAAGCAGCCCCAAAGGAGCTAGAGGACGCTGTGTACTTCAATGGAGCTTGTTTGAAAAGGGAAAAAAAACTGTACTGGGAAAGCAATGGCCCCTGTGTATCATTTCTAATCAAATTTCAGTCAGGAATCAGTGATCAATATGCAACGATATCACAGGCTGATTTAACACAGTCACAAGCAGTCTTATCAAATTATATCCTAACAATTACAATTTTAAAATATCACTTCATCTATCAGCTCTATCAAACAATTAAACTGAACTGATGTATTGTCAGGCTGAGCTGCAAATATACTTGTTTTTTTTAACCTTGCGTTAACTTAAGCAACCTGCTCCATCATGAGTGTGATTGTTCATATACTTATTCCAGATTCTTGCCAATATACACCCCTAATTCAAATGTTCATATTTCATATGCCAGCATTGATGTTAGACTATATCTGCAGGGGAGCGTGTGAGTAGGAGTCAGTTAGATTCAAGTTAATATGGTGACTTACTGCTGAAGGATTCCACAGGAAAGGGAAGGGGGGACTCAGACCAGATACAGTGCTCATCTGTTAATTAGGGCTGTCCAAGTTAATGTTGCAAAACTACTAATTTTGACACAACATACAAAAAGAGGGACTTGAAAAACTAGTAATGGAAAAAGTAAAAAAAAAAAAAAAAAAAAAAAAAAAAAAAGAATAGTAATGAAATACAATGAAAATAATTAAAGGTTCAAATCAACTAAACTGTCAAGTTTGTTTATTCATTTAAATTAAAAAAAAACATTTAAAATGAACAATTCATTCATTTAAATAAATGTCTGAATGGTTTTTTTTTTTTTTTTTTTTTAACTTCAGTTTATAAATTCTGAGGTTTTGCTGTCCTCAGGTGTAAAACTGAAACTTCTCAGATGTAAAACAGCCCTCTATGTAGCATCTGAGGCACAAATATGGACCATGGACCTTTGGTTTATCACTGTTCTAGTGAAAATATCGCCCAGCAACCATGCCAATGTAAAAGGCCACAAGAAAGGAAGTAGGCAGTGACATATAAACAACCTTTGACACAAATGTACTCATTTACATTCAAAACATCACTGCAGCTTTGATAAAATGTTTTGGATGCTCAGTCTCCAACTAAGACCCATAGCAACTCCTCTACGCCAATACACGCCTTAAATGTGTTTCAGCACAGTGTAGGTTCAGATTAAAAGACACAACCTCACTTAATTCAAATTAGGGGTTTAAGAAAACTTTGATATATTGAAAATTTCAATATTTTGTGTGACGATATATCGATATTCAAAAGCATTGTCTTGATTTTAATCAAACAACCGATCTTTACTGAGGAGACACATTTTCATTTCTTTATTCATCTTGTCCATAAAGATCTGTGTTTTTATTTACTCTGCAGTAAAATGTAGATCCTCTGTTCTTATTCAGTAACGTGATGTCAAGCATGAAACCGTGTTCAGCGTTCACTGCAAGTAAAGAAAATTTGCAATATACTGTGTCTTATGGTATCCTGATATATCGCAAGATATCGTATTGTTGGCCCATATCATGATACATTACACACCCTTAATTCAAATGTTATAAAATTCAGGTTTTAAATCTTATGACACGTTTCATTTGCCAGTATTGATGTTAGACAGTATCTGCAGGTGAGCATGTGAGTAAGATCAGTCTGTTTAAAGTCAATATGGTGAGACTGAATGTGTGCAACTGTGAGTGTGACTACCTGAAGCATGGTGTTGATAGGAGTGAGGATCAGGGTGTTATGCAGTCTTTGAGAATACATGTCCTGGTGAAAAGTGACACCCCCCCCCCCATAAAATTCATCCACATACAAGGTGTTGCTATCTTTAACTCATTTCCGCTGTGTATTCTCACTTGTGCTCTCCTCTACAGCACCTTGTATCTAAATGTCTTGGCCCTCCAATGCCTTACACTTCCCTCTGCACAGGAAGCCAAAGAGTACTAGGGGTGGGGTCAAATGTGTTATTATGGATGTCCACACATACTCTTCATGGAACCCCACACATGTACAGCTGATGGAGATAGTCAATAAAAATGTGAGTAGATGGTAGTAAATTGACCATGCACAGATACTGTGATCAGTACACAACTGAGAGGGACAGAAACAAGATGCATGCATGCATGCATGCATATTATATATATATATATATATATATATATATATATATATATATATATATATATATATATATATATATATATATATATATATATAAAACACAGAGGTCGGCAGCAGTCGACACATTGGTAGAGAACACTGTCTGGTCAAAATAGCGTTGCTGCTAACATCTGTAGGATCGTTACAGCACAGAATCTAACCTTCGCCCATCTAATTGCTACATAAAAGGTACAGTGTGTAACTAATTTGGCATTTTACTAGCAAAAATCAAGTATTGCCTTCATAAATGTGTATTTTACCAGAGTCTAATCACATTCACATCCAAATGACAATGTTCTCATAGCTTAGAATAGGTTATTTCTAAATCCATACAGTAGGTGGTGGCATATCCAACAGAAGGCTGCTATGTTGCATCGCCATCGCTATCCCCAAACCTGTCACCCTTACATGTTTTCATAGTAACAGAATACACTTTCAGTTTTATTTTCTAAGAGTTTTTCCTGAAGTTTCATTATGTATTTCAGCTGATTTGCCAAGTTGGGTGGAAGTTAATGTCCTCCCTCTAGTCACACCTTGACATTAGCGTTTGGGAGTAAAATCCTGAAAAGCAAAAACTTAAAATTGAAGCTATAATGAGCAAGAAAGCCATCACTGGCAAAAAATAAATTAAAAAAAAGGGGAGGGGGGTCTTGGCAGCTTCCTGTCATGGTGATCTCAGTACAAGTCAGATAACAAATATCTCTGCCTTACAATAGTTTACTTGTGTTTTTTCAATCACAAGGTAGCTATGCTTACTTAAAGGGGTGCTATTATGGTATTTCAGGTTTTCTGAGTTTGAGTTCCAGCACTCTCTCCGTTCGGTTTTCATGGCGACGAAAAATGCGTCGTTTTAGAGAGTTTTTTTTCTACTTGGAAATCTTTGTGACGTCCCGGGGGATAAGGTTTGGTGATTGGTTACCTTCTACTGGTTAACAAGGACATGTACAAATACATCAGGCGGGTGGAAAACGTCGGATAAAGTTATTTCCAACGATGGCTGGTGAGTTTACCAAAGAGAGACATCCTGCTGCATTCGTTGCTGTGGGTTGCTGTTTTCCACTTTGTTTTCAGGGTCTGATTCAGGTTCCAACATGTAGGGCTGTATGCTTTGTGTTGACATTGTATTTTTTTTTTATTGAGTTCATATTAGCCTAATCCTTCTGTTTATGAGACGTTACAATGACGGCGAAAGCAGGTGCGGTGCGTGCTCCCGATGTAGTGCAGTGGCGGGAGGCGGGGCTTAATGCGGAAGAGACTCAATGCACTATTTTTGCCCACAGGCTGATCTGACAGCCTACAGAGAGGGTCGGTCTGAAGTAAATACAGCGATTTGTGACCATAACTCGATCAATCCCAGCCCTTCTGGTCTCAGAAATAAAAATAAATTAGCCTGAAATGCACATAATAGTTCCACTTTAATAACAACTTTTCTGTTCAGTTTAAAAGATCCAAGTAAATTCAGGATTGAAAACAAGTTTGATGTGTTTGACAGCACTAGTTTACTGTTGAACTAATATTCTGCTCAAGGTTTTAAGGGAAAGTCTAAAATAACAAATCTGACTGTAGGGATTGAGCCTACAGAGCAACCCCATTTCTAAAGCTTGTATGTTATACAGGAAATAATCTGTATCAGCCCCAGACGAACAACTTCCTCGCTACCAGTTTCTCCTCAGTCATAGAATCATGTCTTCCTTTGGTAGAATTAGGAGAATTTTATTAATCTACTTATATTGTTGAAGAAAAGCTGATTCTTTAACAATGAGGCTACACCATTTGCCTTGGAGTCTTTAATCTGAGCTGACCTGAGATCTGCCAACCACTGTTCCCAGAGCACTGCGTTTCCTGTGATGTGACCAACTCAGAATGTAGATTTGCTGCTGCTTTACTCAGACTTCATTTCAGTGACAAGAATGGGCTGCACAAATGAGACGTTTGTTACAAAGTTTCTTTGGACAAATAAGGCATCCGAGGCGGTTCGGAAGCAGCGTCCCCTGTGGGAGAGAATAATTCCCTTCGGTATGGTTTGGCTGCTGTAAATTTAGATGCACAAAATAGCTATTCAACAAACCGAATGACAGGGAAACCCCCCAAAACCAAAAGCATAGTATGTCCTCTTTAAGGACACAAGGGTCAGAGCACAGGAACATCCCCATCTCACCACCCACATACACACCTCAGGCACTTTGCATTTCCCATCCCCTCTCTCTCTCTCTCACACACACACACACACCATTCATCTGTCAGGCTCTCATCCCTTATCTCAGTTTTTTCCGCCTACGCATGAACCCATTAAGGTGATGGAGGGGAAACACAGATGCAGAGCGGAAGGGAAAGCACTCCGAGTACTTGCACCACAGTGGGAGGGGAAGGAAATAACCAGAGGGAAAGACGAGCAGGACAAGGAGGGGAGGAGAGGAAATAGGATGTTTCTCAGTGATGGGCATCAGCTGATTGGAGCTGACAGGAGGAGTAGCACTGGGGGGCTCCCTGCTCTGAAGCAATCTAAACATGAATGACCCTCGTGCACATTCACACCCGACTACCCAATGACTCATGTTCAAACGACCCCCCACCTCCATGCAAACAGAGGCTTGCACAGCTGTACTTGTATCCTTATTAGGACACTGCATTGAATCCATTCATGGTGCACAGCTTAACCCTGAACCTAGACACTAAGCCACATTTGGACCTGGTTTTGGTGCTCATAAGGACTTCTGGTTCTGAACTATTTTACCACAAGTGAACTAAAACCATAATGAAAATAAAATCTGCATGCTCATATACAAGCTTACATTCCCATTGAGTAGCATAACAGTAACATGCAGATGAAAACAAGCACCAGAAGGCATGAGGAAGGGACAGATGTGCATGAATTCGTCTAAGATGCTGTATACTTGAACTGACTGCATTTGACCGCAGTTAAGTGAAGCAGCAAGAGTGAGTAGAGTTTCTAAGTGATGGCTCGGCTATTTTTGGCTTGAATGAAACTGATGTATATGTATTAACTGTGGCTGACACCCGGGTGCAGCCAGTTTAGTCAGTGACTTAAACAGGCGAGCACAACTCCAGCTCGGCTATTATTAGAGCTGCGGCTGCTCTTGCTGCTTCCTGGTCAGGGCCCCTGGGGGCCCGGGAACTGGCACGTGGATTCATGCTCGCTCTCCCCCCTCCTCTCAGCTCTTTGATCTCTACCCTGTCCTGCCACAACCATCATTCTCTGATCTATCACAGGCCTTTTCACTCGGGCACGCCACCTTAGGTGGAATCTTCCAGAGAGTAAAGAGAAGCTCCTTAAAGAGGTCGGAGAGAGAAGAGGAGCAAACAGGAGGAAGAGGGGCAGTCAAAGGGGAAACATGCTCTGCTCTTATACTTTACTGCAATCTTAGGCATAAACAAACATACAGGCTTAGTTTAACTCTTGACATGCCATTTTATATATATTTTTTTTGTTTGTTTTTTTGATCAGTCTATTTGTTTTGTTTTTCCTTAAGCAAAAAAAAAAAAAAGCATGCACTTCAACCCTTTAGAGGACAGGCAATAACTTCAGATGTTCTTAAAATTAAATCTTAAAATTAAGGAGAAAGCATATTGGCATTAAAACAAACATACAAATAAACTATTTACGCATTTATATGTTTTTTTTTCTCCCAGTGCTTTTTGCTGTTTACAGGTTTTATGCTACTATTTAGGCAAGTTTATCTGTACAACAGAAACAGGGTGATTCATAGGGCTTTACAGACTAATTCAAATTTTTGAAAATCTGCAGCATAAACTCAAAATGTTAAACAATCCGCAAAAGTGAAATTTGACAATTGAACTCAAATTATTCATGTTTCTAATTTGACTGGTTCTGATACCGGCTAACGCTGTTTTAGCTAATGAACAGTCAAATCTTATCCATCCAGTCATCCAGGTCAGGTCACCCGTCCATCCCAGGGTCCTCACAGAGATAAATGAGACAACTATTCATGCTCACTGCTAGGGCCGACAGAATCAACAGTCAAACTAACATGTTTATTTGGATGGAGGGAGGAAGCCGGAGTACCTGGAGAGAACATGCCAACTCTACAGAAAACGCTGATTAATCAATACAGAGTCAGAGCTGCTAAGCACAGTTATTATTTTTAAACACACTAGCCTGATAAAGCAGCAAACATGTCTCTTATGTTCCAAAGCCCATTTTTTGGAAGGTAATGATGCCTTACCTCTCATCTTATAGATCATTGTGCCACTATACAAATACAAATGAGGCTTTAGCAGAAAGAAGTACTTTTAATTTCAACTGGAACATCTTGTCAATTGTCATATATGGAGACAAAGACGGTTTCAGTGGTGTTTATATCCAGTTTTAACATTGAAATGGAATGGGAAAACGATTGACCTGTGCAGCCATGACTGAACAGATTAACATGGACCACTCAGTTCACCTCCTCTTCAAACCAGCCGGCCTCAGTTGTGGAAAAACATGGCGTTTTCCCAATACTCATTAAAGTTTTACATTAAGACTGAACAACTTCAATCTCGTGTTTCCAGGGATCAGCATTTGTAGAGTAAGCGGATAAGACTAATTCACATCTAGGATTTCAACCTTGCAACACAGTGGGAACTTGGAGGTGAGGGGCTCAGGGCTGGGTCACTGCCCTGCAACCACAGATGGGTCTTCACAAGAGGATCGGGGTCCCAGAAGGTTTACTGCAAAGTTTTGGTCAAACGGACTGGAGAGCATAAAGGAAGTCATCCATGCTCAGTCCAGGAAATGAAAAAATGTTTTGTTCTATTTTAAATTCTAACAAAGCAGAAGTTGAAAATTAGGACAGATGACAGAATTGAGGACATCTGAACTTAATCCAAGATTAACTAGAAAATTAACTAAAGCAGGTACAGATAATTACTAAAGAACCTGACTTTACCAGAGGTGGTCTATGTTATGGTCTGCACAGAGCAGGGTCATATTCTATGAGTCAGGGATTCTGAGGACTTTTACTTTGCACATACACATGAATGAAACAACAATGGCATCAATGAAACATGATCCGCTGCTTCATTCTGAACCTGAGCATTTCTACCTGAATGGACTGCTGTTCATTGAAGCACGCACACTTCAAAGACGCTGGTAGAAAACACAAACACTGGCCTGCACTGCCACCTGGTGGTTACAAATCGTAGTCAACATCTGTTTGGCGTTTTACTGATTTTTGCAACCTTTGTCTGGAGATTCTTTCTTGTATGAAGGCTTCTAATTTCTACCAAACCACAGGGTTTCACTTTTTCAATATAACTCAAAAGCATACAGACGGCACTGCTATCATAAGCTGTATCAGTAGTGGACAGGAGGAGAAGTACAGGAAACTGTTACACAGCATGTGTCTCCAATCACATGCGCTTGTATTTTAGGCCAGGGCCTCACACAAGGCCAGTGCACATTAACAGTGGATGTGTTGATTTATACTGGGAGGTGCAGGTGGATGATAAACTGGACTAGAAGGCCAACATGGGAGCTGCTTATAAAGCTGCCATTCTTTCTAAATCTACAAATAGATGCTGGAGACTGTTGGGACAAGTGCCTCCTTCTATACAACGGTGTGCTGGGTATGAAGAAGAAAGCCGAATGTCTGAACAAGCTGGTGAGGAAACAAGCTCAGCTGTGGACAAGGAGCTGGACAGACTGACAACTGTGGCAGAATGATGGATGCTGAGGAGGTTCCTGCCAGTCATGAACAGACTGTGTCGTCTCCAGACAGAGGAGCAGCTTCAGCGACAGGTTTCTGTCACCGTGATGAGGAGATCGTTCAGCCCCTTTCGCCATGCAGCAGGAAACTATTACAATCCTTTTTACCAGAGGTTTGTAATCCAGGTGCCATAAAGTAAAAGTCCTGTCTGGCAGCTGTTCCAACCAGTCACTGCGAGGTAGATGCGCCTGTCACTGAAAACCCCTGTTCTAAATGCACAGGTAGATCCAAAATCATGGCAGGACTTTTACTTTATGATACTTGACATATACACCTCTGGTTTTTACATCAGTATTTATTGCATGCCTTTTTGATCTTAAGTTGTGTGTTCTGGCCCTCAGAGTCACAGTGCTAACATAAGCCACAAGATAAAATAACAACTTTACATACTGTAGCAGTAGCTGCGTTTCCATTACAATTGTTCCAAAAATAAAAGCAATATTTGTACATTTCAACAAACAATAACTGCGATTTGCAGGTGTTTCTATTGAACAGTGTTTAGCCCTTAATGTTTTTCCGACGTTTTAATATAGAAATATATTGGAAAAGTGTCCCTGGGCGTGATGTGTCGGCGTCATGACCAGTGAATTTCCGGTAAAGATGGCACAATGCGGAACAAACGAGTAAATTTCAGAGTTTAAGAAAAGAAAATAGGGAGAAAAGCTTCGAAAAGCCATAGCAAATTCTCTGCAGCAAGCAGAAAACCCCAAAATAACGCTACGTGGCTACCTTGAATCAGAGTGTTCCAATGACTACTTACTAAATGGTACTGCCTTGAATAAGCCGCAATTTTCATAAACTTTCACAAGAGGAGCAAGATTTTATGAGACTTCAGGCTGATGCGCTAAACACTGTTCAATGGAAACGCCTGCAAAGTGCAATTGCTGTTCGTCAAAACTTACAAATATCACTTTTATTTTGCAAAAAAATGTACACACTTCTATGTCCACGTCCATCAAGGCTTGAATTAAAACTCCTTGTTCCATCATGAGTTAAACCAACAAATTAAAAGTCGTGTAGTTTATTCCCGACAGAGAAGCAATGGTAGAGAACTAGATTTTATCCAAATAGATGAAACATTTCTCAACTACACATTTGTGTGTAAACAGCGAGCTGCTGATGTGTCCAGGCTCAGGTCTAAGTTAATATGAAATGAACAGACTGGATTGTTTTCCTGTGGACATGCAGATTTTATATATTATATATCATATCAGCTTACCTTATTGTTGTGATGAGTTTGACCCAACTCTATGACATGTGGCTCGGCAGACCGGGTGTCTGTCACAGCTGGACTGATCTAAAAGCAAAAGCAGACAGGAATCAGCTCATCACAAACTACACGAGGTATTTTCCTGATATTTAAAGTTAAGCAGAAATACAAAGAACAAATACAAAAAAAAAATACATGAATTGTTATATTTTCAATATTATATTTATTAGTAAAATATTGGGACTAATTCCTTGTAAGGTGTATTTTTTTTCTATATCAAATGAAAGTGCAGTAACCTGAATGGCTGTGGACTGTGGTCTGTGAAGGTGGGGTGTTCTGGGGTGGATGTCAGACAGGTGGGGTGGAGGATCTGGGCTGGATCTCAGGCTGTAATGTTGTAGGACGTCCTGATAGGATCTACTGTCAAAGTTTGTCCTCCACATAAGCACCTAAAGGACAACCATCACTTGTCAGACACAAGTTCAGATCTTTAAAATCCCCAATTTTTTTTATTTCCACCAACATCTTTCATTTTCAGAAAAATCATCAAGTTTCATTGTGCTAAACATTTCCAGAAAACATATTGCTCCCTTAATCTTTACCCTCGCCTCTATTAGCGCACCCTTCACACAAAACCTCCACCTCATCAGCTCCACCTGTTCAGCTGCTTGTTCACACCAGTTTGTGATCACCCAATCAGACGGCAGCAACTGAAGACATTTAGTCATTAAATTAAAATAATTTGCAGATCAAAGTGAGGATCAGAATGAGGAAAAAGGGGAATTCAAGTGACTTTAAACATAGCACATGTGAAAATGGGCAGACTGGTTGGAGAAGATGGAAAGTAAACAGGAACTGAAATAAGCACTGGTTCCAGCTGTCCATCTGACATTAAAAAAAATAAAACAGCCTGAACCAAAACATTAAAATTTGATCCATTCAGTCAATTATATTTTACAAAATCACAAAGCACCAACCTGGCTATCCGCCCCCCCTGAAGCAAATAGATCTCCAGATCTTGAAAAAGTCACTGTGATCACAGAACCCTGAGAAACAGGAAAACCAAAGCAAGTGAGCACAAGCATAAAGGTACTTTCCATCTGCGCACAGCAGTAGATAGACTCTGACAGTTTATAATGCATGTGGCAGAACTGAGCGGCATCACCTTGTGTCCGTGGAGGGTATAAATAAGATGTCCCTCCAGCAGATCCAGGATCTTTATGGTGCCATCACTGGAGCCACTGATCAAGTAGTTGTTGGAGGGATGGAAGGAAAAACTATTGATTCCTGCACGGTGGACTAAAACATAAATATATATATAAAAAAAAAATTAATAAAAACAACTATTTTAACTAAAGAAACTCACATCAAAAGCAAGTAAATGAATTTCTTATCCTAAATAGTTACAATACTATAAATACAAAAAATGATGACGAGATTTCAGTCACTTAGAGCTGAAGCAATTTTCTGACAGCTGCACATTGTATCATTACTACTTACAATAAGTTTTTATGTGTTTTTTTTTTTTTCAAGGAACTGAGTTTTTACAGCAGAGGGAGGAGGGAATGATTTTAGATATAAGAACAAGCAGAAAAAGTGAGCATCATTTGACATGTTGGAGGTACCTTGGTAATGCTGAATCAGCTTATTGGTTCGTAAATCCCAGATTTTCAGGGAACTGTCGGCTCCTGAGGACGCAATACAGGTTCCGCTGGCGTTAAAATCAACAAATGTCGCAGAGCTGGAAAAGTTAAAACATCAATTTGGATTAGAATACATGACATTGTTCAATAAAACATTTTTAAAAAATGGGTAAACCAACCATAAACTGTAGCACATTCTGCCACCATATGCTGCATGCGGTTTCTGCATACTACTATTTTTTGTACTTTAAAAAGTGCAGCCTTGACTGCTATAAAGCATACACTACACTTAGGTTTCTCCCCTCTTCATAAAAATGTTGCCTAAGTCTTAGTATACTTGCTGCTGCTCTGTCATATGTTATTGTGATTATGATTAAGATTATATCATAATCTAAGGATCAGCAGTTGTTTTTTGCAGATCATTATCCTTTTGTTTTCCCAATGAGGCTTTAATCTTTCAGTGTTTTTATTTTAGGTTCTAAGTTTCTTAGGTGTTCTCGAGCTTTTGCAGATTTTCTACTGGTGACGCTTATTATTTGTCTCCTAATAAAAGTCTTGAATGCTTCCCATCTAATTTTTGCTGATGTATGAAGAGTATTAATCTCAAAATATAGATCGATTTGTTCCCCCAAGTACTCTAGGAAATCTTTGTCTCGCATCTATTTAACTTTAAATTTCCACCTTCTGAGTTTACATACCAAATTTAGTTCCACAAATGTCATTGATATTGCTTCATGGTCAGATAGCACTATAGTGTTATAATGACAGTTTTTGATATTAGGTAGAAGTTCTTGGGATACTAAATTATAATCTATTCTAGAGTAGCTTTCAAGCATACTAACAGGGGAATTCTTTTTTTTTTTTTTTTTTTTTTTGGATTCAAGTATCTCCAAACTTAAACTAAATTAAGTTCTTTGATAAAATTCTGTATAGCTTTTCTTGACCTTAGATGAGCGGAGTCTACTCCAGATGATTTATCCAGTCTTGGATCCAAAACGCAATTAAAGTCTCCAGCAATTACACTTTTACCTGAGCATCCCATCCCTAATCCAAACCTACCGATATCCCTACATCCTTCAAAATCATCCTGTTGTAACTATGAACAGCTCTATAATATCTGGAAAAACTATTCTAGTGCATCTTTCTTACTGGTTTTTATTTCTGTTCATTTAAATTAAAAGAAACCCTCTTTATAATAATGTTCAAGAGGCTACAAACACATTTAGAAGGAAAAATAAATCATTAAATAATTCATTGGAAAAAGAAGGAAATTCATTCCAGTCCATTTTTTCCCCTTCCCTTCCTTCATATAAGGGTAAACTAATAATTCAGATCCACTATGTATCTTTTTTTTCCCCTTTCCCTTTTCCCCTTCATATTTAAAAATATGTCCCATTTTATTAGACCCAAAAAAAGGAATCTTTTTCTTTCCTCTTTTCCATAGCCTATCTAACTTCACAATTTATCTTCTTTAAACATCATTTGATATCTTCTCATTTTAACTTTGCTGAAAACAGCATCACTTCTTCCACCCTTATTTTTTATATTTCCATTTCCTTTATGTATTTATCCACCGCTGCTGGGGTATCAAACGCCAGTGTGCGCTCTCCAGATGTAAGCAAAAACCTGGCAGGGAAAATTATCTGGTGACATACTGTCATACCGCCAGATCCGGTAAAAATCTGATCTTATTGTTCTGGTCTCATAGTTCTTGCAGCTCTCATGTTTTTCCTCTGTCTCTGTAATTCAAACATCTCGCAATAATCATTCTTCGCGTGTTGTCGGACTTTTGGCTGATTATAATCCGATGTGCTGTCTCCAAAGTTGGTGGTGCTATTTTAAGTATTTCTCCAATCCATTTCTCCAGAAACCTGCATGTGTCAGAGCCTTCCTTTTTCTCTGGTAGACCTGTAATACGCACATTATTGCGCCAACTCCAACGTTCTAAGTCCTCAACTTTATCTTCAAGAGACTTCGCTTTCAAGTTTTTCTAGCTTTGTTTTGCATTGAGCTAATGTCGTCCTCAGCTGTAGATATGCGTTGTTAAGTCTGAAATACGACCCCCACATTCTCTGATTTATACTTGAATACTTCCAATAACTGCCTTCATATCAGTCATTTCAGAGTGAAACTCTTTTTGGAACGTTTGACTAGTGTTCATTATGTCCGTTGTGGAGGGGATTTCCATGCTTTCTGTTATGTCTGCGTTACCTTTATTGGCATGTCTTCATAATATCTTAACAACTCCACTGAATTTATTTCTGCAGTAAACCAAAACTTAAACCTGATAGCACACATAAAGCAAAGAACAGCACCAACAGCCTTCAGTGGCTTTGTTTAATCAGCCGACTTACCCTCCATAGTCAGTGAGACAGTTGATGCAGTGTTTGGTGGACGTGTCCCAAAGGCGGACACACCGGTCATCCCCACAAGAGGCGATGAGCCTTCCATCTGGAGAAAATCTAAACCAAAAAAAATAACTTTAATGTTACAGACTGAGAATAAGGGAACTGTATATGCTCTCCTCAGGCAGATGTTACCAGATGTAGGAGGCTACTGAGGATGGGCTGTGATGCTGATGGGTACCTGGCACACCGCACCCAGTTAGTGTGCTGGTTGAGAGAGTAAACGAAACTCTGCCGGTGAACACTCCACACCTTCACTGACTTATCATCGGATGCCGTCACCAGTTTGTGGCCATCATGGGAGAAAGCAACACTGCGGACAGCAGCTGTGTGGGCTTTAAATACGGTTGAGTCTCCTTTCCTATCACACACACAAACACATTGCTCATTTCAGATAAATTGTCGGTTTATTCATGCAAATTTTGCACCTAAATTAGCTTCATGTGCTTTAAAAACAGATATATACTCACATGGAAGGTGTCCACAGTCGGACAGTTCTGTCTTTAGAGGAAGTAGCCACTAACGAGCCGGACGGGGAGAACTGCACGCCTGTGATGGCATCTGTGTGGCTAACAAAGCGAAAGGCCCTTGCCTTGGGAGCCAAGTTCCAGATCATAAGGGTCTTATCTACTGACCCTGAGGCTGGAGGGACACAAAAGTAAGGAGACTGGAAAAGCTGAAAGCTAATTCTTGCATAGATCAATGATAAGAATTTCCTCTGTCTAAATGGTCCTACTTCACATACTGCTGCAGAATTAAGTTCTAACTTGCTGCTTTAGGTCAAACTTATAGTTTCTATGATGTCCATTCACTTTTCTTCTAGCCAAAGATTTTCATTCATTTATTTATTTATTCTCATATATATATATATATATATATATATATATATATATATATACACACTACTCACAAAAAGTTAGGGATATTTGGCTTTCAGGTGAAATTTATGGAAAATGCAATATGTTCATGCTACAGTGATATAATATCATAAAAGTAAGACATTTAAGTAGAAGGATGCACTACTGATTTCCTCATCTCAAAAAATTCATTCAACACAAAAGGTAACAACAATGGTAGTTACACCACAACAAAAAATTTGAACGTCTCAATATCTCGTCATGTGCCCTTGAGCATCAATTACAGCTTGACAACGACGTCTCATGCTGTTCACAAGGCAACTTATTGCCTGCTGAGGCATGGCATCCCACTCTTCTTGAAGGGCAGCCCTCAGGTCATTGAGGTTCTGGGGTGCAGGGTTTCGAGCCTCTACACAACGGCTCAGCTGATCCCACAGGTTTTAAATGGGATTCAGGTCTGGACAGAGAGTGCAGGCCATTCCATTTGAGGTACACCAGTCTCCAACAGCCGTTCCCTGATGATGCGGCCTCGATGAGCAGGAGCATTGTCGTCCATGAAGATGAAATTAGGCCTGTGCTGTTCATGTAGGGGCACAATCACTGGATTAATGATGTTATTCAGGTAGTATGGGCTTGTCACTGTACCATTCACAAAGTGTAGGGCAGTTCTGTACCAAGTGGACACCCCTGCCCACACTGTTAACACCGCCACCACCAAAAGGTCGCCTGGTGAGAACAGTGGCTGATGCATAGCGCTCTCCCTGACGTCTCCAACATGGTTGCCGACCATCATTTCTGCTCAGTGTGAATCGACTTTCATCAGAGAACAGCACTGAGGCCCACTGGTTCCTCGTCCAGCGTAAATGCTCCCTGGCCCATGCAAGACGATGATGCCTGTGCCTGGTGGTGTGGTCAGGTACCCGTGCAGGTCGTCTAGCACGCAGACCACGCTGATGGAAACGGTTTCGAATGGTCTGACATGACACTTGGGTGCCTCTCACCTCTCACCTTAAACGTGCCTGGAGTTGAGTGGCATTCATCATCCGGTTTCTCAGGGCAGTGTTCACAATGTAGCGGTCATCAGCACGGGATGTAGCCAAAGGACGTCCACTTCTAGGCCTTTCTGTGACTCTTCCAGTCTCTCCATATCTCTGTTGCAACCTGCTGATGACACTCTGTGACACTCCAAGCTCAGTGGCCACTTCTGTCTGAGAACGTCCTGTTTGAAGCATCGCAATGGCAAGGGACTGTTGTTCCATTGTTAGGTGTCGTCTTGGTCTCATGATGTCAAAATGTGAACAGCATGATGAGGACAACTGTTTAAACACCAGCTCTAATTGAACCAGGACATTTATTGGTCAATTCAAGGATCACACACCTGCCGTGATTTTTGCCGTTAAACTCCTTGTTAGAGAACAGCAACTTGTGCAAAATTTATTGAAACATTTAACAGTTGGACATGTGCATTTAAAAGCTTAGAGAAGATCACATTAAGTTCACCTGTACAGGTTTGAATGCATTTTAGGCTTGTTGTGAAATGTCACCCAAAAGCTGAATATCCCTAACTTTTCGTGAATAGTGTATATATATATATATATATATATATATATATATATATATATATATATATATATATATATATATATATATATAGTATGTGTGTCTGTTGGTAGTGCTGACTCAAAAATTGAGCTAGATTTTCAGTTTTGTTTGTTTTTCTGCCTTAATAGAAAAATTTGTCACTACTATGTAACAGACAGACACTCAAGGCACTTGAAGCAGAACAAGTGAGCCAGAGCGAAGGAGAAAAGAGCTGGGATAAGAGTTAAGATAAGCCAGCTAAGTCTCTTCATCTACACAGCTTATCAGCTCAGATATATGCTTCATTTACATAATACTTGTCAAAGCAGAACAAATGCAGAGACAGCAGCAAGAGGAAATCAGAGACTGTTTTCATCCGCATCTCTGCAAAGATTTGGCTTTATAAGGGTTGAACATTTTTCATGCTGACAAGGGGAGGCAAGTGGAGGACTTTTAACAGTGTTTTTTTTGTTGTTTTTTTTGTTTTTTTTTGGGGGGGGGTGATGATTAGTATTTTGGGAGATAAAAAAAAAAAATTAAAAAAAAAGAAAAGAAAGCAAGCTTGCAGGCAATGGACATCTGAGGAGTATTTCTAAATTTGTGAAACACCAGTGCAGATGCAGGACTTACCCAGCTGTTTCCGGTTTGGACTAAAGTCTGCACAGGTGACAGCATCTTTGTGACCCTTAAAGTGTCTCTCCAGGGTGGGATCCTCCTGCAATGGGACACAAAAGAACAGTTGCATAAACTCATGTATTTAAGAAAATGTTTTAATGATGAAAAGGCAGGATGGAAATAGTATTTCTGGCACACACCACCGAGTCAGCAACATTTTGGTTTTATGGTGTGAGGTTTGTTTTTTTTTTTTTACTGACTCGAGTATACTCCGAGGTGCAGTAAACATTCTGGTATTAAAGGACGAGAAAAACTACTTCTTTCATAGCAGGACGGACATTTGGGACATTACTCTGGGCACAAATCTACTACAATCTATAAAGTTGTTGGAGAACTTCGTGGCAACAGCGTAAAACTCCAAACATGTCTTTTGACAACCACAAATCCTCTTAGCAGAGAAGCAGCTAGCACATTTGCCCGACTATAAACTGACTGGAACCACTAACAGTTCGCACATCAATGCTAGTTGATCTTAATGAGCATAATCAAACATTTCTACTGACCATAACAGATGCCATCGTGATCATTCGTAGAGAGGGCTAATAGTCTTCTCTGGAAGAGATTTGAACAGACCCGCTGCTCTGCACTTCCATGACTGTCAACAGTGCGCCGTCAGCAACTGATTCAGACATGACTGGTCGATCTCAGAACAGGATGCTGTCTATTTATTTATTTCCCCTCGAGTTTGGTCGCCTCATTACTTTTAGGATGTTATCATTTTAGCATATTAAATGTTCTACGCCTTTTTTGTTTAAATGTGATGCCTTGAAGAAACCTACAAAGTTTATAACTCCCGAACTTTTAATCAAATGTAAATGATGCATTCAAGACAAGATATGAAAATGGTCATTTTAAAAATCATAGCTAAAACGTTACAGTATAAATGCGGATACAGCTTAGAAATGCCATAATAATGCTCAGATTGAAGGACACTAGACTGTCCATTTAGATTTTTGAGCTGGCTGAGTTTGAGCGTTTTTTAATTAATGTATATAGAGAGATAAACTTGCATACTTATTGATTTTTATATATTTTGCTACGCTACATTGGTAGGAGTTGTAATTTAGTTAATTAATTTATTTTTTTAAAAATCACAGCTAAGAAAAATTAAATGACGTACAAGCTGAAAACCAGCTGCTACGAAAAAGTATCTTTCGAAAAAGGATGCATCTGAATGCTGCATGTCATGAACACACGCGTCTCCGCTGCTTAGCAACTAGACAGCTCGGAGGGGGGGAAAAAAGAACCAGTAACCTCTTCTCTGATTGGTCTGTGGAAGACAACTGGCGAATCACTGCTTATATTATTAAATATGTGAACTAATGTTTAGTATACGGTTTGAAAATATGTCGCTGAATCGGACCATCGGCAGTGTAGAGGTAAAGTTAATAAAAGGACTAAATTTCTTATTGAGCTGCTGACATACAAAGCAATGTAACCTAATTTGAAATGCGTGTAACCTTTTTGTGACTATTGTGTGGACCATGAAGCGCTAATATAGCTATCCTAGCAAGCTAACTAGGTAGCTATTAAGTTACAGTGTCAACAATAAGAGTTTAGAGTATTTATGCTTGAGGTTATTTTCTCTTTATTTTCTCAAGGGTAATAAATGTGCGTTTACGTTAAACAAAATGGGAATGCTTTTTCTTCCCCACAGTATATGAGGAAAAGGATACCGAAAAATTCCAAGTATGACCACGTCAAAACAAGGCTGGATACGGGTACCTTACATACACTGTCAGCACATATGTGTGATTGTTATTTATCTGTCCGAAAAACATTGAAAACCTTTTTTTCTCTGCGTGTATGTCTCATCTGCGTGATGTTTCTGTCATGTTTAGGATGTAGTCTTACGAAGTATATGGAGAGATTGGAGGAGATTAGAAAAAGTGAGTAACTTTTTAGCATCAAATTCAAAACGTCTTTATAAGCATGCATTTTGTTCCTGTTTGGGTTTTACCTGTGTTGTATCAGAAGGTATATTTACTTATTCAACATCAATGTCACTAAATGAGTTTTGTTTTGGGTTTTTTTTGTTTTTGTTTTGCTGTATTTATTTCAAAAGAATATCAGCAGATGAAAATGAGCTAATTACTTAAATACCCCCTATTTTTAGTGAATTGTTGGCCTAACTTTAGGTGGAATATATACTAAAAGTTATATTCTGATCTTTTATACCAAAATGAATGGGTAAATGAATAAATAGGTATATAATTAGAAAACTTTAAAAAAAAAAAAAAGAAAAAAACAGCAACTCATATCAGTGACTTCTTGAAGGATACAGTGTTATTGACTGATTAAGTACAGAGTAAAGACTTTCCCCACAAGGCTGCTACTGTATTCTGTTGGACCCATGGCATCGTTTCAATCTTGGAAATTACCATCATCATTTGTTCTGCACAGATGTAAACAGGTAGATCAGGTATTCCAGTCTGGCAGGATAATGAAAAAACAACACAGGATCCAATCTCAGCAAAAAAAAACAAAACTTTTTCTGTGTCTTTTTTCCCAGTAAACTGCATAGGAATTCATTGGAGTACAGTTACAGTGGCATTTGCCAACATGGCACTTTATTTGCTTCCCCTAGGATCTGTGAGTGTTTCTTCACTTGTTTGTACACTAGGGTACAGTTAAGTGGAATTGTTGTAACCCACTGACATTTCCCAGTTAAATAAGGTCTTTATGGGCAGTGACTGTCCACAGATTTCTCAAGGATAAGTGACACTGTTTCTTTCATTTTCCCACTGGTGTATTGTATTGCTGTCCACAAAAAATGCTGTGTGGGAATGGAACCAGACTATGAGGACATGTTGGCGAGGTCCCAACAGGGGTCTTTATCAGAGTGTGGTATACTGAGGTTACACTGATCAAGCAGTACAGATAAAAAACAGTCTGAGCGAGGCAGTGGGTATGCTGGTGGCAGCTTCAGTTAGCTGGTAGGATGGTAACAAACGGGATAGGGCTTCACTTTAATGAAGCACTAGAAAGGGGTGAGGAAAAGCAGGACGTTCAAGACCCAGGTAAGTTGTATATGAGACTTAAGCATTGAATTTATCATCTGTATGTCTTTCTGTGGCTGCCAACTTCCATGTAAAATAAGTGGAGAACATCAGGAATGTTTGGTTACATGTTGTTACAGATGATTTCAGACAACTTACCTTTTTTGTTCTTTTGTTAGATTACAGGTATCGTAAAGATGAAATCTTCAAAAGGTTAAAGGTGACGACTTTTGCACAGTTGGTAAGAATCAGTGCAGTATTAAGTGTATTGCAGAAGGGATTAATGAAAGCAGTTAACAAATGTAATTAAATGCAATAATTAATAGTTTAACTACTTAAGTGGTTGGCTGTTGACAGATGGCTTTGAATAAGTTTGGTTTATCTTTGGTGTCGGACCGCTGGGTAAATCAATCTTTCTTTAAAAGGTTCATTCTTGTTTTGGTTTAAAAATTCTTTCACTATTTTGCTTGTCACACCAGATACTTCAGGTAGCTTCTGTGTCAGACCTGAATGAAAGTGAAATTAATGGTGAGTCATATCGTGCACACGGTAATGTGTCAGACATATTTAGCATTGTTTCTACAATAACGGTACTGTTGTGTTTGACTCTCTGCTGCTGATTTGCAGATGGTGTTTCAGTGGTGTCTGATGCAGACCTGGAGTCCCTGTCTGAACAAACCAATGGCTCCCTTCAGACGTCGCCACTGCCGCAGAATCGCAGTGAAGAAAGCGGCAAGGAGATCTGCCACTCTGCCAGGTCGACACTTCTGAGGTACAAAATCCTACCGCATCCTTTCAAGTACCTCTGAACACAAGACAACATATTCCTTAAGGGTGCTTTAATCAGGGATCTTTCATTGTAAACAGTATCAGCTAGATGTAGATGACATGGTCTATTTTAAACTTTACAATATTGAATAATCAGTATTTAAAATATATTGGGGGAAGGACTGTATTGTTTGTGTATCTGAGAAGTGTATGTAAATGTTGTATTAGATTAGTTCAATTATCTGTAAACTCCCTGTTTACTGATTTTGATTGTCATCTCACCAGGCTCGGTGTTTTACAAAAACTACTTGTCCAATAATGTCTGATGTTCAAGAAAAATAGGTGTTATACATTAGCTGTAACTTAATCCTAGCAAATTGAATCGGTTTAGTCAAAATATGTTTTTGTGAAACAAATCTAATCGATTCAGGAAATTAGTGATGATACCCAGCCGTAATGGATATCTCTAGTTGTGAGTCATACAGAGCTGTAAAACAATTATCCTTAATATCAGGTACTCTCCCCTAGATCCATCCCCCAAAATCACTACCATAACTTCATAACCATAACCCTACATTTGCCTCTCCTGTACCTCCATCCTCCTGTAGTCTGTTTAACAAACTGCTCTCTGAGCACTGAGCTTCTACAGTTGAATCCCAGGAGTGTAACTCTATCTGCTGCCCTGTGGGGGGGGGGGGGGGGGGCAGGCAATCCTTTGTAAGGCTAGCATCGTACCATGGGAACAACGGGTGGAGTTAGAAAGTAGGCCTATGCATGTATCGACACACACAGGAACTGGTGAACTTCTGTAGTTTTGTTATCAACTCACAATATTGAAAATTAAAACTGTTAAAAAGATTAAATTTATAAACAGTTTAGCGGTTGTTGCTATGGCAAAATAGAAATGTCGAAAAAGAAAATTTCCCTTTGGGTTTTTCCACAGTATTACCATGGTGATCGATCCTGATTGATCATAGATCAGGACGATCCTTATGCAGCTTTCTTTATTTCTTCACACAATTCTTTAATATTCAGAAAAGGGCTATGATATGTTCTTTCTGGGGTTTCTAGATAATCTGAATTGTTAAAATGAGATGGATGGACAGATAGATACACAGACAGACATGTGCTTTATTTATCCAGTGAAGGAAATGTCTTTGTCACTACAGCCACCATATGTACCATAAATAACAGAATAGATGTGATATTATACAGTTAGATATGCATAGATAGATAGATAGATAGATAGATAGATAGATAGATAGATATAGATGTAGATCGATATGATATCGAACAAAGACTGTAAACACAGATAAAATAAACTCAAATAAACAGATTATATACAAGAAAGACACAAATACACATCAATACAGGAAGACTGTACAATTATGACATGGATCCAATATAGAATAATAAGTCAGATATGCTATGATGGTTTTAATAAGGATATGCACAGTTGAAGGAAGTTTTATGGGTGAGGTGGTGGAAAAACAATGATCAGTGCAGAGATACAATCTTTTTTCACACATGAAAGACTGAATATATGCAGTTCTAGTGAATGGGAAGAATGATTTTTCGTAAGCCTTCAGCTATGACAGTGGAGCTGCAGGAGTCCTTCCAGTAGAAAGTGTAGTTGGTGTGAGGAATTGTCCACAATAGAGACCAGTTTGTTCAGAAATGTCATTTAATAATTTAGTCCTTTTAATCATAACCCAAAGCTAAAAAACAAAGAAACAGAGTGAATCTAACTTGGCCAGTAGTTTTCAACTCTGGCTCTTAAGACATTCTTAGCTTCAGACGGTGTATTTACAGTGTTCACATCACCCACCACTGCTATATTAAACAGAAGCCTTCAACAATTTTGCGTCAGATACCAGTGAGGGTCTGTAAGCAGATGTTTTTAGGTGACGCCGTACTCAGAAAAGTAGTTTCTCTTACTCAAATGACACTTTTCCTTCCTGGATGATGAAAAAAAGACATAAGACCAAATGGTCTCTGTTTTTTTCATCTTTGGCAGTGTTATCAGTGGTGTAGGAGAACTTAACTTGGACGAGAATAATCAGAAGGTGGTGAATGAGTCGTCTCCCAGCCCTGCACCAGCTGCCAGGCTGTACCCTGACTGCCCCTACCTGCTGCTTGACGTACGGGACCGCGAACAGTACGACTGCTGCCACATCATAAGTGGTGGGTGGCCAGATTGTATAGTTGGTTTTCCAGAGTTTTTCATTCATTCTAATCACTTTTCTTCCCTTCAGCCCACAGTTTCCCCATTGCCATGTTGTCTCGGACGATGAACCCTTACACCAAAGAAGTGCTGGAATATGTATCTTTTATCACAAACTTCACAAAACATTTACTTGTCATTCCTTCATGCAACCAAATATGCTTTCGGGGTTTGCTTTGTGCACCTTAACCCACAATTTGTGTAGAAAAATGCACCAGGGAAGATCATCATCTTGTATGATGAAGATGAGAGAATAGCAAGCCAGGCTGCTACCATGATGTGTGAAAGAGGATTTGAGAACCTCTTCATGCTCTGCGGAGGTAAGTTCTGATCTCACTGAACCATTTGATCCACAGAACCTCTGGATTAAATGATTCAGTGATAAATGATTAAAAAAAAAAAATGGGGTTGATGATTAGATTTATTAACAGCAAAGCAAAAAGCAACAGTGAAACACTTGAAACTTCCCACTTCTAAGGAACAACAAAAGCAGCATGAGAAGTTCAAGTTGACCGGGAAAAAGCAGTGGATTGTGGGACATTTGTATTCTGTGCAAGCTGAGAGCAGATATGCCTGCAAATTTTTATTTTCCTGAGATCAGGAAGCTTTATTTCTCGTGAGGAGTTCTTTTATCATGTTGTCTTGAAAATCAAAATGGGCCTGTAGGTTTCTCAGGGTGACCAGGTCATTTTCCCCAGGTCATTCGATGATCAGGGTGAGATTTAAAATTAGAATTGGCCTAATTTACCATAATTTCCAGGCTATAAAACGCTACTTTTTCACATAATTTGAACCCTGTGGCTTCAGCAATAAGGCAGCAAATGTATGATTTTTACTGACTAATGAGTCATTTTGCACTTCATGCACACACCGTCATCATAGAAAACACACAAAGAAATGAATATGATGACGCCTTCAAGTAAAAGATGTCTGTTGTAGAAGGAAATGCGACCGATTGCCAGCTTTGCATGGTCCATCTTTCAAATCTGTTTAGTAAGTGAAAATCATTGTTCCATCTCTTTTTTTTCCATCCTCCTCAGGTCTCAAAGTAATAGCTCAGAAATTTCCAAGTGGAATGACAACAGGCTCCATACCGCCCTCTTGCTTGTCTCCTCCCAAATCACTGAAGGGGAGGAAACATTCTGCGCCTCAGCAGCCAGCAGAGGCAGCAGGGAAGAGGTGGCGCTTTACATCAGAGGAGTTGTCACAGATCCAGGAACAACTGGAGAATATAGTCATACCCAGTAGCTCGAACAGTAAGAGTACGCTCTGTTCTCCCAAATTACAAAATCTCTACTTGTAAATGAAGCAGTAAAGAGTTAAAGTCGCTGTTCAAATGTTAAGAGCAAAAGCTTTTATTTTCATGTGAAGACACCATTACAACATGTTCTTTTTGCTGTGTGTGATTTTTTTTACTCCAGGCCGTATGTCCAGCCGTATGTCAGCCACCAGTGCCCAGTCGAAAGCCTCCAGCCAGCGGAGCTCCTCCACAGCTGGAAGAAGCAGCTGCATTGTTCAGAGCAGCAGACCTTGGAAATAGCCTCATCCGCTTCTCCAGCACCAACTGTACCTCCATCACAAAGTGCATACATCATCTATGTCGTGACTTTGGGCTGCAATATCCAAAATAATGTAAAGGTGGACAAGTAAAATCAGAATTATTTTACTGCAGCCTGTTTTTTAATTCTCTGCAAAACACCTTACTTCTACATTTGGTCAATTAGATTTATTTGGCAATTAAAAATAAGGAGAAACATAAATTATTATTATTAGGTAGTATTTTATGTTGTTATTTTTATAAATGGTGTAGTTCTGATTTTTTTGCACAGTGCTTCATCTGTGAACATGAGTAGTGTCAGCTCTATTTGCACTCCGTTACTGGTTCCTGTAACACTATTCACCAATTTTGAGCAGCAAATGAATTTGTGTAGTTTATATTTTACTTCTGTCGATGGTTAGTTCAAAATTCAGAATGTAAAGCGACGCCATTCGATTTGATGTTTGAATTCCACCAAATGTTTTTAAGACTGAAGAATATGCTGTGAATCTTTGTATTATATGAAATGTGTTGATATTGTTGCCGAGCCTGATCCACTTTAAGTTTTTAGTGTGATGCTGTTGTTACGTCCCACCAGCAGCCTTTTCATGCCCTTGTAGTTGCTTTTGGAGCTCATGTGTTGAAAGTAATCCAAGAGTAAATTGATCACATTGACTGACTGAAGCCTTTTCAAAAGCAGGAATATGAAGCAAACAGGAAAAAAAAAGGCTTTTTGGTCAGACTGCATTTGAGGAACAGAACTCCTGATTTGTGGCCTTTCATTGTGGGGGTGTATTTTTGGCTTGTTGTATGAAGTGATTTATGATTGCTTTAAGTAATGTCTTCACCATCAGTCTTAACTTGTATAAATAAAGTGGATGCATGCTTTTATTTGTAAATTAATGTCAAATAAAGAGTCAGAAGGTGTTTGTGTTCTGAGATGACTATTTTACTGCTATGTGAAAAGAAAGCTAGCCTTTTAATTCTACTCTTTCATACAGACATTTATGGAGTAGTTCCTCCCCTCCAAAACTGTCAAATGTGGTAGAGAAACTGTTTAACTTACAAATATTCACATGCTTCACAAGTTTCAAATTATTGTCATGAATTCTTAATGTAGTGACAAGCAGAAAAGGGCTAAATAATGTAGAAAATGGTTGGCAGAGCTGTGAAGCGACACTGTAAAAAATATAAGTGAAAACTTACCGGCCAGTCTAGCAGATGATAAATGAAGCAAAATATTTCATGTATTTGTCCTGGCAGTATTAAGTTTTTTCCAAATACTGGTCCATTATGTAGCATCCGTCTGTTGGCTGCCCACGTACTTTAGTGTATATTGTGCCATTGAGATGCTGCCTGAGTAAAATGCAGCTGAAAGAGGAGAGAAGTTTAAATGAAGTGACATGTAGAAGGGAAAAATGTTGTTGAAAATAACAGGTTACAAGACAAGAGGAGATGGGGAAAGATGTTAATGGAAAAACAAAGAAACAATGTTGGGTCATGAGCAGCTGGTGTTCAATCAAAACACTGTTGCTGTTTGACATTATTATAAAATACATATATATATATATATATATATACATATATATATATATCCCTGTGGGGTAAAGAAACATGTATGATTATGAGTGCAACTGTAGAAATCTAATGTGGGTGATATTCCCCCTATGAAAACAATTGGTAGGTAAAAATCTGATTGGCTGGTATCTTCATGAAACACACTTTTTAAACTTTATTTCAGGTCTTAAACTTTCAAACACTGACTTCAAAGTTTCTAAACATTTTCTTTCAGTTTCACATTAAGACAGGGTTTTAATCCCATACACGTGCAGCTTGTGCATTCCATAGACACTGAGAATGTGTACAGACATGATAGACATAAACATATGCTGAATGTGCAGTGTCTGTGTTGCCAAAGGCATAATTACCCACATTGTGGCAAAATATTTAAAGACAGTGCTTGACTGTTTTACCTTGAAGTGAGTTTGGAGACAGCTGGTTTATGAGTTGGTCAATTTATGAAAAATAAGGTAAAGGCCTACATTTGAAACAAGATTATGTATCATATTTGTTCATATTACTTTTTAAGGTGACAGTGTATACCTTCTACACTCCACAACTTCAGTTATTTTATTTACAAACATTTTATTATGTATCAATTTTGGTTTTGTTTGCCTTCTAATGTCTTGATAAGTTCTTCTTACTTCATCCACTGTTCCCATTATTTTACCGCCAGCATTTTTTTTTTTTTTTTTAATTTGCTCCCATATAGTGTTTGTTTGTGTTGCAGTCAGATTTCTTTGCTGTAGGTCATTTAAGTTTTTGTTGGTTTCATCATCAACCAATGCCTCCATTTTCATGTATTTAAATTCATATTGCACTTTCTCTTAAAACTTGCCATGCTGCAAACCATGAAATGCCAAAAAACTCATTTAAATGGTGTCTCCAAAACATTTGCATCTGCCACTATTTATGCAATTGCTCTTAATAAATCTCCCACCAACCATGGTTCAACCCCACATGCAATATTCTGGATCGCACGCTCAAATTACTACATGCAAATTGGGATCTTAGTAGATCTGATCCACAGAGTTTTTGCCTCATGAGACCAAAGAAAGCTCTGATATTGGTCTAATATTTTAAACTTCAGTCTCCCTGCAAAAGTTGCATGTTGTATAACAGTTATAAATGCATAAAGCTTATGTAATATTGCACTATAAATAAAGAAAATATATATAAAAGTACCCAAACTTTCATTTTCCAGTATTTCTTTATTTTATTTTATTTTTTTTTCTGTTTATGCTCTTGAGAATGTTAAAATATTAATATTGTGGAGGGCTCTCTGCTGGATTTCCCATTATTCCAGATACAAACACATTCATTAATATGGGTTCTTAAAGGTGTGATCCATGATGGCCTTCAGAGCCAGCCATGTCTCCTGGGCTGTTGGGATAATCAAGGGAGCAGGTAGCAGGAAGCCATAGCTGCCGGTGTCCCTCAGCTCGAAGGTGTACGAGTACTTGATTCCCTGGTTGTATGTCCAGTCAATGGTGCCGCCACTGGCTTGATCTGCAGTGACAAACAAGCATTGTTTACATCATAACATAGATTGACTAGTCAAGGGACCAAAATGAGATCACCAGGGGTTCCAGTCTGGCAGGCAGGATGAATTTACACACACGTATATACTTCAAACTGTGTCAATTTTTCACCAAAATTGGTGAAAAATGTATTTTCACTCTTTTAGCAGTATAACAGAGGGGGAGGGTTTCCATTATTTAGAAGTTCTTGTGTTAAAGTTCCTTTCGCTCACTGAAAGACAGTTAAACCTGTTTCATTAACTACAGAAAATGTTTACAATCTGCTTTGATGTGAAATCAAGTGAAACTGCTCTGTATTTGTCAGCAGTCCAGATAAAACTTACAGATGGTGTTGATGATGCTGCCGTATCTGTAGCGGGTTCCATACATAGAGGCCAGGTCAGTGATGGCCTTCTGAGCCAGTTTATGCTGTGAAAAAAGGTGACAGTTTCACTTCTCTGTGTTGCTGAAGGATATTCTGACACTTTTCAGTGTTACTTGAAAATCATATCTGGAATGAAAGAAACTAGAAAGGACTTTTCGCACCAGCTCAGCCTGGTCCTTGGCAGGAGTGTAGGTGTAACCATACGGGTACAGGAGCATCTGAGAGTAGGAATGGATGGACATGAAGGCCTTGATGTTGCCATGAGACTTCACAAAATCTACGATGGACTTGACCTCAGACTCAGAGTGAGCCCTGGGTCCACGATAGATATCTGAGCAGGGGTTGTTGCTAGAACCGGGTCCTAAATCAAATAAAATTCTGTTATCACTGGGAATAAATGTGATGAAAACACCTGACTCCATGAAAAGATTGGAATTAATTTCTTCGTACTGATCTCATCTGCTCTGTTCCTTAAAGATTCTTCAAAAATATAATTTTGCACATTCAAAAACACAAACAAAACCCCTATGTGTAAGATATGGAGTTCAGAAATGTATTGCCATCTAGTGGAATCACTAAAATAAGAGGATTTGGTGCTTTCCTTACAGAACACTGGGTTTTTTTCTTTACGAACATTTCCTGTGTAGAGAAAAATGCATCACCTCCAAAACCAGCATCCCAGTTTCTGTTTGGGTCCACCCCCACACACCGGGGCCATCCAGGGTTAGGCTTCCTGGTCTTACGCCACATACGGTTCTGAAGAAAAAAAAGAAAATGAAGGTAACACAAGAAGAGTGAGTACGATGAGATTCCATGCTTCTTTAGTACTGTAGGTGTGGAAAAATGTCAGGTTATGAGTGTCTCACAGCAGTGTGGGTGTAGTAGTATCCATCAGGGTTGGTCACAATCTCCAGGAAGATGTCCATCTTGTCGAGGATGGCAGTCAGAGCAGGGTCACGTCTGTAATCAGTCATGATCTGATGACCAAAATACAATAAATCCAGCAGGTCAAACATGGGAGAAACAGAAGATAGAATAAATATGATTTATCAAAGCACCTTCTTGGCAAACCAGGTGCCGCTGGCCTGAGTGACCCATTCCCTGGAGTGGATTCCAGTGTCTATCCAGATGGCGGGCCGGTTTGTCCCACCAGTGCTGAACTGCAACAAAGGAAAGAAAAGGAATAATTAAAACACGATATACACAGATAACAGATATGTTAGCGGTTTTGGGTTGTGAAACATTTTTTGACCATTTGGTGGTTTTATAAAAGCAGGACTTACTATTCTCTAGTGAATTGTTAGCACACTCTCACCTTCAGCACATTGAGGGGACGGCCTTCGAAGCTCTGACCAATCACTATCTTACTGACCATACTGGGATTCTCAGTCACCAGCATGTCCGTGAAATTATAAATCTGAAATAAAGAAAAAATCGGCCTTTGAATATCTATTTATCAGCTGGGAATGCCATTAATCACTGAAGCTGCTACAAATTTGCCATTCAATTAGTTTTTTATATGACAGGCACATTTTTCTTGCATTGCACAACTATAATTATCACAGTCAGTCTGTGCAGTAAGTTTTAGGTCTGATCCAACACTTGGTCAAGAATTAATAATTGTTGCAATAATCCTCATATATCTCATTTCAGGTTTGACCTTAACTAATCAGTCAAACCTTTGCTTCACTGTATTCAGAGGAAATGTGTACACTTACCTCAGCAAGGTTGTGGTACTTTGAGTAGTCAAAGTTGTCAGTGTTTCTGGGCTGAGGAACACCAGCAACAGGCTTCATTTCCTTCTGTTCCTTATCTAGGAGTACCTGCAGAATTTCTGGTTGAGTTCTTCCTCAGAAACTCAAAATCTGGTACATGAAAGAATTTAAATAATACTATTCTTCCAATCAATGCCCAGACTAAGGATTCCAAACTCTAAATCTCATAGTTTACCTGCAGGTTTTGGATCATAACATGGTACTGGATGCCCAGGTTGTCAAGGTGACCTTTAACAGACCGCAGGCTGTGGTAAGGAACTCTGACATCCACAGAAGAGGACACACCAGTCACTGGTCTCCAGAAGTCCAGCTGAAGGAAAACGCACATTTCACATATTGGAGTCCATGCTTTTTTAAATAATCTTTATGTAAGAGTTTATTTTTAATCTAAAACCTCAAATTCCATCATGTCCTCCAGGTTTTTGACAAGAGAAAGCTGGACATCATCCTTTACAAAGATCTGCAGCACCTGATGCCTGCAGAAAAGGTGACCACAAAGTTTCACAACCTTTTAATCAACAAAGAGTTGGCACACAAGGGTCTGAAGCAAGAAGGCTTGGCAACTTCTGCTTCTGACGAAGTGGCATTGCGACAAAACGAGCTCTTTACACCATCCCACTGTTAAAACATGGAGCATTTTTATCTGATTATTTGTCCACCTGTAAGCTTTTTATATGAGCTGGTGGGGCAAAAATAAAGTTAACGTTAAATTATATTGAAAACCATTAGTGCCCACACACAAAGTGATTACACATGAACAGATAAAGTATTTGCATAAATTGCCAATATGACAAAAACAGATACAAAAGAACTTCATTTGCTTTTGTTGAAAATACACCAGTCTTTTCCTCGTATCCTTCAACAGAAAAACAGCAACACCACAGGATTAAGTACATGAAAACATACAAGTTGAGCCTTTTGAGTTTGTACATTGCATTTGCACTATATCTGTTCATATATACATATAGATAGATAGCTAGCTAGATAGATAGATAGCTAGATAGATAGATAGATAGATAGATAGATAGATAGATAGATAGATAGATAGATAGATAGATAGATAGATAGATAGATAGATAGATAGATAGATAGATAGATAGATAGATAGATAGATAGATAGATAGATAGATAGATAGATTATCTCGTAAAGCACTGTGCAAATGTTCCCAGAGGCAAAAATGAAATCTATTGTGTTTTAAAGGTGAAACTTTGTGAATGTAATTAAATCATTCCCCCTTTAATCATCTGCAAAGTGCTGCATAATGACCCCACTTACCCTTTAAACGTCTCCTTGCAAAGAACAGCTACAAACAGTGTGTTGAGTGTGAGCAGCCCCCTCATCATGACCAAGCGATATGAGCTGAGAAGGACTTGCAGGGTTTACATGCAGGAGAGGTCACAAGTTGTTACATTATGCAGGAACATGGTTGTGTTAATGACATATCAACAGTTGCAACATGCTATTACACATCATGCTTTTGACAGACTGAAGTTGGTCCAGGTTTAAAATAGAAAGGAGGGTTGTCTGGGGTCTGCTTGTTTGTCATTTGGTTGAATTGCACACATAAAGAGAGGAATCATTGTTTTCCTCATCATACACTGTATTTACTTTCTGTAAACTGGTTTCTAAGGTCCACTGTTGTCAAATAACTATTGACTTTTTTGAGAATTTTATGTGGAATTTTCTAAAACTTTGCATTCATAGTTTAGAAAAGAATTTAAATGTGTGAACCACTTCATCAGGAGAGCCTTTTGTCCAGTCTTTTCTGGACACATTTCCTTAAAATCCTTTTTTTTATTTCTTCGGCTTTTTGAGTTGCATGGCACTTGTGTGGTCTCTGTTTGTCTTTTTTACATCATTTAATCTTCTAATTCCTTTTTGTGTACCACTGTGTTTTAGTGTTTTTTAGTTATATTTTATTTCCATACTTTTCAGCGTGTTTTTGTTTTTCACATCTTTAAGCCTCTTCTGATGAGCAGAATCTGTCTGTGTGGAATATCTTAGGCCTGGGATACCATATATGCTGACAATGCGTCCATGTATCGTGGTGTCAAAATGTTCTCAGCGGCACATACGCCACATGCGTTGGTTAGAGTTTACTTATCTTAATTATTAGCAGTATTTCTGATACTGTTTTCTACATTGGTATACATGTTTTTTGTTGTTGTTTTTGTTGTTGAGTTCTTTTTTAAACACTAATGCTATATAATGTTTTTAATGCCAAATAATTAAAATGGAGTGGATTAATTTTTTTTTTTGTAATTGTTCATAAAAATCTGCAGTGTGAAAAAGGTGTAACTGCATGAAGCTGATGTAAAATGCTCGGAAATGACTGAAAAATAGAATCCAACCTTTAGTTTTCCATAGTTTATTAAATTCTTTCTCTGTGCTCTTCAGGATATTAAGAGATGCACGTGTTAGTTTCAGAGATGTTACTGCGACAGTTTCATCAGTGGAACGTTGGGGGGGGGTGTCTACTGAGTTATTCCAGATGCAAACACACACATTAATATGGGTTTTTTAAGGTGTGATCCATGATGGCCATCAGAGCCAGCCATGTCTCCTGAGCTGTGGGGATGATCTGGCTGGCGGGCAGGAGGAAGCCGTAGCGGCCGGTGTCCCTCAGCTCGAAGGTGTACGAGTACTTGATTCCCTGGTTGTATGTCCAGTCAATGGTGCCGCCACTGGCTTGATCTGCAGTGACAAACAAGCATTGTTTACATCATAACATAGATTGACTAGTCAAGGGACCAAAATGAGATCACCAGGGGTTCCAGTCTGGCAGGCAGGATGAATTTACACACACGTATATACTTCAAACTGTGTCAATTTTTCACCAAAATTGGTGAAAAATGTATTTTCACTCTTTTAGCAGTATAACAGAGGGGGAGGGTTTCCATTATTTAGAAGTTCTTGTGTTAAAGTTCCTTTCGCTCACTGAAAGACAGTTAAACCTGTTTCATTAACTACAGAAAATGTTTACAATCTGCTTTGATGTGAAATCAAGTGAAACTGCTCTGTATTTGTCAGCAGTCCAGATAAAACTTACAGATGGTGTTGATGATGCTGCCGTATCTGTAGCGGGTTCCATACATAGAGGCCAGGTCAGTGATGGCCTTCTGAGCCAGTTTATGCTGTGAAAAAAGGTGACAGTTTCACTTCTCTGTGTTGCTGAAGGATATTCTGACACTTTTCAGTGTTACTTGAAAATCATATCTGGAATGAAAGAAACTAGAATGGACTTTTCGCACCAGCTCAGCCTGGTCCTTGGCAGGAGTGGAGGTGTAACCATACGGGTACAGGAGCATCTGAGAGTAGGAATGGATGGACATGAAGGCCTTGATGTTGCCATGAGACTTCACAAAATCTACGATGGACTTGACCTCAGACTCAGAGTGAGCCCTGGGTCCACGATAGACCTCTGAGCAGGGGTTGTTGCTGGCACCAGGTTCTATAAACCCAGAGAAACCAATCCCACTGTTAAGTGAAAGGCATTACTGAAAAGCACCAGTATGATCCCATGTGATGTTAATAAACACTGTGCCTTTAAAAGCTCCTTTAAAACTCTGCTTGCATTTATTTATTTTTTTATTCAAAGATGTTTTCTGAACAAAATAAGCCTCTATAGTCAAACACTTAATGTAACTGGTTGCCACAGCATGTGTTATTCAGTTTGCTTCCTGAGGTCTAACAAAGAATGACATCAGTTTTAGCATTTTTTCTTTTGTTTTAAATTAACCCCTCTTGACAAGAAAATGACATTATTTTTGAGATAATAACAATAAAAAACATTTAAAGTGTGAAAAATGTCAGCTTCTGTACATTAGCCTTGAAGCTTAAGGTGATTAAAGTGATAATATGTGATTTATTTGTATGTTTCAGCAATAAAGGAAGGCATTACGTCCAAATCCAGCATCCCAATTCCTGTTGGGATCAACTCCAACACAGCTGGAACCAGAGTTGGGTTTCCTTGTCTTGCGCCACATGCGGTTCTGAAAACATCAAGTTATTCTTCGTGTTAGAATTAACATTCATCACACAGTTATTTACATTGGAATGACTCGAATTTTTTTTGGAAAAGAAAATATGATTTTTCTTTGACTTAGAGATTAAACAGGCCCAGATGATACTAAATGAATACATTTATCCTTTTTCCACACTAAAATTCGTAAACAGTCAAAGCAGATAGCAACACTTCCTGGTTCTGGTTGCTCAGGAGATTGAATCAAAGAGCAGATTCAATTCAGCCTGTTGGCAGCTATGTTTTATGAATGTTTATATGAAAGCAGTTATTTTAACCTATGTCTTGTATGACGATCAACCTTGTGATTTATATCCCTGGTGGAAAATAAATTGCATGAAACAACTGATGAGTGTCTCACAGAGTTGTGGGTGTAGTAGTATCCATCAGGGTTGGTCACAATCTCCAGGAAGATGTCCATCTTGTCGAGGATGGCAGTCAGAGCAGGGTCACGTCCGTAATCAGTCACAATCTGATGACCAAAATACAAAGGTTATGATATGATTGCAACGTGTTGGTGTTGAGCAGTGGAAGAAAAGGAAAATAGAATGAATATTATTTACAACACCTTCTTGGCAAACCAGGTGCCACTGGCCTGAGTGACCCATTCCCTGGAGTGGATTCCAGTGTCGATCCAGATGGCGGGACGGTTAGTTCCACCAGTGCTGAACTAGAACAGATAAGCAGTAGTCATGTGACTGTGTTGAGAAGGTGGAACAACACACTGCATGAACTTTACTTTGCTATTCTCACATGCAGAGAACTAAATTTCATAGGAAGGTTTTTAACTCATCTTCAGTGCAAACACTTGTTTTCCTGGACTTTTCTTTTTACCTTGAGCACATTGAGGGGACGGCCCTGGTAGCTCTGACCGATCACTATCTTGCTGACCATGTTGGGATTCTCAGCCACCAGCATGTCCTGGAAACTGTAGATCTAAAACAAAGACAAAATCCTCTTCTGAATACACACTCATACACACACCAAACTGAGAACATGTCGTTGAGTTCCAGCTCACTGGCATCAGGTATTCCTGTATTTAATGTTCAGGAATATAAACCGAGCAGAGCTCTTAGATCCAAAGACCCAAGTCAGCTAGTCCAGACCAGAGTCCAGACTAAACATGGAGAAGCAGCCTTTAATGTAGACACTTTTAAATCCAGATAAAAACATTTCTTTTCCCGTGCACCTGCATGAAATCTGCAAGGTAACTTTTAACATATCTTGCTTTTAATTATTTGAATTTAATTTATTTATTTTGTTTTGTTGTGATATTTGCCATTTGATTTTGCCTTCCTGGTTTCTTTACACCTTCTGTAATGCTTTTAATGTTGTCTGTTTCAATCCATCCATATATTTTCTATGCAGCTTAATCCAGATGTGGGTTGGGGGAAGCTGGAATCTTCTCTGCAACTAGCAGTTATGTAAAGCACTTTAAATGGCCTTGTACATGAAATGTGAGATATAAATAAACTTACCTAGCCCTGCCTAATTTCATAGTGCTTGCTGCTCTTGTTATAATTCGCTTTACTGCACATTGGTAGTCAAAGGAGGTGCATTCACTGACCTCAGTAGTCAGAGGAGGTGCATTTACTGACCTCATCAATAGGGTGGTATGAAGAGAAGTCATAGCTGTCAGTGTTCCTGGGCTCAGAAACACGAGCCGCTGTCTGCATCTCTTCAAGCTCCTTATCCAGCAGCACCTGAAGCATCAGAGCATAATTCATGTTTAAGTTACAGATCAGCAGACTACTTAAATTCCACATGGTTACAGAGTTTATCAATGTACCTGCAGGTCTTCAATCATGGTGGAGTACTCGATTTCCAGGCTCTCCAGGTAACTTTTAACAGACTGCAGAGTGTGGGAGGGCACCCTGACATCCACAGGAATGGACACACCAGTCACACCCCTCCAGAAGTCCAGCTGAGAGATCACAGATCCACATGTAAATTTTCTAGTTTATGAGCAGATTTGATGTTTTTGCTCTTCATATATTATCCTAAAAACATTGTACTTAAATCTGATATAGGTGGATAACTGACCTCAAAATCAATCATGTCCTCCAGGACCTTGATATAAGACAGCTGGGCTTCATTTTTTGGGATCAGCTGAAGCACCTGATGCCTGCAAAATAAACACCACAGTTTTAGAACCTTTTAGTGAAAAAATGAGCCATCTGTTTGGACTTAAAAGGTAACATTTTAATCATTTTAGATGCTTAAGTTGAGATGGTCACAAAGTAATGACTGAATATCTCAGGTCAGGTGGAAGAGTAGTTGTCTTCCACCTGGAAGGTCAGCAGCTCGATTCCAGGCTACATGATTAAGTGTTCTTGGGCAAGACACTAAAGCCTGTATCACACCCCCAACTCAGTTTAAAGAGGAAGTGAAGAGTTTTCATTTACTAATGTTTTTATGAGGTACATTAGTTTCCATAGCATCTATTTTATTACAAAAGTCAAAATTTGTCATTCAGATAGTTAGCTGTGTTTACCTTCAAGCTGTTGAGACATTCACACTGATTTATGTGGCCAACAAAAAGACAATGTAATCATTGATAGGCAGCAGAAGAAAAACATAAATGTAGCCATCCCGAATGATGCTGACATCAGAAAAAAACTACAGAAATACAAAGGGCTTATAGAAAAGTTAAAGGAAGCTGGGAAGGTTAAGGCAACAGCTGTTTCCATGGTAATCAGAAAACTTCAGGTATGAGGTACCCATGTCTGGATAAAGAACAATAAAAGATTGATTTAACACTGGACAAAGGCTGACTTACAGTTTGAGTGTCACTCACAAGGGTTGCCATAGATACTTACAGACCTTGAGCAATCAGTAGAGAAGCCTACATAGTTCAAATTTATTCTAAATGCATACTTCTTTTTCTCTCCTTTGTTGAGAGAGAATAAGTCATCTTTTTAGTAGGAGGTTTTTGTCATGTCTACTTTTCTTCACCTAAAAAATGAATACTAAAACCAGGTTTGATTCACAGCTCCTATTTGTGCTGCCCAAGACAGAAATGAGAAGAAATGCTATCTGATATTTTTATGTTAGCCTCCTGATTCACAGATATACAAAAGTTTTTGGTATTTTTCCCCCACACTAGGTCAGTTTTTGGTCAAATGGGAAAGTCCTTTAAATCCATGAATGGAGCTTAAATTTAGGAAAACTATGCTGCCAAAAAAAAAGTTGCCTTGCACTAAATTCTGTTTCCACCACTTCATATAAAGATGAAAGGTGAAGAGAAAAAAAAAGAATGAAAGCTGAAGAGAAACAATTCATGGCATATTTTTTGTAGGATTACTCACTGTTCTCATTTTGCCTCAAAAAGTAAAATTATTGTTAGCTATGGGAAGGTTTAAGTTTTTAACTCACCCTTGAAACGTCTCCTTTCCGAGAACAGCCACAATCAGTGCGGCGAATGCAAGTAGACCCCTCATCATGCCCAACAGTGTGAGCCCGTCGGGACTGGACACTGGCTTTTATGGCAGAAAGTGCCAGGTAAGCTGAGTCAACCTTGACCTGACTGATGTGTTGTCACCAGCTGCCCTCGTTCCCACACTGCCTGAAGATACCACGCTGAAAGTTGCTCCACACGGCGCTGTGGGGGGTTTTCAGCAAGGAGAAACTTACAAACTTGCTGGATTTGTTCAAATAAATTCTCTTCAGTTCAATGACATATAAAGAGAGCGAGAGAGAGAGAGAGAGAGAGAGAGAAGTTTGAGTTTAGTTTAATGCTAACTCTTGTTCAGTGACTTAGCAGTGAGTTTTTATTAATGCTTTGTCATGTCGTGTGTTATTTCTGAAATCTTCCCAGAATATTATTCATGCCATACTATCTTATCATTCATGATGTGTGCTAGAAACAGAAACATTGACTGGAAACACTGCAGTGACACAATACTCTTTGTCTATTATCAGTTTGCACAATGTGCTGCTCTATAAATAATGTCTGCAACTTAAGATGGAGTTTCAGTGCTCAGTATGAAATCATGTTTAGCCATTTCAGCTTCCTCTGTGCTGCTGCAGAGATGCAGTGTAAATATTCTGATCTGAACATAATAATGTTTTAAAAAATGTAAAAGTTTTGTAAGAGGATATCGCTCCTTCTCTGCTTGCATGCATCAAAGTAATAGTTGCTTGTTCGTGCAGTTAAGTATGAGCTTTAACTTGAAAACAGTTTAATTTAGTTGATTTTAATTTAAAATTTTTAGATTTTGAGCATTAGAATACTAAATTTCCCAAATTAAACAATTTTATTTGCACTTCCTACACTTAGCGACTCAATATTTAGATGTGATATTATGTAAAAACAGTTTAGTTAATAGGAAGATTCCAACTTTTGTCATTATTTATGAACACATCCGCTCTTTGCTTTCTCTCCTGTGCAATCTGCAAGTTCATCTTACATAACCAAGCTGATAAGAAAGACGAAAAGTAAAGAGTGGTGTGGAAAACATGTGCAGCATTCTCTGAGACTTACAGAAAAACAGACGACCCTTTGCTTGGTCCACATCTGTGTGTCCCGCTGAGGTTCCCTCAGGCAAGATGTAGAACTCCCACCTCCTTCAATCAGACATTACTGAAGGAATAAACCACATGCACCGAAGATAAATGAAACAAATGTGTTTGAGTTCTCTTTAGCGGACAGTGAGGAAGCAGTTTACAAGAAAAAAACTTCCTTCTTGTTTTTTTTTTTCTTCTGAAACATGTGGTTAGAAGCATACCAGATCACTAATTTAAACATAGCTGACTGAAATCTCACTTCAATGTCATTGTTTTGTTGTCATTTTGTATAATTTGAAATTTGCATCACATTATTATTATTATTGTTGTTGTTGTTGTTATTATTATTATTATTATTATTATTATTATTATTATTATTATTATTATTATTATTATTATTCATTCATTCATTCATCATTTCAGCAGTCTTTGGGCGAGAGGCAGGGAAAACCCTGAACAGGTCGCCAGTCCATCACAGGGCCTATTATTATTATTATTATTATTATTATTATTATTATTATTATTATTATTATTATTATTATTATTATTATTATTAAGACAAGTGGACATGATCTTTTACAATAATTGTATTCTTAATCAAAGAACATCACAGAATAAATAATAATAATAATAAGTAATATATCTCTGTATAGTTTTATGGGTTTATTTCAGGATGTATATGATGGGAGATATATCTCCAAGAGTTTTTATTTAATCTCGGCTGAAATATTACACACATGAAAATTTGGGATGAATTACAAATAACTAATAACAGAAAAATACGCAGAACAATAATTTAAATTCCAAATGAAACCTAAGCTGTTCAACAGTTCATTTAAATCTATAAATTATGATAATCTATTATCATTTTTGGTATTTGTTGCTGCATCAGCAGGACTAAGTGTCCTGACAAAATAAAGTCAGCTCCGTGCATTCTCATAGACCAGAGGTGTCAGAAGTCGGTCCTCTACGGCTGCCGTCCTGCAGGTTGTCAAATTATTACTGCAATAACACACCAGATTCAAGTCAAAATGATCCAACAGCTTATGAAGCTCATCATAATGACTCAATAAATTCAGTCAGGTGTGTCTGAGCAGGGATACATGAAAAACCTGCAGGATTGTGGCCCTCGAGGACCAGCACTGGAGATCCCTGTTATAGACAGTATGCAATAACATGCAAGAGAAATCCTGTTTTCTCTTAACAGGCTGCCAGCAGAACTCACAGGAAGCTGGTAACCACAAGTTTCCTGTCACCGAGGCAACCTCGCAGCTGGCTGACGCAAGTCTCACAGCACAACCCAAAACACATGAGCTCATCCATTCTTTGAACTTTGGCAAAAACATGTCCCATTAAGAAAAGTGACAATTTAGTTGGAAACTTTTTTTTTAATAAAAACATTTTTTGAATAAAAAAAGAATCAAGGTTATATTTCAACTATCATATAACTATCACTGGCTGCGATGGACTGGTGAATTGTCCAGGGTGTACCCTGCCTTTCGCCCAAAGACAGCTCCAGCTTCTCCGTGACCCTTCATTGGACTAAACGGTTAGGATAATGAATGAATGAATGATTAAAATTCAGTTAGAAAACATTTTTTTCAAAAAAGCAGTAAAAGAACTTAATAATATCTTTACCACATGAAACAGTACATTAATCAAAATTTCAGAGTTTTGAACAATATTTTATATATATATATATATATATATATATATATATATATATATATATATATATATATATATATATACACATGGTGCACAGGGGGGGTGATCAGATGCAAAAAGCGTCAAAAGGTCAAAATACAGTCATCTTCTTTGTTACACTACGGCACGCCTCAGGTGTGAACTGATTGGCTGCTCTGTATTTAAATACCGTTTTCTCGCTTCCTAATTGGCTTAAATAAACCTCTGTCAAGGCGGAAGCGTACTCTGTCGAGAAATGCTGTAAAGTTGACGGGACCTCCAGAGTGAAATATATATCAAGTTAAAGAGAAGACGCGAGGAGCCAGCCGAAAGTAACTCAATCTGATTTTTGATAACATCGATCAACAGTTGCTGCCGTCATTTGTAAAGTAGGCTAAAAATTACAGTATCAATATTACTAACATGACAATAAAGTCATGAATAAGAAGTTTGGGGGAAAATGAAATCAAATAGCCCAACAATTAGTTTATTTTGAAACGCCTAACCGGACACTGAGGACGTCATGCCTTAAATTGATGAACGTGTGAGGCGCTCCAGCAGGACCACAGGAAACCTGAGAAAGAAGCGGAGATTGTCCCATAATTTGTGTCCGTCTATCGGTTTGTGTTCCTGATAGCTGCCCCGGGAGAAGCTTCCTCACACAGAGCCAACAGCATACTGACAGATACAAAGATGGAGATTGAGAGGGAAGTGAAGAAGGTAATTGCTTTCTCTCCCCACGAGAGGAAACCTCCTCAGTCCGTGTCTCAGGACAGACCAGGGAACGCCCTGAAAGGTGCGCCGAGACGGGACAGGTGGCGAGTGGGGGAAAGATCAGATTCAATCCAGTTTTATCTGGTTTCTCATTACTTTAAAATCGTTTGAGAAACATTTTGTTGTTTTTTAATTAACACAGACAGGCTGAGAAGCAAAACCGAGTTGTTAAATTGAATCTAAAAGCTGTTTTAAAGTTTACAAAAGAGTTAACTGTAATGTTACTTCCAATCTGAAGGAAGTCCGCGACAAGCCGCGTTGCAAAGACACAAACAACTCTGAGCCACAGCCTGCGTGGAAACCACTAGGCTGTAGCAGATTCAATTAGTTTATCAGAAGTCATTTTAAACTTCGGCATAGTTGTACAATAATAATGGAAGTTTTTACACTCATTATTTTTCTTATCTTTTCAGTGGTTCTGTTGTTTTAGGGAAAGATCTCTGACAGTGTAATAGAGTCCTGTCAGAAAAGTGAAAGTGACTGTTTGACCAACACAGCTTCTTCTCTTTTTTGTTGCTTACATTTTTTTAAAAATTTATTTTAGTCCTTATTTAAGCATTTAAACTAAACTAGATTCCATCTAAAACATTTCATTTAGAATTTGTCACTGCAAAGTCTAATTACTGTCTTTGTCTAGTGAATAGTCATTCACTTTAAATTACAAAGGTCATTTAGGATTCACATTCTTTCTTCCATATATTCATTTTTTTCTTCTGGCATTCTTCAGCTAATCCTACTTATAACCTGTGAGTATTCACTGTCTATTTGGAATTTTGTTTATTAATTCACTGTGGGAGTTTGTTTGCATTATCATCTGTTAACCTGCCTTCCCCTTAGCTGTTTCCTGCTAGAGCTCTGCAGTGGCAGGAGTGAAAAGGCACAGACTGCTGCAGGGATAAAGAGTTTTAAGCATTCAGCATTCACTGCCTCAATTTAATTTAAAATCACTTGGACTTTTGCCACCTCAGCACACAGGCAGTCTGTGTGCCCGAACATAACTACTCATGAAAATCAGGAGGAGATGTGCTTATTGCAGATGGATTGTTAAATTTAGCTGAAGCCATTGATGGTGCCCATGTGCAAAAATGAGGTTTCTATTAATTGTGGCTTACTCCAAATGATTATTGTTCATGCAGACTAATTTTGTTCCTCATCTTCTTAGTAGTGTTGTGCTCACATACTTGCTGCTCATTAAAAGCAGCTGGATGACCCAGACGGACCTTGTCACATAGATACTCTTGGTCCCAAGAGGAGATTAGTCTCTCGCAGCTGCAGGGCTAGCAGGGCTTAATGAATACATACTTCGATTCATTCCTGAAGGAACATTGAAATGTTGCAGATTTTTCTTTTTTTCTACATAAATTTAGGAATTACTTTAAAAAGATTTCAGTTGAATTAATAACACTTTTGGAAAATAATTTGAATATATTTCCAATGAGTTTTTGCTATTACTGAACACATTTCAGTAATCACTGTACAACAATGACGGAATGAAGAGCTGTGGGGAAAGTAGCTCATTCTCATGATAAAGACAACCAAAGTTATCTACACTCTGGACTCAAATATTAAATCCTGTCATCACAGGGCAGCAACTCGGTGCATTTAGTTGTGTAGACATGGTCAAGGTGACTTGCTGAGGTTCAAGCTGAGGATCAGAAGGAAGAGTGTTGATGCCGGATGGGCTGGTCTAGAGTATAAAACTGTTGTCTACTGGGACTGAGATAAGACCACATCCAGTGCCACTCCTGTCAGCTTAGACCAGGAAATTGAGGCAACAACAAAACGTGTTGCCTGGCATGATGACTCCTAAGTTCAGCTACAGCATCAGATGGTTGGATCTGAATCTGGTAGAAACAACCTGAAAACATGGATCCTTCCTGCCTTCGATGGTTTGGCCTGCTGGCGGTGTAGTGGTGGGGAGGATATTCTCTTGGCACACTTTGCGCCCTTTTAGTACCAACATGGCATGGTTTAAACACCACAGCCTACCTGAGTATTGTTGCTGATCATGCCCATCCCTTTATAATCACAGTGTAGCATCTTCTGGTGGATACTTCCAACAGGATAAGGCACCATGTCACAAAGTTCAGATTATCTTCTGGTTTTTCCAACACGAGTTTTCTGTAGTCCTATGGTCTCCACAATCACCAGATCTCAATTTAAGAGAGCAGCTTTGGGATGTGGTTGATTCTGAGTTCAACCCAGTACTAGTAAGGTATACCTAATAATAAAGTGTCTGGTGAGTGTATGGAGCAGTACTCTGTGTGAACAGAATCTTTCTTTTTTTTTCGTTTGTACAATTTAAAGTGATTAAAGCTCAGAGTTTCTCACTTTTGTACTTCCCATAACCAAGATTTTGTTTAAGAAACTGCCGCATATCTGAGCGATCTGTTTCTCTCTATTGGCTTGAAATTAATAAAGGTTTCTTTGTTTTATGAAATGGTGAACAGTCGGTCCAGTGCAACATGATTTACCACAAAGAATAATGAAAAGGATGTACAATACATGTAATTACTGCAGTTCCGTCCTGCTGCGGCGTACTGACTCATGCGTCGTCCTCATCAGACACCGGTTGTGTACTTTGTCTTGATGCAGAAAGTTGTCAGCATGATAGAGTTCCTGAAAGATTAACATAAACTGTTCATGCAGATGGAGTAATGGTGTTCCAAGGAAACATACACATTCACTGACCTCAGCTAAAATGGCCACGCCTCACCACGTCCTCACACTAACATTCTGACTTCCTGTCAATTTTAGTCTTTGCAAGTGTTATTTACACTCTCTTTTTATCTGTCAGTTCATTTTGAGTGTACATCTCTATTTCTGCTGTCTGCAACAGAGAAAGCTGGAGAGTGCACGTCCTGCTTTACTTATACTGACGTGTTTGGCATTTTAATTATTATCACAAATCATGTTGCCACACTTTGTTCAGAGGAAATTCTCCACTGCAGTCCTTGTCTGCATTCCTCCGCAATGAGTGTCTTTTGGGTCAAAAACATGTCTCCTTGACAGCAGGGGTGCTTGCTGGGATCCTTTCAGATGTAAAGCCTCATTGAATAGTTGACCATATTTGGTCACAAATGGAGGCAACGATTTGTGAAGGTGGACTTGCGTGTTGTTTGACACAGAAACCTTGAAAAAGAAGGAAGATAGTAAAGGTTAAGGCAACCTGGAAGGGCAGAAATGGTTCTGAATTTATTTTAAAGTCAAGATTAAATCTTTTCTGCTTAAATTGCAGAACATAATGGGTGTGAGGAACTTTTTCTTATGAGAATTGAAAAAAATCAAAGCAATTTGAACAGTTTTCATGCCAGTGTTGGGAAAGTAATAATTTTCTCTGCTAATTCAGCACAGAAGAGACCGTTTTCTTCCAACAGACTACATTAATAGAAAACATAGAATCTTTCCAGATTGGTCCATATTGGTTGATATTCACCTGATGACACACTTACCTTTTATTTGTTCGGGATAACAGAATGATTGGATCTATGCTTTTTGTGTGCATGTTTTAATTCTGCAGTTCCGTTTTGTCATCCCTTTGTAATTCACATGTTGGACACGAATCAAACCCATCCATCCATCTTCTACCGCTTATCCGGGGTCGTGTCACGAGAGCTGCAGCCTAAGCAGGGAATCCCAGACTCCCTCTCCCCAGCTACATTTGCCAACTCTGCAGGGGGGATCCCAAGGCGTTCCTAGGCCAGCCGAGAGATGTAATACCTCCAGCGTGTCCTGGGTCTCCCCGGGGCCTGACACACTTCACCAGGGAGGCGTCCAGGAGGCATCCTGACCAGATGCCCGAGCCAACTCAACAGGCTCCTCTCGATGCGGAGGAGTAGCGGCTCTACTCTGACCGAGATGACGGAGCTCCTCACCCTATCTCTAAGCGAGAGCCCGGCCACCCTGCGGAGGAAACTCATTTCAGCCGCCTGTATACAAAATCTCGCTCTTTCGGTCACGACCCATGACCATAGGTGAGGGTAGGAACGTAGATCGACTGGTAAATTGAGAGCATTGCCTTCTGGCTCAGCTCCTTCTTCACCACGACAGACCAGCACAGGGTCCGCAATATTGCAGACACCGCACCGATCCGTCTGTTGATCTCGCGCTCCATCCTTCCCTCACTTGTGAATAAGACCTCAAGATATTTAAACTCCTCCCCTTGAGGCAGGACCTGACTCCCGACCCGGAGAGGGCAATCCACCCTATTCCGGCTGAGGACCATGGTCTCAGATTTGGAGGTGCTGATTCTCATCGCAGCCGCTTCACACTCGGCCCCGAATCGCTCAACCGAGAACTGGAGATCACGGCCAGAGGAAGCCAACAGGACCACGTCATCCACAAAAAGCAGAAACCAATTAATTAGACCCAATTATTTATTTAAATTCCGCTCACATAAGTCATTGAAAAAGATATTAGTTCATCAATGCAAATGCAAAATCTGATTATTTAGCAGATATTATACAACTTTGGTGGGACTTTGACTATAATAGGTACTAAAGAATGCAGAAGTGAAGGGCTCAGAAATTAGACAGAACAAGGAGACTGTGTTGCAAGCAGGTGGACGTGAGCTAGTTCCCAACATGGTCCACAGCAGGATTTTTTTTTTTTTTTTTTTTTTTTTTAACAATGGGAAAAGGATTTTCCTAAAGGGAGATTTTTTTCACCTCTGACATGCTGACCATCTCAGTCAAATTGTTCTTTATGAACACTAACCATAGCAAAGCAGGATGTTTCCATTTTCAGCACAACTACCAACAACTTTAACATGTCCGGTCTATAAAAAATGTCGTTCTGCATTTTGCTTTCACTGCTTCTGTTTTTTTAGCGCAGCGTCATGTCCGCCTGCTGTGAAGTGTTACCACACCCCTCCCAGTGCACCCATCTCTGCTCTTCCTCCTTGTGATTCATTTTATTCCTGCAACAGTAGATCTGAAATGTTGTGGTATATTGGGCCGTTTATTTTTTTTAACTTTAAAGATTTTCTTTGTAATAGTGTCCAACATTTATTAAAACATCAAACATTGTGGATTATTGCCTCATTGTGTTCTGTAGCAGCTGTCACACAGCTGCTGGTTGTAGCATTCTTGCTGAATACAATCCACATTCCAGAGATTTTTACATTTGTCAATATTTCACTGCCGGAAAATGGTTTCTCGTTCCGTTCTTCACGTCTGCATGAGAGAACTTATAAACCAGTTCCACTTTAGGAATTTAACTCGAGTCAAATTAGTCACCTAAAACTCTAGAAAGGTATGCTAAAATAGAAAAAGTGTGGATGTACTGTGGATGGTCCATACAGACTTCTGAGCTCAACCCAGCAGATCTCCTTTGGGATGATTTGGAGCAGAGACTGTGAGCCAGGCTTTCTTGTCCAGCATCCTTATGCTGACCTCACAAATGCACTCCACATCAGACCACATGTGCACACAATCTGTGTGCATAGGGTTCTTGTTGATGTGATAAAATATCTCATTTTGTGTTTGAGGACAAACATGAACATACAAAATAATGTGTGCATGGTTTGTAATGGGTTCATAGTTTTTGTTGTGAGTTCAAACTAATCTGTTTAACTCAAACATGCAATAATCCAGTTTTATATTAAACGTCGTCAACATTGGTCCACAGTCACACTAGTTGGAATGGATTGAGATCTTAACCCTATATGTGATAGTTGTAAGCAATCATTTGGCACTCTGGCCCCTTTTCCATCAAAACCGTGCTGGTGCTGGTGCTAGAGCCAGTTATTGGATCAAGGATGTGGAGTTCTACCTACAGCTGGAAGAAATCAGCTGTTATATCAAACTTCTTTTTGCTACCTGGCAGCCATTTCTTCATCTTGTGTCAAAATGGAAGCAAAAGCTTTGTGGTGCTAGAAATGTTGTCTCCAATTTAATATTGGTTTTTGTAAAACTACAGTTCATTTCCCAATATAACAAATCTGGTGGCTTCTGTTTTTTTAAATAACAGGGTAGGTGGGCGTGGGCTGCTTGTTGGCCCATTTGTTTTGTTGCTTTTGGTATTTCTTTTCTTTGCTGCCTTTGACATTCTAAGCAAATGTTGGTGTACATGCCAGACATATTTTTTTTCTTTTTAAAATGCTTATGAACTAACTGAAATCCTGTGCCACGACTATCTTTTTTTTTCTATAAATTATTTTTTATTTAAGGTAAAATGCAGTCTTTCCTCTAAGTGGTGCAAAGTTGAGCGAAAAAGCTAATAAAGGATACTTCCGCTCGCTTATCTGCCACTGATTGGTGGAGAAACATGTGACTTACTGGGGAACAATTACCACAACTGTGCTTTAATATTTATATGAGATATAATTATCTGAACGCTTTAATATTCATGTTGATCTTTTTTTCAGATGACTCTTGGCCATGAGTTTGGTGCTGGGGCGGCCTGTTTGAAATGCAAAGACAAATGTGAAGGCTTTGAGCTGCATTTCTGGAGGTTTGTATTTTTTTTCCAGTCCATTTTTAAAGTGGTAGCTTAGTGCAAAATATGTTTTGTTGCTTTGATATTTTCACAAGGATCATGAGGTAATAAACATCTTTAGCAAAGAAAGTTTTAGCGTGATTATGAATCTGGTTGTTAGAAAGGAATGCTTACCCCAAGCCCTTCTAGGATTAATTGAGGAAACACAAAGAATGTTGTTCATTGACCCAGTCTGGCTTCTTTCCTTTTGCCTAATTAAAATGTTCTATTAGTGGCAAGAGTCGGCAGCTTAATTGGAGCATATTCTTGCTACTCAGAGCTTTATGTCCTGTCATCTTATTGTAAACAATGGTGATGGCGCCGGTGTGAACTTCAAGGGACTGAAACTGTCATGTGATTGATGTACTTGATGATACGTGAAGATGGGAACACTTTTTTTCATTAAGGGATAGAAATGGTCCGCAAGAATACACAAAATACAATGAAAATATCCCCGACATTCTTGTGCATTGAAGGGAAACCTCAGCCATGACTCTGACATTATTTTGCTTGGACTGTTGCCTATTTGTTTCAAAGTTGGATGTGTTTGTCTAGAGATGCTATTTTACATACCTTAGATGGAACCAGTGGTTCTTTGATTTCATGTTGCCTTTCTATCATGTCCAACCAGTCTGTCCATTCTGTTTTTACATCAACAAGATACTTTGGTCCAGACATTACTCCTCACTGGATATTTTCTCTTTTTCACATCATTTTCTGTAAGTCCTGTAGATGGTTGTTTGTGAAAATCCCTGTAGTTCAGCATTTTATGAAATACTCAGACCAGCCCATCTGGTACCAAAAGCCATCTCATGTTCAGAACTACTTTAATGTCTTTCCTGCCTCATTCTGATGCTCACTTTGAACTTCAGCAAGACATTTTCACCATGTCTACACTGATTTGTAGCCATGAGATCTGCATTAAGTAACTAATCAGGTTTACCTAATAAAGTGGCAGATGAGTGTATATTATAGATTTATGTACAGCCCATTTAAATTAATGAACACTCCTTTGTAATACGGCCCTGACTGTAAAATCATAGAATTTCTGGCTGCTTATAGCACACTTTAAAACTTTAACAACCAGAAACCTGTGGTGTGCTTTTGTGCTCTCTCTAAAACTAGTCATGTGTGCATAATTGCAAGTCCAAACAGAACTGTGTTTCCTGAGATAAAGCTCCAAAAATGAGCTCATGTTGTGAGACAGTGGAAGCAGGACAGGGAACCCTAGAGGATGAATGTGCACTGTCCTAAAACACTTACTTTGTGTTCATGTGAGCAGAAAAAAAACAAAGACTTGTATTGTTATGGTTTGTGCATACCTAAAATGTACAAATTTGTTGAGCTATGAATTAAATGAGTAGCTTTTACCAGAAAAAATAACGGTTCTATACCAATAAAAGTGGTTTTAAAAAGTTAACATTGGCAAAATAGCATCTACTATTGTGGTTTAAATCTGTCAGCATGTTCAGGCTGAAGCTTGCTCTGTAAGTTGTAAATTTCTTTACAAGTATGAAGGTGGTTGTGGTGAGGCATGCTGAAGTTCAGGATGTTTGGATTTAACACAGGTTGTGTGTTGGTGTGTTTTGGTGTGAGAAACTGAAGATGACCTAACAGGTTGGAGTAAAAGACAGAAATGCATGTTTATGAAAGAATGACATTGCATTTAAGCAAGAAGAAAGCAGCAATGTTTTTGCTAAAACTGGGTTTGCATCACGCAGCAAAACTCCATTTCCACAAGGGTTATGTAGATGTCTAAAATGTAACATATTATATCTTTGCTTTATTTTTTAATTAGTTTTAGCATAGTAGACATTGGCCTAAGCAGATTTTTGTATTCAGCAAGTCGGCTGATTTACTCTTAGTAATGCCCTGCCTCCACTCCTACCCATCTCTTGCATTCTTTAAAACCATAAATAAGAAAATCTAATAAAATGGATACATGGTCCTTTAGAACGTACATTGGTGTGTGTACATGAATACATATATATGAATGCAAATATACAACACCTAAAGGAACATAAATAATTTTTATCCATCTATAAAAAGGAATTGGAAAAAATTAAAAGAATGATGTAAGCTTTTTTCTTTTTTTAGAAAATTTTATTCATTTTTACTCTACATAGAACAATAATTTATCTTCAGTTTTTTAAAGAATTTAGATATTTAATTGGAAAAATGAATAATAATTTTGTAAGTAATTGAAAAAAATCCAGTCCTACCTACATATGTCCATGTTTTTGTGTTGTGCAGGAAGATTTGTCGAAACTGTAAATGTGGCCTTACAGAACACGATGTGGCGATGGGCTCGGAAGAGAACAAGAAGGTAGGAAAGCTCTTTGAGGACACAAAGTACACCGGCCTTATTGCCAAGTTGAAGACAGACGGCATCCCCAGATACGACGGAAATATGGTGACCATCACTTTGCCTGCCCCTGCCACCGCTTTCGCAATACCACCCAGTGCCTCTTCTACTGTTGTTCCCCCGTCTGCCACTGCGGGGTCGGTGCACCCTGCGGGCTCGGTGCACCCTGCGGGCTCGGTGCCTCCTGCGGGCTCGGTGCCTCCTGCGGGCTCTGTGCCTCCTGCGGGCTCTGTGCCTCCTGCGGGCTCTGTGCATCCTGCGGGCTCTGTGCATCCTGCGGGCTCTGTGCATCCTGCGGGCTCGGTGCATCCTGCGGGCTCGGTGCACCCTGCGGGTTCCGTGTATCCTGCTGGAGGATCTGCAGGCATCTCCTCTCAGGCTCAGACACCAGGTCATGCTCAGGGTCAGCCTGTATCTGTGGGCATCACACCGCTGAAGGCTAATAAAGTTCCTGTCACAAATATCGTCTCAGCAGCCAGTGTGGTCCCCATCCCCAAAGATGTGCCCCTGAAGTCTGTCACGTACGAGTGGGCACCACCAGTACCCAACAAATATCTGGTAAGAGTTGAAATTACTGTCATCACATAAATTTTGTATTATTCAGATCTTGTGTGTTATTTCTGAAAAGATGATTTTTATATGATTTTTTAAAATGACTTAAATATGTTAACCTATTAATATTTTCTAATACGAAAACAATCTCAGGGTAAATTATTACCTTCAGTTTTAAATTATTACGTTTTTAATGATTACTGCAATTACGTTTTTTAGTATTTGATTGATTTGAACATAATATTTCATATTAAAAAAAGGAGTGAAAAGAAGTATAACTTGTAAATTCCCAACCCCCACTCCGAGAATAATAAATCCTAATTGTAAGAATCAGCTTCCTGGTTTAACGTATCTAGATACTAATATCTGTTAACATTTTACATATATATTCATATACCTATAATATTTATATGCTTCTATATACACACACGAACACAAATACATCATCAGAACATCATAGCTAAACACATGTCTGTCTTAACTACATACCCCAAAATACCTATACCTATTATAAACGGTCACATTGCATCAGACTTGACAAGTAGAGACACATAAATATAATTTCAGATCTAAAAGGGTTCATTTTAGCCGAAATACTAAACGATTTCTCTTAGTTATTTGATACTCTTATTTTAAATTGTTAATGTGGATTTAAAGAAACAACTTTAGGAATTGAATACTGGTAAAAGTCTTAAGGATTTATTTGAAACAAAACAAAAGATTTTAAATGTAAACTTTAAACATACTCTACAGATAGGTTTTAAAAAAGAAAAATGAGCTCTTTTTAAACAAAACCAAAGAATAAATTTTACAACAGTCCAGTCATTCAGCTTATAATATGTACTAGAAGGTGCTTTCTAAAAACATCCAGTCATTGGAAATATTTCCTCATAATTTCATAACAATGCTAAGCAGAATGTTTTTTTGTTGTTGTTTTATGTTTTTTTTTTAATAGTGGCTAAAGTACAATGTAATCCTGTACCAGCGCCCTGACCCAGTCCTGATATGTTTAGTCTGGTCCATATCTGAAGGAGCCATGTTTTGGTTATGCTTTTACCAAAAGACACGACAGTTTCTCCTTATTCCTTTTCTGATTGGACCTTAACAAGATGTGTCTGTACCCTCTCATCTCTGTCCTCCTTTTTTTCATTTCTTTTATTCTGTCTGAGCTGAAATTATAGTGGGATTTTTGCTCTTTTCTTCAGGCAGCACGTTACATCGAGCTGCTCCCACCTGAGAAGCGCCCTGTGGTTGGCACGGAGGGGGCTGTTTATCGTCGGAAGCAGATGGCTCGTCAGCTGCCTGAGCACGACCAGGACCCGTCCAAGTGCCATGAGCTAAGTCCTGCTGAGGTGAAGCAAATGCAGCAGTTTGTCCGTAAATACAAGGACGAAGCCCTGGGGGTCGGAGATGTCATGCTGCCTGAGGAGATGGCTCAGGTTCAGACAGGAAAGCAAGGTGGAGCTGGTGGAACAGCTGGAGCAGCAGGTTCTGGGTTTGGTCCTGGAGCTGGTGTTGCTGCCGGGACCGGCGCTGGAGGTGCAGGATACGCGCCAGGAGCAGGGGTTTCTGGATCGGGTACTCTCCCAGGGCTAGCAAGCACTGGTGCTGGAGCTGGTGTCGGAGGTGGTTTTGGATCCACAGCAGGTGAACCTGGGGCTGTTGGAGCTAGACCATTTGCAGGGCCTGGAACTGGACAATCTGGTGGACTGGGTCCAGCTGGAGGAGCTATGGGTACTGCTGCCACTGCTGGAGCCATGAGTACTGGACTACCACAGAAGAACTTTGTAAGTTTTCTTTGCAGTGATTAAAAACAAACTGGTAAACGGAATTGTAAGCTTATAATCCCAGTATCAAAATAATTTGTCATAATAAGTAATTATTATATATTTTATTTTTTGGTCAGAATCAAATGTAAAATTATCATATACTTAAACATAATAGCTTAATTAAATAATTTTTAATGCCAGGTCCTTGATGTACAACTACTACTGTGTTCTAGTTTCATATATTTTGCAGTTATCACTAAGAGTGTATTGGAAGAATGTGATGTATTGTTGAGCGACCCACATAGACTGTGAATCAGGTGCAGGACCCTCATGATTTCCCAATACTCACATCACGGTCACGTTTTCCAAATTTCACATCCCAAATTTATTTTCTCATCTCTCAGGAAGGTCATTAGCTTCGAGCCATTAACCAGAGTTATGAAATATGAAATGAAATGTACAGTAAATCTCGTGATTTTGTACATGACTGTCCAATAACGAAGTTATAGTAATTAGACAAATTATTTTTTCTCTTCCCCCGCAACGGTGAATCTTTTTGTACACTGACATGTAATTCTCACACTGAACACTAAGTGGAGCCATAAGAGCAACTCTGACTCCATTCTCCTCAGTCTTGCAGTTTAGATTCCTTTTTTCATCATCATGTGGACATATTTAACTCTTCCTGTCTGGTTTCATGTTTATTCCTGATTTTAGTTTCACAATGACGGAAACATTAACAGAAATGCAACACTTTTCTCTATTTTTTTCACTTTCTTTTCCAGCCCTTCACCAGAACTTCTAACAAATTTCAATCAAAAACATGACAGTCGGGTGGTGGTATTCTGACTTTAGTGTTTACTGGAGAATGCAGTGTTTTACTGTTTAGAGGTACACTGATCAAATACAAAAAGGTTGTTGTCAGATCAAAGGAGGTCTCACTAAACTCTGCAAAAAGAGATGAAATGGATGTTTTCCTTTATCTAAATCTATTAATAAAAAGAAAAAACACTAATTGTTGAATATTTGGGGTCCCAAAAAGTGTGTGAGCCTGTGTGTTTTACAGTTTACATGATCAACTGATACAGTGAACATTGGTCTGGAATTCATCACATCATCATCATTTTTCCTGTTTGTCCTTTAAGTCCTGCCATCAGTGCCAACAGCCCATGGGACTGGGTGAGCCGGCTGTCTACGCTGAGCGTGCCGGCTATGACAAACTGTGGCACCCAGCATGCTTTGTGTGCTGTACCTGCAACGAGCTGCTCGTGGACATGATCTACTTCTGGAAAAAAGGGAAGATGTACTGCGGACGTCACTACGGAGACAGCGAGAAGCCCCGATGTGCAGGCTGTGATGAGGTGATATTAGGTCCAGTCTGTCGCCTGTTTTTGTTTGTTATAAAGTTTACTCTAGTTAAAATGAGTTATTTTTGTCCACAGCTGATCTTCAGTAATGAGTACACTCAGGCTGAGGAGCAAAACTGGCATCTGAAGCATTTCTGCTGCTTCGACTGTGACTGCATTCTGGCTGGGGAAACGTATGTAATGGAGAATGACAAGCCTGTCTGTAGACCCTGCTACATGAAAAACTATGCTGTGGTGAGTTTCTCAGTCCAGCTGTTTTCTGTTTAAATGAATTGGTGCTTCTTTTTCAGCATTTAAAATATGGGATAAAAATGCTCAGTTTTAAATTCGTTTTGGGAAAATTTACCGGTTCCAGTCAGACATCTGTGATGAGTATCACTAGTTACTCTATTCGCTCCCAACATTTACAGACGTGGACAAAATTGTTGGTACTCTTCAGTCAATGAAAGAAAAACTCACAATGGTCACAGAAATAACTTGGATCTGACAAAAGTAATAATAAATAACATTTTTATGAAATTTAACCAGTGAAAGTCAGACATTGCTTTTCAACCACGCTTCAACAGAGTTATATAAACTCATGAAACAGGCCTGAACAAAAATGGTGGTACCCTTAGAAAAGCCTGAAAATAATGTTTCCAAAGGGACATGTTAATCCAAGATGTGTCTACTAATTAACATCACTGTATGTAATCAGTCAGTGGGCCTATAGGGCTACAGGTAGGCACTGCTGTTCAGTGACATGGTGTGTACCACACTCGACATGAACCAGAGCAGGGTAGGCATCTCTGGTCCTCCAGATCCACAGTCCTGCAAATGTTAGGAGTTTCCCTGCTGCAACACACCGAAATCAAATCAGTGGCTAATTAGCAGACTTGTGCAGAGTTTGACGTTAAGCTCGACACAAGTCTGCTAGTTAGGTCTGATGTGTGCCAGGTGTGTTGCTTCAGAAAGACTCCTAACATTTGCAGGACTGTGGAACTCGAGGACTGGAGTTGTCGATCCCTGAACCAGAGGGAACAAAGGAAACAGTTGTCTTGTAAGATCAGAGTCTCCCTTCTCTTTTAATGCCTGTGTCTGTAATGATTAGCATTGATTTAAAAAAATAATAATAATAATAATTTTATATATAGACTGAGAAGAAATCTCTGAAAGTCTGATTTCCATGTTCAGTAGTGTTTTAGTTAAGCTTCCTGCGGGGGAAAAAAGCATTATATTATGCCCACATGTACTGAAACTGAAATAAAGGGCATCAGCTGTGTGAGAGAGCTACAGATCTGATGCTTTTACACTATGAATGGAGTAAACATCAGGCTTGTTGGTGAAGCTTTCCGCCAAACTGTAAATCTTCAAATGTCATCCATAGACTGCAAAATCTTTTTTTTTTTCCCATTGGTATATCTAAGATGTCTGCAGGATAGACAGCAGAATGTAAATCGTGTAGGTAATGCCAGTTCTATTGTGACTAAACATTTTTTGGAGTTCCATAATATTGATCCATCTACATTGTTTAGAATTCATATTATTCCTCTTTTCATTACAGAAGGGGTTTTTTTTTTTTGGGGGGGGGGGGGGGGGGGTGTTTTTGTTTAAAGTTGTGCAAGCAGTCCTATTGTTTTGTTAATAACTTCAATTTGACCATTTATGATGATCTGTTTCTGACTTTTGTAACTTTCGGTCAAATGATGCCATCTCCTGCTGTTTTTGGGAATCTGTTTCTTGTCTATTGTTATCCCAGTACATCGTTTATACTGGGATTTCTGTAGGGCTGCTGTAGATGGAAAGTTTCAGTATAGCTGGAGAATTCCCCTTATTGGAGTTTCTCCGTAAACACACCTTGAACTTTGTCAATTCGTAGTTGAAGTTACTGTAACTACACCGTGAAATAAAGGCAGTTTAATTCACATTTAAAGAAAAGTATCTTAGTTTCATTTGATATTCAGGTTTGTTTCTGCTCTGTCCAAAGAACATCTCAGGTAAGGATGTTGAATCTAGGAAGCACTTCTACACTTAATCCTACAGAAGATTCCTCACCAACATATGGAGCTTCTTTCTACCATTTGAAACTGCTACTTATTAGTATAACATGACTAGAAGAGAAGTGATTTAGCCCAAATTAGTTTGTTTGTCAGCTCAAACTATTGGCAATGACAACAGAGGAAGGTGTCAAACTACAGTGCAGTGTAATGTTTGAATGTTTTGGTGCTTTATTATCATGTCTCAGATTAATAACTACTCTCAGCCAAATTATTAAACGGTGGCAGTGATCAGGTAGAAATCATCAAGCGGTCATGCAGCCACATCAGACCTCAGTGACTTTTAAATGTCAGTGACTCAGTTTTGGATGCTTGAATAGAAGTTTAAGTTGAAATAAATACAAATAAAATTATTTGATCTAAAATGAAAACAAACAACAGATTTAGGAACAAAGTTGATGCAAGCGAAACAAAACATGAATATTTTCCACTTGGACAAGAACGTGAAGTACTTGCCATGTGTTTACATGAATGATGTGTGATAATCCTCGACTAAGCCAGTGTTTTATCCACTTCTGTACCTGCGTTCACATGTAAACATTCGGATTTCTCTTTTCAACATGTCCATTTCTGTATGACTTTACTTTATATGTGGAAATGAAATATACAAGTAGAAGGAAATATGATTAATTTTAAGTCTTTTCTTTGCAGAAATGCTCTTCCTGCCAGAATCCAGTGGAACCTGAGGCTCAAAGAGTTTCCTACGGCGATCATCACTGGCACGCCGAGCCGCAGTGCTTTAAGTGCTCCGGCTGCTCGAAGTGCTTGACAGGGGAGCGCTTCATGGCGGTGAAAAGCTTCCTCTTCTGCTCTGTGGAGTGCAAAAAGAAAGTCATGGCTTAACACATTGATGCTGTTTCTCCATTTTTTTTTTTTTTTTTTTTTAAGGCCAGGAAGGATGGACTGGTTCAGCTGAGACTGGGTCCACAGCAGAGATGGGTTGTGTTGGGTTAAAGCTGAAACGGGTCTGATCAGTATTACATCAGAGATCTGGAAGAGGAGCAACGACATGATCCTGATGGTGGGAAGCCCAAATTTCTACTGTACGTTTTTGTCTTCAACTTTTACACTTTTTGGGTGACGGTTTACTTTCCTTGCACTGATTTTTTTGTTTTGTTTTGTGAGGTGTTTTGTTTCCCGCATAAATATGTGAGGCGATACATGAGATGCCAGATGCTCCAATAACCTGCTGTTAATTTAATGTGCTGTTACTGTTATGTTAACTTTACTAAAGATGCTGCCCTTTGTGTAGTAAAATAGACTGAAATTGAAAAGCAATAGGATTGTTTGAACTGTCTGCTGCCATTTCTTTCCTTCTTTTTTTTTTTTTCCATTAAATTGACTATTTTTTTTGGGCTTGTAAAGCTTTCCAAGTGCTCCAAGCTTTAATATACAAAACCAGTGTCTGTGCCAGTGTATGAAGTGCAATTAGGCTCCCATAGTCCAACATGTATGGTTTATATTGACTATAATGGATGTACATGTGGTTTAAGACAACACTGTACGTGTGGAATGTATTGGGTTGGAAAATCAAGGTCTTCAGCTTTGGATGTACAAGTATAGAAAATGTTGATAAATAAAGAACAAAATCAAATCATCAATGTGTCCCCTGTAAATTCAGGATAGTTTTCAGTCTCTGCAAAGTTAAAAATTAAAAAGCAAACACATCTAATTTGCAGTTTTTTTTTTAAGGAAAAAGTGAACATTGAAGTAGTTACATCCCATGAGGAGATTTCTGTCCATTTTTATCAGTTGGTTATTTTGTAACTTTATGCAAAAACTACTGGGTGGTTTTTTTAATTTTTATTTTATTTCATTAATTTTTTTATTCATTATTTCTAATAAGGGGTCTTTGTCTGATTAAATTTTGGGAGTAATCTGGAAGGAATTGTGGACTTTTTAAGAGATGTTCTTCACAGTATGGAAATGAGTTGTTTTGCAGGGGTCTGCGCTCTCAAAAGGCTTTTCTAGTTTATGCAGCCGTCAGCTTCTGCTGCTATGTTTCCACCTTGTTGAATCTGACATCTAGAATTAAAGCAGTTCAGGAGGAAAAATGGGTCCAGCCTGTTATAAGCAAGATGGACCTGGTAAAAGTGGCCAGTAAATTCAACTTTAAAATGTGCAAAACAAGATGCAGCAGTTGAAGAATAACCAGCGCAGACTTTGTTTATAAAATTATGTTTTTGGTTTTGTTTTTTTTTCCAAAAAGCTGCTCCAGCTTCAGTCATTCCTGTAAGCTTGCACTGAAACTATATATAATGCAGCCATCATACCTTGATTGTACCTTGATTATAAGAGAACTAACATCAGCTTAGTTGTCCTAATTAAAATATTTTATTAAACCATTATGCAAAACAACAAGACACAGCATATGTATGACATTAACGTTAATACTTGTGCATCAATGGCATCCCAGTTAAAATGACCTCCTCAGCATGATGAACTCATGTTATTCCCATAATGTCTGCAGGCTGAGCAATGACCAGTCGGTTCAGCTGAAAACACCCGTGTGGATTTGGTGCGTGCAGGTTCAGCCACACAAACTCCTTCATCTGGTATTTAAGCTGTATGGATCAAACCTGCATTCACTGTCATTCTTTGGTGTTAGTTAAATGAGAAAATATGTACCAGCCATGATGGGGGGGGGGGCAATTTTTGGGAAGCTCCATCTCTAAGGAAGCTATTGTCTTTAAATGGCAGTTGACCTAAAGTTGTATCGCTATTTCCAGGCCTGATGGGACCGAATCAGCTGATTTCCAAAATCGCCATAGCTCTGATCTAAATATAATAACTTTTGTTGCCGTTCTTAACAAGATAAAGAGGGACAGACGCCTTTGTGTTTCTGCTCGGGTTTGCATGCGATTTGTTTTATACTAAAATGTGCTGCCCTTTAACACAGGGATCTGCATTGTGCCTCATTTCTTACTGGAATTTGCATCATGTTAATAATGTGTTAGTAGCAATAGTTGCAATAAGCTTCACCCCTCTCATGCCAGTGGAGTAACATAGTGACATTTCCCAACACTTAATATTGTTGTATGTTGCATTATATGTTCAACCTCTTCTCCGCTCAGCGCTGTTACCAACAGAAGGGGTCAAGTGAAGTTTCTATGGGAGAACCATGCTCTAAGTCCAGTCTGTGGAGGAGTATAAATCATATTCTAATCCAAGCCATAAATTCCTGTCATGAAAATATGAATGTCGGGCAGCGTCTGTGCAAAGCATATCAAATATGTAAACAATGAGTCATAGTCATATGAAGAGAGATAAGCAATTAAATCAAGAAGAGATTTGGACATTTCTTGGAATTTCAGTTTTTTGTTTGCATAGTTTCAGCAATGGTACGGCAGTGAGGAGATGCCACATGAAGATCTGGGTAAAAACACCTTTTTTATTTCAGTCTGTTCAGTTTCAGAGAGTCCATGTTTATATTGCAGGAATCTTCGTCTGCTAACAAACTCAAATTTTTACTGTATCTCTGCATTTACAAGGAATCTTATCTAAAGGTTTTCAGAGATCTCTGCTGCCAGGCCCGTGCGAAGCTACTGAAGATGTTGTACTTGGTTTTTTATTTATTTTATTTTTTTCGTTCTTTTTTTCAACAATTTTTTTTTTTTTTAACAGAAAGCATCAAACATCAAACTTCAATGGGAAGTCCTTGTTTAACTGCTGTTAGGGGACATTGACTGATAATTGAGATTTACCAGCAAGAAAATCCCAAAAAATTCACCATCCATTCGTCTTCACACCAGTCTGTTAAAAATTTTACCAATGGGCGTCTGACTAGTGTACACTGTTTTTTGAAAGTTAGTTAATGTAAAAGAAAAATGTACTGAATAAGATAATGAAATACCTGATTATAATAAAATTAGTTTTTGTGGATGTTTGGCAAAATGGAATCATTTTTAATCTGTTTAGCAAATCAGAGCAAGTTTCACAAATAGGTCAGCACCATCAAAAACAGTACAAACATAAAAATGGAATGGCTGTTTTCACAACAGGGGCTTTTAAACATCACTTTTAACATACATTACACACATATATTTACACATTTCAACATATCTTACAAGTGTTGCTGTTATAATATGACACTAGAGTTAATAAATAGACTTTGTGATTGCAGAAATATGATCATTTTATTGAGAGTATGCAATTTGGAGAGAAATAGGCTGCAGGTTGGGTAATAGGCAACAAACCCAACCTAGCAACCCAGCAAGAAGTCATGCTTTGGGGGATGTGAAAACCTGTTTTGAATGCTTGTAGTTTGCTGTTGCCATGGAAGTTTTCTTTTGTCTTCAGTGGCCACAAGAGGGCAACGGTGAGTCCAATCCTCATTGACAAAAACGAGTGGTTTTACAATGAAGAACTCCACACTTATTAGGAAGAATTTCCAATAGTTATTTAAACTTTTATGCAATGTTTTGGACAACAGTGTCCTACATAAGTTTACATAAAAAATGAAATGTAGTTGCTGATCACTTTAGTTGATACACTTGTTATTTGTTAAGATAATCAGGCAATCTCATGGCACCAGCTCCGTACATTTAGTCATCTAGATGTGGCCAAGATGATTGGATAAAGTTCAAAATAAACATCAGAATGAGGAAGAAAGAGAATTTTAGTGACTGAAGATGGCTCCAGTCTTTGTGCCAAATAGGTTGGCCTTAACATTAGTGTGGCTGGTCTGCTGACAGTCTACTTGGATTTTCACTCACAATCATGTCAAGGGTTGATGGAGAATGGTCTGAAGAGGAAAATATTGATTTCAGCTGTAACATTCTCATGGCATAATCAGGTGGAAATAACACGAGAACCCGGATCTATCCTGTCTAATATCATTGGTTCAGGCTGCTGCTGGTGTAATAGTGCGGTGGAAATTTTCTGTCATACTTTTGGCCTCTGCGCATAACTTAAACTTCACAGCTGAGTATTGTTGCTGACCATGTCCATCCCTTTATGACCAAAGTGTAATGTCTTAGATACTTCTTGTGATCTGTTTTCACTAGAAAAAACCCGTTCCCCCTATTTCCATGCAAATAAAGTTGTAGACTTCATCGTTTCAATCAAAAAAGACAATTCATTCTGTCGAAGTGGTGAAGACAAGTAGAAATGTTAACTGTGACACACAACTTGCATAGACAAATGCCAGCTCTTTGAAACTGATAACTTAACCCCCAATTTTTCCAAGACATGAGGCAGTGAGGAGGAGTGATTCATTTTTATGGAATGCCATGATAAACATGGTATTATTTTGATCCAGCAAGAAACAGGAACGATCATGTTCACACAGCCTCTTCAATAGTATGGCTCACAAACTCATTTAGTTTTATGCTGCTGCTTTTTCCAGGAAAGCGATAAACATTTTCCAGCTTTTTCAAAGTTTACATTTCAAAGTCTGCAAATACTCTTTTCAAAATAAACATGTAAGCTGTTGACTTGGTTCTTTTCTTTATAAATTATGGCATAAGAGTTGTCAGATCATTGTCATACAACCCTTAATAAGGTATTATAGAAAGTTAACAGATCTGAATCTTGTATTTTGCCACATCATGCACCAAATGTTTTCAGTTGCTTAAGGCTCTGCAAGCAGGCCACTTCAGTACCTGGACTGTGGTTTGATAGAGGTTTGGAGCTACAGCTGCATCATCGCAAAAAGAAACTACTACTATAAGTGTTTTCTTTAGGCCAGCCTGAGACTTTTTTCATGTGTGCCACCTTCATTTCTTTATTACAACTAACACATTTATAGATATGGATTATACTTATTTGATCAACTTTCAAGCAGATACCTAAAGAAGAGGGGAGAAAGGGATCATTATAATTATGCTATATGGGTCAAGAACCCTTTTCCAGGTATTTTATTATTCATAGATGGTAATCCTAAATTTAGTCTTGTATTATCTTTGTCTTGTTGGACCCATTTATCATCCTGGTAGTATTCCTGTGATACACAGGAGCAATACTTTCCCCAGGCACATTCTGCACTGTGCTTTTATGATATTATTTTATGTTGTTTTACAGTCTGAATTGAAATCATGGATCGTTAAATTTCTTATTCTTTACATACTGTAGCTTTACTTGTCTCAGGATTTAATGAATGAAAAAAACTGTCTGCACATTTGAATTTCCTAAATCTTTCACAATAGTCCCCTGACAATTAAATAGTTCTAAAATAATACTAGTTGTGCATTAAGGCAATAAGAAAAATAACTTAAAAACATAGTCAACTAACTGGATTATTTAACCACACTTTAAACCCCTTTCTGGTTTGACTGTAATGACATTAAATATATAGAAAACCTGGAAAGTACAGAAAATTATGCAGAATATGAATAAAAATGCATACCTTTAATACTTGAAACAGTGACATCATGTGGAAAAAGACATACTCTGGGATTGAGGTGAGAATATGCATTCTGCTTTTTCTTGCAGAAGAAAAGTTACATAAAATAGGAACTCAAGAGAGAGAGCTTACAGAAACATGTGTTAAACCATAGCTAAAGTTAAATTTCTTCCCCACGTGGGCTTCTTAAGATATATTCTTAAGTCATGCTTTCTTTGTGGTCTTTCACAGTATATCCAGCAGGAGTCACTCTTTCCAATGGACTTGAAGTTTGTAATTTAAAGATTAGGTGCTGGAATTAAAGTCTTTGGAAAGAAGTTTTAAAAATTTCTGTCTGGATGTCGTAGCACCTGTTAAATAAATGTCTAAAATCGGATTTATTATAGTCTGTCTTTAATCTGTGACCACAACTTTACCTGTTCATCCAGCCAAGTATTTCCTGGACTGCAGTCTTTCATTCTGAATCTCACATTTTATAACAGTGTACTCATTCCACCAAAAACCAGAATGTATTCAGTCAGCTCAGACACATGGCTGCACTGGTATTAACTCTTTGGAAAGACTGATTAGTACTTGTTAAGCGTAATCAATCTGTCAGCAGCTTTAGTTACAGAATCTAAACTCTGCTGGTTGCTAGGAAGTTATTTCCATTACAACTAAAACAGGCCTTGATATGTTTATTGTTTTAATTACAGCTAGAAAAGTAAGAGTTTACAACATACTCAGTTAGATATCAGTCACTCAGCACACATATGTGGGAAAAGTTGCAGCTGTCCTGCTCAGCCTGGACTGCATGCTATTCTTGTCAAAAGGAAGAAATTGCAAGGGCATTAAGTTGGTACTTCAACACTTCAACACTGGTTTTTCATTAGTTTTTTGTTTATGTGTGTGTTTATATATTTTGCTGTGACTGGTATGAATATATTAAACCAATGTGTGTGCCTATATTTGCCCTCAACCAGAAAGTCATCAGCTCGTGTCTTAGCTAACATGCATTTTTGGCCTGTTAACTCAAAAGATAAGCTTGGAAATTAAACTATAAGTTTGACTGTTGACCCTCTTTTTTAATCACAGTTGTTTGATACCAACACAAATCTAAACCCCTGCAAGGCTTCATACCACTGTCCTTTTTCCAGCCTTGTTATTCTGAAAGAAACAACATTATCCTTCATGGTTTCTTGCTAGCTTAACAAAAATCCACATAGGCTACTATTTACTGATGTATTTTAGTAGTGTAATATACTCATTATATTTAGCCTTGTATAGCCTGAAGAACCACCATTAACACTTACTTTACATCCTGGTTCATGTCAATGAATGGGTCCTAGGTCTACTTTTAAGTTTATTTTATTGAGCTATGCTTCTATCATATTGACTCAGAGTCTTGGTCACTGTTTGCTTTACATGATAAGTTACCATCTAATGGCTGTGTGTTGCAGGTGGTGATATTTGCTTCAGTTAGACATGCTGCTAATGCATTCTGTACACACATCTAACATAAGACTTTTTTCTCTTTAGTGCTTTTTCCAGTTATGTTTAACTAGGTGTATTTTTCAAAACACAATGGTGCCTTGGTGCTTCCCACTGCCTTATCTTGTATTCCGAAAAGCTCAGTCATCTGTTAAGGCAAATATGTGGCCAACATGATTTTAATCGCTATGTAGAGGGTAATTACATCGTATTTATGCATTAAATACACATGTTACTTGTTTTATGATGGCACTTTATGCATTTTACTTCTTTAAAACAAAAAAACATGGCAACATGCTGAACTGAAAACTCCATATTTCGGCCTGTTAAATAAACTTGGATGAACCTACATTTGCAGGAGATAAATAACTGTGACAACAAGGTAATATTAAAATGATGATGCAAAACAAGAATGCAACATTTTTTTAAAATCTGAGACATATAAATTGTCTTATGTGGTTCAGAAAAGCCTGCACTGCCACTTTCTTTGTGGCTGCAGCCAAACTTTTCTTTACAAGTTTCCATTTCCTGCCATTGTTAACCACACTCTTCCTCTTCTCCATGCTGGAAGCTGTAAAAAGCTGCAGCTGAATTCTCTCTAAGCTAATCAGTACTTTAGTCAAGGTTACAGTATAAAAATGATTATATGGTACTCAATCTCAATTACAGGGCTTTTTGTTTTGTTTTGTTCATTGAAATGAAACAATTATTTTAAAACAGTTCATAGTAGAATATTAGTAATCATTTTTTACCACCACAATATAAGCAGTAATAGATGCTAAAGATATTGGCTTTAAAAATTAAGTGTATGGAATTTTAACTTGACTGTCAGATAAATGGAGCAATTTAACAACAAAGGAAGAATTCATGACTACTTCATGTGCATGACTCATTTTAACCGTTTACACATCACAGGCTTTTTCTTCTTTTTGATTTAGTTTACAGGAGTGGGTTATTCACAAAGGAGAAGCAGTAACTAAAGATAATGAAACCTATTTTTAAAAATGACAGACAGAAGTTTTTCTTTTATTGTAAAAACAAAAAATAGCTTTAATCAGTCAGGTTTACCATAATGAAAACTGTGGTGGGGGTAAATTGTTTATATAACTCATCTGTTAATACCAATTTCACTTGAAAATCAGAATAATTTTTATTGTAATGTGTGCCCTTTGTTGACAGGTACCCAATATGCCACAGCAAGAAGGCAAGGTGTAGCACAACTATGGATTTTAGCCGACTAACAACGTGGTTTAGCTTTAGCCCGGCTACCTCCGTTAGCTCCTGTTAGCTCCTGGTTAGCTCAGTTAGCTCTTAGCTACAGGTAGGTCAGAGTTTGATAGTCATCAATCATCCACCCTCACAATCACAGCCGCCCTCTCAGTTCTACATCTTTACCCATTTTTTTATTTTCTAGGAGAGAGGACATGCATGATGGTACCAAAATGGCGACGGTGGGAACTCCCCAAAAAGCTTCAGTTTAGCTCCTCAGAAACCCAGAGATGATGTCCCAGAGACTCTGCCCATCTTTTATGTACAGTCTATGGTCTTAACAAAGATTAACAAAATTAAACAGAGTAGAAACTATTTGGTACTATTCTAATCTTGGCTACTGCCATGACTGTTCATTTGCACGATTAAATCAGAATTTTTAAACTTGCACATTCACCTTGATACTGCAAAGTGACTTGAATATATTATTATTTTTTAATATACATGTAAGTTTTACATAATTAATAAGTTATTCTAATATGTGACACTGTAGATTGTTGCTGAGGAAAGTTTCATAGTATCCCACTGTATGATGACAATAAAGCTTCTATATTATGAGCCACTAAGATCCCAATTGGCGGGTAGTAATAAGTGTGTGAAATCTTTTGTCTGTAAAACAATGCAAACAGGGGATAAAGTAAATAGACATTATAATGATATTAGAAGGTAAACAACAGAAAAATTGGTATATAATAAAAAATGTAGTATGTACTGTCGCCTTAAAAATAAACAAAAAAAAAAAAAACCATGAATGAATATGACAGTTTCCTTTTTGTAATGTAGGATATCATAAATTGTCTCACCTGTTGTTTCCCTTCCAGCTTGTCCCTCTGAAGGGGTCACCACAGCAAATCACCACTTGGGTGACATTGGGACATGTTTTACCACCAGATGCCCTTCTTGAGGCAACTGTTTGCGTTTGTCCAGGCTTGGTACCGCCCCTCAGATAATAATTCCCATCGGGGCTGTAGCATTGTTGGGGAACAGGACTTTAACTGCTGACCATCACTTCACAAGACAAGCGGCTCTACAAACTGAGCCACTGCCACCCCAACTGACCCACCTCCAAGCCAGCCGTCTAAAAGCTCACCAGCTCACAACTTGTAGAATAGTGGACTGTTATTCAAAAATAAAAGACTCAGGCACAGATTACTCCGACTCCTATTACTCTAAGAAATCCAACTCCTGAAGCTGCTGTGTGGCAGTAGCTCTGTAAATAACTTATATTCATTCAATACAAACGTACAAAATGTTAATACATAAGGATGGTTTAAATCTGTGTGCATGAAAACAGACATGCTTGAGGGACACGCATGTGCTAGATGCACTCTTACACTCACACATACATTCTGTTATGCATTATTTTCATCATCTGCTTTTAATGAGGGGATTCCACTGCTGTGCCAGGCAGCACAGTGGAAAAAAATCATCCACACACTCGCACACACATGCACACACATGCACACATACAGAGGAGTCTTTTAACTCATTACACAAAACAGTGCTCTGATACTGAAGAGGAGTGTGTGTGTGTAGGTGTTTGGAAGTTAAAGGTTAAATACCAACAGTATTCCTAAACTAACAGGGATTAACCTACTGACCCACAAACATGAAGCTATGCCAAAGGAAATGTGGAATAATGCTCTAGAGAATAGGAAAAGTCATATTTAAAGGAAGGCTTTAGAAGCTTAGATGAGGTTGGTTTTCAAGGGGAAAAAATGTGGAATACATTAAATGAACAGTGAAACTGTCCTGCAGTCAGGATATGTGTTGTTATCTACACACTGAATGTTTCTACTGGACTTAAAGTCTGGAAGAGGAAACTTCTCATTTCAGCCGGACACTCCCATTTGTCTGTTCGCTGCCTTTTTATCAGCACCCTTGTTAATCCCATTAACCTTTTCCATACACTCACACCTCCTCCTTCCACTCATCATGCTCCCATAACTCCCTCCATATTGTAAAAGAAAATAGGTAAACTTCTCTTTTACTGTAGCTTGATAAGAACTCCTCCCCAGAGCTTTTGGCAAGTATGAGGCCTCGGTTTAAGAGCCAGTAAATGTCAGAGGCAGGAATGTGGGGTTGCCTTGTATGGTCATAAAATTGACTGCTTGTTCTTTTTTAATAGCCACTCTTGTCTTATTTTTCTCTTGTGAGCATCAATGCCGGTTTTGTTGGACTCGCAAGGAGTGCAAGAGGAGAAAATAAGAGGAGGGTGCCCTGTCAGCGTTGTCAGGGGAAATGTGTCATGTTTGTTTCTTGAAAAGAGCCAGCAGTCACTGACTCTTTCAGCTGGGGCAATGTGAATTCACAGTGCTTCTAATGCTGAAGGAGTACAGTTACTATGTCAGCTCCACTTCTTCACTACTTCACATTCCTGCGATAAACTTAAAGTAATGGCAATAGTAAACAAGGCTACTAAACTTTGATCAATGCAGAAATAATATGGCAGTATTACAGAAAGAGGGAAGTAAGAACAAGATGAAAAAGATTTACTAGTGAATGCTATGTATTAAATATGTTAATTTTAATGTAATTTCTCCTCATAGCATGGCAATGTGACACGTGAGCACACATCTTATTTAAAATTCCCAATCTTTTCATGCTAAATTGTGATGCAAATTAGATTTCCAGTTGGAGGTGAAGTCTCTTCAAGTACATATTCACATCACATTTTGATCCAAATCCAAGTATGTTTGCTCGGAAAGTCCTCTTAGTTTGGGAAGCTTTGAAGGCGCTGAACAAATTCTGATTTGGACCAAAGAAGAGGCTACAAACGAAGGTCTCAGCCTGTTTCCAGCGGACCAATTAAAGGAAGTGGACAACAAAAAAAAAGTCACTTCCTGCATTTGACGTAGCATTGCATTGTGTATAAATACATAGTGATCATGTTAAGCTCCTCTGCTTCGTCTGTTGTTCATACTGCGTCCATTGTTGCAGTGTATTCCGGCAGTATACTTGCATAAGACAAAATAAAAAACCCAAAGCAGCGATGATTTCCTCTCCACGTTTAACTCGTAGGTGGAGGAAACAGAGTTTTCTTCTTCACGCGGGTCTTGTCCTCTCTTTTGCTAAATACTAGCACAGTGTCACCTCTGGTGGGAATGAGGACTCATTTGACCAAAGTGCAGTGTGAATGAAATCTTGGTCTGAATGGATACAACCCCCCTATAACTGAGCCAAGTCCACAATCGGCAGGGCCGGATTAAAAGTGCACAGGCCCCTGGGCCCAGAGTGTCCCACGGGCACCCTTCCCCAGCACAACATTGTGAAAATTGTAAAAAGATACACTGTGAAACGACATTTCTAACATCTCTCAGCCAGTGGTACCAGTAGCAATACACTGGAAACTGTGGTGTAACTATCTGGCTTTTATGTACATTTTGTTTCATGTCCAAATTGCTGATGTATGACCTATGTGGGCCCCACTAGTCTCCAAATGGGACACAAGTGGGCTTGGGCTTGGGCTTGGGCCCCTGGGCCCGTGCCCATAATGCCCATTGGATAATCCGGCCTTGCCAATCGGACCAAGTCTAGTGGACTATCCTGATGTGAATGTACCCTAGTCTCTGATTCTGATGCTGCTGCCCTAGCAGACACGTCACTTCTCCTAAAGGCTGCTGGCAGGATCACTGATATCTTTCTGTCTTCTATACTCCAAAGTTACCCCCAGTAAAAACCAGTTTGTTCAATATCTTTATCTCTCTGGGTCAGATGCTGCTGCCCCAACAGATGGCTGCAAAGCTGATGTACTTTCTAAAATAGTCTTAGATACATTGGTGCAGACAGGAAATTATCTCAGTTTTGTTAAGTAGAGTCTCTCTGTCCTTTATTTTATGTGCATCTCCAGTTTAGTGTGTTGTTCAGCTGAACTCCAAGGTATTTGTATTTCTCCACCACCTCCACCTCTTTTGCCAGGAAGTAAACAGTGTTTTGTTTTTTCAATATTCTTTGTCCTAAACTCAATATTCTGCTTGGTTTTTGTTCAAAATTAGATAATGGTTTCTGCACCATCCCACAAATTAACCATTTAATACCCTCAGAAATAAACTGAATACTTTCCCAGAATTCACAGAATCACTGAAAAAGTGTTAAATTAACACTTTTTAAAGTGTTCACATTATGAACCGTGTTTCAATGTTATTTAACAAACTTTTCTAGATGGATAGCAGTAACACCAAGTTAGTGAATTCATTCATCTGATCAACAAAATCAGATATCAGGTTGTAATCAGATAATTGTAAAAAACTGATCTGATGCATTTAAATGCACTTTTAACATATAATATTCTAAAAATCCATTTCCAATCTACTGTCGGATCTATTTTGGAAGACATATGCATGTAGTGGTGTCATTTTCATTAATTTTCAAAACATCCAGATATTGTTTAACATGACCCCACACAAGTGCGTGTGAGATAGACAAAAGCTTTACTTTGTTTGTTCTTATTTCAACAGGAAACACGATGCCTGCTTCGCCTACAACAAGCCTCCACCTGGTCCTGGAGTGAAGGTTTTCTACAACCTGCTCCTTAAAACCATGCTTGTTGGATGCTTGTTTGGAGTAAATATACCAACATGCTACATGTAACATGCAATCTGCTGACAATGATGAGGCTAAATCATGGCTTTGTTTAGCTGCATGAGAATTCTCGATGCTGAAACTCACTCAAATTCTTGATTCCCAATTTTCCATATTGATAATACCCACTTCAAATTTCTTACCAATCACACAATAGTAATATCACACCATATGAGAAATAAGTTCTGTCTAGATAATGTGCTAGCAGAAAGTTTCCTTATTTAACCTTTAGGACCATTTCTATGAATAACTGATAAAAAAAAAAAACAAAACAAAAGGGCTCAGGGTTGTGATTACAAAATGATTTCTTTTTCTCCCAGTCTTGGGAGAGAAAAACGAATATCACTGCTCTTATGTAAAGACATTAACTGACATAAACTATTCTGAGGTGAGCAGGTGTGTGAAAACATTCACTCCTGACAGATATGCTCTCTATTTAACAGGATTTGTTTCAGAGCCTGTCAGAAGAAATGGACCACAAAGGAAGGCAAATTTTCTACGATCTTTCTTGTCAAATTTCCTAGTAAAGGTGAGATTTGATGTCAGTTATGAACCAGTTTTCTCCTTGTGACTCCTGACCTTTCACCACACTCACGCCCAGCTACTAGCTGGTGCCAAAATCCACACATCTCCTGTTTGAGGGAGGGAACATTTCCATGGGACAGCTCAGTGCTGCTGCCTTTGATGGATGACTGCAGGAAACCCACACAGACATACACTAAGTTAAAGAAAATAAATGTGCTGTTCTTTATTCTTTCACGGATTGTTTGTTGGCAGATAAAGAGAGAAAGGATTACACTGTCTTTCATTGAAGGAAACTCCTTTGTATAATTACTTCAGCGGTCTCTGTGGGCCGTCTCATTTTCCAGGCACCAGCAGAGTTTAAATTAATGTTCGAGATTCATTTTTCATAATTACATGACTCCTCACTGAACATCTCGCAGATGTAATTCTGACATTATCCCTTCAAAATGATTGACTTGTTTCAACACAACATTTATTGTGACTTCCTGTAAACACCAGCGTCTGGATCAGGCTTGTTCTGTGAGCTTTCTTGTCTACCGGTCTGTGCTTGTTGGAAGAATGTCCTCATGGAAATCTGCACCTTAGCCTTTCCTTTCATTGAAAACGTCAGCAAAACAAAGAACAGAATATTGTTTTAAAGAATCCTTGAGTTCTGACTAACTTAAAAAAGACAGAAAAGAATAGCATATTCACATTCGAAAGCTTCGATTTAAAGCAATATTTATGATCTTACATTGGACTTATAAAATGTTTAAAACTTATGTTTGCTCATGTCTGTCTAATACCAGTCCATGGGATTTTTATTTAGGTATCCCTTCAGCTGTGATATACCACATGTGACAATTGTTAGTAAGGTTTCACACCACCTGTGAAAATGGCCTAAGTCAGAGTTGCTATATATCTAAACAATAGCCCTTCAAGCTACATAAAACAGCATATTTGTGTGGATTTGTAATAATACAGATGTTCTTCGGTGGCATGAACACGAAATAAGTGGGACTGGAAACTTATGGACTATTGTGGTTGTCCTCCATTTGGAAGTATTTCAACCTCCAAGCACATATGGAAGTGTCCTTGCGTACACTGAACCCCAGGTTACAAGCAAAACCAGTGAAGCCACTGCTGCCATCAGGAATCCCTGAAAAGGTGTGTGTGTGTGTGTTTGGGAGTTGAAGGTTACATTTCAACAGTGTCTCTAAAGCTTACAGTTTATCTCCAAAACTATACATCTGAGACTTTATGGCTTCATTTATTTACCAATGTGTCCTCCAGACCACTGAGATCCACAGAAAATGTCCATCTAGCTATTTACAGGAACAGCTGGAAGGCAGGTGCAGAAGTTGACAACAAGATGTTGGAGAACCTTTTTATTTGAAGAGAACATTTTCATCTGAATCAATTTAGTCATACCAGGGAACTGCTAAAACCTGCAGGATGGTAGTCCTCAAGGACCAGAGCTGGTGACCCATGCTGTAGTGTATTAATGAATGGATTGCCTTCCAAATCAGTCGGCTTTGCAGAAGTTATGGCTTGCTTACTACCTCCAGGGTGTGAATTTGGAGGGAATGAATAATGGATTTAATGTAAGCCACTTTGAATGCTGAAAAAGTGCTATAGAAATCTATCCACTTTTGTTACCTGCTTACTCTGAAGCAGAATTTTGGAGAACTGCAGTTTATCCCAAGACTTACTGGGTCAATGGCAGGGCACACCCTGGACAGGTTGCCAACCTATTGCAGGGCAGTACATAAATCTAACCCATTATAATGGGTTAGACTGCTCATGCACATATCTACTTCACATTGCTGTTGTCTCAAACTCTTCATTGGTTTTAAAAAGCTCTATATAAATAGTTTTATTATTAATTATAAATATATTTTGAGGAATTGCAGAGGCAGCAAGTTTGTCTCCATAAATACAAAATTACTTTTTTAGTTTAAGACATGGGTTCAAGGTTAACCATTTAGTTGTTATGATGAAGGTCAGGCTTAATGGATTGGGAAACCATTTTAGAGTTGCCTTGGTCAAAACAAAACATCTGTTAACATGTATCTAAGACTGCTTGGGAAGCATTTAAAACTATTTCGGTGAATTTATTTTAAATATTTGGTTAACTCATGTGTGTAGGAAGCTAACCCATTGCTTACTAGTCAAACAGGTCTGACCGTCAGCAGTTGGTCCTTGTGTTGACCTTGTGACTGATGGGTGATCTGTCTGACAATAAGTTAATACAGTTTACTGAAGACATGTTTTACTAGTGATGTTTGGTTGTGCTGCAGAGTCATGTGGTGCTTTGCACTGTTACCTCAGCCCAAGAAGACCCCTTAAGCTAAATTCAGCTGGAGCCTTTCTGTGAAGTTTGCATGTTCTCTTTCTTTCTCTGTATTCCAGCTTCTTCCCACCATCCAAAAACATGCAGGTTAGGTTCATCTGCAATTCTAAAGTGTGTGTGTGACAGTTGTCTCTATGTTCCCAGTTCATAAAATAAGCCCCACCCCCAACCCACAACCATAAAACATATGCAGCAGGTAATGAAAACAGGTGACAAACATATATTTCTTTTCTAACAGGTTTGACTCTCTGTCACACAGTTGTACCTTTGACTGGAGAAAAGTTCTTGTGAACATTGAAAAATATGCAAAAGTTATTTTTCCCTGAAGCAATCCACTAAATATAGCAAGTTTATTGCAGTCTTCTTACAGAAATGAGACCTAAATATTCTTGCAAACAGGGCACAAGCACAGATTAATCTGCACGTTACCAAAAAGCAATTCTATAACTATCTCAGTTTTATCATAATCTTAATTGCACATTGTTTTACAATATTGTGACTCTAGAAAAAATTAAGTGATGGTAATTTTTGATTAGTAAAATGCCAGTGTGGAAAGAAATCAATGGAGAACTTTGTAATTACCAAGGTCACTTTTACTGTCAAGTAGACAAACATTTAAAGTAGCTCTATCATGATCTGAAATCCGAATTGTCGTCAAGCACAACAGAACCTGTAAAAACTAGTCCATGTTGTCATCTTTACCAGGCTTAATTACTGTAATCCTGTCTTTACAGGTTAACCTAAAAAAAATCTATTAGACACCTGCAGCTCATTAAGAACTCCTGCTAAAGTCCTCGCTTGGACCAAGAAAGTGATCACATCAGTCCAGTTCTGAGGCCTTTGGTGGCTGCTTGTCCAGCAGAGGGTAGACTTTAGAGTTCTGTTCAGGCCTGTAAGGCTCCGAATGGTTCAGGACCCAAATACATCAGTGATCGTCTGACCCAGTATGCACGTACATTCAGGTTTTCGGGATCTGGTCTTTCATCAGTTCCCAGAGTTAGAAGCAGACATGGAGAAGCTGCATTCAGCTTCTATGCTCCGCAACTATGGAATAAACTCCCTGACAGCCTCAGGTCAGCTGAAACCTATTCTCAGCTGCATTTCAATAGTTTTTTTTGCTGAAAAGTCCAAAATCTGTTTTGTTTTTTGGGGGGCATGAAGTTCTTTTAACTTGATCAGGTTTTAAAAGGTTTTATCTAAAGTTTTTTCCCTTTTCCTTTCTTTCATTTTAAATTTTCATTCATGCTTCTTATTTTCTAATGTTTTATTATGTGTGTGAAGCGCTTAAGATCGTCCTGTTGTTGAATTGTTGGTCCTTCTACATATGCTTCTGAAAATCAGAGGCAAAAGAAAAATACCAAATATGTTAAAAATCCCTCATTTTAGTGTCTGTCAAATCTGTCCTGGGGTTTCATCTACAGACTGACTGAAGAATGTTGAATATGATTTATTTGCGCAATGTTACCAAACTGGATTTTGACAGGTGAACTACGACTGGTTTCTTAATTATTACCTCTCATTTGGAAAATGACTATATGAGGATTAGGTGTGAGAACATCAAGTGAAACTTCAGTCATGGTCATAAACACTCACATCCAATCTTTTTTCTTTAAACTGAGCAGCAGCATTTATAGCTTATGTCCCTTTAAACATGAATCACACACATGAATTCTGTGTTTATACTGACTAAAGCTTCATTTTACGCTACATATGTAATGTACATACGTATATTGATGGCACTGGCTGCTTCTACATCTCAACCAACCTGCTCTGCATCATCTGTCAGCTCCATGTAGCCAAGCACTGGCTTTCTCCTTGCATAGTTTTCATATTTAACAGGTGAAGAAAACCTGTTAGAAAGCAGGGTTTCATACTTGTGTTGATAATAAATCTGACGCTGGCCTTATGATGTGTCTTTAGATAGCACACATCCTGAAAATACATCAGTCAACTTCATTATTGAAGCCACCTGTCTAAGGTGTTGGTCCCCATGATTTTGCCAAAACAGCTCTGAAACTTTGAGGAAAGGCACAAGTTCTGTGGGTCTGTCTTGTTTCTGGAAGCTGTAGATTGAGATTTGGTCGATTTTGTTGTGGATCGGACCATTCTAGCACATCTTTAGGATTCTTGATCAACCTGGGGTTTACAGCTTCCAATGCCAGTTTAATAACCTGGTTATTTCAGAATGTTTCATGAGTCATTATTCAGCTTTTGTGGTGTTTCAAGCCATTATGCCACGCTGAAGACAAGACTTCCCAAGTGAACATTGCATTAAAACATCTCATGACATTAGTTTTACACCAATCCAAACATAATATCATTTGGAAGCTAAAGCTGATGCTCTGTAAAAACTGAGGGTTAAAGTCAGGGCAGTTTGATCCATTTTGGTTTCTCTTAAGGGGAGATGAAGATGAAACACATCGTAAGCCTTCTTTTGGCATCTCCCAGTTTGTTCCTTGTGCATTAGGTAATAGGACACATTCAAGCTTGATGGGCAAACCCGAGCTTGTCTCCTCCGTTTTCTCAGCTGCATAACTTCCTCAAGGCACTGAAAGTACTGTACTGTAAACAATTTCAAGTTTTCATTCAGTATCAATGCTGCTGCAGAGGGAAAGGAAACACTTCATACTGTGTTTTGGTTTGGTGTAATCCTAAAATCCCCAAAGGGTGTCGGATATATCAGGTTCACAATGTTGCAGTTAAATGTATAACTGTGGTGTTTCTGCTTGGATGCACTTACATGGCGTAATGGTTTATTTTAATAATGGTTTTCTTCTCAAAATAACCAAAGAAGTGGAAAAATAAAAGAAAAATTCTGGTTTTTTCCAGTCCTCTAGTATCTATAGTATGTCTTCAATGGAAAAAGAAAAAAAAAAAAAACTTTAAATAGATTTCACTCAACATGACAAATTGCTTGGCATGTTGATGTGGAGACCAGATGAGCATTTAGGCAGCTCCTGGTAGACTCCTGCTCTGACTGGGTCATGTGTTTCCAGACCAGCCGTCCACACAGACAGACAGAGTGCTCTGAGGCCCTTTATAACCCCTCGGTGTCACCGAAAACAGGCCTCTATTGAGCCAGCCGACACATTTTCCACAATGTCAAGGACTAATTTGTGTCAGCGTGGGACTCTCCCTGAATGATTGGACTCAATTAAAGTCACTGAGGTGTGAACACACGGCAGAAGAAGCAAGGTAATCACGCACAAATGTTAAGGAGTTTATGTGCGAGTATTACCCCTGTATGAGCACAAACACACACACAATGCCAGCATTGTTGGATTCCTACCTTGTACCACAGGTCTGCTGAGTTACTGCTGTGTTCAGCACCAACTGGAAAAAGTTTTTCCTTCTTTTGGTGATCGTATTATACTCACATTGCTGTGGAAACTGGGTATTTAGAGATAACCAGTATTTTGAACTGAAATGTCCATTTAGCAAAACACTGGAAAATTCCTTTGCACTCCCTTTGACTTTTCTAGAGGTTTTTCTGCCAGCTGCACTCATACATTCAAAACTGAGCTAACATCTTAATCCATGCAGTACCTACATATCTCTGCCTTTAGATGACCCCTCCCTACCTCCCCCCTTTGTCTTCTTCTGTCTCCTGGTGGTACTGTATATTCCATGCCCTGCGTTACGGATGGTTCGGGCTGATTTAGAGAGGCACTAACACATCACTATCAGCAGGTAGACAGCTGTGATGATGACAGGATGCAGCTGTTACCGAGTGGAATAATGAGCAGGCTTCTCGCTTACTTTTTGATGCATTCCTTGAGTTGAACGCTGTACAGCAGAAAGCTGCCGCTTCCCAAAAGACAAATGAAAGCAAAATAAGCTTTAATACAACACTATATTTTATTGTAGTCTTCTCAACACTTTGTTCACCAGTGTGAGGAAAGGTGGACTTCATCAGCTAAGAACTGAGCTGCTTTTAACCATTTGGGTGTCCTAAGACCCTTAAGAGCAACTGTTTTGCAGTGCATAACATAATTTTCAAACTCTACTTATATAATATTAGAAAGCTTTTAGTTAGCAAACATTACCTGCTGATGAGAACATAGGCATGCATAGATGGACTAATTGTTAGAAATTTCCTTGTATTTAAGAGATAATGTTTTAAAGGCTTAACATTTTTTCTTGGCAAATGTATTAGTTTGGATTGCTTTTATCTGTTAATATAGTTCATATTCAGTTCAATTCAACTTTATTTGTATAGTGCCACTTCACAACAATGTTGTCATAGGTTACTTTACATACACAAATCAACATACACATCATTTCGAGCCAATTCATACATATCCTATAATAGAAACCAACTGATTGCATTGAGTCATGACTTCGATCCAATCCCCCATCTTGAACATGCATGCGGCGACAGTGGGAAGGAAAAAAACTCCCCTTTAACAGGAAGAAAACCTCCGGCAGAACCCAGCCCAAGGAGGGCAGCCATCTGCCTCGACTGGTTGGGGTGGAGAGGACAGGAAAGACAGAACAACATGTACAATTGCACTTAATCAGGAAGACCTGCGGAAAAAAGGAGAAATAAGTTAGAGACAGCGATATTGGCATATATGTATACATTAATACATTAGAGTAATAGAGCGAGGTACTTCTCAGTGCATCAGGTAACATCCTCATTGCTACATAAGTAAAGGTTGGCTAGACTACCCATAACTATAAGAGCAATGAGTATAACCTGGACAGTTGGGTCCCGTACATGCGGATCCAACTGAGGAGATGCTCATATCCTAACCATAAGAATCATGAAAAAGGAAGGTTTTTAGCTCGATCCTAAAGGTGTGGAGGGAGTCTCCCTCCCGAACCCACAGTGGGAGCTGGTTCCATATGAGAGGAGCCTGATAGCTAAAGGCTCTTCATCCCATAGTACTCTTTGAGACTCTGGGAACCACCAGTAAACCTCCAGTCTGAGAGCGAAGTGCTCTCTTTGGAATATATGGAACTATGAGATCTTTTATGTACAATGGAGCTTGGTCATGGAGAGCTTTATATGTGAGGAAAAGAATTTTAAACTTTATCCTGAATTTAACAGGGAGCCAGTGTAGAGAGGCTAAAACTGGTGAAATATGATCTCTCCTGCTAGTCCTCATCAGAACCCTCGCTGCAGCATTTTCATATTGTAAAAGCCTGAAAGGTGTATTACATGTCAGTGTCATTTTCAGAGTCTTAAGGTCTTTACAGACTGATATGAAAACACTAAACAAACTTATGAGTATTTTGGAGGTATCCTCATTTTTGTTAATGCAAAACAAAAGTGTGATGCAAATTGCATATATTCTAAAACAAACTTGCAAGATGGCAAAAACAAACAGATTCCACAAAAAGTCAAGGTGATATTGTGCTGATCTGGCAAAGGACAAGAAATGCAATGGGAACATTTTATTCTAGAAAAGAAAGAATAAATTTTTTAGGAGATGAAGCTGGACCACAACCTTTTCAGGATGTACTTTAAAACTTGTGTTGGACAATTTAAGGATCTGCTTTCAGCAGCTAGCGTGAAGAAGTATAAAAGATGCCCAGACATGGTAGTACAAAGTTTGAATGAAGTGGCAGAAACAAAGAGACATTGCATAGCTCATAACAGGCACACATCTTTTCAGACTGGCCGACAGTGTATCTGTCAGAGACAAATTTTAAGAAAAACCAACATCAGTTTGAAAAAGTCAAACAAAATTTCTGAATGGAATTTTCTCATTCATGTAAACATTCCCATTGAATTGACATTGATTTTGAAAAACTACAAAATAAAACATTGATGTATTGCCGTGTGGGTTATTCAGAATAAACATTCAGAGTAGGTGTGTAAAGGCCTCCACTGTATTTACAAAGTCACATGAATATTCTGGTCCTGTAGTAATGGCACTGGACATGTTACAAACTCAACGATAACTAAACTTCCTAAGGTCAAGCCACTGAAGTTGGATCCATTCTTACCTTCATTGCTTCATCCTGGTGCAACTTCCTCTGCATTAAACACAAAACCAAACTTGTGTTGAAGTCAGACAAACATATCTGGAGTGTTGTTTTTTTTTTTTTGGTTTTTTTTTTTTTCATTTTTGATATCTAAAATGATAATTATATGGTTGAGGTTGAGGTCTGGACTCTGTGTGGACTCTGGCATATGCAAAGTTATGTGTCTTCATTCTTGAACTACATTTCCCAATTGAAGTCCAATGAGTTCTAAAATTTTGGCCCTGGGATGGATTAGCAACCTGTGCAGCTAATCGTTTAGTAGCCAGGATAAGTTCCAGCCCTCCTGCGACCCTGCATGGAACAAGAAGGTATTGACAAAAATATTGATGGATGGATGGATGGATGGATGGATGGATATTGACAATAGGATTTTGGAGTATTACTGGCAAAGAAAACCGTACCTGAACGCAGCCCGACTTGCCAGCTTGATTCAGTCCAGAGGATTGGCTTCTGTTTTAAGCAGGCAGTGAATTCTTTTAATGCTTCCTAAAATATAGTAGCTTTTGTGACTGGATAAGAAAACTTGTAACAAGCTGTGGATGTTAGCACTTGCACACTCTGTTAGCTCAATATTTGCAAACACACTATAAATCCGGCCCGTCTGAGTCTCATCATCAGCACCAAATTTGACACTGGATGGCATCCACAGCTGCTTTCCACCTCTAGTGGAAAAACTGTGCCACTACCAGCATGAGTGTTTTTCCCACGATGTGCCTTTATGTTTGATGGGATTGTTATTAGCTTCACTGCAGTCCTTACAATTCCTCTTTTCACAGCACACACAAACAGGACACATTATTTCTCTGTGTGGCTTCTGGAGAATACATTGGGCCCCTCTTGCTGCAATAAATCCCATCTCCTCACAAAGTGAAGCACCATGGAGCTATGAAAGGAATCAGTGCTCGCACCTCTTCCTGCGGTCACCGAGGCCATGCATCCCACTGCATTGAACACTCTGGCCATGCAGAGTGTAAAAAACTGTGTGGGCCTGCATGGAAAGGTGTTGAACAGTGTGTCTTTGTTCCTGTTAATGTGTTCTGAATGTGCACATTATTGTTTGTGAACAACCGTCAGTGTTAAAGACTCACACACATTGTTGGTGTATTGTATGCTTGTGTTTTTCCTACTCCTAACACTCCGACCTTTCCAGATGAACCCAGCCGACTGGAGCTGGCGGTCCAGTCATCTATGATATGATCTCCGCTCTATTGTTTCAGCTGTTTACTTTCTCCTGCTGGAGGCATTCCCAGAATTCCACCATGCAAAGTGCACGTCAAGATCATTTTCTTATTTAATGTGGGGATATATTGTCCGACAAGTCCAACGCCTCCACCAATAAACTTCCTGTCTGTGTGGGTCTTTATGACCCTTTATTAATTTGTTGGAGACATTAAATTGAAAGAAACTATGAAGTTTATCAGTTTGAACAATTATCTTTTCTTTGCAGTGCATTCAACTGATTATAGGTTAAAATGGATTTCCAGATCATTCTATGTATTCTGTTTTTATGCATGTTTTACACAACTTGATTGAAATTAGGGTTGTTGGGTAGATGAAGGTGGATGTTGTGGTTTAGCATGCTTGAGTTTAACACCTTAGACATTGCAGTTTGCTGCTCTTCTATTGGCAAATTGGTATTAAGTTCTGAATACCCAATATACCATATAAATGCAAAAGACCAATGCTGCCATTGTTTTGACTGACTGTGCATGTGGACAGTGTTTGTGAGATGTTACATCACTGTTATATCTGGGGAAATGACAACACAGACAGAAAACAGGGGAGTAGAATATCATGACAAAAAAAAAAGATTTTTCATGTCTGAGCCACAGACTGGAGTCCTCATCTCTTCAAGACACTTCAAAATAATTGTATAGTGTTTGTTTATTTCCAATTTCAGCTCCAACAGTTCCACAGATTCTGGATTTTGTCATGAAACAAATCCACGAGAATTTAGTTCAAGTTGTGGTTGCACATGCAGAAGCAGAATGCAATGCTTTATTCTTTAAACCCTGACCTTACGCAAAAGTAAAAACCAATTTTACCTAGTGGTGGAAACCTTCAAATGAGCTCAAGATGTTTGTTTGATGTTCATTTATGGAAGAACACAGTCATTCAAATGAGTGGGTTAACTTGGGACAACAGGCCACAATTTGATCATAAACAAAACAAGATTAACCCACTAAGTAAATTTATTAGCAACTAAAACAAGTCTGAGGCCAACTGCAGCCAAAATGTCTTGCAGATCTGTCTGCCAGTCTGTCTGTCTGTATGCCCTTGTGTTTTCTTGAGATAACCACCTACTGTAAGCTTTGTTTTCCTAATGTCACAAGAGGATGTTAGCGCCATATTTAATCGATCGTTTACCACGGTCAAGAAGAGCCAAACATTAATCCGAGGCGTGCATGTGGTATCATGTCTGCTTCCTGTCATTGGTTATTGTCAATGAATAACTATGACCTGTCTCAGGGACTGAGTGGCATACTGAGTCAGAAAGAGACAGTTATTTACTTATGTTGTAAAGTGAAAAATGACTTGATCGGAAGAGAGTTTTGCTCCTCTGAAGACATCCAGCTCTGAGCGAAGCCCTAAAAGTGTCCACTTTCAGATTGCATTTAATCTTCCCATAAGGTCCCTCATGTTTCTTAAAAGGATCAGCAATAATTTGATGGTGTTGCATGTTAATTCATTTACTTGATTAATGGAATCTTACAAACAATGCAGATGATGTCATCAGTTTCCTTCAGCAATATCGTTTGTTTGTTGCGCGCTGTGTGCATCCATATAATGATCGCTTGAGATGCTTCTTTCTGTGGTGAAAAGACAGTTTTCTGCCACTATTTGTGAATTAAACAACCTACATACAAAGGTTTTTGTTTTGCAGCAACCATATTTTTGGCCTTGCAACGTATACTAACATGGAAGGTGTAGGTGCACACTCAAACATAAGGCTCCTCCAGAAGCCCCAGTGTAACCCTCATCATGGTTCTACCACCTTAGTGAAGGAGAATTTTCTTTCAAAAGATACAAGCTATTTCCAAACGCATCAAAATAAATTGAAATGAGCATGCTTTTATTAGTTTTAGCTATGTTACTTATGCATATTTGGCATTCACTGCATATTTGTGATGCTTTGTGCTTAGAAGATCGTTATCTTTAAGGTTAAACTTTCTTACATCTCAATCAATTGAAGAATAATTTACAATGGCTGCACCATGCGGAGCTGCAGGTGTGAAGCCCAAACAAAAATATCCATCCAAGAAGTGCGTCAGATCCCAGCAAAGGAAACCCCAGAAGGTTTCTGTTGTGCCTTTAGGGCATAGATTGTTCTGCGATGGCCGCTTTCAGAAACAAGGAAACCCTGTCCAATCACATTAAGGCTTTTCTTAGCAATCCATGACAAGGCTTCCCCTGTCATCTGAAAGGAAAAAGGACACAGTGTTGTTTACACCCTCTGGGATCATTTCCTCACCATGTTTTCAAAATTTTCCTCCTGATTATGTTATTGTCTGCTGGGGAGTTCTTGCCAAACCCCTCCTTCCTCCTCTGCTTCTTCCATGTGCTGACAATACACGGAAGCTGCCAGCTGGGGCCTCTTTAGGTAAAAGGAGAACGCTCTCTTGGGTATCGTTTTCACATTCAAAGCTCCAAAACATGCCGTCACATCTTCACTGCTACCATGCGGTATACAATATTCTTACATGACACAATGGGAGCCGGAGGATGAGGTTGTGTGTGTGTGTGTGTGTGTGTGTGTGTGTGCATGGCCAGGCTCATGGACAGATTTACACACATCACTTAAAGTCCCATTAGCAGAGCGCCGTTCCAGTAACAGTCTGAGGAAATCCCTGATCCTGACGAATACACACAAGATATTTCACCACGTAGTTCACTCGTCCGTCAGGAGTACACCACGTGGCTGTAAGGGTTGTCCTCAAAGATGAGGCGATGGTAACGGGTTTTTTTTTGGGGGGGGGGGGGGGGGGGGGGGGGGGGGGGTTCCTACAGGCTTTCCCCCTTTTTATTCCTTGCTGAGGGTCTGTTGGATTCAGTGTGTATCTGTGAGTGTGTTCAGCAATGTGTGTGTGAGGTGTCCTTTCTACATGTCAGCACATATGTGACTGAGCACAAGTGGGTGTGCCTGTGTGAGTGTGTGGTGAGAGGTTTTGGAAAGAATTTCATGGGATGATGGGGTTTCCCTGTCGGGTTCTTGACAAACTCCACTACGTCCCACAGAATTCCCTCAGATGTAGACGACAGCACTGCGAGTCTTTCCAAGCTTTCACATATTTTTCCCCCAAGTTATATAATCATCTGGAATTCCATACACAAGTGTCCTTCATGAAATATGACTTATTACTTATAAAACATTTTTTATTTTTACAAAATGAGTATTTCAGCACGTTTTATGGAAATGGAAATTTCTTGCCTTACTTTATGTGAAAGACACTGCCATCTTTCCGATGTAGTAACTGAATCAATCGTCTATTTAGCCTCTCACTTGTAGTTCCATCATGCAGACCACCATGTGATGACTTCCAGTTTGTATCATCAGTTACAAATCAGCATCACCGTTGCAAGAAAACACAGACAGTATTGTTACGGTTAAGCCTGCCTTAAGGGGGAGAACCCAGCATCCCCCTAAGTGAAAACCATTTTGGCTTCTTGTATTCACAATCCCATTCTTCTGGTCACGACCCACAGCTTGTCGACCATTGTGAAGGTCATAACGTAGCTTCATCGGTTAATCAGGACATTTGCCTTTTGGCTCAGTTCCTTTTTCATTGCATCTCTGCAGATGTTGTACCAATCTGACCAACAATCTACTGATCCCTCCTTCCCTCACTTAGAAAGAAGTTCCTGACATACTTGAAGTCCTCACTTGGGGCAAGATCCCATTTCCTACCTGGAGAGAACACTCCACCCTTATCTGACTGAGGACCACTGTCTTAGATTTAGAGGCGCTGATTCCCATCTGAACTGTTTCACACTCTGCTGCAAATTATTCAGCTGGGAATCACGGCCAATGAAGCCAGCAGAACCACATAGTCAAAAGGGGGCAACATGACATAGGGCAACCTTGGCACAGTCCAACCCTCACTGGAAATGAATCCGACTGACTGCCAGCAACACAGACCAAGCTTGGGCACCGGTCGTTTAGGGACCAGACAGCTCTCAAAAAGGGATCCTGTACACTGTACTACTGTACTCTAAGCCCCTCCTCCAACATTTCCATCTCTAATACACATCTGTTAAATAAATTGCTTAAACCCAGTGTTTTTTTTAACATACTATGCTGCCACACCTCTTTCCTGCAAACATATATTTTTGATTTTAAAATTATGCTGCTAACAAAGTGTACCAGGGCTGTGAGCCATGAAACAGCAGCAAGCTTTTCATTTAGTTTTATTTTTTCCCCCTGTGGAACTTTTCTTTTTCTGTGATGTCTCATTTCTTGGCTGCTTTGCCCGCAGAGCCCAGTGAGGTATCCAAACCAACATGTTGCCTCCTTCCAAAGCCACAGCATTTCGTTGGGGGAAGATTGTTATGCAATCTCCCGTGGAAACCTAATGTTGTCATGGCAACCTGCTACTAACAAGTTACAATAAGAAGTAAAAAGGGAGACACCACCATTGACAGGAAAAGAGCTTGGCAGGGTGTTTGTGGCAGGGCAGGACGTACGTCATCTGCAGAGCATTCTGAGTGTCTACAGATATTGTTCATGCTTGTGTGTTTGTGAGCTGGAAAGCATGTGAGTGCGTGCGTCTGGTTTCGCTTATTGCACATTGACTAATTTTGTTTACCTCTTAGGGGATTGGCAAAGTTTTGATTTGTGTGTGGGTGTACTTTTTATGTGTTTTGGCTATAGTTTGGTATTTATGTCAGAGAGAATGTATGCATGCTCAACTACAAAGACTTGCAACACAGGACTCCTTGGCATGGGATGAGGATTCCCAGTTGGCATCAAAAAGACATGAGTTGAGCAGCAACAGTGAGAGATTGTTGCACTTGTTTTAAAAGAAAGATACTTCAATCCTGGCATCCTGTAGCATTTAGTCTGTTATCTCTTCCAAGGAGGTGATGTTTTTACCAGCATTCATCCTTTTACCTGTTTGTGTTCAAGATAACTCAAAAAGTTATGGATGGATTTTCATGAAATTTTGAGGAGTTATTGGAAATGTAAAAAGAACTGATTAAATTTTGGTGGTGATCCAAAACGTGTTGCTGGCAGTAAGTAGGAGCCATGAAATTACTAAAGGATTCTTTAACATTGTGCTTAGCAGAGGTTTGTGCTCCCAAAGTGTTTTTTTCAGTTCCTCATTTAGTACACTGGCATAAGTAGGCAACAAGTATGATTAAACAAAGCTTTTGTGTTTTTACAAAAATACTAGTTCTTGTAGTAATGCAATAATAAAAGAATAGTGGAGCTCTGTAAAATGTAAATAAAGTAGAATATATTTGCAAATTTCATCAATGAAAAACATGAAATGTTAAAAAGATTTTTGTAGTTTTGTCACGGTGGCAGTGGAGATGTGGTGTGGACCCAAATGCAGAGATGAGGGAAAACAGGATGCAGGTCAAAGATAGATTTATTCCAGAACAAGATGAGGGCAGAACTAACAAAATGAACCAACAACCACAAACTGAAACAGAGGGGTATAAATACACTGGAAAACCAAACAAGAAACAGGTGAAACAAATCTAGTCAATGAACCCAAGTGAACTACAACAGAAAATCCATGAAGCTAAACAAGAACCAAGAGAACTAAACAGGAAAAACTACAAAATAAAACAGGAAACCAGAAACTAAGGCACCGAATGAAACCACATCATGACAAGTTTAACTTGAGTTTGATAGTCTGATACCACAACAAAGTTCAGACAGGGTCATGTTTGGCACATCTTTAATTTCAAAGTACCCCCATTTATTTTATAACACTCAAAATATGTTACTGTCTAATTTTGATTTCACAGTGACATTTATTTGTTATATAAATTCCTGGATCTGTTGTTGCCTAGCAGGTTCTCAGAGCTGAAAAACTACAATTTGTCGCTTTTGTCTGGCAAACTGCGTCGTTTTACAGCTAAGTTTCTCTTTACACACCACACAGCTGGAACTAGATAGCAACAAACTGGCCATTTTGCAATCAAGCCATGGCTTATTAATCAAAGAAATGCAAGATGGCATTATTGGAGGAAGCAAGGAAAAGAGAGAAAGTAACAGAGCAAGAGATAAGATGAAAGTCAACATTGGACTGATGCTTACTATAGCTCAGAGTACAGGTAGGATGCAAGATGGATGCCAAATTAGCCATTGTCAAGAGCTGCCTCACTGAGACATTTTCAGAAAAGTTCTGTATCGGGGCTGTAACTACAATCTGATAAAGCTGGGAGCTGAAGAGACATGTTGCTGGAGCTTTCAGAGAGGAATGTTATCCTACTGTTGTGCGAAAAAGGGTTTCACCTGCTAAACAGTCCTTGGCTTTTGTCTTCTTGTTCATATTGTGTACTAAATGTTTTATTTAGTAAAATATCTGGACTGCAAGCAAGCCAGTCCAGTACTCAGACTCTTCTGCCATCAAACCTTATATGTAATGAACATACAGCATGTGGCTTTGCATTGCCTCACTAAAATATATAGGACTTTCCCTGAAAAGCCCTTGTAAGGCTTCATTTTACTCTAATTATTCTTCCAGGCATTGATGATGCCTTTTCTAATTTTGGGGCACAATACAGTGCTGCCAGAGCCAATGTCAACAGATGCATCTCAGAGGAAAACTGAGCAGCAACATCTCCAGACAGTTGCAGCCGGGGTCCAGTACATCACTACAAATTCAGCAACCTCTTAGGTGCTGATGGTGATGCTTTGCTGCCAGAAACCAAAGCTGCATACCCAGTAGTGGGGCTGATAGGGTGCTGATTAACTGCATGAAAAAGCTGGTCTCACCAAAATCACCAACAAGTACCCGACTCGGTCTGCGATCCCATCCTGTGTAAGAAGAACCACAACCAACAGTCTACACGACTACCATACAGTTGCATTAACATGAAGTCAAGATGTGAAGAGCACTCAGGTACACTCCAATACATACATAAACAAAATGTATTTAAATTACCCCCAGCCCCCCACCCATATTCAATTCTGCACAAACATGAACTCTCATTCTTAGTAACCATGTTTTAACTGAATGTAGGCATAAAAGTAGGAATAAACAGCTAGCTTGATTCTGCTGTTAGGAAATAATATCTTGGTTATCCATTGATACCAGGATCCAGTTTACCAGTGACAACAAAGGGCACCACCACAAGAAGTTCTCAACATAGTCACCCAGAAAAAGACAATCAATGTGGTAACAACCCAGCACACCAAACAGGCAAAGCCACCGGTGTTAAAGGAGTCCTTTAAGAAAAAAACACAGAAGTTTAAAAGTGAAAACACGATCACGTGAACTTAAAAAAAGATAAAACAAAACAATAAAAACACAAATATAATATGAATCAGTGTTTCTTAATACCGGCCCTGAAGTACCACCGACCTGCATGTTTTAGATGTTTCCTCAATTTACAGACGTCATACAACTTCAGTGCTTGTTCCTGAGGGGTTGAGGGTGAATCGACAAATGGAAGGTGAGTTTGACAGACATTTTCACTATCCAAGCATTCACAATAAATAGGTTAAAAAACAAGAATAAAAATGATTGGATGGAATTTTTCGTCACACTTGCCCACTCCACAGGTCACTAAATATTTACATTTTTGTGTTGGAGCATTGAATTAATTGGCTGCAATTGGTGTGTAAAAGAGACTTTAAGCAGAGCAAACATGCTCCAGAGAAAATTCTCCTACCTTTTAGTTTGAGTATTGCTGTGCATAATAACATGGCTCATTTTACGCTACATGCTCACTAGGTTGAAAACTTGATTTCCACTTGAGGAGGTCCTAAAGTAACTTTCAAAAACATTGCATCTCTTTCTTTATATTGTTTTTAGCTAATGTTGGTCTGTCAAACACTGCACTGTTCAATATAAAGACGAACTATTTCCATTTGTTTTAGGAATGTGGTGTTAACATACACACACTAGCACAAAGAAAATACAGTGTTGGCTGTTAAAAAAGAGAAGGAAGAGGACTTTGTTATTCAAAGGAAGAAATGAGTCACTAGAGCTGAGAAACACTAGAGGGTAAAGAGATAATTCCTCTTTCACCACAAAGGACCCCAAGACCAGAGGGAGAAGAGAGATGAAGAGGCTGTTCGGCAAAAGAAATGGAAAGGAGTGGTGAGACAACGTGCAAGGAAGAGGAGGAAAGAGAAATATGCCCTTTTCAGGTAAATAAATGTGATGAAAACAAACCTCCAGATACCTTTTCTTTAAACCAATAAATAGAAAAAATGTAAAATCAGTGAGTTTGGTTGTTTACAGAAAGAAGGGCAATGTTGGAATACCAAATAAACTATATTATGGAAGTAAAACTTGTCGTAGTATTTATATCTGAGTAAATGAAGAAGAGAATCAAAGTGTCTCTCCTTCCCATGATGATTTCAGTTCCCACACTGAAGTATGCCCAGATATGCGGTACATCCAGTTTGCCTGATAACAAAAGCAGCCTGTGTGTGTATCCTCTCTAGCATGATCTGAATGTGTTCATGTATGTGTGTGTTTGTGTTTTACTACTGTAACCAAGGCAAAGCAGCCGTCTCTAAGTTTCCATCCTCCTCCTCCTCCTTCTCCTCCCCATCCTCCTTTGGAGCGGCAATTTCCTGAACCAAGGCCAGGAAACTCCGCGTCGGTCAGTTGGACTGAGAGGCGAGTGGGATTGTGGGAAGGCTTGTTGGAGGGGTGGGTCAGGGATGGCTAAGGGGTGTGAGAGGCTTTATATAGACACTTCTATGCAGCTACACCTCAGTTTGATGATGGTAAAAGCTAAATGAGAGAGAAAGAGGGACAAAGTGCGATGGAAGAGAAGAAAAGTTATGAGACAGAAGTGAGCGAGATTTGATATGAGAAGGAGATTCAGAGATTGAAATGGAAAAGTGATGAGCAACACCATGATTGGCAGATTCGAAAGATGGTAAAAAAATATCCCACAAAATGTGATTAACAATTACTGAAACAATGTCTCACAAAGTACACAAAGGGAAAAAAATGGAGGGCCAATAGCGTGTGTCAGCCACGCTGTGCTGACCAATACCTGATCTTATATCATCAGAAAGTTTATTAGGCCCACCTTGCAAGGGACGGGTTGGACACCCTTCTTCTCCTCAGAAATGCCTTAATTTCACGTGGCATAAATTGAACGAGATGTTGGAAACATTCCTCAGAGGTTCTGCTTAATATTGACATGATAGCACTGTTGTTGGCTGTACATCGATGATAAGGATCTCCTGTTCCAACAAATCCCAAAGCTGCCCTATTGGATTGAGATAAAGTGACTGTGGAGGCTGTTTGAATACAGTCAGCTGATGCAATATGTGTGCTACAATGAACGTTTCTGCTTGTCTTCACCCTTTGTACAGAATTTGGGCAAAATCTACTAAAATTCCAATTTGTGAATAGTAATTTATATGTGCAATCTAGAATTTTGCACATGGGGCTGAACCATGGTTTGCGTGTGATTTACTAAGAGTGATTGCATAATTGGACAGCAGATGCCAAAAGTCAGGAGTTATGAATCATGCTAAAAATATTAGCTATGGAAGCAAAAGGCACAAGGAGCAGCACCAAGCATACTTCCATACTCTCAGTCAGATATACTACAAGTAGGCAGAAGGTTCACTCTGCTTTGTTTTTCTACTTGAGCTCCCAAACTGCTGAAGCTACCCTAGCATAACTGTTTACGCCAGTTTTCATTTTGACATCAGGGCTCATGCTGCTAAGAGAAGTGAAGTTGTGTGGCTTTGCCTTCTGTGTGTCCCAGCCATTGACTGTATATAAAAGATAAACAGAGCATCTGTGAGGTAACTTGTGGGTTTCTGAAAGGCTGAAGTGAAGCTCATTGGGCGGTTCTCACCGTTGCCCTCTTGGCAGCGTCATGCTGTTGCTCCCAGAAAATACAAAAATGGACAAGCAGGTAGAGCTGATAGGAAGGCTGTGAGTGTAGGGGTGCATGATTGACAGACTCCAACCTGCCTGTAGCGAAGAGCTAACTTAGCAAACCAAGAGCTAAGAGGTGCTAACCAACTAACAAAGATAGGTAGGTTAAAGCTAAGACATGCTGTTGACTGGCTAAAAACCATGGTCATGCTACTCTCTGCCTTCTTGCAGCTAGACATTGGGTGCCTGTCAATCAAAAAGACATACCCCCAACTATCTAATGCTCAGTTGGGTCTTTGGCAAGTCATCTTGACTATGTCCACATGACTAAATGCATTGAGTTTAAGTCACGTGATTAGCTGATTAGATATTTATCTTAACTAGTCATGTTTTGCCTTTATTTTGGTCTGCACCATCTCCTACAGACACACTTTGTCTTACTTCTCTTACCTTAGATTAGAACTCAGAGATTCTAATCTAATTTTCATCACCGTCTTTAAATTATCCTAAAATTTTTCTCTAGCTTCCTCCACGGATGTGTTTTTCATCATTACCTCCAACAACTTAACAGCTTTTCCACAGCCTGACCTCTGACCTGAAATTTCCAACCAGGATCAATTAAAAAAAGCTTTTTGCCTCTCATCAGACGTGACAACCGGGGGACCTGTGAGGCCAAGATAACACTACTAATTTCTTGTTGAGCTACACAAGGAAAACAATCTCACACTTCCTGATGGTTATTAATTAGCTTTAGCTCGGCCACTTGTGTTGCTTGTTCAAGATTTCGCGGCTAATTTGCACACAGATTGAAATACACGAGCACTTAAGTGTGCACTACTCCCTCTTCCTGTTTCCTCGTTATCTGCCTTACACCACTTCCTGTGCGGGTTGAGGAAGGATTGTCTCTCCTTGGCACACTGTTGACATACCTGGCACAGCGTGGTGTGTTTGTGCATTTCTGTTTGAGAGGGGGCCACACTTTAAAGGAGATGTGCGATTCCAAAGGAATGAGCTCATTTGAGGCCGAATGTTTTAAACTACCCAACTGAGTACAGCAAACAAAATTTGGCGTGTGGAGTTGTGATGCTGTATCTAAGCTACATACTGGCTTTATGCCATCAACATGTAAGATGCAGGCTATGAAAGTGTACTGCAACCTATTCTGCTTTTCTGTATTCTGTAAGTAGAAACTCATTTAAATAGAATTAATGAACTGAATCAATGACTTCTCTACACTATTCCCTAATAACCCTGACATAAATACCCCTTACCCTTTAGCCTAAGGCCAGCATTAAAAACATGGTGGGAATCTCCTGTCATTAATCACAAATAAGGATTTCTGGAAATTATGGGTTTGTGAATGTATGACAAGAAAATAGATTTTATTTATGAGGCACTAAATAGCACACAATGACAGATCTGCAAAAGATGCATCTATCAGTATTTGTGCAAAGTTAAGAAAAAGTTATCATTATAAAAAATTGATTAACTGTGTCATTAATAAACCAAATCCCAATAGATTAGGAATTTATGGTCCCAAAAAACAGAGCTAACTGCATGGTTTGAATCCATGATAATATTAATATCTTCTGTGTGTTGGCTGATACAAGCTTTAGTATAAAATATTATTGTATATAATAATATTTAATAATATTAAATATTATTATAGAATTTTCAAAGAAATGGACAGAGACATAGGGTCAAGTTTGGATTGGACAATAATCACCCAAACCTGTCAAAATATGATGAAGTCTGCAGCTTCATTTAAAATGACTATGTAAAGATATATAGTGATTGTCTTCAAAAGTAAATCAACATTTGTTTGTTTGTTTGAATTTACAGTCTAAATTTGGGACATCATACTTTTTCAGGTAATAATCCTAATAATTAATTTTGACAGATTCTGTGCAGGTCTGTGGACCTCCTGAGCCACTGTCCTTCGGGGTTTTACATGTTTATCTGCTGCAATATGCCTGAGTCAAATTATTAGTGGGTCGTTTAGAGGCTTTTGCAGAACTTGACAACAAGCTGTAATTTAAGTGTTCCAGTATTGAAATGTCTCAAACCTGCAGAGCAGGTCTGTGATCCCTCCATTAAGGTGTAGCAAAGTCACCTTGCTCTCTACAGTCAGGGGGAAACTGCTATGAATTTGCTATTTATATGCTATATAGATACTTCTATCCCTGCAACCATCAATGAAATCAGTTAGCTGATTTACAGTACAGCAACAATTATCCGACAGTTACTTGGTCTATGTTTCAGTAATGTAAAAGCCAGTCAGGAGGCATCGTTAAGGAGGAGGTTGGGAGGCAAAAGGAAGTAAGTAAATTTGCTAGAGCTCTGGTAAAGTGCAACCAGAAAACTGGTACCTAAGGGGTACAATCAGACTATATTTGAAGAAATAGAAGCTGCTAGACAAAAATTCTAAGCATTGGCTGCACAAGTGAGGAGATACGCAATAGAAATAGAAGCCAGGGAAGTGAAGCAGCTGCTTTCCACTCAACCAGGTAAAGTTTACTTCCACCAATGCTAGAGACTGAAAAATACCGAAACAGCACATGGGAGAAGGAAGCATGACATAACAGTGAGGTACAGTGGTTAAACGTTCTGAGAATGGACCACAGGTCCATCCCTGAACAAGGTCCAGCAACCATCACAGTGCCAGAAATGCAACAAAGAATTTCAGGTATGAAGACCTGGACAGCACATGGCCCAGACAAACAAACCTGTGCACTAACTGGATCAATGACTCAATGTCTCATACATGGATCCTGGAATTCTTGAAACTTTACAAGATCATCAACACTTTTGAGGGTGAAGATATACCTCTTGTTAGCAATGTGTCAGTGTACATATCATGACTGCCACACATTACTAGTGTACGTTCAGCACACTGGAAATGTGAGGCTGCTTGCTTTGACAAGAATTTAAGTGTCAGAATTACAATACTGACTTGAACGCTAGAGGCGCTCATGCAAACAATAGCCTGAACACAAGGTCAGATGTAAATAAACTGGTGGATGTTTCTGAAGAGCACCTCTTGGACCTTGTTTGCAACTTTCAGCATCTTTATGATTTTTCCTCCCTGTTTCACAGTGACAAACACTTGTGCCTTAACAACCAGCAAAACATTACCAAAGTGGTTTTTTTTTTAAAGAAATGCTCCGGAAATACAATATGACCATCAGCTTGACCTTTTCGCTACTATAGAGTCCTCTGCACAGACCCGGGCAGTGACTTCCAGTATCAAGTGTTTCGCATGCGTCTTGCAACTGTCGCTCTGCAAGAAGAATATACACAAATAGTAAATACACAGATAGTGTAGAACATGCACTTGCATGGTTTTAAACACCCGTAAGCATATCCCAACCTAAAGAGCTTTTGTTGCAAACTCAATGAGGCTATGGCAGACCACCCTTGAGGCCAACTTTGAGCCAATTACACTCTTCTCCATCACATGTGGCATGTACCAAGAAGATGCTCATATCCCTGCAGCTAATGAGCAACCAATCCAAAGGTTATAGCAGGATATGCACATATGGAGTAAATTGCCTGCAGGGCTAGCATCATTTCCAACTTCTTAAGTTTTTTTTCAGATCAGCTATTAATCGGTTGCTGCTTGTGGACTGTCAGGACGTCTCTGCTGGAAGCTGTAATGTTTGAGTTAACTGCACTAAGCAGAACCTTTATTTGGAAATGTGAAACACCAGAAAAGGAAGTGCTTGTGAATTTTCGAGTGACACAAGTGTTGTACACTGTTGAAAGGCCAACTTTCAGGCTGAGCAAATAACTTATCAATGAAATATCCAGCACATTGTTTGGTACATTCAGAATTATTATGCTCGAAGAGGACAAAAGTCAGAAGTTCAGCTAAATTAATCCTAAATATATTTACACATGAAGTTACAGTTTAACTGTCCTTTGGGATCCATTAAAAAGGGAACTGATGGCAAGCAGCCAAAACATCCATGAGAACATCTCAAAAGCTTTGATATTTTCCACAAGACATTTAAATGGCATCATGACAGACACACCAGGAAAACCTTTCAAATATTGGTCAGTGTGATGCATGCATGGGATGAACTATGTGTCTTCATCTGCAGGTTTATGTTCGGATTTTCATTTTCCACCCACTAACAGTTTCATCTTTTAAAATACCTTAGAGTGTAGTACTTTTTTGTTGAGGAAAATCCTTAGTTAACAGGAATTGTTCAGACTTCATTTCTTGCTCCATGTCTTTTCGATCCCACCAGAAGTCTGGGTTTGATTTTTGTTGGAAATTATATTAATGTGGTTTTTTTTTCCCTTTGGTCAGAAGAGAAGTGGGTGGGTTTAAGATGTGAACCGTAGATATTTACTCTAAGAATAGCCTCTATCGCATACAAATTGGAGTAGAATGTCAGAGCCGATGTGCCCCATGTCTGCTGGAGTTTATTTTTGTATGACCAAGCCAGAAAGAATGTTTTCTATAAAAGGAGCTGAAAGACTCCATTTGCTGATGTTTTAGATCTGCACTAAAATGAAGAATTACCTTTGAATTTACTGTGTGGAGCCATGGCAGATTGAACAGCTCGGACCAGTGTAATGCACTGTTTTGTAACACGTGCACTGTTGTAGTTGTACATGTCAACTGCCGAACAAAAATCACCAAAATGAGTCTATAAGAGCCATATGTCTTTATATTTTAGGCCACAACAATCACAAAAATGGCAGTGCCTTTTTGGAGGGATTACTATGGAAATTCTGAAACTGAATCAGGGTTTGACAAATTCTTAAAAACTTTTTCTGCTTTTTAACATCTTCTGATCCAGACACAGGTCCTTTGAAGAATGATGACTTTGTGGAATGCAGATGACTCAGCAAACTGGTTTGTAAGCGTGACGGATTTTGAAAATCTGAAGTAGCTACTTCATTACTCATCATGAGGGTCTACTTTTATTTAAACCTACATGAGATCTACTTTTATTTAAACCTACATGAGATCTACTTTTATTTAAACCTACATGAGATCTACTTTTATTCAAATCTACATGAGATCTACTTTTTTTTTTTTTTACAAACCTACATGAGATGTACTTTTATATAAACCTACACGAAAAAGAAAACAAAAGTTAAGTCAATGATGGCTACCGTCATAACATCAACACGTGCACACTTAACTTCAACAAGCAAAAACTCACTGAGGCAAATTAAGAAGCTACTTGTGTCTAGATTGAATAGTTACATCTAATCAGTTTGACAGCATGCAGGTGTCAGCGATGCAGCGCAGGCAGGCAGTGCTGCTCGTCTTCAGCTCCACAGAACAAGGGAACCATATGAGTCAGTTCAAGAGAAAATGGTTGCACATTCAAGGTAGGAAAACAGCAGCTTTCATCATTTAATAAATGCAAAAAAAAAAAAAAAAAGTCAGGCTAGTGTGTCATGGGAAATGAGACAGGTACCCAAAAGAAATTTGCATGTTGTGTTGATGTATACACGGGTTTTAGAGTAATATATTTAAGAAGGAAAACACAAGGAGAAGACAAAACTTCATGGCTCTTCTTGTTCATGTCTTCCTCTCTGTGTTTTTAGAAATTCATAAGTAATATATTGCAGAATAAACACACTTATAAGTTATAGTGTAGGGTTTAAAGGCTATGACCTCTACACTTTGATTTGTTTCTGTTTTGTGTTTGTAATTTTTTCCAGAACTTTTGTAAATGAAATTTATTTTAAAGATCTGGGGTTTTTGCAAGCTAGCACTGGATAAATAAATTTTCTTGAGCATGAATATTTGAATATAAGGAGTAATGCTGACTAATCACAGTAGTGTGACTAATTATACCCTATATGCAACAAAAAATTAACAATTCATTTGACTTGTGAAATTACTATTTCCCCACATTTATCTTTATAGATCTACAAAAGTGCTTCATATATCATGCAAATGTCTGCCTCTGGTTGGTACGCTCGCACTCCTCACAAGCTGTCTATGTAAATGACCCCACCCTGTTTTCTATAACCAGATTTTAAGCAGCTTCCTTCAGCTTGCCTGCATAATTCTGTTATTATGCTTTAGACAGTTTTAAAAGAACGACTGCATGAATTTTTTACTTGAAAACAATTAAACTTACAGAGAAAACCAATTGCAGTAGTTCTTCTGTTTTGTTTAAAAAAAAAAAAAAACTTGAGATGTTAACTGAAAATATTCTCAAACTCTTTCCAAAAAATGTAAAATGCAATCATGAAAAAGTCCCAGATGTGAGAGAAAAGCATATTCAAACTCATTACAGGTCAAAGTATAGGGTCATTTTGCACCTACAAAATGTCTGACAAAAAGAGCCTTCCATATGTTGTTAGAGAAGGGGAGTTTGTGTAAAACGTCCAGCTTCTGTCTCCAGACATCTTGAAAGAAGCAGCATCCACTCCTCCTTCTCCCCCTGTGAGAAGACACTGCTTGCTGTCTTTGAACTGTGAGCCGAGCCCATCCTCCTCCCACTCCTCCTACCCACAGCAGCTTGTGTTTCTAAAGGGAGGGAGCATGTGCTCTGCTTGCTGTTGTCTCTTGCTCTTTTTTCTCTCTCTTTTTTGCCAGTAGTGTTTGTGTGCTTCATGCATTTACCAATGAGACCCACAAGGATAGAGTCCCACCCCTTAAGCACAAAGGACAGATGACAGTAGGCGGAAGATTGGCTGTTCATCACATCGTCACTACTGAAGTTCAGCTGCACCAAACCATATAGTGAAGAGTGTCTCTTACATACCAATGTTGTCGTTGTAATGTTACAAACTATGTGAGTTTAATATATGGCACACGTTTTACAAAAAATGAAAGAGTTCAAAGAACATAAACATAAAGAAAGAGTTTTTATTCAGACTGCAGGTCAGTTAGATTGCTTTCTTAAATGAGATCTGCCCACATTTTCTATGAAAGGGATTAAGTTAGACATCAGTAACCCATCTTGCTACAGGAAGGTGTGACTAACTACAAGGCTAAAGGTCATGCAGATTTATCACTGTATATGGCAGCATTGATTCTACTCAATACTGCTGCAACAAGGGATGCACTAGCATATTTTAAGAGTCACAAATTTTTGGACGGATGAATCATTCTAATAAAATCACTTTTCAAGTCATATCAGTGTAATGTATGCTTGCCGTCCACATTTTCTGTAATCTGGAAACAATCTGGAAGAAAACTCATTAGGACTGCTTATCTGAAGCATACCTTTGTTCTGTGAATATCTGTGAGTTATTACAAGTGTTACAGGCACAGCTGGATACTGAAACAATCTTTCATGATGATACAATCACCAGATTTGGCACACCAGTGCTTCAGAACCTATACTCTCTCAAAAAAGTAAGTTATCCTGTTAAAAAAAAAAAGTGAAAAAGCCACCATTTTTCAAGATGGCTTCCATTGTTTTAAATGGTGTTTGAACTACATTTTGATCAAATAATCCTATTAAAATGGTCTATTCATTAAAATATATGTTCTTCATTATGACAAATCAAAATTTACATTCAGAACCTTTTAATGATTGAATGTTATAATACAATGGGTTTAATGATGAAACACTCTCTGGGATTTTTCCGATGAGATGTTTAGTTGCATGACCAAGTGTTGAGACCTGTGCTAAGTCTATAAACTCTGCATATTGCATTTCTACAGTGAAGAAGATGTAGAAGATGAAGAAAATGTTGTATGGTTTATGGTTTACAAGTTCATTATGAATTGGATGACACTTTATTGTTTGTTTGAGTTGAAAAATTGACGTGCTGTTGAAGTACAGCTTCTATTGGGACTGTCCTTCAACATTGATGAAAGCTTAGCCATCATCTTCTTCTCTACCAACACGCCAATTTGTGGTTCCGAGGGGAATCCCAGAACATTGCTGCTCTGCACTGGGATATTCCAGCCCAGTTAAGCCATCAAGCTGATGTCAAATGGTGGAACATCCATCACTTATCGATGCATGTATTGATGTATTGGATGTATTAATTCTTTGTCATGCAAGTCTGACGATTAAGTTTTACCAATAGTTCATTACAGAATTATACATATGTACAATGACTCTTCCAGCTGCCATTTTGCTCAATGAAATGAATTGTAATGCAAGTGTAACAGTCATATCTTGTTTTCTCAAAGTCATTTAAAAAAGCATCGTAGTTGAGCATGGCTGCTCTCAGCTTCCTTACTTTTGCACATGAGCTTCAAATGTATTTTTTTAAATAAATGTTGATTGAACTTGAATGTTTGAACTGATAACAAAGATGTTTGGTTGCTTTCAAACCCAGCAGAAATGTATTCTTTCTCTCCACCATTTCAAGGAGAAAAACAAGCGAGGCTCATGTGTCCCATAAAGGGGTGTTTTTTCTGTACATGGTTGAATGAAGAATGACCATGGACGGTGTCAGTTAGCCGTCGGTCATATGATTAATATGAAGAGGCATGAGACTGCTTTATAATCCAACAATGAGTATGACTCTTTATTTCGATGTACTTTCCAACCAATATCACATTCCACACAGATACAGCAGGGTTTTATACTCTCTTGCTGTCAACCTTAAGAAATCAGCCCATTAAGGTGGGGCTACAATTACCAACCACAAAATACTAACACCTATTTAAAAGCATTAAACACAACAAAGCATAAATATTTACATATAAACATCTCTTTTTATATATACCCATTAGTCAGTGACTATCAAACCTTGTTACATACGTAAAACTATTTCATCTTTAAACTCCATCCCCCTCCTCGTTATAATATGGTTCATTCCTGCAGCTCTTAAGCAGATAGTTGAGCCTACTTCCCTCTTTTAGCTCCTGCGCTCCTCCAAGACCACAAGAGGTAAGTAGTAACCTTAGTTGTTAAGAAAAATAAAACAAATGTATAGGAAGTTTTCTAATCAAGCAATGCTAACTAAAACTCTCTTCACAGAGGAAGGATGGCCAGTCCCCCTCCACAAATACCTATCAACATTTGATTTTAAACATTTTCAATAAACAATTGATCAGTGTGCTTACTCATTGTCATCACACACCTTTTGCATCAACTATAAAGCAGTACTTGGTGATGGAGTCACACATCTCCATCACAGACGGTCCCGAACATGTGATTTCGACCATCTGAGCTGTTTCAACAGCAGATAACCTACTAAAGTACAGACAACTGGCCTCTGGTTGATAAATTCAGAATTTTTTGTATTTCAGACTATTCTAAATATCCTTTGTAGGATGGAAATTAGAACGGTTTCTACAAATGATTGATAAGCGAGGCTCCTAATTCCTGAAAAGGTTTTCCAGTCACCTTTAAAAGTTTATTTGATATATCCAATGCCACTCTTTGCATGAAGTTTTGACGTGTGGACTCTTCACATTTTGCTCATCCTCTTTCCGTCTTTCTTTTATGGTTTACATGACCAAGAAAAAATATTCACTTTCTGTTTCTACTGTTCACTACACCACAAATGAAAAGGAGCAAGTTGAAGAAAACTTCTGAATACCTGCCCCTCTTTACATATCACACATTCACATAAAATAGAAGAAAACAATAAAAGGAAATAACAAATAAAAAACACAAGTTAAATTTTCCATTCATGCTCTAGAACATAGCAATTTATGTTCTCTTTTTCGACACTTTTGCAAACAAAACAATAGTTGTAGAACTTTTCAGGTTGACAGTATATGAATTTCATAATTTATTTTCTGATCTAGTCCTCACTTGTTATCTGTGAAAGACTAAGAGAAGACAAACAGATGCATACGGTTATCAGCAGGCTGAGCAATGGATGCCGGATGAGGCCATAATGAGCTAAATGAAATTTCCTCTTAGAAAAGGAGTGGAGTTGTTGTTTGTGGAACAAGGTGGAAATAAAATAAGAGGGGCAACCACCTAAAAATATCACCTAGGGGTTTATTTTAGTCAAAACTAGTTAATGGTCCACAAGTGGAGAGAGCAGCTATGGAGCAGATGTAACAGAGTCGGCACTGTCTGGGACGGGATCGTCTGGCTTAAGAGATAAACAAGAAAATTAAAAGAGAACTGAAAGTGAGTGAGTGAGAAAGCAAGCATAATTATAGATGAGTCAGGACAATTTTAGCAAGAAAACTACATGGATTGCTGAGAGGGGGAAGAGCTTGGCAGTGGGAGGGCAGCCTGTGACTCAGAGAAGGGCCCTGTGATTGTTTCCCAACATGGCAACAGCGACTCTTTCCAGTTCTCCACCATACACAGATTCCTCAGCTCAGCGATGCATTTGGAATAAATGGAAACCAGATATTTGCCTTTATCTTCAGCACTTCCCAGGCTATAAACTCAACTGCAAAGACTTATGAAATTAGTTTAATATGAAACCATACAGTCCCCTTTAACTGGAGGTACCCAATCAAAAGCTGATTCTTTGGCTTTTTAGGGACGTGAATGTAACAAAAGCTCACGATTCAATTCAATTCCATTTTTTGGGGTGACAATTCATTTCAGAATCAATTCTCGATTCAAACAGATTTTCAATTTCCTAATCATTACACTTAGGTAACAAAAGGTGCTAATTTCCCATGTAACTTCATTCTTCTATAAGTTGGAAAGAACTGATAAATTATAAGGGCCGATTCGATTTAAACTGCAACATGTACCCAACTATTTTTGCCTGTCAGTTTTCTTAATGTCATTGAGGAAAAAACAATGAAAAATGACAACAAAAAAAAAGTTTATAATATATTTTTTTTAATGTAAATAAAATATGTTTTTAATTTTTTTTTTTTTTTTTTAATTTTTAAGAATTTAAAAAAAAAAAAAAACATCGATTTTTAAATTGTGTGGCAAAAAATCCCAATATTATATATTTTGAGTTTGATTCCCCATCCCTACCTTTTACTCTTGGGCCTGCTGTAGAGTATGGTTATTTCTATATCTAAGACAGGTTCAAACACTGTGAAATGTTTGTTGTGCATGTGTAAATAGAGTTTTATGTATGAACCTGTCTTTTTTTTAACTTGAGAAGTCTGGATAAGTGGAAGTTGTTGACCATTTTACAAGAAGTCCCATTATGAGTAAAGGTTAAATGTATTATTATTACAACATCAAGTCAGAATTGTGAAGAAGCATATAGAGCTGTCACATTGGTTTTTCCCCACATCCACAAACTCAACAGTTTTCATGGTCTCACCTCTCTTGACATCTCATCAAAATACTGAAAGCTCTTTATAATATGCCTCTGGATCCCAGCCACAAAAAACACAAAAAAAACTGTCATATAAGGATGAGTCTCAAAGAACATATCTCAGGATTTACAAGTGTGTGCAAACAGTTGAAGACAATGCAGTGCTTTTTCTTTAAAAACAACCTGGGCCACTTGCTCTGTCTTTAAGGGGGAAACCCTGTTACAGAGTAGCATCATTAAAACTGGAGATTTCCCCCTCCATCTTAAAGGAATCTTTGTGCTTTTTTGAAGGCTGTCCAGCAGGGTCCATTTTATGTGAAAGCATCATTCACATCTCAGGGTTAGATTTCTGTGGAAAACTACCAGAGGGTCTGTGTGTGTTTGTGTGTGTGTGAGTCAGCCCACATGTCTATTGACTTGGCTTCTAAGTTTGCCACACCCTCCATATGTGTGTCAGGTGTGGATGTAACTCAGGAATGAGAGTATCAGCACAGTGAAAGCAGGGAGCCTTACGCAGTCAGTAAAGAATGTGTTTTTAAAGGTTTATTAAAAGCATCTCTAACCTATTCTGCTACACCAGTTCAGCCATTATCTTTAATGCAGGTGACAACACATAACATGCATGTTGGTTATGTATCTTTTGGCTGCAGTTTAGTTTAAATGTTTTTCCTCAGGTTTCCTGACTGAGGTACCAAGCTGTCTTAGTAGCATCTAAATAATGGTTTAAAATCTTTGACTTTGAATTAAAGACTCTTACATTACACCAGGCCAGTAGTTGAAGGAGTTGACAAAATAATATTGCTTTCACACACGCACAGAAATCTGTTCTGGAGTTGTAGTTCTCCACAAGAGTCTGTTCAGACTTTTAATATTTTTATTTCACCATAACTCCTAGTGAAATCTCTGGACCATCAATAGTTGAAACAATGTACGAACCTGTCAGCAGTTCAGATCATTTGCAGTGTACTGCTTGCATTGCTGCTGTGTATGTAAGCATGACTGTGTTGGTGAGATTATATCCGCTCTTACCTGTGTGCTACCACTCACTCTCTTGCGTCCTGTGGGTGTGGAAGATATACAAAGCTACTTATCAACACAGCAACTTCCACACACTCTGAACAGCAGTTCCCACTCACTTCCTTACTTGGATTTCCAGCTGACCATATCTGGACCCCATCACCACACAGAAAAGATGCACTTTAGTAAACAGCAGCTGATGAAAACACGGGATCAAATTGTCTGAACTTTCTCTTATCCAACTGATTTAAGATAGTAGATAGTAAGCAGTTTGTCTGCTAAGAAAAATTAACCACAGGATGATAGCTTGTGGCAACATTTTGATTTTTCACATAATTTTTCTCTAACTTAATTCCTTCTCTATTACATCTCTTTAGCAGAAATGGGCCATTCTGTTAAGAAGGTCTGAGGAGCACTCAAGGGTCAAACATGGCTTAAACATTTAGGACAAGGTTTATGATTAGATTGAGGCTACAATGTGTGGTCCTTAAAATATGCATGAGCGCTGAATCATTCCCTTTCAGACTCATTTAGAATAAAATATTGTCCATAGAGTGAGATAATAAGAATAAGAATAAATAATACCTTTTATTTCAATCATCTTTTGGGAAACCCATGGTCACTTTAGAACAGATCAAAATTTAAAGCTAAAATACAAAAGTAAAATAAACCAGTCTAAATGCAATATAAAATGAAGGAGTACAATAAAACTGAAAAAAAAAAACAGTAGAAATAGATGAATTGAAAAATGCAACTCATGGATAGCAGTGAGGACCATGGCAGACAGGTACAGAAGAGCAAGATGATGAATGACTTTAAAAGGAAAAAGAAGAAAATAATTTAGGAATTTATGAGGAGCCAGTGAAGCCGGTATAGAACAGGTGGGACGTGGTAAGAAGATGAAGTTTCTGAGATCATGAAGAGAGCAAAATTCTGAACTAGTTGAACTTTATGGAGTTCTTAGTGAGGGAGACTGGAAGAAGGAAGTTACAGTAATCTAGGTAGGAAGTGACCAGTCCTGGACTCGGAGGATGGTGGAGTGTGGGATGGGTGAAGGGCGAATGAAAACAAAGGTTTGCAGACCGTTTTATGTTTTTATCTGGACTTAAAAAGATAAGGTACTATCAAGGATGGCACTCAGACTCTCAACCTGAGGGGAACGGGGAACTGAGGAGTTTTCGATAGAGAGTACGAAACTTAGTTTTGGAAAGAGCAAAGATGGCGTGCCAATGAGAACAAACTCAGTTTTATTACTATTAAGTTTGAGGAAATTGCTGGAGAATTAAGACTTTAATAATATAAACAGTTGGAATGAGATGGGAATGGGGAGTTAGGTTTGTCAGACATGTGGAGTGTTATCCGCATAGCAGTGAAAATAGATGTTGTGATTCCTGAAGATATTGTCAAAAGAAGAGGAGGTTGGTGTTGAAGACAAAGGGACCCAGGATAAAGCCCTGGAGGACACCTGCAGTGAGAGGAAAGGGCCAGGAAGCGAAAGGACTTGAGCTGAATGAACAGATTAAGCCAAGAAGGTAATCTGTAAAGAAGGATGGTTTGAGATCAAGTATCAAAGGGTGCACTGAGTTATTAATAATGGCAATTTTGAAGACTGTAAGAACATTTTTACTGGTAATTGAAGTACAGATGATAGTGGGGATCATGGAAAGAGGAAGCAAGCTTGAACCAGGGCTGTGGAAATAGGGTCAAGTTGGTAGAAAGATTTTGATTTGTGGATCAATTCAGATGTGAGTGAAAGGAGAAGGGAGTTTAAAAAGCGGAGAGCAAATGATCTGGCAGAGGAAAATTATTAAAAGGGATCTGAGAGGGAACTTGCAGAAGCCAGCTCACTGCTGGCAGACAGCCCAAAACAGCACTGGAACGTGCCATGCATGTAGCAATAGCTTTAGCATCCATAGCGTCATCTTGCAAGACCTTAGAGAATATTTCTTTAAAAGATAAACATATAAAGTAATTTCAAAGGTGGTTTAGTTTCTCTGTGCAATAATTAATTTTTAAGAGGTACAGTGGGAATGAGAAGTAGCCTTTTCATTTTTATTTTGCTTGGAGTCACAGTTTAAATGTTTTCATTTTAATTTGTCTTTGCCCATAATGCTGAGGATTTGACGTCTGTTAGAGGGCTGGATTCCCATCAGACAGGATAAGAAGTCCTAAAGTATCACTGCTGCTGATCAGCAATATGGATAAATGGTAATGACCCTTTGTCCCATACAAATGGACTGATAACCACTGATAGTGTTGATGCATTGAGAGATCCTTGAGGACTTGGAAAGCAAGGCAGCCAGTCCACACACACAATGTGATGAAGGTCTTAATAAAGTATAGTTTATTTGAAGGGGGGAAGTTCAGGGGGAAGACGGGCCCGGTCCAGCAGGAAGTGACGTTTGGCTCCTTAAAATCTGTTGGAATCCTGAATCCAAAGATGAGGTTGTTAGACAGGCATGGGTCATGACAAGATCAGCTGCTTATCCACTGAAGAAGGCAATAACCTATTCAGAGCAGGGGTCCAAGTCCAGGCAAAAAGCAGGGCGAGAGGAATCCGACAAGGGCAAGGCAAGATAAATCCGGGGACAAGACAGGGTTGATGACAGGAATACGGAGACGAGACAGCCCGCTGGATATCAGCAAGAGGAACTCGGCTGGCCATCTGGCAGGGAAACAGAAACAGGAAGGAGTTTAGGCAGAGCAGGAAGCAGGTGAAGATGATAAACAATAAGGAAGCTCAGGTGGAGCAGATGAGCTTGATGACAAGGTGGAACTTCCAGCAGAGACGTAATCATGATGACAGTTGATTTCATTGAGTGAGAAGGTCTGAACTAGGAGTCTGTATTTTTTTTTTCAAGAAATATTATGAAGATTATGAATATTATGTGAGAGTAGCTTGATCTTTCATCCTTGTTTTTCCAGACTCTGTCATTTCCTTCCAGGTGTTTCATTTTCCCTTCAGGATCCAAACATATGCAGGTCAAAAGGAAAGGAAACTTCTTAATTGTGTGTACATCTCCTGCCAGCAATCTAATAGATTCCGATATAATATTATCTTTTATTACAAGCTCTGTATCAGTGAATGGATATTGTGATCATTTTTGTAAAGATTAACTGTGCTTCTCTTATCTTTTACTCACCTTTTCGTTTTCATTCCTTTGTTGCATATGAATAAAAAAAAACACGTTTCATATAAATTTGTAAAATTACATCAGATGTGTCAGGAAAATAAGTGAATGCTGGATTCTTTGGTTGTGATGCTTCACAAATTTTGTTTTTGCCAAATAAAACCCAAACTACATTCCTCTGTCTGATGGAGGGTGATGGATAACACAGCACCAAAATAAGAACACCCAGACATCTCTTTACAGTTATTAACGGCTTCCAGTTGAAACTGCTGTGGTTCAGGATAAAGTTTGTGCCGATGCGCGTGTGTGTGTGTGTGGCTGTGTGTGTGTGTGTGTGTGTGTGTGTGTGAACATTGAGGAGGATGTGCTGCTTCTCATGTAGGAGTTGGGTGTGTCGGCCCTGCCTGTGTGCATGTCAGGGTTGAAAGCCTGAGTAAGACTTTATGATTGGAAGAGGCAAGAACTTACTGACAGACAAGGATTTTTTAAGACTTATTTCTGGAAAACTTACACCTCCCCGCATTCTCATGTGGTGTACATGTAGAAGTTTCCTACTGTGATTTTCTTTTCTCCTTTTTAATATAACTAAATGTGTGTGTGCTTTAGAAGGACACAGATTTTATGCATCATTTCACTGCTGTTATTTCATAAGGACTCCTTCAGTAATCCAAGTGCACTCCACATGCCCTCCTGTCAGCCCCACTTCTGTGTATTAACTAAACAAAGAACAGCAAAGAGTAACTTAGCGTCTAAAACCACCACAAACTAATACCCTGGACAAAGTATCTTTAACCTTTAATAACTCCCATCGTGGACACCACTACCCCTAAAAGTGAACTAGTATCTGACGAAGAGACTGTCCTCCACAAAACACCTTTTTGTGCTATATGCATATGCAAGTGGGTATAGACTGTAATGCTGTTAAAGAAATATGTGACTAGTTTTGAGAGCAACTCTATGTCAAGTTTAATGATGTCAATACATTAAACATATAGGCGAACCTTGTGTTGAATTTATTTTAAATTTAGCCTGTAACATGGTCGTTTTATTTCTATAACCAACTACTTTTGATTTCCAGCCCTAACCAACCGAGGGGCAACTGAGAAAGGATAAAGTTTTATCATAAAAAATGTTTCCTTTTTATGGCAACCTGTGAAAGTGATTTTGTTTAAACCCAGTCAGGAAGTAAAGTAAATGTTGTAAAGTGTTATTGTGTCACTGATGGAACACAAGTCATATTAGTATTAAATTCACATCTTACAAAGGCCTAAACGTCAGAGCACAGCACTAATCTCCTCCATTCAACCACCCCTCCTTATATATGCAGACTTTGAGAATTGATAAATGGTAGATTGCCAGTCAATGTGGTTTTGAGTGGCACATTTCTCTCCTGTGGCTAATAAATAATAAAGTAATTTGGAAGACAGAATTAATCGTATCTATCTGGGGGGGAAAAACAGCAGACAAGACCATCTTAGTTGGAGGATTTGTTTGTCTAAACATGAAGAAAACAACATTTCAGGCAACTATAACTGAATTATAACCTGTTGGGTTACTATTTAACACACTTCATACAGGTGTTTTAATCCAACGTATTCTCATTACTGCTTCGTATAATATCTACGAAAAACTATGCTCAAATTCACGCAGGATTTGCTACGTATTTCTAGCTACCAGTGCGCCTGTGCAAGCAGAGCAACCAGTGCACCTGCACAAAGCAAATAAACGCCATGACTGTAGTTTTTCTAAGTTTCACACCCACTCTTAAGCTAGGGTTTGGAAAACACGTATACGCTTCATGAATCAAATACCTAATAAACCCGAACTAGTGGGTATCCAACATATAAATGGTATGTGTTGATGAAGGCAAATATGATGGCTTATTTGAGATATATAAACAATTAAAACATTAAGTGGATGTGGCCTGGTCAATCTTCCACAATTTCATTGGAAATAGGTTCGTAATATGACACTTTTTCTTCATATATCAAAGTGACAGCCGAACTAGTATTTATTAAGTAACGAAATAATCTGTGATGTGAAACAGAAAATATGTGCCTGAAATGAAGATACTGCAGCCTAACCATCCATAAAAATACAGCTTTAGCGGGAAGTAAATGATTGACACCCAGTGCAGCCAATAGGAAGAGGAGAAAGTAAGAACAAAAACCCCCACGAGGAGCATTAAACACGTTGAAGTCTGAGTAAAATGCATCGTGTCTCGCTGATTATGACTGTAAAGCTTTTAAGCTCTTCGGTATCGGCTGCATTGCTAGATGTTTAAAATAAAACAAACTGTAAAGTATTGTTTAACAGCACAACTTGATATGAACGTATAAAGTACACTAATGTCCGCACCACGTGACCACTGCAGTCCAATCACGGCTGTCTTATGGGGCCAGTTTTCCAAATCTGGGAGAAAATAAGACCTTTTTCTCTCTCTTTATCTTAATTACATTTAATCCGTCGTATGGGTTAATGATACATGAATATTTGTCTTTAAAAATAAATGGATGCTGTCTGTGTTGAGTAACATTATCCATATAGTATATGATCAAAATTGGAATTCAAAACCTGAATCCAAGCTGATAGCATACACATTTGTCTTTTACTTGGGCATTATACAAATGATTTGTGAGAGCAGCCTGTTTAATGGTATCTAAAGTACCTGTGCACATATAAGCACAGCAACAAAGTGAGACTAATACATCAGAACTAACAGTCAAAGAGAAGAGCATGTTAAACCAGTAACAGATTTAAATGGCAGTAAGAGTAAGTGCCATGGATAGCAACAGGCAAAGCTTTTTAAAAAAGTGAATACACAAAACAAAAAGAGTTGAATATAGATGTAAAACAGAACACAAATATGGGATTAAATGCTACATGCAGTTTAAATGCGAACATCTGTAGGGTGTGCAAACAAACATGTTATTTTTTAGCCTGTGTTGAGCAGTGTAGCTCCAGCCTTAAAGCTGAAATGTAGTCCAGAGCAAACATGCCCACTGAATGATTTATTGTCTTAATATGTATTGTAATCAAAAGGACCTTTGTGTGACATGAGGACAAATGAGGGGGCAGTAGAGCTTATGGGGTGTATCTTTTGGTAATAGTTGAGTAAATATGTTATACAGAACAAGAGTAAGAAAAGTTGGCACCATACATGTTCACCGTATTGTGAAAATTTGCAGCTGCACAACTGAGTGATTTCATAAACAATTTCCCCTCTGAGTCACTTTGAACAAAGGTTTGACTGTCTGGAGCTATAGTCTGACACTAAAGTGAAGTTTCTGTTTAATTAAAGTTGATATATTTCCATTCCATGTTTATTTTTTCACTCAGTTTTTCACAAGAAATAATTTGATAAGTTGAATTGTGGAAATGATGACATTTGCATTAGTTGGTGTTTTGGATCTAATGTGACCAGTGCGTCAGGGGATTGTCTGAATTGCTACTAAAGACATTCATTTAAATCCACATGTTCCCACAATTTTAGCATGATTGAGATTTAAATAGTAGTTTAATTATCTTTTTTTTCTTTCTTTTTTTTTTTTACTTCAGTAGTTTGCATTAAGCTCTGTTACATGAATATCAACATTATACAATGATTTTACCTCCAATTTTTAGATATGAATGAAAGCAGCTTCAAAAATGAACCATTTTCTCGTTAAAAAAGTTATCTGCAGCCAGGTAACCACTTATGATTTTGTCCATGTCACATACCCATGCAGTTCGCATATCTTGTTCTGGGAGTGGTTTTACCTGATACCAGTAAGGATGCAGCCTTAGTGGGAATCACTTTCATGGTAACTTCACTCGCTGCTACACTTCCAACATCCCAACATTGTCAGACAAGCTGTTGGATTTATTTTATGCAAACATGTGAAACTCATCTTGCCCTCCTGCCCTGCATCCCTTAGAAAGAGCAGACTGTAGTCTGGTTCTTCTGGCTTCCACCAACAAATCCTATGAAAACTGGTCAAAGTTGAAGATGCCCCATGGGGGATGCTTTGAGACCACAGACTGAGATGTCTCCATGAACCACATGGAGATTACATCAGTGCTATTAGTAAACATGTGAAAGATTACATCAATTTCTGTATGTAGAGCATTATCCCAAGAAGAACCGTGAGGTGCTTCCCTGGTAACAAGCCCCGCATCACCAGTGGCCTAAAAAAGCTGCTAAACATCAAATAATGAAGCTTTTAGGATAAGGGACAGCGAGTTATTAAAGACAACACAAAAACAACTCAAAACAAAGCTTAAGAGGTGCGAGGTGGGTGCTGGGAAAATGTGGACAGTCAGCTCCTGCAGAACACGGGGGATGTATGGTCAGGAATGAAAAAAAGGAAACCAGCTTGAAAGGGTCACTTTACAGATGGAAATCTGATCTTAGTTGAACTTCTCAGCACGTTTAGTTCAGAACAACAATCAGCATAGCCCAACTTCTCCTGTCACACCTCCACCATGTCATCCTGCAGCTCAGCCATGCCCTTAGGAAAATCCCATATCCTGTATGTAAAATATAAGAAATGATAATATAAGGAGTTGTTTAGAAACTAGGGCTAGACGGTGGTGTGGTGATCAGCACCACAGCCGTTTCACATACTGGCCTTTCTGTATGGAGTTTGCATGTTCTCACTGTGCATGCATGGGTTCCCTCTGGGTACTCCGGCTTTCTCCCACCATCCAAAGACTTGCACATTAGGTTAATTGATCCCTTTAGATTCTCCCTAGAAGTGAGTGTGAGAGTGAATGGTTGTTTGTCTCTCTGTGCTGGCCCTGTGATGGACTGGCAACCTGTCCAGTATGAACCCTGCTTCTTGTCTGTTGATTGCTGAGACAGGCCACAGCTTCCCCATGGATGAAGCAGTTAAAAAAATGGCTGTTTAGTAACTAGATTTTAGTGATATCCCTGATTAGAGGGTATTAGAAGATACTGGAAATCACCCAATTGATGCATCAGCAATCTGAACTTTTGACTTGATCATCTGTATAAAGTTGATTTGCTTACCATTTCAAATTTTAATATTGCAAACCTCAAAGATATAAGAGATAGCAGAGTTAAAATGGAAGTTCCTGTTTAAATATGCTGTACTGTTTCTATGGCTGTTCACTGTGCTTATTCATGCTCACAGAAACACCTAAAAGTGTTCCCATTTGTCTGTCAGTTCTGCTTGACTCACACTGAAACCTGTGTACCAGTGTGTTGCAGCACATGATCCAACAGCTGCTCTGCATACCTTCCAATGCTGTCATCCTTCATGTTCATGTCATCTGCAACCACAAACTCACTTTTAAGTTAGGAAAGAAACCCCAGCTTCCTCCACCTGGCTGTGGCAAACACTCATCACTTAAGCGTAATTCATTGTCTACCATCCGTGATAGGAAATTACATCCCTTTGGCATAAGGCGTGAAATCTCTATCAGCCCGGAGATGACAGGGTGTTACCAACAAGATTAGAAGGAATACAGCTCAAATGATGTTGTTGCTATTTTCTCTTTGCATTAGTGACTTTGTAGTTTCAGTAAATGCAAGCATATTAAAACACACAACCACAAACGTGAGCTTTTGTCTTCCCCCTAAGGACTTTGCTGCTCTGTGTTTATATTTTAACCGAAGAGAAAAAGCAGTGACAGGAGCACAGAATTCTCCTGTTGAGTGTGAGCTAATATTTTCCATATTTTAACCATCTATGGTGATGAATAAAGAACCATGACACAAATAGGTGAAAGAGGTATTCAGATGTTTTCCTTGAAATGCTAAATTCCTCAAGTCTGACTTGTCTGTAGAGCTGCTTGGTAGATGACTTCATTCACAGCTCCACACAAAGCTCTGAATGAACAATACACACTTTATCAACTTGCAGAGGTAAACACTGTCACGACAAGTAAAGAACTGTAAATAATCCTGAGGATTTTCCTGTATAACACGAAAAGAAAGTAGAACAACAGTTTATAGATGTTGCTCTGATAGTGCGGCCCACCGCTCTTTCCAATTATATCTCTTGTTTTATGTAGAACATTAAAAACATGTGTTTAGTTAAATATGGAGTACCTGACTGAACCCATAAATTGAGATGAGCATCGAAGTTAAGCAGGTATGTTATTATGGAGCTTATTGAAAAATTCCAGTGGCCTAAAGTGTTTAATCTGTGAAGCTCCTCTTGCCCAACAAATGTCTTATCCCACCCCATTTAGTTTAGAGACAAAATACACAGACTGCATTCCAAATATCCTATAATTCAGACACTCACTTTCTATTTACTGTTTACTATACATGTCATTCAAATGTTGATAGGGTGTTGATGTCTGCTGACGTGTTTTGGACTGTAATTTCATCCAGGAGTACTTCATATTTACAGTTACATGCTGCAGTAATGCTGACAAGACATGCAGACTAAATCTAAGGTACTAGTAAGCCCAATGGGCTGTTTCTGATGAAGAACATGCTGTAAGTGATGTCTCCCTCTCACACTGACTTAACCCTGTAGGATGGTACCAAGCAGTGAAGCAACAAGGACTCAGAAAGTCATTTAAAAAACTGGGATTTTCTTGAACCCAAAATTGATACAAAAATCTCAAGAATGAAGAAACTAGCCGGCCCTTAAAAGAGGTCAACTAAAAATATTAATACTTAAAGGTGTAGCTTATAAAAATAACTCAGCTGAAGAAACTGACTCAGAGAGTCAAATCACTACTTACGTAGTGATTTGGCCAAAGCAAATAACACACACAGGGGAAAACACAATGATGAACAAGTAGACAAAGACTCAAAACAGACAAAACTCTTTTCTGTTCCATTAAGGAGTATCAGATTGTGTTCAACAGGATTTTAAGCAACATTTTTACAATATAGTGATGCCAAATGTCTAAGAAACTGTACGTGTCATATGTGTCCTACTGGGCTCTATTGGGTTAAAACACAAGTAAACAATATTAGCCCTCAGAGCCCTCTGCCTATCTATTTAGGCCTCTGCCTGAAATCTGTATACTACTAATAAATTAATATATTTCTCCAACCACAGCATCTGTTTGATAAAAGGAAATCAACTAAGAAATGTACATGTCAGTATGTGTGTTAATGGCGAAGAATAAATGAAAACAGCATATGGCACCAATTCAGAGTTTCAAAATAACTTTGAAAATAAATAAAAAAGAAGGTAAAAATGACTATCCTTTAAAATGCTGCTCCTGTGGCTCAAAATTATATTTAAAGCAAACACTATCTCTGCAAAGGCTATTCATAAAATGAAGCAAAATAAAGTTGGAGAGTTTTTAGTCCAGACTGTTCAGGAGAGGTCTCCTAAATGGCCCTTTGGGCACCATTTGATACCTTCTGTCCTCAACGTGTCACGACTGGGGAACCTCAGGTTTAGAAAGTTTACCAAAAATAATAACATCTAGCTGACACCAAATGGATATTTCAGGTTAATTAAAGCGCTTTCCAGATTACTTCTCAGTTTACCAGTTTTAACCAACCTACCAAGCTTTCAAGGAGGGAAACTTTTAGTCACCAAATCTGTTCAAGTGTGTCCTATTGATTCTTAAAGAAGACTTCCATTAGTCCTTTTATCAATGCATTACAACACACTTGGAGATGTACAAAACCTAAGGTTAACTTGTGGCAAACTGAAGTTACTCGGTTTTGGTTTACATGAGCCCCAACAGTACAAATATCCGTAAGCCACTCAGTCCTTTTCAACAGGTACAGACATGCAGACTTGCTTCCAAAAACCTGCACCCATCTGTTCATATGATCTTGGTTTTGCACTCGCCATGGCAGCAGATAGTGTCAAAACAGCAAGGAATGTGATGAGAGTCAAAGTAGGTGATCAATACAAAACATTATCCTACAAGAAGTAATATTGAAAATCTTTCTCACTTATATTATCCATCTAAATGAATAAAAAAAATTAACAAAATAAAAAACTATAAAAGATTAAATTAAGCTCACAGCTTAAAGACTGAACAATATTGATAGGTGTCTGGTTAAAATGTTTGCAGAGAAAAAGCTGTAAAGGTTTTTACAAATGAAGCGATGAGCATCACTGTGGCTTTCTAATTTGTAAGTAATAGCTGAGCGTTTGGAAGGTAAAGACCTATAAGCATGTGTAAAAGTGTTTATTTGCTAAATCTGCACCTTTGCCTTCATTTTAGGGTTTCTGCAGGAAAATCCTTCCAAGGAGATGAATACTGTCCAACAGCTGAACATAATCATCTTCTAAACTTATATATGAGGTGATTTCATTTGCCTCACAGCAAGAAAGTTGCCAGTTCAAGTCTCAGCAGTGACGGGTTTGAACAGTGGCCGTCCTGTGTGGAGTTTGCATGTTCTCCCCTTGTATGCGTGGGTTCTCTCCACGTACCTCCTCCCATCGTACAAAGACATGCACGTTAGGTTAATTGGACACTAAATATCCCTAGGAATGAGTGTGAGCATGAATGGTTGTTTGAGAGGTTGTTTGTCCTTCTGTGTTGGCCCTGTGATGGACTGGTGACCTGTTCGGGGTGCACCCTGTCTCTTGGCTAACGGTTGCTGGGATAAGCTCCAGCTTCCCAGCGACCCTTAATTGGACTAAACGGCTAAGAAAATGGATGAATTTGATTTACTAACTTGAATCTAGAGGAACATTTAGTGGGACAGGTGGCACTTTATAAATTTCCAGATCCCATCCAACACATTGCAAGACAGATTAGGTTATTTTGGAAAATGGTTTGAGGGGTTTTAAGCTCGTTGTGAAATATTTCCACTGCTTAGAACAAATGTGACAGTCAGTGTTTCAGTATGCCGGGGCCTGTCAGGACATTGCTCCCTCCCTCTTTCCCCTCTCATCTCCCCATCCATCCACCACATCTGAAGGCTCAACAGGAAGAGAGGTGCAGTGATGATTTAAACAAAAAAGTTCATTTACTTCTATTTTTCATTCTAAATCCGCACAACCCTGTCTTCAGTTTTTGACTGATTTATTACAGTCGTAACCTGACGGAAATTACCAGGACTGCGGACCACACAATTCATTATCTAGTGCACTGTTGCCAAATAGAAGACAAAACGCATTACGGAGTGATGCAGATTTCCAAGTTGCGGTTGCTGTTACGCTCAGACTGAAATGCTGCTTGGAATTCTTCTTCTTGCTCCACTGCAGTGAAAATGTTCAGTGTCTGGGTTTTATTATGCTACTCATTCACATTTCAGCATGCACACAGCAGTTCTGCATTATAGCTTAAGACATATTATGCAAATTTGATTAATATACCACATAAATTTTTGCCTCTATCAAAAACAGAAATTTGGTTGCAATTAGGGGTTTTCATGACTGACTTTGGCCAAGAAAGTAAGGTTTTAATCAACCTGTTCACCCTCCCAATTTGTCACTTGTGTCATTTTTACACCTAGAGTAGAAAGTTTAAACAGGGTTTTTTGAGTATGAGTGCACCTGCTAAAATAAGCAGATTAAAGCCTTTTAGAACGTTTGATGTAATGGGTTTCTTCTCAGGCTCAAAGTTAGTGTCATACTTACTCACTCCTAACTGCACTGTGAACCTCTGTTAGAAGAGAGAAGCCAATACACCAATAAAATGCAATTTAAAACTTTGATAACCACTGATTACATGGAAGAAATTTAATATATATGTTGTCACTTGTCTTTATAATACTGTTTTTGATTGCTAGGGCACTTTATGGAGACTTTTTACTTTCTGTTCCCAGTGTCAGAACCAAGCGGCAACTTCCTGCGGTTAAAAGTGAAGCGGTGCATAAAACTGCAGTTCCCCCCTCATCCACTAGGGGCTGGCTCCATACAGAGCAAGTCCCCATAGACTCCTATGTTAAAAAGGCCAACTTCACAGCATATATAAACATGTTTACAGACTGGTTCAAAGATCCATTTTAGGTTTAATAGGTCAGGTTTACCTTCGTGACAACAGAGTGAATTTTTTTCTAACTCCCCCGTGTAAAAGTAATTTAATCTCGAAATTCGGCATATTTATTTCGGCATATTTCATTTTGTCCTTTTGATTGACAGGTACTCAAGTTCAACCAAGAAGAATATAGAATAACAGATGGTTAGCTCCAGGTTAGCTTGGTTTGCTCTTACCTACAGAAAGCTCGGAGTTCGGTCGATGTCAATCATCCACCATGACGCTCACAGCCCCCTTCTCAGCTCCACCTCTTTGCCCATATTTGTAACTTCCAGGAGAGACAACATGCGTGACCCTGCAAAGATGGTGATGGAAGGTCCCGCCCACCGAGCTTCAATTCAGCTCTTCAGAAACCTATGAGTGACGTCACAGAGGCTCCGTCCATCTTTTTATATGCAGTCTATGGTCAGAACTAAACATGGAGAGGCAACGTCAGATTTTATGCTCCTCACAAGTTTAAGAAACTCCCAGAAAACTGCTGATCTGCTGAAACTCTCAGCTGCTTTAAGTCAAGAATAAAACTTTTTTATTTGCTGATTTTATCCCAACAACTGTTAACTCCTCACACTGGAACTTTTATTTCTTGCATTTAATTGACTTAATTTTAGCTGTTTTCTCTTTTCTCATTGAATGTTTTTAATGTTTTTGTGTAAAGTTCTCTGACTGAAATGTACAAACAAATTTGCATTACCTTGCTGTCGAAGAGTTTATTTATTTAAGAAACTTTCAAACCGAGTGAAATGGTTGGAAAGTATCAAATCAGCAGCCATGATAAGATTTGCGAGGTGATCCAAATATGAAAGAAAGAAGCTCCAGTGCTTCCTTTATTGTCTCCTTTATCATCAGTGTTGCAGACCCACATCACAGTTTGAGTTTTTTCAAATCTATTCTACCACAGTCTCTATGATCACATATATTTTAAAGGGAATGAACTTAGGAAAAGAAGAAACATGAGCATTTCTCCTCATTCCCATCCATACCTTGTACCTGACCTATTTCAAGGGAATGTTGTTTTGTTAGGCCATCAACACAAACCTTTTAAGCATTCAGATATAACTGCATTTAACTCAAGGGATGAGCTACATAGCACATTTAGTATGGTGCACAATGTGTTCTTAACAATTCTGCGGAAAATGGAAATGTAAAGGCAACAAATCAGAAGCACAACAAAAAACTGTAGTAGATAAACACTATTTCAGAGCAAAGTTCATAAGAAAGACCCAAGAAATACAGTCACCTTTCACCTTTACCGTTTGGAAAGCTTCTTACTTCATTTTTAGTAATATTCCCAAACACACCCGATGACTTAACAAAGCTGAATTAGAAAAAAAAACAAAAAAACAACCACAACAACAACAAAAAAAACAAACAGTATGATTAAACATGGTCAATTATGGATTGGCCTCCCTACAGCCAGAGCAGAACGGGATCATCTCGACCGAATGGAGCAAAGCTGAGTTTTGAACATTATATAAAAAAAACTGAAGAACTACTTCTGTAGACGACTTAAAGAGATCTTGTTTAAGTACAATTTAAGCACTTTTAACACTTTCAATGTTTGAATTGTACAAACTAAGTTTACTGAGAATTATCCAGAAAGCATTGACTACCCAGTAGGTTGTAATGGGTAGTTACGTCAACCCACTGGAGAATGGGCAGACTGGTTGGATATGATAGAAAGGCAACAGGAACTCAAGTAACCACTGGTTTCAACCAAATTATGCAAATAATTTACCCTCACAACGTTGAAGCAGAGCTCCACTCCAGTCAGCTAAGAACAGGAAACTGAGGCTACAAATCACAGAAACTCACCAAAACTGACTAAAGAAGATGGAAAAATGTTGCCTTTCAGCTCCACATTCAGCTGGTCGAGTCAGAAATTGGTGGAAACAACAAAATGCATGGATCCATCCTGCCTGGTTCAAATTTATCAGGTTGATACTTCTGGTATAGGGGTGTGGGGGATATTTTCTTAGCACACTTTGGATCCCTTAGTACCAGCATGTCATGGTTTAAACCTCACAGCCTACCTAAGAATTTTTGCTGACCATGTCCTTTAAGTCCACAGTGTGGACATCTTCTGATCGATACTTCCAGCAGGACAATGCACCATCTCACAAAGCTCAGATTATCTCCAACTGGTTTCTTGAACATGACAATGACTTCACTGTACTTCAATGAGCTCAAGTATCACCAGGTCTGAATCCTAGAGAGCAGCTTTGGGATGTGGTGAAACGGGAGATTCTCATCATGGATGTGCAGCCGACAAATCTGCAGAAACTGTGTGATGCTTCATGTCAATATTGTGGAAAATCTCTCAAGATTTTTCCAACACTGTGTTGAATCTCTGTCACAAAGAATTAAGGCAGTTCTGGAGGAAAAAGAGGGCCTAAACCTGGTGCTAGTAAGCTGTACCCATCAAAGTGACTATGGAGTGTATATAAACAAATTTGGAGTTGCTGTAGATTTTTGCACAGCAATATATGAATTACAGCTATTTTGCTCTTGTAATACATTACCAGTGAAGTTTGGACACACTTTATCACTGGATTCCAGGGAAAACTGTGTCCAAACTTTTAACTTCATGAGATGTCACATTTTTGTTGATGAGATTCAAGTGACTATGAGCTTTTGAGTTCTTCTCTGTTAGACATTAATGGACCCACTTCTTTACTGTACCAGCCTGCAAGCAATAGTCATTGATCCTGTCAAACTTATTCCTCAGTGACTTGTTGAGTCGACCTGACGGCAGCCTGATGCACTGTGTCACAAAATCCTGTTTCATGTGATGCAGCTTGCCAAGAGAGCTGTGAACCATGTGACCCTGAGGGTGTAGTCCAACCTGTTCTCACTGGGATCATCAGCTACCAGAAAAGTCTACATAAGCCTGAGCTGACAAAAATAAATACACAGAGAACACATGCATACTGCACTTCAGGCATTTACAAACAGAATCATGGCAGACTTTACACTAAACAGACAACCTCATACAAACACTGTGCACTTTAAGATAAATATACCACAGAGCACATATACAGCATGTGTGTGCTGTCACTCACATATAAGCATATCTGTATTCACAACCTCATGCTACTCTGCAAAACAACCCTGTTCTGTCAAATAAGGCTTCTTAAATAGCCTACAGGAGATTAAATTTGGAAAGTGGTGGAAAAGTTTGGCTTCATGTGAACATCAGTCTGTTTCTTTCTTCTCAAACGTTTACACACAGAACATTTGAAGCTATTGTTTGATAAGATCAGGGATTTTTAATAAATCAAAGTGTTGAAATGCAGTAACATGCCTGGAGACATGTTGTAAAGAAAGGTTTGGGTGTTCCCTTCAACTCACTCATACATTCACTTACAAAGTCCTCCATGAACAGGAACATATACATGCACGTTTGTCTGTGCTTGAACACAAACACAAACCCAGATGGTATTCATCTAAGTAAATCAGCACACACTCCTTTCACCCGACTGTACTCAAGGTAATGTGCGTTTCAAACCCCTGAGATGAGAGCCCTTCGGGTGTAACAGGAAATCCCTGTGTGCTATGAGTATGCTGATATCATTGTTCCCTCTGGAAACTCCTGGACAAATAAGCATTTGTTCCTTATGAAGTCATTGGAAGTATTCCACAGCCCTCAGCGTCAAGATCTCTAGGGAATGTTGGCCTGGATGTCCTTTGGCTGTTTGGTGAATTCATTAAATATTAACTTGCAGGACTGAGAGGCTTGCAGAGGGAGGTCAGTTGAGTGTGCTCAAGCTGCAGCAACTTTCAACACCTGCAACCAAAAACTTCTGAAAACTACTGTTCTGCAGTTGAAATAGAAATAAAGTAGCAAGGGATTAAGAAACAGTTTGGAGTGCAGATTTGTTCTATTCTGTATCTATTTTGTAGTTGTTCTGTATTTGTTCCCAGCTGTATTCTGATACACTCAGTATTCACAGATAACAGCAGCAGCTATCAAGTCTCATATCTGTCTTTACAGTCAGCAAACTTCTCACTTAAAAGGCCATGGGTCAAGCAGGGAGGGACAATTTTGGTCCTTGAGAGTGTGTGCCCTGCAGGTTTTAGAAGTTCCCCTTGTGCAGGGCTTGATGTCAGGAGCCTGATGTCAAGCTCTGCATGAGTCTGATTCAGTCTGATTCTGATACTGCAGAGAAACATGTAAAATATGTCGAAGGCCGGCCCAAGAAGGACCCTAATTTGTTTCCGTTTTTCAACAAACCTAAATAAAATCTATGGCTTGTTGTTCAGAAGTTGTCACTAAACTGTTTGCTCTGCTTTAAGTTAAGTGAAGAAAAAGTAAATAAAACACCTATCCTAAGAGTTTAGTTACTTTCCAATGTTTTCACATTAATAAAATATGAGAAGGAGATTTAGTTTGAGAATCAAAATGTTAGTATCACAACTAGTCTTCTCAGATAACCAGGCAGCTCAAAAGTCTTTCTTCATTTTATTCTGTATACAGTGAATACTGAGATCCAGACATCAGTGTCCTCAGTGGTCGCAGAATCTGTCCAGTATGAGCAGCAGGAGATGCAGCCAGATATCCAGCATGTTTTGCTGTGTCGCTTCTTTCCTTTGGGTCACTGGATGCTCCATTTGCTTCCACACTGTGTGCAAACAGCTCAAGGATTTACTAGTAAAGTGAATCAAGTTCTCCAGTTTTTTTTTTTTTCTGGAGTAGCAGAGTTCACTTCTTTGATGCACACAGGAGTACGAGCATTCACACTACTGTGAATGAACTGTACTATCCATGGAAGTCATTCAGGGTTCATTTAAAGCTAAACAAACAGCATAACTCAGTATATTCCTCCTGGGCTCTTAGTCACAGATCCAAACTGAGTTGTAAATATGTAGGACACACAAATATGTTAAATGGGGGGGGGGGGGCTATTTTTATAGCTGAAAATATTATATCACATAGCCTACCATGAGAGAGAAAAAAAGAGGATGCCATCTTACATCATCAGTCTCTGCATATTTCACTGTGATCAGCCACTGACTTCCTCAGTACAGAGCTGATATCTCAGCCTGAGGCTGGAATAAAAGAAAAACTCATGAAGTGGTCAAAGCAGATGTTTATTCTGTTCAAGTGTTAATCTGAGATATTATCAGGGGACCAAAGTGAAAAGTAATGTGAAAATGTTACAGAGTCAGCAAAATCTTCAGGTTATGTAAGGTATTTTAGTGGGATTTCTTGGTTTTGCTCAGACCAGCAGCCTTGTTAGGCTTTGTTGTGGCTGGACAAAGATCTTATTTTCATCCCATCAAGCCATTGCTTTCCAAACTGTGTCACACACCAGAGTCATGAACTTCCTCTGCTGCTCTTTCTCACACATGCAAATATGATCATGTCAACACCATCTTCCCACCCTGCCTCACCTGCAGGCCAGCCACTCAACCCCAGCCCACAGCACCCACTTTGCTAAATTCTTGTCTGTCAGAATCACCCACTGTGGGTTAATCCAAGAGGATTGTGGCTTTGTATAGGGGCCAGAGGTCACTCTATTTGCCTCCAGTGCTAAACATCCCTCTGTTCTGTTTACTTTGTTTCTGAATTGCTGTGTCTCACTTATGTGGCTGGCTTTGGGTCATTTCCAGGCCCCCATGTCTGAACAAAAGGGTGTTTTGTTTACATTCAGCCAAAAGATGAGCATGATGCTGAAGCTACCACATCAACAAATGAGATGCAAACAAGCAGGTTGGTATTTGGTAAGGAAAACATTTGGTGGGGACAGAGACTTGCTCTACAGTGAAAGTGTGCATTTCACATGGAGCAAACTAAAATACAGAGCTCAGATTTTGTTTTTTGCTTTTTGGCTAATTTATGTTTAATTTGATTATTGAATTAATAAAAATGTAAAATGGGCTTTAAGTTTTGGCATAATTTATGCCAAATAATTGGCATAATTTATATGTACCTTATATGTACCTTATTTGTTTGCTAGTCACTGTTGTTTTTTTCCCGCCTACATTCAAGTTGCATGAAGTCAACAAGTTTCTTTAGGTCCGTTAAGTCATGCTGTCCCAACCTGATCTAACAACATTCCCAGGAGTTTTCTGTGATGTCATGAAGTGACATATAAATGTTCAGTGAAGTCAAAACTGTGGAGTGTGATGCTCAGCAATACATTCATTTTCACGGACCTTTTCAAAGGTCTGTGGTGAGTTTTAGTTTATTATTCTGCTGGATGATGAATTGTCTTCCACAATTATGTAAATCAGAGGATGTAGCATGTTCATGAAGAGTGGACAGTTCCTTCTTCTTGGTCAAAGTGGAGTCATTTAAAAAGGAGTCCAGCTTCAGTTCTTTTTAGCCCTCGTGCTTATCCACACCATTAAAATATTCCAAAACAAGCACAAAGGAAAATTATTTTGACTTATCCCATCAAATTAGACCAAATGTTTTTATAAACGACTACATAAACAACCACAGTAAACCAAATTGCTTTTCAGAATAATAAATACACTGCATATAATGTCTATAAGTACAACCAAGTTTAATTCATAAAATATTAACACATTAACTCTGTCAAATGTTTAAAAAGTCATAAACGTGTTAAACACAGTTTTCATATTTCCAGTAAATCCCTGACAAATATAGATATTCCTATCCATCTGGACTCAGTTGCCGACTAGACACCTAGTTAATGTTATATCAATAGTTTGTTGAAATTATTATTATTAATAATAAACAATAATAATAATAATAATAATAATAATAATAATAATAAACTTTTGAGAATCCCAAACTTATAAAAATTTAGCTTGACTTTTTGACTGTACTTTCCAATGTTTCCCTATTTTTTCACTTTTATTATGATCATTTATGATATTTACATGCATCACAGACGCGCTTTGCAGAGAGGGTCACAGTGTCAGTGTGCCATGAAACATCAGCAGAAATCAGATCCTGTTGTGGTTCCTGTTTAGGTATGTGAATGTCTGTAGTTATTCCAACAATGTTGGCTGATTGTGAGATCAAAGCACGAAGCAATAAATCCACGTAGACCAAAAACCGAAAGAGAATGTGTGATAAATCAGGGCTGCAGGTGTGGCACTGTGTTTTCCTCCAGGGACAGTAAGAAACCAGCTTTTGTGGTTTCACAATGTGAAAAAATAAACATGAATGTGTTTTCTTCACTTTAAAAAAGAACCATTATGGGAAAGTGTTAAGTGATATGTCCTGCTGAAGATCAGGGACTACATGTTTTTCCAAGCACAAATGCACAGAAAACATGTAGCTGAAATGAAAACAATCTTGCAGGATGATCACATTGAATCACATGACTGTAAACATGCAGCCATGAAGGCTGCTGAGCTGCATGGCTCCGTGACTGCAGGCCAACCCCAAGTACAGTAGTGTCTCTCATCACCAGGCTGCTAAAGTTGTCGTGGGAAGTGACTGTGAACTTTGTTGTGTCTCCTCGGCTCCCCGCTGCGCCGCTTTCCACACGGGGCGGGGTGCCGCTCAGTCCGCGCGGCGCAGTGCGCACCGGCGCGCCGGCGCACAGCTTCTCTCCACGCTCTCTGCCCGGCTGACACAACACAACATGGGGCTGGAGAAGGAAAAACTGGACACGAGCATTATCATGGACGAAGACGAGTTCAACAGATCGATAGAACCGATTCTATCGAAAAAGGGGAAGGTGTACGCAGCCGGTCCGGACCGGGATCCAAACGACATCAACTTGCATCTGAAGGTAAAGTGTGTGTGGAGAAAGGGAATGATCGCGTACTTTAGAAATCTATTGTAAAAAAAAAAAAAAAAAAAAAAAGGTTTGTTATCGTCTAACAAGCTGGTGATCTTTGGCGTGAATGCCTGGAAGTCGCGTTAAATCCATCATCTCTGAAGCCATTTCCTGGCTGGACTTCATTGTTTGGCCCCTGACTTTTGTGATTCGACAGGTGGGATTTGAAGATGTCATCGGAGAGCCTGTTTCCACGCACAGCTTTGACAGAGTGTGGATCGGCAGCCACGCCGCATTTGAGCTGGTCAAATTCATCTTTTACCGCCTCCTCAGCACTTTGCTGGCTGTGCCCATGGCCTTCATCCTCGGACTGGTCTTTGGACTGCTCAGCTGTATTCATATTTGGTAAGAGGAGAATCTGCTCTGCCTCAGGCTCCTGTTTGGTTGTCAAACAATAAGAGTGAAATCATAAAACACCTTTAAAAACCAGAGGAATAAAATAATTATATATTCTAATGATGATAAGTAGAGGCTAAATTTGAATTCCTTTCTGTCACGGACCCCTGCTTCTAACTAACACACTTTCTCTGGTTCTTTACTGAAGCTATTTTTGCAGCTTACGTCACATGAAGCACAGCACCCAAACATTCCCGCTGCATTTTGTTTTTATAATTTATATTTGGATAATTATGTCATGCTTATGTCAACGCTACCTACCAGGTGCTTCCAGGTTTTTGAGCAAATTGTGTGCATATGTCCCTGACCACAACCCAAAGAGTCCATTAACTTAATGAAAGAGCATTTTTAAAGCCCGCATGCAAGAGCTGGATGGAAAGTTTAGAGGAATGTCAAGTTTCATTGGTAGTGTGAGGGGAAAATTGCGCTCTTGCTTTGCCAGACAGAAGGCAGTATAAAGCCTATATTTCAGACCAAAGTGGGACATTTTTTAGGTGGACATAGAGCATGCAGAGAAACTTTTTTGTGTGACCTTTCACATCACTGAGGTCACAAGATGAGTTACATGTTAAGTCAAGTTGCAGGTATTCATCAATAGAGAGCTGAGCTGGGACACAGAGCCGGTCAGTTCATCTGGAATGTCAGGGTGGAAGATCACACAGGGAGGCGCTGCTTCAAAGGAGTTTTCATGGTCCTAAAATACACTGGAGAAAGCTGCAGGAGTCTGTACTGTACAGTGAAAGTCTTTGTAGTTGGGTCGTCTCACACATTGGACAATAACAGTACGAGAAGGCAGCATTTAAACACATTAAAAGAACATTTTCATTAGGAAACAAAAAGTTTGGCTGTCGTGATGGAACTGGAAATGTATTTTATTTGAATGGTCTGAACAAAGGTTGCATGGAAACTTTTCTGTGGCTTCAAATCACTAAAAAGTTGATCTATATATATATATAGATTAGTTATGTTTAACCAGAGCATCTCTGTGAGCATGCTATGGTTGCCATGGTAACAGCACTGAACACAAGCTGATCCAGAGGAAATGAGTGCATTAAAAATCCCGTTTTCCCTGATAATATTCTCTGTAAGTGATGCAGATTCTCAGATGCCATTTTGTGTGCAGACTTGTTGCATAACAGTAACTCTGCCAAACGAAGCTGCGAAGTCACAGAGGAATAAACTGTATGTGTGTCAGAAGTCTGCTGACACACATACAGGAGTGTCCAGCTCTGGTCCGCGAGGACCTTTTAACCCTGCTAAAACACACTTGACTCAAATGAATGCGTCATTGTACTGAAGTTTATAAGCTGATTCATGTCATTTGAGTCAGGTGTGTTGAAGCAGGAACACGTCTACAACCTGTGGGACATACGTTTCCGTTCATCCTTCATTATGTAACAATACCAGAACCTAATGCTTACAGTGTCTTTGGAGTCAAGTACAGTTTTGCTGATTTTAAAATGCTTCTGTACACATTGAGGCCATCCATCACCTCTCCTCTTCATGTCCATCTGAACTTGTCCATGTTGTTCCCTCAGATCTCCCTCTTCCTCTCTTCATCATCATGTCCCTTTACCTGTTTTGTCACCATGGAGACCAGGGGCATTCGGCTGCTTTGCTTTAAGGCTCTGGGACTCTCCACCACCAGACATCTAAAACATCAACTCTCTTTCATTTTTCAAATCCAGATTCAGGACTTGCCTGTTTAGAACAGCTTACTCCGCTTCATCCAGCACAACCTTATGGATCTAGTGTTTTAGATTAGCTCTGTTGGTCTTGTAAAACAAAGCCATCGCTGAATGGAAGCGTACGTTTTGCTTCCTCTCCAAATGATCCTACAGAAATATGGACTGCTGCTTGTAAAAACAACTAACAAGTTCTCTCACTACCAGCATGAAAGCTTAATGCATGTGTTGGCCTTGTCTCTGCAGGGTGGTGATGCCCGTCATCCAGAGTGTGATGATGTTCTTACCGTCAGTGCAGACATTATGGAGGACTCTGACAGACGTGTTTATAACACCACTCTTCCACAGCATGGGGAAGTGCTTGTCCTCTATTCAAGTGCAAACTACAGAAAACTGACATGGATGCCTGTCTGTCCCAGAGGAGGCGGATGAGCTGCAGGATAAAAGTGGAGTCCACAGAAAAACGTTGGAATGGTTCCAGTGAACACTCAAGCTTTTTATTCAAGTTAGATATAAAATTTGATCAAATGGTGGCCTCTAGATGAAATGTTGCTCCAACGGGGTGTGGTTCTATCTGGGCCGAAAGTGAATCTTTTACTCTTCTTTTGATTTATTTTTGTGCGTATCAACTGGGGACCACATATGCATTAAAAATGACATGTAAATCAACAAAAAGAGGGCTTTTAGATGTGGCTTAAAGGTTTACAAAAAGCTCATGTGCATCACTCAGAATGTAGTTGTTTTGCTGTTTATGACCAAAAAGTCTTTCATTTACTGTGTGACTGAGTTACTGAACCAGTTGTTGTTGAGGCAGTCATACTGCTGATATGCTGACAGATGTAATATTTCTGCTTCATGAATATATTGTATAACATTCAGCTAGAACCTGAATACAATGAGCTGAGTTATAGGTGGCTGTTAGAGAGAAGTTTATTTTACTACTACATGCTGACTTGCAGCTTGTTGCACATTTGCAGGCTTGTGTCACTGTTGCTGATGTGTTCATATTAGACCAATAGCGTCAGACATTTGCTTTTATATGGAATTATTATTTAAGTATATGAGATGAAACAGCATTATGGTTGATTTGGGAGCGGGGGTGTATACTTCTGACATATGGACATAACTAGAGTTTGTGTTGTTCAAAACACCGTGAGCAGGTTCTGGTACATTCATTATGCGTTTTAGCAGTGCTTTGTTTGCTCGAGTGCGCTGACACCTCTCCAATCGGAAAGAAATAGATAAGCGATGTGTTTTTTTTTTCTTTTTGCAGTGAGTTTTAATAGTTTGGTTTCATATAAGCCTGCAAAGTTTTAGCGCTTCTTCTTAGTTCTTCTTTGTCATCACCAGAACAAATCCAACTTAGGCTCAGTCCAAAATTAGACAGTCATGTTGACAGTAGATTTTCCGTTGCTGATTTGGATCGACAAGAAGGTAAAACACCAGTAGGCCTCAGTATGGCAAACAGCCGCATCCAGACAACCGAGCAACATCAGTGGATTTATGTTCCTGTATAAAGACTTTCATTTCCAGAAATTTCTGTATCATCAGCAGCAAGTTGCTAAATTGGTCTGTTTGTGAATTGGACTTCAGGGTGTGCAAGGGATCAGATCTCTGATTTCAGCCAGTTTATGAGCCAATGTGATAACAGCTAAGACCCAGATGTCATGGAAACAGGAAGCACATCCATTCATGTTGTCTTTGTATTCATTGTTACTTAAAGTTGCACCGTAAGCAACTAAACCTCTAAATAAAAACTGTATTTGGACGATGCATGACATGATGCTTCGCTTCGTATTTAGAGTTTAGCTGTTTGGATGCATTTAAGACAAGGTTATGCATTACAGGAAGGCAAACGTGTGAAGAGATATTTCTATCAACCACTTATCAACCTCAGATGAGCCCAACTACTCATTCCTCAAATGTCATTCCTATATTTAGATTTTAGAGCAGTTGATATGACATCGACCTGTTTGTTAAAAAAAAATACTTTAACCGACTTGGATTTTGTTTTCTGAGAGGTTTCTGACAAGGAGCTCGTACTTCAGTAGGCTGAATCTGCTTTTTATGACCAAAATAAAGATGTTTTCTCCTCAAGGAAATTCTTCTGTGTATGGCTTCTCCTTTCTGTCACAGGAGATTAGTGCGGTTGTGAAATGTAGCTTTAGTGCCAGGACGGTCACGTAAATCACTTTGCTGAGGTTGCACAAGACGTTCTCCTGCACATAGAGAAGGTGTGGGTTGATGGAACATCACCTGAGGCTTCGCTGTTAGACCTGCAGGCCTGCACAGTGTTTGCACTCTGCGTACAGTAGGCTGATGCTGCTGCTGAGAACGTTTCCTCACAAGCAGGACTTTTCTGATGTTCTATACTTTATGTGCAGAAATTCCAGCTGTTATCTGCGTCGATGATCAGCTTTACTTCTTACGCATTTCCCAAGTGGACAAATGAATCCAGCAGCCATAAATACAGAAGCAGGGAGGACGCGCCGCCTGCAAGGGTTGACTGACTGACTCTGTCTGTGGTTCTGTGAAGATCAGCTGCTTCACCTTGCATAGCTGCACGTGCCTGGAAAACAGTGTGCCAAACCCAGCTGCCTAAAACAAAGGATTTTGTTCTTTTCAAGGAAATTCAACGGATGTGTGAGCGCACTGAGGCTGCGTCGAGGTGTGTTTCATTAACAAAAAATATCCAAGGAGTGTCAAAGAGTTTGATGCACACCTTGACCTTTGGCACGCAGCTGTGGTCTGGTATGCACTTTTAAAAAAAAAAAAAAAAAAGGGGGGGGGGTGTCAAAACGTGTTGCTGCAATTATAAAAATCACACAATTCTTCACTGTAACCACTGGCTGTCCTGGTGAAAGTCTCAGAAATGGTTGTTCATATATTTGTCAGCAGCTGACTCTGAGCTGTTATAGCAACTCATTATAAATGAGATTAAAACCAAACTGTGCTACAACGTTTTACACCCTAATTATTCTCTATCTTGCTATTTTCTGCGATGGAAGCCAAACATATCACCAACAATCACTTGAACTTATAATAATAAAGTAATGTGGTACACTGGTGCTTTTAACATAGCAGTGACTAATGTCACAGAGAGGGCTCTAAATTAACACCAATCTACCTACTAAATGCATTTTGAGGTTTATTTTAGTGAGAATCAATGAAGACCTGCCTGGTTTAGCAGGTGAAGAATGATGTAAATCATTTCACTTGTTTGTCCTGCTGTGCAAACACTACATTTCCCATGAACACTTTTCAAAGATAACTTGTACATCCACTGCTGCATGCTAAGTTTAGCATGCTGAGTGTCATTAATGAGCTTCTGCATGAATAAAGTGCAGCAAAATGAAAAGAGAAGTTCAAACAAAGTGGCATGTAAAAGGAAAAACTAATCGGCAGTGATTGGATGATAAACGGAACATGGCTGCTTACAAGATAAGAAAGAAGGTTAGAAAGAATATCAGAGATGAAACAGGAAGTTAAAGTCATTAAGGAAAACACAAACATCAAGATACCGAACCTGAGAATTTCCAGAAAGGCACAGATTTAGTTGCATTAATATAATTAATTACATGTCCATTTAGTCAGCAGTTAGGATGAATATTTAGTTAAGTTCATTGTATTTTTTATTGTTTACACTTTAATTTATCTCTGCTTTCTGTTCAAATACTCTAAAAAGTTGTGTAGATGCTATTAAAAGTAATGTTTTTTTTATTCTTTTAAAATGTATACAGAGCAGAAATAACTTTGTTCCTCGGTAGAAACATGAACGCTTACTTCTGATCAGGAATCAAAATGTTCACTCTTGATATCACGGGGGACAGATCCTCATGCCTAATAACAGAAGGAGGGTCTAGTTTACTATGAGTGCGTGGCTGAAACATCAGGATCCATGGCGCTCGGGTGCAAATGGAGCCTGGTCAGGAATACAGCCTGGATAACTGGTAAACCTGTAAAGGCACAAATACTTCTGAAGAATCTGAGCCGGACTGAGAGCTGACATCTATCAACATTGGTTTGAAGGAAGTTTTTGTTTATTTCAATTTTTTTTTTCTTTGTGTGTGTGTGTGTGTGTTTGTGTGTTTGTTTGTTTGCGTTTCAACCCAGTTAGACTTTAACAAGCCGTGCACTATCTCCACTCTGTCAGGGCATGTTGACAGCTGTGATTGGCTTAAAGCATCAATATCATTCTCCATTGCTGACACAACGTCAGATTTGATTTTGTGAGAACAGGCTCAACAAAAGTATGGAAAGTACTGAGTATCTCATAAAAAAGTTTTTAAAAAATGGCAGCAAAAAGTGTGGTAAGAAAAAAGAGGCAATATAAGAAGGAGCCCCAAACTTTTCAGGATACAACATTTTTAAGTCTTAAAACATGATTTTTCTGCCTTTAAATCTAATAGATGTGTAGATGTGCAGCCCTTTTCTACATTGTTTCTGCTGGCGATGTGTCCCTGACTGCTACAGGCACTTATGTGATGCAATAACTGCAATGTTGCACCAAATCAATACCAAAAAAATGTACCTATCACCCCTCCTGCAATCTGTTGAAGTTGGCTCCTCTCCTCTCTCTGTTGCTTACAAACCACAGCAGTCGCGATCATCTCCTGTGTAAGAAGCCTCACCTGACAACAGATCACACGGCTTCAGCTGTGTGCAAATTACTCAAAGTTACATGGTCAGCTGGTCAGAAAGGACATTCTCCTGTTAGTATATTGTTATTGATCAGTAAACGAACATGAGGGTGTCTGGAGAAGCAGTAGCAAAGCAAAGACAGCTCAAAGAGTTTGCCAGAAAGCTGAAAGAAAGAAAGAAAGAGAAAAATCTTCTGCAAGATTTTGATGTCAGTAAAAATGTAGCTACTCAGATATAAAAGCTGTTAGATGGATTTTCAAGCTGATTAACAAGATGTTCTCCGCAAGAGAACATCTTTTAATGACTCGGAGTCATTAATTTGCTCAGTTTTCTGACATGTAGGATAATACTCACCACGTCAAGCTCAACATCTCTGTGCTCTCTATATTCCAGACATCTGGAAAAACATTGTTCCTGCACCTCTTCTCGTGGCCCTACCGTCACCAAACTGTTCAACTCTGTGTCTCGCTGCTTTATAATTATGTACACGTAAAAGTCAGCCATTTCTTTGGGCCTCTGAAAAATGTTCATTTCATGGCAAGGATTGTAATTAATTTCTCACTTGGTAACGGAGTTTTTCCAAACAGCAAACAAACATGAAGGGAATAAAAATGTTTAGATGATGAAAGGAAGATGATCCTAGAGCTGCATTATAAACCATCCATGATACCACATGGAGTGTTTCAGGAACTGTTCAAGTCAGAGGCAATTCCAGGAAATTTTTTAAAAAAAAGGGTACGATTTTATATTTTATTGGATTTTTGAATGCTGTGGAAAGAGATCGGAAGATTCATGTTAATATAGAATAAATAGAAAGGCTGTTGTGTTAACTATGGATAATTGTTGCACAGTCTTTCACAGAAGCTCCAGATGTCCACAGCAACAAGGTGGTGAACTAAGATGTTGAGGATAAGATGTAATGGAAATAAATTTTGATGAAATATTAATCTTCCATTTCATGGAAACGCTAACATTTTTTTTAAGTCTAACTGAGTGATGACCCCAGTAAAACCTACTCTTATAAAGAAACGTGTTATTAGATAAATGAGAACTGAAAAAGAGCAGAGGGTTAAAGATTGCGTTAAATCAAAACCCTCTCTGAGGTTCCACAGGTGTCCATCAGTGTTTCCCTTACACATGCTGGGTACCATCATCTCTCAGACTGGCTGAGAAAGGAGTCCAAGCATTTCCTCCGGAACAACTTTGACTTTACAGGTTTTTTTCAAACAATCAATGGGACACTTTCAGGAAAGTTACACTCTGGTACCTGGGCTGGACTCCAATCCTGGACTTCTGGAACGGGAATATATTAAGACTCAGACACGATGCTTCACCTGCAGCACCTCTGGCGTGGATGTATTTGCATATTTTTCAGAAATATTTAAACATGTCAACATTCTTGTCATGAAACGTAACAGTAACATATTGCATTTCCAAAGGTGCTACTTAAACTTAAAACAAGTTAATCACTTCTCATGTAAACCTTCAAAAGGTTAGCGAGTGGCAGTATAGTTTAATAAACTAATAAAACTGAATGTAGCCTGTAATCTCTGTGTTCTACAGCCATGCATTCAACTGTGCAGCGTTTCCCTGTTAAACCCACAGGGTTAGACTGACTGTTTACTGTCCTTTTGTGGAGGATAAGAGGGATGTTTCTGCATTGTTGGAAAAGCAGCAGCTGGACTTTTTACAAGAACCCAGGAATGGGAAAAAGTGTTACTACAGATGAGAAATTTTCTCATGTACTCTTACTTTATCAGAGATTCAGCTTTGAATCTTCTCACCTGTCTGAGAAGGAATGAACTTGTTGACTTGTTTCCTGTCTGTAACTCGGTCAGACATCAAACCTCCTAGTTGTTCCCAGAATCTGATCCAAGTCTGACGAAGCTGCTTTCAGCTGCTGTGGTCCAGCTTCCTGCTGATCTGAAGGTCTGCATTCAGACACAAATTCAAACTTTCCTGTTCTCACAAGTCTGGGACAAATAAATCTGTGTGCATGAGAAAGTGTGTGTCTGTGTGTGTGTGTGTGTGTGTGTGTGAGCTTGTGAAACATTGTCCTGCACAGTTTGATATTCCTAAACACAGATTATGCATTTTCAGTCTGTATTTCACTCATTTCTTACAACTTATTATAGGTGTGTGGTACTGGTAACTCTAAGTGTACATGTGCAAGGATAATATTTTGAATGTATACATTTTTGCTCATAAATAGCTTATTTGGTCATGTGTTGCCATTCTGTGGTAAACAAATAAAACTTGCACGAAATAAAACGTGTTATGTAAATAAAAAGATCACCGTTAGCTACTTTGTGTGATTGCACAGGTTTTCACAGGACTAGCTGTCTCAGAACCAGTTCTGTCAGTGCACTGAGGCACATTTATGTATCTTGTCATAAACTTAGGCAGAAGCAGCACAAAATTCCCACAGATCATGATCTGTCATCATAAAGTGAAGCTGTGAGCCCTCAGGAGAAGTCACACACTAACACCGTCTATGTTGACTGCAGTGTCACAGAACGTTGAAGGTTTTGAGTTTTCCTTTTGGAATAATTATCAGCGGCTCAGACTTAGAAAAAAAAAACAAGTTGGTTCTCATGCTGCAGAACTTCTCCAGTCTAAAAGAGGGAACGGAGCGTCCTCCTTAAGGCTACAACAGAATTACATCTTTATATAAAACAGGTGCCTGTGTGCATATTTTGATTCCTTGCCACAAAGCACTGAACAGGAAGAGACATGGGAAAGAAATAATTAGTAGAGGTTTTCCCAGCAGAGTGAGAACAGAAGCATGAGGGTTCCCAAAACTAACAAATGATCCTAATAAAATCATTCCTTATCCATGACAACATCAGAGTCTCTGATGATAATGTGTGGAGTTTGCGTGACTTTACAGTGTTGATCATTTTCTCTCTTTTATCAGCCCCTTTGTCCACATGCATTCAGATCAGTCTAAGACGAGGCTTTTCTCCAGACCGCTTGATGTTTTCCTCCAGAACCTCATGAAGTCATCTTCTCTTATGATGTCATTTACTTTGACAAGGTGGTCTTTCCGACAGGAGGATGAAAAAAGATCATTCATGGTGTTCTCTGGTCTGAAGCTCACTCCTTTTCTTTCACCACACAAAGACAACATCCCTGTGGCCAAACTATTCTGTTTCTGAGATTTCACTGAAACATGAAGCGTTTTAACCCGAAGGCGGTTTTTTCTTTTGTGTGTTTGCAGCTGAATGAAGTCCCGTGCACTGCGAGTCTTCACTTTGAGCAGTCTCTGGATAAAAGTCTGTCTTCAGATGTTTGCACCAGAATTGCTCAGACTCAACCCGAATGAAATTGATCATGATCTGTAGAAAAGAGAACTCCAGTAAGATTTTGAAGGAAAAGCATCAGGCCAGATCTTTAACATACTATTTAATATCATATCTTGTCACATTGCATCCATTTCTAGCCTAATCAAACCCAACAGTCATATAAAAGTTGACCACAAATTTGAAAATGGGACATGTCTGAAGGGGTCCTTGTTGTAAAAAGTTGTCTGTTTCATCTTCCAGGATGTAAAAACCATAAAGCTGCTGTAACTATGGGCAACAACAGACCAGTTCCCAGAGTGAAATATAAACAGTAATGTGCAAAAGTGTCCAAAGCATTTCTTTATATTCCTCTTCTATGCACCCAGACGTTCCCGTAATCTTTTAAAGCGGTCTATAACAACATGTATCCAGGCTCTCTGTATGTCTTTCAGTTTTTCTTTAGGTATTAGTGCTTTTTAACTATTTTTATGCAGTTCTTATACTTTGAAAAACTTCACATGAATGTGTTTTCATTTGTTAACATTGCTCTATGATTCATGAAAAATGTATCTAACTTGTGCCTTAAATCAGTGTTGTGTCTAAATATTATAGACAAATCAGCAAAGAACTAATCTGAAGTTGTTTTAAGTAGAAGTCTGTCACAAAGACACAAATGCACATTTTTCAGTCACAGCTACACAGTTTATAAGTGTTCTTGTGAAAATTAAGGGAAATGACATAGAGGACAACAAAAAGCATCAAAACATTACATAAACAAAGCATGTGGATCTTCATTTCTATTCTATTCTATTCATTTAGCAGATGCTTTTATCCAAAGCAACTTTCATATCAGTAATATGTTCAATATTTTCACTGTAATCTCCTCAGCTGGAAGCATACTCATAAATGAGACATTTTTAAAGCAATATTATACGACTTGCTGGCCTTTAAACTGTTATTCTTGCTTGTTTAGATGTCAGACTGACATTCATTATGTACAATCCTGCAGTATCCCCAGCCTAAGAAACCTATAGATAGCCCAAAGTTAGCTTTGGGCTAATTTAGGCAGTACATATGACTTACTTGTCGAGGAGAAAACTGTAATTTCACCTTTCCTTTTCAAATCTTTCTCCTTCTTTAGTTGCTTCCATCTGGGGATGGTTAGTCCCATCCATCCTTTTCAGATGCTCTGGTCACTCTGTCTTTTAACTGCACTTTCTTGATGAAAACGGCTCCTGCATTTACAAAAATGCATATGAAGCAGCAGATTTGAACACATCTTCCAACTTGCCGGGGTAGTAATCATCTCTTACTGATCTTCTCCTCCGGCCCTTTAATTAGTGTGTGCTGTCTTGTAGGAAAAACATGTTCTTATTCCATGTTTCTGCTATTTGTCTCTTACTGGCTGCTGTAGTTTCAAGATGGTAGACTGTCATTCCACTTCCCTACTGGCTTACCAGTCATATGTAAACAAATGTGAAATTCTTTGCTTATGAGAGCAAAGTCATAATACACCAATAATAACCACTATATAAATGCAGACATTGATTTCAGCCATTAAACAACAGAAAATGTTACACAATGTCATTTTAAGTTGTGACTTGAATGTGTCGACTCTCTGGGTGGTTCTCATAAGAGAAACGTATTCTACAGACAAAGCTTAATCTCAGAGTTTTAATTTGGATCACATCACAGAGAAACTGGTTGGTTGACTACACACTGGGGTGTGGGTGATATCTGCTAAATATGATTACTGACTTAAAACTTTAAATGTCAGCAATAAGTGCTGATATTCTTAATATCACTTTGTAAAAAAAAAACAAAAAAAAAAAAAAACACAGGGAGTCAATTAAGTCCACAAACTTGAGTCGTGTTTATGCTTTTTCATACCTGCTAAAAGATAACTTTTAAGAAAGGGAAACAGGAAGAAAAGATTGATGTGAAAAATGGCACCAGGCTGAAAAATCAGAGCGAAAATGATGTGTATGTTGATTTGTGTATGCAAAGTGCCCTGTGACAACATTGTTGTGAAGTGGCACTATACAAATAAAGCTGAATTGAATTGAATTGAATTGAATTGAATTGAATTGAATTGAATTGAATTGAATTGAATTGAATTGAATTGAATTGAAAGGTCTGGTGGAGTGTGAACTGTCCCCATGCAGAACATGGACCTCAACATTACTAATGCTGTGTGGGATGATCTGGACAGAGAACGAAACAAAAGGAAAGCAACTTCCAAGAGGAGCTTTGGAGAGTCCTTTATAAACCCCAGAGAACTATTCCTGAAACTACATGAAGAAATTTAAAATAGAAATCTTATCTAAAAGGTTCAGGCTGTGATGAAAGGAAGGCAAGTTTATCTGCAGCCTGTAGTACATTTCATGTACAAGACAATTCAAAGTGCTTTGGATAAAACATAAAACACAGACAGTGTCAGAAAGCATTAAAAAGCTGTAAAGGGCAGCAACAATTAGCAAAAATCCCACTAAAATCTTAAATTAAATAAAAAAGATTAAAAGCATGAAATGTAAACGTTACTGTGCAGAGTTCCTTATTTCATGAAGAATGAAGCTGCAGAATTGTATTTATATTCATTTTTATATGTTATAAGTTATAATGATCAAGAAAAATAATGAAATTGCAAATTCTGTGTAAACCCATTGCCATGACAACCACCAGACGTCGAACAACAAAATTCCCCCACAGTAGTTGTGTCTCATTGTGGTCACCACTGAGTCTCCGCACCAGAATCCAAATAAAATGTGTGAAAACCACTTTGAAATCTGTCTTCTATAGTTTCTTTTTGGAAGCTGGAACATTCAAAAGTCACATAAACAAACATCTGTCTGTCAGAGTCGTCCAGCTGCCGTCACGCCAAGCAGCTGAAGTAAAAATGCTACCAAACCAGAATGACCAGGTTAAACTGCGTCCATCAAAACTGGAAATAGTATGACTCATTTTTGCTTGTCCTGTTTTTTCCTGAAATTTTAAGGAAGGGGCGTAAGGGTTGTTATTTTGTAATCAACTTATTCATAAACTGTTGTCCTTATTCTGCTACATGTTTTATATATTTTCTTGCCCGTGGGTTAAAACTTGCCACTGACTCTCCTCAGAGCTGAGGACAGGCAAGTATCCACACCTTGCCATCCCCAATTAACGCCCACATTTCACTGAACAAAAGCGTTTTTATACTCTGCTTCCATAATTCCACGGCATCCATCAGCCCTTCACGCCAGGCTCTCTCTTCAAGCCTGCAGGTTGCACGGTGGCTTTCCTGTCTTCGCGCCCGCAGGTCATTCTCTCCCGGGGTCTCTGGATTCGTAGAAACCCCCGGATGGTTTCCCCCTTGTAAACTCTGCTATTGCATGTCCGTCAAGTTCAGCGTTGGAGGGCAGGGATTAGTTCTCGATCAAGGTCTCCGAGAGAAGCCCCGGTCCTCTCAGTTCTCCTCCACGCCTCCCACTCCGCTTCCTATATTGTCGCCTTGTCTGTGTCGACGCAAGGAACACCTTCCAGCTTGAGGACAGAATGACAGGAGAGCTGAGGGACGGCGAGACTGACGAGGTACAGTATGGCTCTCAGCTTTCTGATGGCACGTTTTGTTCCACCTTTAGAGGTCATACAGAACCTTCCTGACTGATAAAGTCACGTTTGCGCACTTCATTTGAGTTGAAAAGTTCAAAATTGTTCTCTCTTTTGTATGTTCTGTCGCTTTCATTTTTTGCTCCTCTATGCCAAAAAGTCCTGGATGTTCCTCTGACAAACGCTGTCATGCGGGGTTTGAAGGTCCGCTGAGTTTAGATCAGCGTGCTCGTGATGGATTTTACGCGCACAAACGCTCACTTTACTTTTACGTGTCACTTTTAAAATGTATGTTTTGCTTTTTTTTTTAAATATAAATGATCAAATGATTCAACACAACTTAAAACTTCAAACGGGAATTTGACGCATTCACGGACAAAATGACAGCTGAGAGTTCAAACAATCAGTTTTCAAAGCAGTTTAAATGGAAATCCAAAATATGTTTTCACATTTTATCTTTAAATATGCCATTTGTGTATGTTTAAAGTTACATAAATACTTGCAAGGAAAGTTTTTTTTTTATGTTGGATATCATTGGAATGTGCGCTTTTACGCATAATGCCACCGTGCTTTAACAGGTAAATTCTGCAGCAGCTGGATGACAGTTAACTGTATTTCTGTGTGGGTGGTGAGGACCCCTTGCGGCTGAACGCAGGGGTGTGGTGCTTCACTTTCTGTTCATTTAAACCCATCCCTGTTCGTGGGGCAGGCTGGTAACTTGCAGCTCCAGTCTAGCTCCCTGTCGGTGAGCTGCACACTATTCCTCCTCCTCCAGACGCTCCTCATTTTCCCTATCTCTTCCGGGCCCTTGCAGGAGTTTCTGCATTCGCCTTTCATCCGAAAACAAGGGAACATATACAAGCCCAACAACAAAGACATGGACAACGAAAGTCTGAACGAGAAGACGATGGATGATGTCCACACCAAAGAGATAGACCTGGTTAACCGAGACCCCAAGCACATAAACGACGACGTTGTTAAGGTGAGTCAGACCTGGGGGGGGGGGGCTTGTTTGCTTCTAAGCTTAAAAAATAAGACTTACATAGGAGTTTATTTTTTATTTTTGCATGGCTGAATACTTAAATTTCCAATATTACATGTTGCAGACATTTTTCAGCTGTTAATTGAAGCACCTAATGACAGTAAACCTGAATGATATCAAAGAAGTGTGCCGAGGTTTATGAGTTGCCAAACCATTTTACGCGGCTGTGCGTCTCGGCGCACTCAGTCCGTTGCTGCTGCGCAACCATCCCAGCCATGTTGCCCCTATTAGGAAGAAGCTTTGCAAATAGAGTGAACCAGATCAAGGTGATACAGTGTCACGCAGTCCTCATCTGTGCGTAAAACGTGACCACCCCCAACCCCCTGCTCCAGAGGAAACATTACGAATTTCCTGTTGTTGGAACACACATTTCCCACAGTCGTTGTTGCACACGCCTTGCTGTTCGGAAAATAGAATTCTTTCCATACGAGAACAACCAGGCAGCATAAATACAGGGAGTTTATTTTGTTTAAAGCGGTTTAAAGGGGAGGGGAGCGATGGAGCAGCAGAGGAGCGGCGCGGTGGAAGCCACCTGACGCGCCTGTATGTTCCCGGGACGTAGTGTCTGATCCCGGGCGCCCTCACCTCCATGTGCAGCGGGGGTTCGCATCAGAATGGGGTCAAACAGCTCTCTGCGTGTGTGGAGGGGCCAGGTGGGGGTCAGCTCTTTGAAATACCTGAACTCTGCCTTATAAAAACAGGGAAACACTGAAGTGACTGGTTAGGCTGAGGGGGAACCCTCACCACTCCCTATCCCGCTTTCCTCCCTTTCTGCTCCTCTGTTCCCCTCCCTCCCTTCCCTCTTTACATACCTGCACCAGAGCCAGCAAGCAATGCATCTGCTTCTTTTTCAGTGTCTTCTTTCAAATCATAATTTATAAATTACTGTAAATTATGTCAGGAGATTCTTCACCCTGTAAGGTTTTACTAAAAGACACGTTGGCCCAGCAGTCGGATTCCAAAATGAAATTCTAAGGAAATGTGAGAAACTTTCAGAATAAGTAAATGATTTAAATTCTACATATATATTGTCCGAAGAGCTTATTGTGTATCAAATCTTATTCCAGATTATCACAGTATGGAAAATGTCCATCATATGTGGCATGCTACTTAGTGTTTCATGATGACTGCAGTGTGAGGGAAAAGACCCCTGCACAGAGCATGTAAAGCGCCACGCTCCAGACTTACAGAGGAGAGTTTGGATAAGTTTGGTCTCCACTCCTTCCTCTGCTTTCTGCTTTCTCTCCCTCCCAACTCTCCTCCATTGTGATAGTGAGTCAGACTCTCCCTCCAGTCTTGAAATAGAATTTTATGATTGTCCTGCCCTGCTCTGATCAAGTCAGCGAACCGCCGGCGATAATCTCAGACATCACATGTGCATAAACTGTAAAATCAAGAAAAATCCCAAGAAAACGTAATAAAGGCCTAAATGTTGTTCTCATTACCAGTTGTGGAAAGTCACAGAGTAGATAAGCAAAGTCAAGTTACGAGCTATTCCTTCTGTTTTGCTGCTTTTTGCTTCTCATACTCCATGTAGGTTTTTTGGGGACAATACGTTAACTGGTAATAGAATGGTTTTATTTGCTTATGAAAAGGGTGTAATAGCTTCACTTATACAAAATTGTAGAACAATCAGGTCTTTATTACTCATTTCCCTTTCTAAACCCACAGGCACCGCTATCTCGCTTTGTTTCACTGTGTTTGTCAGAGTTTCTGCATCTGAGGTATGACCGCATGAGGATTTTCATCTCTGGGATTGTTGATTAGACCATAAGTGCTGAGGTGGGGTGGATGGATGGGGGGAGATTAGTTTGGGGTTCCCTACACAAAGGTCTACGGGGATCCTGTTATCTCACAGTTTGCAATCATGGATTATGACATTGCCTGTCAGAAATCCAGTACGCGCTGGCTGCCTCCCTCTGCATTTCAGAATGAGCTCTTTTCATTTTTACAGCAGCTCTGAGGTACTCTGAGGTCATGGAACAGCTCTGCCAAGTGGAAGCGTGTGTTTGGTGCACTGCTGCGAAAAGCACTAGCAGGGATTCCCTTCTACTAACCCACAGTCCACCGTGACTGCGCGCACACACAGATCTAATGTAAATATGTGCAGCGCGCGCTCAGAGCGCACGGATGCAAAAGACACACATGCAGCACTCTCACAGTCTTGAGGAATACACACTGTTCTGTGCAGCAGCTGGCCTCAATCACCTGGCCACATCAAACAGCTTCCATCACTGCCATGCACATGGAGATTACTGCGCAAAGATAGCTTTTTCTTTCTTTCCTTTTTTTTTTTTTCTTTTTTCCTCTGGAGAAAATGTTGGTCTTTTTATAGCAGATAGGAGGGGCTTCAGTGCAGCAGTGAGTGGAGAGATTCGTCGTCGTCGTCCCCCCCCCCCCTTCTGGAGAAGATTTTTGAGAAGGAGCTGTGAGACGTTTGGGTCGCAGCAGCAGAAGTTCCAACTGAAACAAATGAAAAGTGTTATCAGCGCTGACGTGCGAAGACACTTTATCTCCAGCTCTGATGAGTTCTTGGCTTCTATCTTAACCGAAGGGCTACAAGCTTCTCTGAGACGTCCTTTGGACACAGAGGAGTTGGAGCCGAATCCATCCGAATGCTCAAAAAAATGTCAAGAACATCCATCATGACGACAGATGAAGACAGAAATTCAGCACGAAATGTTGGAGATAAATCCATAACTTTTACACAGTTTGACACACAGTCAATATGTAAATCTGTGTCTTCAAACAAACCAAATATTTATTTTATCCTGACTGTTGCAGCCTTTTAACCCACCACCACACATCGACAGTCCATCCCCAGGGACCCACTTTTGACTAGTCAAGCATAGATTACTGCCCGAAGATAGAGCTCTGGAAATAGCACACAGCCTTATTTACTCAATAATACAGTCGCCTTGCCAACTGGTCACATGCTGACCCCAAGACTGCATTGTTTCATATCAGACTTCCTACTGGACTGCTGAGGTCCACGCTGTGAATCAGCTGCTGCACACACAAGTAAAAACATGATGTTTCTAATGTCTTCTTCTTTTTTTTTTTTTTTAACTTGACTGCCATGACTTTTTAACTTATACCTCTGCTTTCAATATCTGCTGATCCAGTATTCAAAGCTCCTGGCAGCCGGGAACCATACTGGGGTTCTTTTGTTAGGTTTTTTTTTTTTTTTATGTTTCTTTTGTTAAGTCATCATTCATGGTAGAAGTTAAATAGCTATTCCCTCCAAAAACTACACATAACAATACAGCTAACAAGACTGAAAAGAAAAATCCTCTTTAAGACATGATTGACTCACTGACAGTCCTGGCTTGACGATGAGTATTTTACTCATTATGCTGCATGAACAACAACAGATGAAGAGCTTCACCTTATGAAGTTAAATACGCTCCACCTCCCAGCTGCAGCTGTGTTTGTGCCTCTCTGCAGAAGGCCTCTCATTTAGTCTCAATCAGAGAGCTGGAAACTGGCGCAGGCTTGGTCCACTTTAAAATTTGTGGCGGTGGAAAAATGAAATGGATGGCGGACTGGTTTTGTGGCTTCGCTGTGAGGGAGGCTCTACGCTGCTGCTCGGAAGAGAAGCAGTCACCAGCTGCCGTCTCAAGAAAAGAAAAGTGACTCAGCCGGGAGAAGTTAAGCTCACTGGTGCAATACGTGTTATCACGGCCTGGAAAAATCCAATATTTACTCCTTATGAATAAACTTATTCATTCTGTACCACAGATTCATTCTTTGGACTCAAAGCAAAGCAGCAAGAACATGAGAAAAGCAGAAGCCAATTTTAGATAAGAAAAGAGAAAACAAGAAAGGAAAGTTTTTATAGCTTTTCCACCAAGGAAGTGAATCAAATAATCAATTTTCATCCTTAACAAGTGATTTAGTCTATACATGATTTAATATTGCCAAAAAATGAGTGGATGGCATTTATGGTGGTTGCTATCTCCAGCTTGACCACTAGATGTCAGATTGTGATGCTATGTAGCTTGAAGGTGAAAGTAGAGTCTCAAAATGTATGTTTTATTTATTTATTTTTTGTTATTTTCTTTTTTGTTTCAATCAGTAAATCCCTCAGACATGGAATTCTTCACCTTTTTTCCTCTGCTTGCAGCAGTTATTTTTGTATCCGCCGAGGGACCTTAGTGAGCCAGGACACAAATCAGAGGATTATGATCTATGACAGTTTCAGGAACTCCTGTAACACTTTGTTAGCTTTTTGTAGAGGTAAAGACACTACATTTATTTAAATGTCTTCCTGCCTGACAAATGCACAAAAAGACATGATCAAAACAATATTCCGAGTCATCTCTGCATCTTCCATGTCAGTCCGTTGTATATTAAACAAGACTTCTGCAGCAGCCAGTATTAAATGAATGTAACTATTTCATATTGTAAAACTAAAGTATGTGTAGTCACCAGCCCACACATGCCCAGCATGGGAGACTGAGTCAAATTGAATATTTGATGCAACAGATTTCTTAACCAGACCACTTTGTAAGAACTGGCCTTTTATTAATATAGTTTAAAATCAATTGGGCTATATCACATTTCATTTCAATGAATTGGACTGAGTTGAATTATAACAAACTGACATCATTTCAATTTGACTTGAATTGAACTTCATAATGTCTCTGTAAGGGGCCTGAAGGTGACATCTGTTTTAAATTGAATAGAAGCAGTCTGGCTTTTTGAGCATGTTTACAGACTTTGCACAATCTTTTATAAAACTAGATGATTTTAAGCACTGTATAAAGAAATATATTTTTAGTACTTTTGAAGCTTATTATTGAGAATGTCAAAGGATAATAGATTACAGGATTCTTTTTCAGGGATCCAAACATAGCCAGTGAACCATTACACCCTTATTCATTTATGTCATCAGGCAGATGTTGTAAATGGACATCACACTCAGGAATGAAGTACTTCACTTCTCCATTTCACTGTCACCATAACACTGGATATTATCTACATGACTTATTGATATTACTGCCATTAGGTCTCAGTAGTCCCACTGCTCTGTTTGGCAAGAACCGGTCTCCAAGGAACTGCAAAATAAACATTGACTCTACACTCGGTAGTCTGTGAAGAAGATGAGAGACAGAGAGGGAGAGAGAGGGAGTGCAGCGATGCCACTTTTTATTCCTTAAACAGTTTAAGTCAGGTCGTGGACACTTGCAGAAAGCCTCCCATTAAAGGCCTGAGAGATGTGTTTACAGTGTGGCATACTGGTTTGTCCTGCATGGGATGTGGTGGGGGAGGGAATCACCTGCCAGTCAGACACAGCTGGATTTATTCTTTCTGCCGTTTGTTCAGTCATTTGCTGCTATGGAGACACACAACCTGGAGCTGATTTGCAGAAAGCAAATCAGCGCTTGTGTGTGTAGAAATCAGTGTTTTGGGCTGGGCAGATATTGGACTGCATACCAGCCGCAGCAAGAAGAGATAAATCTTGTCAGGGATTCCACCCACATATTCAGCAATCTGACACATTAACAGGGAGCGAAGCAGCTGATTTATGTGGAAATAATGAGTTCAGACTATCTGGCCTGTGTTGGTTTCATTTGCACCATATCAAGACTTGTGAAACACTATTCTCAGTGGAAGAAGCCATCAAGCCATCTGACGAGTCATACGGATGAGAAGGAGCTGAATCTGCTGTTTTGCTCTTTGAGGCTGAGGGACAAATTCAGTCAAGTCTTACAAATGGCATAATGGAGATACCCAAACAACAAATCTAAGCTTTAGTTTACCTGACAGATGCTACTTTGTTCCTAGAGGGGTTAGTGGGATTGTCTGAATCATTTATGACTGGTCACTGTCTTACGTTTGATAGAAATCTGAGCTCTCTTAGTTAGAGAATCAGGAAGTAATTGCCAAGGAAACTAACGAAAGTTGACGACATGCTCGACCGAAAAGCACGTTTTCACCATAATAAAACAGCAATAACCTTAAAAGTTTCACATAGTAGTGTAGAGACTAAGTAAATAAACAGATGTCCGATCCACCATTCACTATTTACCTAAACTGCTTTAAAGACCAGAAGTCTTTTTCTGATTTTCATAAATGAGAGTTCACTGACTGGCCAGTCATATGTACCTCCCACAATCCCTCAAACCCAGCAGCCCCCAACTCCCATCCTCGAGAGCTACCATCCTGCAGGTTTAGTGTTTCCCTGCTAAAACCCACTTGATTCAAATGAAAAGGCTCTCCAACAACTTGTCATCATCTTGTGCCCCTGTCTGTTATTGAGCCATTTGTTTGGGTCAGGTGTGTTGCTGTCCTGTGGTGGTCTGGCGAGCTGTCCAGGGTGTACCCTGCCATTCGCCCAAAGACTGCTGGGATAGGCTCCAGCTTCCCTGCGACCCTTCATCAGACTAAGCGGTTAGGATCATAAATGAATTAATGGTCCTTTACGTCAATTTATCAGGGTGTCAGCCTTCCAGGCAGCATTTCACTTTAGCTCTCATCTCCAAACTGAGCATGCCTGATGGCTGCCCACTGCATGTAGACACAGATTATTTATACTGTACTTCACTGTACTGTACTGTTCATCACCCCAACATTAAAGCACGTATGTTCTCTAAATCTGACAAGATATTACTTGTATGTAAAACACAAGCTGCTTCAAACACTACGTTACATTTTGAGCTTTATTTGGACAACCACTGTTGCTTAAATAAGAGCTTTTACAGACCTTTTAATTCTCTCAAGCTCAAAAAAATCTAATCAAATCCAATCAAACTTTATTTCTTGAGCACTTTTCATGCCACGGGCAACACGGAGTGCTTTACAAGATCAGATCAAGTCCCAAGAATTAAAACAAACAGTAGATAACAAGACATTTAAAAATAATAAAGACACAAGCTCTTTCCACACACTCATACGCACACAAGGACAGAGAGCAACCCCTCCCCACCCCCACATTCCCTGAAATACATCATTCCTTGAAAACTGTCTCTTTAACCAAACGCAGGTTAATAAAACAAATAAAACATTAATTAAGTGATAAAAATTCTGACTTGGTACTGATGTGAGGAAACAATGCCTAGGGATCCATACACACCAGGAGCAAGTCCCCCGCATGCTCATAGAGGCCACTGCCACAGCAACCGCACAACTCCCAGGCAGCCAAGGGGATCCGCAGCCGTGAAGCTGCAGTGCTGGACCCCGCGCCACCCAAACATTAGCGGTCGCCATGACAGCAGTCCCCAGACCAAACAGGCAGGGCCCCCAATGTGCTGGATCCCCATAAGGAAAACACTGGAGTTAAAACCAGAAGTTAAATAACCTTAAGAAACAGTATGAAGAAATAAGAGCAACAATAATAATAATACATAAAAGGACTTCATAAAAATGTACCAAAAATTAAGAAATCTAATGAAATCATTTAAAAATAAATAAAATAATAAATGAAATAAAATAAGTTAAAAAAAATTAAAAATAAAATTCAGTTAAATGCTAAGCTAAAAAGGCAGGTCTTGAGCCTCTTCTTAAAAACATCAACAGTCTCCGCGGCCGTGAGGCTCTCTGGCAGGCTGTTCCACTGTCCAGGATAGTCCACAATAATATTTGGAAAGAGGTCTCACCAGTACCGGAGGACCTTGGGGTCCTCGAGGGCACATAATTAAAAAGAAGGTCAGATAAATAAGAAGGCCCAAGACCATTAAGACATTTATAAACAAGTAAAAGTATCTTAAAATCAATCCTGAAGCGCACAGGATTTGTAGCTGATAAAACAGCAAAGAAACTAGATCAACTATTCTTTAATATTTTGATGTACTTAAATATGAATGCATATGTTTAGATTGTCATGAGCACCAGCACACATCTGTGGGCGGCATAATGGAAAGTTGTTTGACATATTGTGGAGTTTTCTTGTTCTGTCTAATAATTTAGTGATTCAGGACCACACACCAACATTTTCACCCGTCTATCTTCCTCTGCAGGTGGATTTTGAGGATATCATCGCAGAGCCTGGAGGAACCTACAGCTTTGACAGTGTGTGGAAAGCCAGCTTCACCACCTTCACTGTCACCAAGTACTGGTGCTACCGGCTGCTGACGGCGGTGGTTGGCATCCCTCTGGCTGTGATCTGGGGAATCTTCTTCGCCATCCTGTCCTTCCTGCACATCTGGGCCGTGGTGCCGTGCATCAAAAGCTACCTGATCGAGATCCACTGCATCAGTCGTGTGTACTCCATCTGCATGCACACCTTCTGCGACCCGTTTTTCGAGGCCATGGGCAAATGCCTCAGCAGCATCCGAATCCGTACCTCCAAGGAGGTGTAGCGTCACATAACAAGAGGAGAATTAAATGAAAATTGTGAGTGAGGATGGGAGAGCTGGAGCGACGTAAATGGAAAAAAGTTGGAGAAAGAAAAATACAGAATTCTGGAAATAAATATAAAAGGGGGAGACTTTTCCAGAGTGGGCTGGGATGTTTGCGGGGGGGAGGGCACCTGATCCAGCCTTTCTAACCAGCTGTTTCTTTCTCTCTGTTGTCAGAGGTGTTTAGTTTTTTTGGGGGGTTTTTCTCACTGTAATTTTTACCAAGCAGGCCCTCAGTCTTCACATCCTCTTCATCACGTAGATTCTTTCCACTATGTCTTCCATTTCTACTGCTTCTTTTGACACCTAACTATTGACTGATCCATGTGAAGAGGAGATGTCAGGCTCCACTGCATTTACCTCTTGTGCTTGTTTGTGTTTCGGGGATGTGGGGAGGGGGATGGGGGGGGGGTTGCATCAGGGTCATTGTGGTCATTATTCGAGACAAAAACTAAATGCTGCTTTGTTCTATGTGATTCAGCAAAAAGATAAAACAACAACACAATTCTCTCTCTGCTCCCTTCATAAACCCCCTCAACCCGACAGAACAAAGCCTCCCCCCTTCCTCCCCCCCACTGCCCCGGCTTTCCAGCAGTCTGACACACTGAACCTGCCCTCTCGCCTGCATGCACCTGCATCCCTTTCGCCGTCCGCCACAGCCGCCATGATGCCTCCCATCAGTCACGTTTAGCGCCGTCTCTCATAATTCACCTCTGCTTTTCTCACCATCACCTTCATCAGCTACAGGATTATGTAACAAAGAATGTTAATATTTCAAACCTCCTCATCATTTGTTTTTTTTCTTTCTTCCATCCTGCGTTTTGTAGACAAACTTAAAGCTTTTTGTTCTTCACATCATGGGAGCTCCACAGTTGACTCTGTTTCTACTTTGTGAATATGAAGAACTTGGAGTTGGTTTTTGTTTTTGATATCCTGTATTATATCCTGTGTGTGAGTTTTTTGACAGAAAGCATTGGCCCCATTCCAGTGCACTAATCTATAAAGAAGTCAATAACAAGATTAAAATCTCCTTATGCACACATATATAGGCTATATATAAAGGCTATATATATATATATATATATATATATATATATATATATATATATATATATATATATATATATATATATATATATATATATATATATGTGTGTGTGTGTGTTGTGTATAGGCTACATACACACACACATACACACAAAAGCAGTTACTGTTTGTGCAGTTATGAGGTTGTGTGGGGATTTTTTGTGCACTGTGGTACTTACACAGGTTAATGCAATGGAATCATTTCAATGTGAGGTAGAATATGTGATTTTTGGATCCAGTTTTATTTGTTGCCTGAACATGATGTTGAACCCTGATTTTGTTGTTGTTTTCTCATGTACTGCTCTGCCCTGCTTCTTGACTGTGGATGTGATGCAAGGAAGCATTCAACAGATGCCTCACACCCTGAAGATTTTAAGTGAATCCAGGGTTATATGGTGTTATGTTGTCACTAAGACAACAAACTCGCTTTGACTGTCCTGCCATCTTCCATGTCCCCACTGTCTTCTCACAGGAACGATGATATCTCAGCGATATCTCAAAAACCTTTTGTTTGTTTTTTTTTTCTTGAAATGAGGTTTTAAGCTCTGGAGGTGGATTTTTATAAAGAAATTATTATATTTTTGTTCTTTTGTTGCTTTTACTGTAGAATATCACGCTGTGCACATTAAAATTTAATATAATCCAGTGTTCATTTATTTCTTTTTTACTCTTCACACTTCAGTCACCGCTATGGATAAAGTGATCACAGGCATGTGCCTCTCCGAGAAAACCTAGGAAACATAACAGTGGAGTTTCTGTTCTTTTACTTGTGATATTGAGTCATAGCTAATCTAATTTTGTGATGATTCACAGATACATGTGATGACTGCTTTCATTCATGTGCACTGCAGAAACCAGCCACATGAAGCTGCTTTATGGAAAAAAGAAAAAAAATGTACAAGTATGACGCTGAAGTAGCTGAAAAATCATATCCAGCAACGGCGGCCTCTAGTCCATCAGCAATATTTGTATGTGAGTCTGTTTCACTCAGCCCTGCAGTCCTTCTCATACAGTATAAAGGCTTTTATTTTTCCAAGCCTGGCACAAGGTTTCTATGGTTACTCGAGAAACAAATAAAAGTGCTCAGCAGTGCACAACGGGTGTCAGCCAGTAAACTGTACTTGGTTTGATTTACACAAAAAACAGATACATGTTATTTAGCTTGATTTTGATGCTAATCTTTATGTTTTAGCAGTAAGAAGACTTTTTTACAGGACTGTTTATTGCAACCAGGAAAGTTTTTCCATTAGTGGATTGTAACATGTAGACAGAAAACAGCCATATGAGACCAAACTGAGGCCATTAAGCTTTGAGGGCATACAGTCCTTCTTACTGGATCTCATTCAGCCAGAACAGTATTAATGAAGTCCAGCACTGGCTGCTGCACGTCTTCATAAAGTCTGGGTTTGTTGTTGTAGGTCAGTCAGTCTCTTCTACACCAAACTGAGGAATGAATCCTTTAGAAGTTCTAGTGTCTTTTTTTCCACAGAGTAACTTAGGCGATAACTTTTTAAAAGAAACATCATAAAACCAGTAAGTATTTGTATAAAAATCATAATGTTCATAACTAATTGTGATGATAAGCCACTGTAATCACAAAGTGTGCTTTGGGACAGGGTGAGCTTCATTTTCAGCATTACATTGTAAATTAAATGTAAAAACAGATAATTGAGGGAAAAAATCTTGTTATAATAGTTACGTCATTACAAGAACAACTGTAACCTCTGGACTTGTGACAGAGACGAGAATGCTGCAATGTTTCCTGGCAGAGTGAAACCAGTTGCTCCAAAAGGAACATATCCAATGACTGGCAGTCCAGGACACAAGCTGACTAAAAGAGAGGAGAGAGTAACACAAACATTGCTCTGTTCCCTCAGTACAGATGAGACTCTGGTGTCTTGGAGGATGTGGTTTAGCTTTTGAGGCTGTATGTTGAAGCTCCAGATTCTGTATATGTTTCAGTACCTTTTACCCAGCACATGCGGGGAAAGCTTACTTCATAAAAGTCTTATTAGCTCTTATTTTTTGTCTCTCTTCGAGAGTGTTACTTCTTCTTTCACAACACAACATTGCATTCTAGTGGCTGAAACTGAGAAGTACATCTGTATGGACTGGTCAAAAATATCTGATTTATTATTTTATATTCTTGTGCAGTGTTTGAAGAATTATACAGTACTATCTATGCTGTAAGTATTTTTTATCTATTTTTTTTTATCTATTTACCTATCTATCTATCTATCTATCTATCTATCTATCTATCTATCTATCCATCCATCCATCCATCCATCCATCCATCCATCCATCCATCATCGATCCATCCATCCATTTATATATATATATATATATATATATATATATATATATATATATATATATATATATAAATATATATATATATATATATATATATATATATATATATGCTCACATGTATTCATACCCTTTCATTAAAGAAAAGGCTGAATTTACAACGGTCACTCAAATAACTGGAGACTTACAAAAGGAACAATAACTAAAATTTGCAAAAATATAATTTAGTAATACGAGACACTGTTATTTCATTTCATTGAAGACAAACAAACAAATTGGTCCTGGACAAATTAGAGCACCTTTCTGTTGAACAGTGGGACAAAATACCTGTCAACAGGTGCAGAAGTCTGACTGAGAGGAACAGAAAACACCCGACTGTAGCGGAAACATTAAAGGATTGTTCAACAAAATATTAGTTTATGAGTGATGTAATATGTAATAAATTATCTTATTTGTTTGCTTTTAAAAAAAATATTTCTATTGAACCCAAATTAGAAAACAATGTAATGATTTTCATAAAATTTTTATACATTATTACTTTAGTCAATTTCAGCTTATTTTACAGGCAGCTGTTTTTTTCCTTCTTTAATGAAAGGGTATGAATAAATATAAGCACAACTGTACATATATATATGGATGATGTATATTTAGCAGCTTTGTTATTCAGTACAGTCTGAACCCTGCTCAACAAACTTGCTTATAATATCTTTAAGAAGTCTTCAGGAACATTTCAAACAAAATATATTTTTTCTGTTCTGCCAAGATGATTCCACTTTCCTCAATAATGATGTGGTCTGATGCTCTGGAGAGGATGCATCACTCAATCAGACCTGATAGAGTGAGGTATATTTAACCCTTTTCTCCCCATCTCCCTTTCTTAAGTATGGCTTCTTTGCAGCCACCCTTCCATGAAGGCATTTTGTGAACAGTAAATGGAGATTGGTTGAAGGTTCAGATGAAGATTTCAGAAGATCTCTTGAGGAAATCCTTCTCTGATATTGCTTAAATGAAGGTAGTTTTTTTGTCTGTCTGTCAAACTGTATTTTCTGACATGTGAAACTAAAAAAAGGAAACAAATGATGTCTTTGACAGGCTGATGGTAGCAAAGTTCCTTTTATTATTCTGAAGTTGCTTCATGAACGAAATCTCATTCCTGAGAAAGTGGTCGGTACAACGACTGAACTGAAAATGAACAACAAAGCAGACAGGGTACAAAGAAAGACTGACAGAGATTCAGAACATCTGGCAAACTAACTCCAACAATTTGGAAACAAAACACTGGATCGAAAGTAATTTTGAGTTCATTGGGGATGATAGTCTGGATGAAATAGCCACTATTTTATTTTATTTACTATTTATACTTTCTTTAGCTGATTGTGATGGGCCGAGCAGTAAAGCAGTCAGGCACAGGTTTAAAGTAAAAAAAATAGAGTTTTTTTTATTTTGACCCAAAAAAGAAAAAGTTGCTTTAACACAAATGAATAAATCAGGCCTATAAAAGAGGTCAACTTAACAAAACTATAATCAAAGAATTTGTAACAGAAGTAACTCAAACAAAATGAAACAAACTGACCTAACAAATGACACACAAGGGTAAACTTAAATAGTGGCTGATCAGCCCAAACAAAACAGACAAAGGGGATGACACATAAAAACATAACTAAATGAACACAAGAAAACCCTAAATTCCCCCTCCCATCTCTGCCACTGGTTCGGTCCAATTAGCTGGCTCCACCCCGTGGCCACCTGCTGGTTCACAGCCAAGGGACTGGAGCCACTGAAACTCAAGGAAAAAACAAATGAAAACCATACCATCACAACAAACTAAAATGCATGCTCTTTCAGAATATTTGTGATGCTATATGAAATGGATGTCTGATAAAAAAATATTGGTCTGCAAATTAAATCATGGTTAAACAAAAATAAATTAAGTGTATGTGTAATGCATTTGATCACCCATGTGTGGCTGTAGACACAGCCATCACACTGGTCTTTAGTATTTGTCATCTGGCAAATGGCATGAGTCCGTTTTTTAGCCTATTCTTGTATGTTCCTCATTTGTACACTCAAAATACTGCTAATAACCATGAAAGACTCCATGAGACTGACAAAATGCCATGGTTGCTACTGCTGCATGGCGGTTGCAGCAGTACAGCAAACCAAGAAAAGACTTATATTTGGTTCCCAAGTAAATCTAGAAGATTTGAACCATCCCGTTCAGGCTGCAGCATACTTTTAGTAATATCTATTATTTCTCCTTTTAGATGAGTTTTTAATGATCGATGCACACTCATGGAAAAGCTGCATGTATTTCCAGATGATTTTGTCTTGGTTTCCAGCTGCATGAGCAAGCTGTGGTCAAAGAGGGAGAAGACAACCATGTTAACAGATGTAACAAACATGAGGTAGACATCATGTTCAGTCTGATCTCCCCACCTGAGCTCATAATGACTAAGTCAGTGTCTGAGGTGTTTGTCAGTGGAAAGGCTGAGGCCAGGTGACATAAACATTACAGCTTTCAACACCTGCGAAAGGAGGGCTGTGGGATCAACAGCTGTTTCCTCTTAAAGCAGAAAACCTCCACAGAGATCCTGCGTGATTTATTGCCATCAAAATAGATCAAGGAGACATTTCCTTTCCCTGAAGTTGATATTTAAGAGTTTACTTTCACATCGACTGCGCTTCAGCTCTGTAGACTTTGTTTGGCCAGAATCTTTCCAGACCTGGCTGAAATCAGCTGGGAGCTTTTCATGAGCTATTTCAGCTTTCTGCCCTCTCTGTTTACTATATACTCATCCATACTGCAGGTTATTCAATCAAGAGGCCAATGTAAAACTTTTTTCTGTCCTCTTTGACTTGTATTTACGATTTTTTAGGCTAATGTATTTTTCAGCTGTTTCCCTTGCAACACAACCTCCAAGCCGGAGATAACAGTCAATGTTATATTATTTAAACAGTGAAATGTTATTAAATATACAAAAATATCACTAATTTGTTTTTTGGAACAATCAATGCAAAAAACGTAGAGTGTTTCTTTATTTTGCTGGAAAATTATGTTATTTAATTTATGGAATTTGTTCATCCATATATTAACCCTGTTCTACAATGTCCACATACTTTGAAAGGCTGTGCTGCCATGCTACAAATATGAGGCAGGTGACTAATTCATTATTAACATTTCAGGAACTCAGTCCTATCAAAATAACAATAGTAGGTGAGTTTTTGGATGGATTTAAAAATGTGTCATGGATTAAATAAATACGTTGAAAAGAGTAAGGGTGCCAGCATTAGATATAAAAGATTATCCACCATCTTAGTCTATTTTAAAGTGACATTGTGTGACATTTGCTGATGTTTACTGGCCAAAGTTTATGTCTGCATTTATATATGTGTTATAATTAGTGTATTATGACTTCTGCTAATGATCTGAAAAATTCTTGGAAGTGAAGAATTTTATATTTGTTTATACAAATGGCGAATAGGGAAGTGTCAAAACAGTCTGCCATTTTGAAACTACAGCTGCTGATTAGGGACAAATAACATCAAAGAAAAAACAGACATTTGACTGGAGCAATCTAAAAGGAGGAACAACATTGGGACAGCCTTCCCTATTGGTGGAAGGAGCTCAAGAAGGAGGATGATTTTAAAATGGACGTTAAAGTTGCTATTTGACACTGAAGTACCTAAATTAACCTAAAACTAACTTTTTCATAAATGTAGTTTAGAAAGCCTTCCCACTGGCTTTTAGCCCAGCTTTAAGATGACTGAAAGCCAGGATGTACAGCAACTTAAAGATTAAATGTTTTGCAGGCATTGAATCACTAGGCAATGAGCTGCAGTAATGGATAAACATTAAAGTGTTAAAAGATTAATTATTTCCAAGGATCATAGCAAGTTGTAGAACAATAGCACTTTATTAACCTGTGTTTGTCCAAAATCAGATTGCAGCTACATTGTAGCTGTTACATGGTACTTTTTTTTTGCGAACACACACTCTCACTGATGATGTAATGCAGTTTGTAATATTTATGAAATAATGAACTTCTTCACTTGAGTGAACTCACCATTAAGTATTGGATGACATGGATCATCGGTGGTGTCAAGGCTATCTATGGCCACCGCTGTTGTCACAGGTGTTTGAAAAGGTGAAGTGCAGGAATGTATTACTCATATGAATGTGAAACACAATTTTACTGTTCGATGAGAGTAAGTCTTACAATGTTAACAAATATGACACAGGCCTCAACATGTCTTGCAAAATTCCACTAAACATTAGTTTTTAGTGCTAAATTGAAAAGAAATTGCTCACTTTTTCTGCATTTTATTCATTTTTATGTAATCAAGAGGTATAGTATGGTGGCCCTTTTGTAATTTTGAGCTTTTTATATCATGGGGCCATCAACAGAAAGTGATGCTTTGCTGCTCTGCATACTCTGCATACATTCCTTCTCTCTGGCAATTTCACCATGTTCCATAGAAGTTCAACCTCTCAGCTTTCAGTTCATTGGAATTTTGTAAGTAGCATGGATCCTTAAGGAATCACGGTAATTTGAATCATGCATGTCATTTTATGTCACTTGTAAGGCAAGTTTATTTATATTGCACATTTTGTGTACAAGACCATTCAAAATGCTTTATATAAAACATATAAAAGCATTATAACAGGGACCAGGAAGTATTTAAAAAAACTTTAAAAAGAAACTAACGAAATTAAATGGAAAGATTAAAAAAAATAAAGAAAGTAAAATGCATGAAATGCTATTTACAATGTGAGGACTTAGCTGTTTTGATAAAAGGTGGCAAATGAGACATTTGAACCTTGACTGAAAACGGCTGAGTTTTAGCAGACCTGCAGTTTTCTGGGAGTTTGTTCCACATGTCAGGAGCATAGAAACTGAACGCTGCCTCCATGTTTGGTTCTGACTGAACAAGACTCTTATGAAATGAGGGATTTGGTTGGTTCATAACAAACCAGGAGATCCTGAATGTATTTTGGATCAATACCATTCAGTGCTTCACAAAGTAACAGCAGGATTTTGAAGAAAAATCTTTATAGACAGGAAGCCAGTGGTGACTTTAAAGTACACGGGGGAATTCTACATTAATTTAGTTTGTTTTTTGTTATTATGTTTATACAGAAAATAAAATCTGATTTCCATTCATCTTTTGGAGCAGAATGCAACATAGAGACTTAAAGAAGTTCAACAAGCTGATGAGCAAGGCTGGTTTAGGGGACTGATCTGGAGTTCCTGAGCTGAGTCCACAGAAGTATGTGACACTAGCTCCTCAGCATTATGACATTTCAGAAGGCCCTCTACAAAACACACTGAATAAATAAGTGTTCAGCCAAAGGCTTCTTTAGGTCCCCTGCAACAATGAACAGAACAGGAAACCATTACTGCCAACAGTCATCACCCTGAAGAACAACAACTTTAACTCAAATATGTCACAATTTTTGGACTAATTTATGATTTGTAATTAATTACAACAAATTAAATACTCTGTTAAATTAGGCCTTGGTATTGCCAACATCAACAATACATAACACTGATAACAGATTTAGGATGTGATTAAAAAAAAAATTCCAATAACAGAGCAGCAAATACAACAGCCATAAGTCACATTACTTACAGGATATCAACAGAGGATCTGGAAGAGAGCCAAGAAAGTCAAGGCATAAATATTGTACACTGGGAGGGGTTATGGGACAAGCGACTGCAGGTGTGTAAACAAACGATAAAGAACAGGTGGTAATCTGGAGACGGGAAATGCAACCGAAGACAACTGAGGACAGAAACAAATAAAAAAAATTTAAAAAAAAGATCCTGAACAAACTAAAGAATACAACCAACATATAAAACCAACAAAAAAGGTCACTACTAAGACAAGGAACGCACCAGAAACACAACATTTTAACATGCAAACCTCCAAAAAAAATCCAGAAAGCTAAAAGAGGCAAACAGGGTTGAATGGGTCTACTTAGACTCTCCATTTGTAAAATAAAAAAATTAGAATTAGAAATTAGAAGCCCTCAGAGAGTGCAGACATCTGCTAAGCCACAGGGTCACTTACCTGAGTAAGATCCCAATAGGCCCAACAGCCCACCCAGTTATTATGCATACATCACTGATGTAGGCTTCAAAGTAAGATCATAATCTATCTTCATCATCAATCTTGATGCTACATCTTATCTAGACTTCATGACCCTGGAAACACACCATCAGACACCAAGATGAAGCAAATAAGTGTATTATCTGAAATAACTGTTATTTTATCTGGTTTAGCTGTTACCTGTTTGGGGGTTTTTTGGTTTGGTTTTTTGCCAATGATTCTGGGGATTTTCTATTGAGTTAGACATTGTAATGGCAAAATCACCCCTGTCTCCCTATAGTGAAGAATCCTTTAAAAATTCCTGGTTTCAGATGCTGAGCAGGATCAGGATCGTTCTTCATTATTTCCTAAAAATCAGATCAAAAACCTGTCTAAGTATTTAAGATGCCGATGACAGACAGACAGACAGGCAGACAGACAGACAGACAGACAGACAGACATGCCAATGCAACTAAAAACATAACTTCTGTTTTGCCAGTGTTGAAAGAAAAAGAAACACTAAAAAAAAGTGTAAGATGAGGGCCTTCTGAAATATATATTATATATATATATATATATATATATATATGTATGTATGCGTGTGTATGTGTGTGTATATGTATACATCTGTAGGTTGTTTTTTTCTTTTTGTTTTTGGGTTATTTTTAGGTTTTTTTTCTCTCCCTTTCCTCTCCCTTTATCTCTTTCACTTTCCTTATGAGGTGTTTTTTCTCCTTTCTCTTGTTGTCTTTCATCTGTCCTCTCTGGTCCAGCAGTACAAACTCTACAATTCAAACAATAATACAAAATAAATATAGAAATAAAATAAAAATTCATAAAGTCAAGGGGATCATTATATCTATAAAGCTTCCCTTGGCAGAGAAAATTTGCTCTGCAGAACACAGCATCCAGACCATCATTCTGCTTGCCTAAATGCTGGACAAGACAAAAAAATAAATAAATAAATAAAAAAAATAAAATAAAAAGGGATTTTACACTCCTTCGCATGACTTGGTTTTTCCTCAGCTACTCTGCAGCTTCCTCTTTTCCCACGCTGTCAAATATCCTGCATGAATTATATGGTCACTGTTCTGGTCTGGTGGTCTTTCTGCTTCCCTTCCTAAGCACTCTTAAGTGTTCGATCTTCTGTTTCACATCCTTTTTAAATCTCACTTCTGCTGTCATTTTCCTTCTCCTGCAGTTCATCATCAGCCGTCTTGTCCTCTGTTTACCCCAACAGTATTAGTCCATCACATCTTTGCCTGTTATAACCAGGGAAGTTACTCATCTCTGACCTTTCTCATTAAACAGTGTTAGATAACTAAGTAAGAGATTAACTTTTTTTCTTTCTTAAGTTCTGACCTTTGCAGTAATGTCACCTTGGTTGTCTGATTAAATCCTTATTTTTGCATGAGTAAGCACATACACTGATGTGTTCATGGGAAAGTGTGACATTACTATGAACTATCGCACTCTTTATGCTTCATGAAATTAAATGAATGAATGAAATGAAATGAAATGAAAAATACTTTATTAATCCCCAAAGGGAAATTCAATATTGTTATATATAATAATAACTAATTTGAGGAGGTCTTGTTCCGGAGGCTGATGGCTGCTGGCAGGAATGATCTTCTGTATCTTTCAGTCTTGCATCTGAACTGAAGAAGCCTCTCACTGAACACACTTTGTTGTTTCATCACTGTGTTGTGGAGAGGGTGTGAAAAATCCTCCATCATCTTCATCAGCTTGTGCAGCATTCTTCTTTGGACAATCAGCTCCAGAGTTACTCCAAGCACAGAACCAGCTTTCTTGATCAGTTTTTTTATTCTCTTCAAGTCTCTGGTTCTGATGCTACTACCCCAGCAGATGGCTGCAAAGCTGACTGCACTCTCCACAACAAGACTTATAGAAGATATGCAACATCTTGGTGCAGACGTTAGACCATCTCAGCTTCCTTAAGAAGTACAGTCTGCTCTGACCTTTCTTATAAATGTATTCAGTGTTGCATTTCCAATCCAGTTTGTTGTCCAGCTGAACTCCAAGATACTTGTATTCCTCCACCACCTCCACCTCCTCTCCCAGGATGGAAACAGTGCTTTGTTTATTCTTGTTCCTCCTGAAGTCAACAATCATCTCTTTTGTTTTGCTGGTATTTAATATAAGATGATTATCACCGCACCATTTAACAAACTGACTGACCAGTTCTCTGTACTCTGCTTCTTGTCCATCCCTGATACACCCCACAACTGCAGAGTCATCAGAGTATTTCTGCAGATGACAGGACTCAGAGTTGTACTGGAAGTCTGAGGTGTACAGTGTGAAGAGGAATGGCCAGAGTACAGTTCCTTGTGGTGCACCAGTGCTGCTGACCTTCATCTCAGACACACAACCTTTCAGTCTCACAAACTGGGGTCTGTTTGCGAGGTAGTCATAGATCCAGGTGGTTGTGGAGGTATCCAGCTGGAATTTATGGAGCTTCTCACATAACAAAGCAGGCTGAATGGTATTAAAAGCACTTGAGAAATCAAAGAACATGACCCTCAGAGTGCTGCCTGGATGGTCCAGATGAGAGTGTGCTCTCTGGAGCAGGCATATGATGGCATCTTCAACCCCAAGTCCATTACAATATGCAAACTGTAATGGGTCCTGAAAGGTGTTTACTTTCTTGTTGAGGTGAGCCAGTAAGAGTCTCTCCAGGACTTTCATGATGTGAGATGTCAGGACAACTGGTCTGTAGTCACTTGGTTCAGCTAGTTGTGTTTTTTCAGGCACTGAAACAAGGCAGGTTTTCCACAGCACTGGGACTCTATTTTGTCTCAGACTGGTGTTGAAAATTTGCTGGAGAATCGGACATAGTTGTTCTGAGCTGGTCTTGAGAACTCTGGGACTGACACCATCTGGACCTGCAGCCTTGTTCTGGTTCAGTTTCTCAAGTTGCTTCTTAACCTGATTGCAGGACACAAACAAGGTGGAGGTCTCAGGATGTCCTGATGTGGAGGAAGATGAAGCTGTGTTCTGGTCCATGACTGGGCTGCAGGGTGACAGATTGGAGGCGTGACAGGAAAGCAGTGGACTTATGGCGGGTGTGTGGTCTGTTGGGCTGGAGGTAGGGGGTGAACTGAACCTGTTGAAGAATATGTTCAGCTCATTAGCTCTGTCCAGACCTCCATCAGACTGGTCCCCCTTTAACTTGAAGCTGGTGATCTTCTTCATTCCAGACCACACATCCCTCACGTTATTCTGCTGGAGCTGACTTTCTAACTTCCTCCTGTAGTCCTCCTTGCACTTCTTAGTTTGTGTTTTAAGTTGTTTTTGTGTTGCCCTCAATAACTCCCTGTCTCCATCACTGAAGGCTTTCTTTTTTATGTTCAACAGCTTTTTCAGGTCACTGGTGATCCAGGGTTTGTTATTGGGGAAGCACCCCACTGTTCTTATTGGGACGATGCTGTCCACACAGGAGTTTATGTAATCTGTCACACACTCAGTCACGGCGTTGATGTCGTCTCCATGAGATTCACAGAGGACGTTTCAGTCTGTAGCCTCAAAGCCTCCTCTAAGAGCATCTTCAGCTTCAGAAGACCATATTTTGATAGTCTTTGTGATGACTGGTTGCTGCTGAACGATGGGCTTGTAGGTGGAGGTGAGAAGAACCAGATTATGGTCAGATCTTCCTAAGGGAGGCAGGGCAGCACAACTGTATCCCTTATTCATATTTGCATAAAATAAGTCCAAGATCTTATTTTCTCTGGTGGAGCAGCTAACAAACTGCTGGAATGTTGGTAGAGTTGCAGAGAGGGAGACGTTGTTGAAGTCTCCGGAGATCGCCATGAAAGAGTTTGGATGCTGTGTTTGTAGCCGAGCTACGACGGAGCTGATGACATCACAGGCTGTGTCTGGTGCGGTACCAGGTATTATATAAACCGCTACCAGAATAACACAGGTAAACTCTCTGGGTAAATAATATGGACGGAAGCTAACAGCTAACAGTTCAATGTCTCTTGTGCATATCTTCTCCTTGACAGTAACATGTCCAGGATGACACCAACGCTGGTTAACCAACACTGCAACTCCACCACACTTTAGCATTCCGCTGTGTTGTCTACTGCGGTCTGCATGGGCCATTTTAAAGCCTGGTACACATTACAGTCAGGGATGTGTTCATGCAGCTATGTCTCGGTGAAGCACATAATACTGCACTCTCCATATTCTTTCTGAAACCTTGTTAGCATCTCAAGCTCGTTCGTTTTGTTAGCTAGTGATCTCACAATACCCATGACGACGGTTGAGAGGAAAGGTTTAAATCTCCATTGCTTTCTCCACTCTCTGACTCCCGCTCTGCATCCTCTTCTCTTTCTTTTCAACCCCATCGAGATTTTATGTGTTGTTTTGCTGATAATCCTGATTTGGGAGAGGTTAATCAGTTGATCCCGATTGTAAACAAGTCTTTCATTGCCATGGAGACTCATCATAACAAGACTTGAAAGAGCAAAAATATGCAGAAAAATCTTCCTTCCAACACACCCTCCGAACCGGCATGAAGTCCTCAGAAAAAATACCTAATTTGAGGTAATATCTATGTGAAAAGTCTTTGTACTTTAAAAAAAAAAATCAAGATAGCAGGTCTGAGCTATTACAATTTGCTGCCAACAGACAGCACAATCTAGAAAACTAGATTGTGATGTTTTACCACCCTGAATCCACAAATGTTTCCAGTCTTTTTCTCCAATCCAAATTTTTTCTTTTCTTTTTTTATTTCACAATAACTTCCTTGTTTGTAGCAGCAAACTATTTATGGTGCCTGCTGCTGAAGGCTGACCATCGGTGGGCGCTGACTGACTGCACATGTGTGAGACCCAGTCTGGGAGATCTCAAGCCGTCCTGGGCTGCTGACAGACATCTGCAGCTGAAACATATGAGGGTTTTTATAAAACAAGTTTCTCAAGTGCCATCATACACAATACTCTCTGTGTTCTCCAGAGTGTCTTTTCCTCATGTGCTTTCAACAAACAAACCCACAGGGAAGCTGCTGCTGGCTGCTTTGTCCCAAACTCACACACAGCAAGTTTTCAGACCTGCAGGGCATCCTTGAAGTTGTTTTTTTCTTTTAGTTAATTTTTTTAAGTTTACGTAACTTAACTTAAAATTCATCTTTGTTCTATTTCAATTTAAAATTGGTACCACCTGCACATGTCATCGCCTGTTGGCTGGCTTTTTATACACAAGCCACATGAGTCATTTACTCAAGATGGACTTTAACTTCATAAAACATAACTGAATTAGGTCATGGTTGAGGTAGTTTTCGGCATCTTTGGGAACTTCTGTGCTCCAGACCTTCAGCCGAATGAAAAACATTGACTGTATTTTTTTATTATGTCGTATTGATTTTCTTACTATTGCCCTCCAGTATCTTTTTTTTCTTCTTCTGTGGTTATTGACGAGTTTACAGAGACCTCTTTGTAAGCAGAAATGAAATGAAAACAAAGCGTCACACACAAAACCCACATCCACCATTTCAGAGTATTAGTGGTCTCTGGCGTCACACTTTTCCAGCTGTTGCAGCCGTGACTGCTGAGTCTGATGGAGAGGATGACATCAAGCATCAGGAAGGCTGGCACAGATTCATTGCCTCTGGCTCAGTGTCTGCCACACAAGCCTGTTTACAGATGTTCCTGCTTCTGGCACACCTAGTCACCGACTGCACCCTTCGGAAAAGACATATAACAGACATCTCAGTACAATAAACATTTAACTATTAACATCTCCACCTGATGATTGTCCCATTCAGTTGCAGTGGCATAATCTTGGACACAATCTTAATTCATTTTCCTTTTCAAGAGTTAAAGATTAAAAAATACTTGATACTAGATCAGATTTGTTGGCTAAACATAGGAATCCCTTGTCACACCACATCCCAAAGCTGCTCTATTGGACTGAAATCCGGTGACACTGGAGGTCACTGGAGTACAGTAAAGTCATTTTCATGTTTAAGAAATCTTTTGGCGATGATTTGAGTTAAGTGACATTGTGCATTATCCTGCTGGAAGTAGCCATCAAAAGATGCTACACTGAGGTCAGAATACTAATGGATTATATTAATCTAGCTCTTTTCAAGCCACCCAAAGTGCTTGATTCACACCATGTTCTCACTTTATCATGGTGAGTTACATGTGTAGTCCCTGGTACAGACTGATGAAAATATAAACGTAAATCCAAATCAAAGACTTTCCAACCACTACCAGATATTCATACACCAATGATGCTTAAACTGGATGAAAATGTGCTTGCTCAAAGACACAGTGACACAGCAGGATTCGAACTGCCAACCTTCCAGTTATTGGATAACTTATTCTACCACTTGGACTACTCCCACCCTTAAAGAGATAGATATGGTTGGCAATTATAGTCAGGTAGGTTGTGGTGTTTCCACCAAACCATATTTCTACTAAGGAACTTAAAAATGGGCCAAATAAGCTTGTAGTAAAATTCAGCTCAATCTTGTTTGCAGGGATACCTGTTTAATTTGAATAAGATGTGCTGAGGCAGAAAACAGCGAAACCCTGCAGGACAGCTGCCCACCAGGATCCAAATTGTTTCAAAAGAGAATGTTTTCTCTGAAAAAGTAGCTGCAGCTCTTGTTCCCATAACACAGCTGCCAACTGAGAAGAAATGTTAGAATGAGAAAAGAAAATCTGCAAACCAGGCCCTCTGCTACTCAGGAGGGTACTAACTCATAGTTTTGAGGATTTGTTATCTCCTTTCATGTTCTAATTCATAAATCATCATTGTCATCATATGAGAAAGCTTTCAGGAACTTGACCATTCAGATCAGTTCTGCTATATTAGTATGGCGCTATATTTCACTGTTACCTCATCGTCATTTCATGGCTGTCCACTTGAATCCAAGTCAGTGTAGTCTTATTATAATTTATATATAATGAATTCATGAAATAATTCATATTAGTCCCATTTATGATAACTGTATGCATACAAGTCAATTTATAAATAGTGATTCCAAAGATAAAGAACAACAGATTTATTCAAATCTTCCCTTTGATTCAATCTTCCATCCTTGAGAGAGAAAAGATGAGAGAGCAAAATGTGGTAAATACTTAACACAAAATCCTGTTGAACACAATGTGTTACTGGTCTTCTGCCCCCTAATCAATACCAGAAAGCAGATTACACCATACTAATTTTGACATATCACATGGTAATAAATGGTACATATCAGGCCGAATGCAGTTTTTCATTGTTTCATTGTTTCATACACAAAGACCTCATTTTCAGAAAATTGGATTTTTCTTACTGTTTCTTCATGGGTTAGGCCTTAAAGAGTTTATATTTTCTAACCTTCACATATTTTTGAATCTCTTAACCATCAACCCCTCACCTTACAATACCTTTATTGATACCAGTATGCATTCATCCCATATTTTAAAACTACTGACGGATCAGTAGGTGCATAATGAACCAACAGGTCCTTCATGCATAGTTGTCTTAAAATATGAAATGTCAAACGGATTTTTTATATTAACAAACACATAAAAACAGCCCAGAGTGGATCCCCATTGGTTAAGGAGTTAACTCTTAAAGGTGAGCTGCATGGACATCTGCAGATACCTTCTGTTATCATTACCTTCCACCACTAAGTGTTCGTACATTTCACATCTTCCCCATCTCACACAGCGGGATGTGGAATATAGCAATGCATTTGGAGACTTTGTACACTTTAACAAAAACTTATCAAGATCAAAGCTGCATCTTTGTCATCAAATGAGTGAAGAAATCATAATCAAGTCAACATTTTGGATATTCTATTGTTAAACATCAGCCTGTGGACCGGCTGTGAACCCAACGATGACAGGATTTCTTTCATGAGATTTTGCTCATGGAAATGCCACATCAGTTGTCATTACAGGGACTATAAACTAGACAACATATATTTAAAGAAGATACGTTGCCAGGCAACAGCAGCGTCGCATTGATAACAATAAAAAAATTCAGTCAGGTTGTGTAAGGAAACACTCCTCTAAAAGACTTGGCTCTTTGACTTTGACTGCTGCTATCATTAGTTGTTCCTCAACAGATGTAGCTTTTCTTAATTGAAAATTCCTGAATTAACTCTGGAGTATTTACTATGCAAGCAACCAAATGTAAAACCTTTTTCCCAGAAAGAGAAAAGACAGTAAAGTCAAAGGAAGAACCAAATAAGCCTTTGGTGTTGTACTGCTGTTTGACTTGTGCTTAAATTTGGTTTATTTTAGTCAATGCTTCTGAGGAGGAAGAGTGAGTTTAAAAGGGACTTAAGACTTCTTCATAAACAGTATCATAAGACCGCAGCAGGAAATGCCAGATGAAGAATCCTAACTTTTACATTTCGCCACATACTAAAACTGCTTTAGCAGAAAGAAGAAAGGGATTGTTTTCGAGTTCATGAACAAAAGAGAGGTCTGTTTAGTGTCTGTAAATGTATGCATGATAAAAAATGCAACACAGTCTCTTTAGACTGAGACGTACAGAAAATATGACATAGCTGCTCCTGAACCGAGGCCATCTCTTCTTTATCATGTTTGTACCGCCTCTGATGGCCTTCAGTGGGTCTCACTATGTTGCGTCTCCATTCAGGACTGATCATCAGATACTGATGTGGGGCATAACTTATTGACGGTCTTCTCGCTCCCGTCTTCTGCTGTAGCCATTTCCTGTGACAAATCAGATTTCAGTCTCTTGATTTCCTTTTTCATCAGGAGTTGTTGTGCCTGAGTAACAGGTAGCGAGAGATGAGAGTACTGATCTTTCTCGCTTTTATATGAAAACCTGCCATCTGGACTGGTGAGCTCCCACTGTAACCACAAGAAGAGGAAAAAATTTAGCTGAGGCAACAGACAATGTGGCCATTAGTGAGCGAGACGTCCAGTTACTGGGGAATGGTGATAATGGTTTAAAGGTGGGAATGGAAATCCTGTGTTTCCAGCAATATTCAGTCTATTTCAAAACTTCCTAAAAAAAAAAAAAAAAAAAAGAGGTATCCAAAGGCTTAAAATGAGAAGAAATTCTGTACACTCAATTATTTATTGATTCTAACAATTTTATTAAGGATTTTCTAAAAGTAGAGACATGGAGACGGAATAAAAGGTGGTTTTAATAAAGAAAAAATGAGTTTCTGTGTTACAGACAATGACTACCAGGTACTGCTTCAGTAAAGTCAAGCTCATCCACTGTCTTTTTTTGACCTCCCTGTTTTCATGCAATTTTTTATGAACAGCTCTGTCGTTATTTGTCACAATCCTGCTGAAGAGGTTGCATACGACACACTAAATCACCACTCAGTCCACAGAATAAAGTACATTTATCTGCAGGATGGGAAAACCGGGGCCTTTGGTGGGTCAACAGCATCAATCAGAGTTTACTGTCTTTATCAGAGAAGATGCAGGGCTTGTATTGACCCGGGCAGCTGATAAATAACCTCCACAGGACCACACTGAGGTGCGCAAGCATGCTTAAAAGAAACTGTTAAATCAAGACTAAGTGCATTTCTGCGTCTCCTTGATAATGCCTCACTTTTGTCTGTGAGATTACTCTCTTCACTTTCCATTTATTAAGCTGTAAATGAGCCTGGCCAAAGGGACCCTCTGCATCTCAGGAGACCAGTAAAGGCTCTTGACCTCGAGTACCAGCAGATGGCGCCATAATAAGCCACATACACAGACTAGGTTGTTGGGATAGTTAAAAAAAAAAAAAAAAAAAAAAAGCTATTTTCTCATTTTGCTTGGTTAAATCAGCATCTGTGGAATAAGTTATTAATGTATTAGCGTTTTTGTTTATGTTTGATTATGTTGACACTGATGACTAAAAATAATGCAGGAGTGCATCCATGCAAGAATCCTGATCGAATGTTGTTAAACTTTTGATTGTTAAATGTTCTTTAAACAAAAAAAAACAAATTTTACTGCCTTTCAGCAATATTCTGTTTTATGTGTTAGACAACTCTATTAATAATAGATGCAGATTATGCACATTATTGTTGTTCAATTCTAAAAATGTAAAAAAAAAAAAAAAAAAAAAAAATCCAGCTGCTTCATTAATTTCTTTCAATAATTGACCCTTTTTATAACATTCAGCACAAAAAAAAGAAGCTAATTTCCTCTCTTTTCACATGTTTAATGCTTTATTCATTTAGCGGACACTTCAATATAAATTAATTGAATTGCAAAGATTAAAAAACATAAGGGGCAATGTGACATGAGGAGGTTGGGGATCAAACCAACAACCATCCCTTGCTTAGTACCCATTCTACCTGCAAGCTTCAGCTGCATCACCTGCAGTGCAACCTCCACCAGATGGAGGGAAATAAAGAGACAACAAACAAAATGTAGTTGTTGTGTAGCAGGTGTTGTGGGATGCAGACAATCCTGCAGCATGTGTCATATTTTGAGGTTACCACTCTTTAGTGCGAGCTTCTATGAGGTTCACCACAGCACTAATATCCTCCATCTTTTTCCCTTCCCTCCTCCTCTTCTCCTGCCACTGCAGCTCCCCAGCAAGTCAAGAACCAGTGCCAAAACTGAGTTCACCACCACCACAGGAGCCACACTGACACACCCCATGGGTATACACTCACTCACACACACTCTGTGTCTTAGACACACCCCTGGCAAATGCATCAGCTATGCCCTGAGGCACGGCAAAACACAAGCCCTTTTGACAAAAAGCAATAAAAACAGATCGAGGAAGTTTGTTGCGAAACCTTTTCACTGCTGTCTTCCAACCGCAAAACATCAACATCATCCAATAAAACAGCTGGATTTTTTAGCTCATTTCATGGTAATCATGCTTAACGTTTGTGAGTCTACTACTATAAGTAACATAGATGATCACATTTCTATTATTTTCCATTTCTTTATTCTTACGTTCATCAGTTATTCTTCTTGCCTCCACATCTTTCTAAGTGGGCTGTTCTTTGGTGTTCCTCTGAGGTGAAATAAAGCTTAATGATGCATGGGGGGTGACAGGCTGATGGCTCTCTGGTGTAATGTCAGAGCTAAGAGCTGGTCCACTGGGACATCAGAAAATTGGAAAGCCTCTGAGGATAAATGTGTCAGACATTTTAACAGCCAGCAGATCCAATTTTTTGTTACAATTTGGAAAAGGAGGAGGAGAGGGAGGTGCCACGCTGTAATGAGCTTTTATAAGACAGAGTGAGTTTGACACTAAAGATGATGTTATGATCATCAGATCAGTCGTCTTCTAATCGAAACATACTCATCCTCAGTCTGTCTGTCCTTTTGAAGCCTCAAGTTACTGCTTCTGTCAGAGGGCGAGCACAAACCACCAGCATGCCACTCTTCAGTTACTCCTGCATCCACACTGCAGTTATCAAGCCATCCAGTCCTCACTCCAAGTGCCCTCTTTTCAGGAAGTGGGACAAAGGAATTTTTTTGTGCTGCCCGCTGTGATTCATTGCTGACACGCGCGCGCGCACACACACACACACACACACACACACACACACACACACAGTTGAGCCTTTATAACTTTGCTCATTATTTCTGGCTGAGTGAGACACTTTAACGCAGGGAGCAGAAGTCTGACTCAGCCAGGAGTTGGAAGAGAAAAAAATCTTCCTCATCAAAAAAAAAAAAAAAAATGCTTTTCTTCTTCTTCTTCGTCAAACAGAATCTTTAAAATAAATCCTGCTGTGATGAAGTCACAGAAGTGATAACACATAGAGAGCGTGTGTGTGTCCTCAGACACAGGAGCCCCTGTATGGCACCTGGACGCGCCACGGTGCGCTCCTGGATACGGAGAGGCGTGGCTTCGCGCGCAGGGATGAGAGCGCAGCAGCGGGTCTCGAGTGGATGCAGTCACTCAGTCAGAGTGGAGTCCCACGCGTTTCAGCGCGAGAGCAGCTGCAGTCTTTAACAACTGGAAACCCAAAGAACCGCGTTGAGAAAAGTTCTTTCTTGGATTCATAAACACATATATAAATATATATATATATATATATTTGTTTATTTTTCCTCCCTGAGGAGCCAAAAGAAGCGACTTCTTTGGATTGTATGAGAAAGTCAAGACGTTGTTTGAAGGAGATCATCGGACTATGGTGTGAATCAGAGACAGATAGCAGCACAGTTGCACACTAACAGGTGAGTCTCCACTTCTTTCTGTCCAAAGTAAAAAGTCAGAGATGGTCCTGAACCTCATAACTCCAGACTTCCTTCTCCTCCTCCCTCTCCATGGATATCACAAGCCGTTTGGAGGTGTTTTTTCCTGGCTCGGGACTCCAGTCCATGTCACTAACTTCCCATTTCCATGTTTACTGAAACCTTTTCGTCGTGACTCACTTTCCTTGCAAACTAAAAACATTTTCACTCTTTTCTTCTTGCCTTTTGTCTTTTGGATGAAAGAAACGCAACCATGCGACAAGGGTGTCATTTATGTCTGTTTTCGGTGCAGGTGCAGTAATGTGCCCCCTATTACTCATCATTTTAGAACAAAACACGTTCCTAACACCCTCCTCCCCTTAATAACTGATGGGTCTTTATTGCTGTTGATGCCATTTATCACCAACGTTTTATTTCAGATATTTTTTGCAACTTTTGTGCCTGTTTTCTTTTTTTTTTTTTTTTTTTTTTTTTTTAATTTATTTATGTATTTGCTCTGTTGGTTGTAAAGTCCAAATAAAACACTGCATGTTGGAGCTTTGTGGAAAACTAAGATGTTTCCCTCACTTTTGCTGTAAAAACGGAGCTGCTAACAGTGAGACATCAGGCATAAATCAAGCAAAATGTGCACGCAGGGAATCCCAATAAATTCATGCATAGCTGTGGGCATGAATATAAAACCTAAACTTACTGTGCTGGATGTTATTACCCTGTTTTGGGTTCCATCTGGGAATCCTGTTAAAACCACATCCACATAGGGAGCATGCAAATGCACATTTTGCAAATTCTCTGTTGTGGCTCTTCCTCCCTCCCCTTCCTCGCCCTCGCTCCCTTCACTTAAAAGCATCTCCCAGTGGATTACCATTTAGTCAGTGGGGTTATTTATCATTTGGCTGGACTGTCCCCCATGCTTTCTCCCTCCCGCCTCTTTTGTTTTAATTGAGTTTATCTCCCCTCCCTTGGGCTCTTGCAGTCTAAACTTAGGCCCGCGGTTGCTTTGCCTTGCAGAGCGGGCTCCTCTCTGGGTGATTCACTGCTCTGCCTCGCTCTGTGGTCACTCGGGAACGGAGCTGCGAGCCGCAGAGGTGCTCACCCAATTCCTGCTGCTCTGTACGGGGTCAGTGCTGTCGCACGTGGAAGTCGCTATGATACGGAGGCTGATATAAAAGCTCTGTGTTGCCATTAAAGCCTCCAGTCACTCAAGCATGAGCATATTCACTGATTGTGGCGAAGTGAGTAAACCCTGGCTTTGCTCTCTGACACAGTTCTATTTCTGAGTCTGAAAGGGAGTTCAGTGTTCCACTTGTTTCTCCTCAGGAGCTCATAATCAGCTTTTTTTCCACACCTAAGGCAATGAAGGCCAGCTTTCCAGAGACGTCTGTGATGAATGCTGAGATGTTTGACTAACTCCGTCATGTCTTTGTTTCTCTAACAGAATGGACCTGCGTTTACTCCATGGCATCTTCTTGCTGTGGGCTTCATGCCCCAGCGTGCAGAACCTGTGTGATAAATCATCAGACACGACCAAACTTAACCTCTCGGTTACCTACGAGCTTCCAAACTTCACTGCAGACTTTCCCGTACAGAACATGGTGGCGCTTGACGGAATCATCTACGTTGGGGCTGTAAACAGGATCTATGCTTTGGCCCCGAACCTTACCAAGCTGTCGGAGTACCACACAGGGCCGCTGCTCGCCAACGAGACCTGTGGCCAATCGCAGACAAGCGCAGGCAACGGTGGACGGGTTGACAACCACAACATTGCTTTAGTGGTGGAGAACATTTACGACAAGGGCTTGTACAGCTGTGGTTCGGCAGACAATAGCGTGTGCCGTCGTCATGTCTTGGATGAAGACTTTGGTCTAAATACAGTTGATAAATATGTCTACTGCTTTGCTGGCAAGGTGAGGCCGGGCGAGGGTCAACCCACTGATGCAGATGTAGTGGTGAGCTCATCTGGTTCTCAGGTGCTCAACGTGGAGAGCAACATTATCAAGTTTTTTGTTGGAAACTCAGAGATTCCAGGTAAAGGAAACGTACCAGGCAGCTGGTGTCGTCCTCACACCATCTCTCAGAGGAAGATGAAGGCGAGTCAAGATGGCTTCACTTTCTTTTCCAACTCTGCTTACATGGACTTGATTCCATCTTTCCGTGGAAACTACTACCTGCGGTACCTGTACACCTTCCACAGTGGACCCTTCACCTACTTCCTCACCGTGCAGCAGGTGAGCAGGGACTCCCAGACCTACCACAGCCGAATAGTCCGTATGTGCTCCTCGGACCCCGTAATCCGCCGATACGTAGAAATGCCCCTCGAATGCATCAGCACCGACAAGAGGCGCCGACGTTCCTCTGCCGAAGCTGTGAAAGTGTTTAACATCCTCCAGGCCGCCCACGTCACCAAGGTGGGCAATGACGTGGAGCTGCAGAAGCTGCTGAAAGTGGGCGAAGACGATGACGTGCTGTACGCCGCCTTCGCTCGAGGAAAGCCCAACTCTCCAGAACCGACCCCTCACTCAGCCGTCTGCATTATGTCCCTGAAACACATCAACTCCATGTTCAAAATGTACATGGAGAGGTGCAGCACGACTGACCCTTATCACTTCACGGGATCAGACAAGAAGTCCTGCTACAATGTGGTAAGAACTAGGAGGGGGGTGGGGTTTACTGTGAGGGGGCAGAGCCATTGTAAAACTCCCAACGAGCATTTTGATCTTCTGAAAGGAGATGGACATGTTGCTATTTTCCTCATCTGTTCACAAAAAACACACAAACATGCCAGGAAAGTAACGTTTGTCTTCCAAATCAGGCTTCAGTTTCATCAGTTTTAAAACATTTTCAGTAAAGATGTTTAGTAGATGAGCTAATTGTGAAGGTCCTGCAGTTTGGATTTGTGCAGTGGCTCCTGCTCTTCTCACATGCACTTTTATAGCTCTTTAAGGAGATTTCTCCTGGAGATGCCAAGTTTGACGATCACTGTGATGCACTTTTACGATGTACTTTTGGACACATGAATTAGGCCTCTATCAGTCATCTGTTGTGTATGCCTGACTTGGTTTTTATCGTTTGGAGTTATAGACCTTGGCTGCGTATCGGCAGTCGAGCTCATTGGCTGGAGAAGTTTCCTCCAAAACTGGGTGGTCTCAGGTGCATGATTAATGCTGTCTACTTTGTCCCAGTCCTAAGTTCCCTTGAGCAACAGGGTGAAGCATGACCTCTTCCTGACTCTGACCTCTCAACCCTTCAGTTATCTGTATACATGCATGTCAGCCTCTCAAGGAGACATATGGAAGATTTACAGTCTGAAAATCAGCGTCAGCTCGGTATTCACCTTGCAGTTTGGATACATTACAGCTAAATATGTTGGTCAGTGGCTCTTTTTTCATCATGCACAGTGAATGAGAAGATGACAGCGAGATGACCATGCTGAGCTTCAGCTCTAAGTTGAGATTCTTCTGTCCATATTTGGTGAACAGTGTGTGACTTGTTGCCTTTTTTAAACGCAGGCCTCCATTTTTTTAGACAGTGTCAGAGTGAGGAGTCTAAATATACTCGTAGAACAACCAGGACTTTTTTTTTTTTTTTTTTTTTTTTTTAATGGCCAAATAGTGGAATGTTTTTGTCCAGACAAGCAAGTTACCTGACATGAGTCCAGCTGATCATGTGCTACACTTGCTGAGCCACACAGTAATGCTCAATAAACCAAGAAAAGATAAAAGGCTGGATGACTGTTCAGGCCTCGCATACCAACACAAGACAGCCCTTCCAATCAAAGGCTAGATTTGATTGCTTACTTTGAGTTTTATTTGATTTCTCCAAAACATTTTGAAAACTGAAGCTAAAATTCAGCACCTTACCTTTGTAGTTATATTTTAATCTTTTAATTTAATGTGCTCATAAGCTTCTGTCTCACAACTCATGCTGCTGCAAAACTTCCGAGCTTTTCTGTCGCACCTCTTTCCTCCAATCCATCAAGCGATGGTTCCATCAATGGCGGAATCACCTGATCAATAATGACATGAAGTTAACTGTCGATCCACCAAAGGGTCTCCCCCCCCTCACCCCTGTGACTTCATCTTTACTTAACCCCGTGTCAGTCTCAGCTCTTACAATAAATCATCAGTCAGGCGTAAGATTACCTCGGCCTCCTCGATACGTTACAGAGTGAATAGGTTGTCTGAGAGCAAGCACATACAAGAGTCATGTGGAAACACCCAGCGCACATCTGAGGAAAAGTCCTGTCAAAATATTTGCTCTCGCTGAGTGTTACTAGGGAGTTTTTTTTTTTCCTTTTTGCTTTTGTATTATAAACTTATTAGTGTCATGAGTAAAAAAAAAAAAAAAAAAGCTTTCAAAGTGGTAATTTTCTGCTCTTCATGTCATTTCTTACAAAGTGTGAACCCTTGACATTAGTCTATTGCGAAGTGAGGAAGCTATTTTAGAAATTCTGGTTAATATTTAATATCTTTCTCAGACTTGGCAACATTTTGATTTCCAATCAATGCTTTTTAATATTATTGAATAGTTTAAATGGAAGGATGTCACCTATCTACTCATCTGGATAATGTACAACCTGACCAAGAAATACAAAATAGAAAAATAAAAATCTGCTTAACAAAGTGTTGCTCCTTAGCGCCTCTAGTGGATATAAATGTTAAAACGCACCTTTAAAACTTTAGCTTAGGTTATTTTTATTACTTTTCTAGCAAGTCGTATAAGTTTATTTGGTGGCACAGGTGTTGAAAAGGTCTCTTTTTCTAAACTAAACGTTACAGACCTTGTTCTAATAGAACAACAACAAAGCAATTAGATACTAGTAGGAGCACAGTCTTTAATGATTTACTTTATTTTTCTGTCATTGACCTTTGATTTTATCGTGCACTGCACATGTAAGATTTCCATGCTATTTAGAACAAACTCTGTGACTGTGTGACGATCATAAGTCGCACTTAACTCCTGCAGCTTTGTCCCACCATCCAAAGACACGCATGTTAAGTTTGACTGGTCGCTCTAAATTCTCCCTAGGAGAGGCTGTTTGTCTCTGTGTTGGCCCTGTGATAGGCTGGCAAACTGTCCAGCGTGTACCTTCCTCTTGCCTGCTGATTGCATCAATAGGCTTCAGCTCCAGGTATATGACTGAAAATTTAAATAAAGGTGACCTGAAGGGTGAAACTCTTACAATAGATTCAAACCAGCTTAGTAAATACATGCTAAAGCCCAACATTGCGCTTGTTTGGATCCATCAGTGCTGTCTTGATAGCTATCAGCAGCGGAGATCCACAGGGAATGAGGAATGCTGGGAGCCGGAGCGGGGTTGGCGGCAGTGCATATCTGACTCTCAGCGAGCCGTGATGAATGGCTCTGGGATAACAGGGCATCAGCAGCTGGGCGGAAGATGATCCCTCTGACCCGCCATGGCAACCAGCCACTCTGGCAAGGCCTCTGGACCCGTCTCCTCTGGACCTCCACCTGTCACCAGCACCTGTGGGAAAGTGGAGGTGGCATCAACGTTGAGCCTTTAAATCTGGGTTGATGCTACAATTCATTATTGTCTTCAGGACTTGTGCAGAAATGTGTGTTTTTGGAAAAGACGTGTATTAATTTGGCTAAACTGTGAACAAATTAGGAGTGCAAAGGTCTGATGCGCTTATCTGCTGCAAGCTAAAAACTACAAAGACCTACTAAGCTCTGCATCCAGGATCAAAGCAAAAATCCCTCCTTTAACAGATCAGACAGCTTATGCTTCTCACTGCTTTGCGTCCAAACTATTCAACAAGAGCTTTATTGTAGCATGTGACACACGGTCAGTAAACCTGAAGCCCCAAACAGTAATTGTCTGTCTCTGCTTTTTTACAGTGATCGGTTGCATTAAAAACTACTATTTTGATCACTTGGAACAAGAGTGCACAGTTTCATTATTAAACATTCTTTCCTCTTGACTCACTTGATTATGGGGTGGCATCAGTTTCGTTGAAGTATTCCCGTGCCGTATAATTATCAGAAGAGTCCTTGACTACGAACAACATGATAAAAAGTTGATTCTTTTGAGGATGCAACACTTGCTGGACCCTGTTTGGAGTTTGAAAATATGTCCGTGTTGTGGTTAAAACTGCACATGTTGCGTCGAATCAAATGCTGAATCGATTTTCCAATTTATCTTTTATTGCTGCAAGTCTTGCTTGGAGCTTCTTGTCCTCAGCTGCCAGGCAAAGAAGCCCGTTCCATCACAAAAGACCATTGAACAACCGACCACCTGATGCTTGCGCCGTAAGCACAGAGGGGAATAATCTAATCATAGCACCACCTAATAGATTTATGACTTGCATCCAGAGGCATATGGCAGGTAGACATTCTGTTTTCCTGCACTTTTGGGGGAGATAAGCACAGTCATAAATTCATAAAACTTGTAAATGCTTGGAGGATACATACTTAAACACAAAGGAGGTTATTTTTGTTGTTCGTCTCACCAAACTGCATGTTTCTCATGGAAAACTCCCACTAGGGATCTGAATGGGGTTGAAAGCTCAGCATAAGAGCGCGTTTGATGTTTTTAAGTGGTGGCTGTCAGTTCAGGCGTGCCTCTTAACTCTAGTTAAGGCAGTAAGGTTTGATAAATGTTGTAATGATGAGTGGCTCTCTTTCCAGCTGTCTATGTGACAGAACAAGTCTGCGTTTCTTGTAGCTTCTTTGGGGCCGTCTTGTCTCTGCCTTCAGGCTTGAATCTTAGGAAAAGACTGCTTGCCTTCACCAGTAGGCACTTTATTTCTAAAATGAGCTAGCCACTACATGAACATATGCCTCAATCAAACCTGAGTCGACCGAAGGCTAAAATGTGATTAACTTGACCAAATATTTCAGGAGCCCTCCACCTCTCACAGAAATTGACAGATATCAAAAGCACATTTTGTGTAATGGATCCAAACCGCAGGAAAAGCTTCGACCTGATAGTATCGCTTTTAAAACAAATGTGTAAAGCCATTTTCTTGGCCGGTGTATTGAGCAGAGCCATTGCAGGGATCTATGGACCTCCCAACCCGCTTGGCATCCATTCCCATCACTCCTTGGAGGGAGCCGGAGCATTTGAGAGCAGAAATAAAGAACAGCCACACTTGGGGGTCAAAATTATCATCAGATTACCATTGATTGGAAAAAAAACCCACCAAACACTGATTGCTTTTAAATTGAATCTTCAGTCTGATTGATTATATTGTGTGTGTGTGTAATGTAATTCCAGTGGGAGACGCTTTTGACAGACAGTCATTTTAATCACGCTGCTTGTTTTAATGAATAACTTTTAAATACTGGCTTGTAAGGGGGGAAAAAAGACAAATAAACTACCACAAAGGTGCATCGATTTTGTGTCTGTGATTGTGAAATAGGTAAAAACGTCAATATATGCAAATGGGCGGGGTTTGCTTTGCCAGCTGGACATGCAGTTGGGATTTTACTGGATTCATAAACAAGATATTTGCATTCAGATTTGAGCCAGAAACATAATAAAGCTCAGCTGAGAAATATGGATGTGCTAACACAAAATTCTGCTAGTACTCCTTTTTAACATAAGGTCTCTATGTTGTCTATGGCTGGAGTGCTAAAGTAGCAGATTGCTTCCTTTTTTTACCAAGTGACATCATTTTGACATCATTATCAAACAGTCTCTTTGTGGTCTTTGGATTTTTTCATATTTTGTAAGTAGTGTTGCGTTTACAAGGCATGACCCCCCCCCGCTGTGGTCAGCCCTCAGCGGGAGTTTGTGGGCTGAAGCTGTCTTGTGTGTCTCGTAGTTAACAGCATTTCTAACAGCGGTCGAATGAGCTGAATCCAGCAGCAAGTCAGGGCTTCACTTATCTGTATATCTCTTCGTGACAGATCTGTTCTGCCTCAGAACCTCTCACATTTACAGCAGTTTAATAACAATAAAGTGAGAGGACTTTACTCCGGGGAATTAAAGGAACAGATTGGAGATTTGAGAGTGAAAGTTATAACCTACGATTTAAAAAAATATGTAAATATTCAAACGACAGAGAGAGTTTTGATGTGTTGGCTCAGCTGACTACGCAGAGTGTGGACTGAAGTACTGAAATAAGTTGTTCTTCTATGTTTGGCATGAAGAGCCTTTATATTAATTCTAAATTAATCACTTGTCCGCAGTCTGAGGGTGAAAAAACAGCTCATTTATTGCTGATAACGCCGTACCTGCTTAGGGATGAGGTCCTCCTGCTTGATGCTGTTTACTTTTGCTTTGGGTGTTTCCAGATTTTCTTTTTTTTAATATAGTAAAATTCCAGATTTTCATCAAAACAAATAAAGAGCAAATTTGAAGTAATCATATAAATTGATTAACTGCTTACTGACATGGGCTCATTTTTGCCCAAAGTTTATTCCTGGATTGGTGGATCCTGGAAAGTAGGGTTTCTGGATCCACCAGCAGAATGTCTTTTGCAATGGTGGTTTTCCAGTACACTTCTAAGCCTGTATTGATCATGATGGTTTAATGGTTTAGCACATATCAAACAATGGTTTCCAGGCTTGGCCTCCACATGGAGATTTCCTTGAATCCTGAAACTTCTTATCTTTGTGGGTGTTGAAAGATCTGCTGGTCTTTGTCTCTTTGCAATTTTTGCATTCATAAATATTCCTTGGAAACAATCTGTGTTTTGTTTTTTTTTTACAGATGTTTGATCAACTTTTCTGCTTTTCATTGCCTTTTCTCCAACTTAAATCCATTCTTAACTCATGTTTTCCAAATATGAAAATGGAAACCATTTCTGTCATACTTAAAAAATGTGGGAACATGCAATATAATAATCATTATTTACCCTCTGAAATATAAATATTTGTCATCAGTTCTCTTTTCAAACACTGCACACTTGAAGCACAAAACCAGCATCCTCTCCTGTGATTCCTCATGTGTTGTAATCCGCCAGCAGTAAACCGATCCATCAGTCTTCATTTTCCTGATCTTTCCTACATGTGTTGTACTTTTCCACTGATATAATGAGAGGTTGGAATGACTTAGGCCCACAGCTGCCTGACAATAGGAATTAATGCTGCAAATCTCTCCGTCTTGCTGATTCAGAGAGTTCTTTTGTGGATGTCATGGTTTTCCGCCCCCCACATGCTCAAACCTGCTCATGGCATCAGGGAGGTGGTATTTGTCTGCCTGAACATGATCCAGATGTGCAGAGTGACAGGTTTTATGGAGGCTGGTGCACATACAGTAGCATCAACACTGCCATTGTAAAAAAGCAATCACTGCTACTGTTCAGCATATTTCTGAGGCATTTCTGTGTTTATTCACACAGAAAATGACAGGAGGCTTCTGCTGACTACAGTTTAACCACTGTGGTGACCACTTGACCAGAATATATAACCTTTTAAGAATAATATGAGAAATAGTTGTGCTTTACACCTATTTTCTTTATTGCTTAAATTTGATTTTTTTTTTTTTTTTTTTTTTTTTTTAAATCGCACACACACTTGATATTCCTTCTACCATGTTACATTGGAAAAAAGCACCCCTCTTAGAAGTTTCGAGCTTATAAAACAGGGGTCTAGCACATGGCCACCTGACACATAGTATTGCATTTACAACTTGCCCACTGTCAACTCTGCAAAGTAATGAGCCCATCCCTCAAGCAGGGCAGCTACCCATGATGGGGACCGGTGTGTCTGTAAAGTTTTTTAGTGCAAGAAAAGCTTGTGTAGATCTCCTCTACAATTTTTTTTTTATTTATAAGGCATCACTTGACTAGAAAACTAAAGTAAAGAAAAATTTACCACTACTGCCTGCCAGTTCAGCTGGTAGAAACAGGTGATTACAGGAAAAAGTCACCAGTGTAGATCCTTAGCATGGAGAAATGACATCATGGAAGGATGAGCGTAAAGATCTAAATGAAATAAATAAGCATGACACAAGGAACCACTTTCCCTTTTAAACTCTCTGCTACAAAAGATGCCACAGACTGCGTCCCACATGCCCGAGCCTGTCGTTGCCATCACTAAGCTGGGTGCAGGACCCTGCAGTGAGCAAAGAAAAACAACACAACAAGCTAGTACTGTCCTGTCCCCATCATCTTCCTCCCCTGCCTGATAAAGAGGACAAAAAGAGCACGTATGGAATGAACTTGAGATTATAGCTTGTGTGATGCATGCCGCTCCTTACACACATCTTCTGTGGCACATGCACACACATACACACACATGTACACAACAGGGGTAGATGAACATGTTTGTTATCAGCTGATCACAGAAGCTGGAAATCTACACAAACAAGAGCAAATTCACTGTTCAGTGTAGCAAATCATTATATAACTTGAAGGATTTTTTTTTTTTTTTTATCCATCCAGAAACAGTAATGTAGCAGTAAAACATGAGCTGGTAAGACATTTTTAGATTAAACCAAATATTTAAGAAATATTTTATGATGTGTTTTTTTTTTGTTTGTTTTAAAATAAATAAATAAATATAGCAATAGATGGGAAGTGGGCATGTTTCCATTAAGTATTTTGGCAGAAATAAATGTATCTGTGTTGACAGAGTTGGAAGAAAACATTGTCAGCCCTAACTGGGGAATAAAAAAAAACAGCTGTGGTGAACATCCACAATAAATTTCCACAGGCCTCTTATCAGTCATTTGTAGAAACAATCCTAAATTCAATCCAACAAATTAAATTTTGAACGGTTGAAAGTAAAAAGAAAATTTCCTGATTTATTATCCGTGTAGAAACCAGTCATGCAGGTGTCAGTAAGTAGTCAACTTTTGATAAATCCACCGTGTTCTTAATCACCATTCATGCTTTTTTATGGTCATTTGCGTTCAGAAATGCCTTCATTTAACCGTGTACAGAGACAGAGACGACACATCTCTTTAGAAGTCACATGATACCTGTGTTTCTCCTCAGAATGATGGAGAGAAAGAAATCATTTCTGCTGAGTTTGAAACAAACTAAACATCTCTGTTTAGTTCATTCTTTCAAGTTCAGTTTGTGGTCGGCTTTATGTTCAAGCCTCAAAGAAGACGATATAATAGGTGAAATCAGCCTGCTGTTGGGCAGACTGGTGGCATAACAAATTAGGTTTCAGGGTAGCAGTTTCCAAATGGTAATGATCTTGACCATATGGTGAATTGAGGAAATACAAATGGGCATAAAGTCATCTTAAAGTCATTGTAAAGTGCTTTAAACATCTTTAAAAAGTTTATATGGAGACATTAACCCATTACTCATACACACACACACACACACATTCTCTCTGGTGTGTTGCATCACACAATAACCATGTTTAGACAGGTCATCGGCGCCCACATTCAGCTGCATGTGTTGCACACTTGAACACAAACAAAGCGTGCATGAGTGAAGAAACGTACCATCCACTTTATTTCTGTAACAGAAAAACACGCATTTCAAACGGTGGCTGTACGTAATGAACTCCGTAGCTTACAGAGCACTTCCTTGTTTTCAATCTCAAGGACCGCATTCATTCCGACAACATTTCGTACACTTTTAAACTACTGTACTGGCAGACACGGTGGTTACACCTATGACGTTCTACTGAGTTTTAAAACAGGCAACGCACTAAGTTCACATTTCGCTTTTCACTCACAACTTTATCATTTTCTCACTACTTTTGCTTTCCTGTAACACAAAAACACGCATTTCAAACGGTGGCTGTACGTAATGAACTCCGTAGCTTACAGAGCACTTCCTTGTTTCAATCTCAAGGACCCCCTAAGCCACCTGTGATGCCTGTGTAAATTGCTCATATTAACGTGACCTCCCAGAACATCTGTAGTAATTGTAAGTATATCTGTATATCTGAAACTACTGAACAAATAGAGTTAAACACACATTAGAAAGAAAAATAATAATTAAGCATGCTTTCTGCAAAAAAAGGAATGGGGGGGTGGAGGGGTTAAATGTTCTTCGCCCAGCTGTCTGTCCAGTATCCCTGTGGGTCTCCACACATGGTACATCAGGAATGAAGTAAAGCCCCACAGTATCTGCTGTCACTGTTTACAAAAACTCAGCTTCGAAATAACCTTAATGTACTTTGATCCACACCAGTAAAGACAAATTGCTGGTTGGATCATTTATCGCGATCAATCTTCTCCTGAACAAATAAGAAATTTCACAAGAAATGTGTTCCAACACTTTCAACGCAAACTCGAACAGTGTTAGTAAGAGTGTGAGTCGGTTCCAATCTGCAGGAATTTCCTGCTGCTTTTCTGCATGATTTCACTTTAGCTCAAAGGCACTGTTGAGTTTTCAATTTGCAGAGTTAATTATTAAGTTGAGTGTTCAGTTTCTTGTTTTGCTGCAAAGCTGGAAGTGAGTAAATATCTCTACATGGGCTTTTGTATGCACATCTTATCTGTGTTCCTTAGATAAAGAGTGGAGTAGTAAATATGCAAACGGTCAATGCCTGCAAGCTGTCATCAAAAAGCCAGAGAGGGAAATTACCAGCAGCCACAACACTGTTCAGCTCAGGATGCAGCTGCTATTTCTCTTTGGAAATGAACATTCGGCATTAGTTTTTGTTTGGTTTTTGTGTGTCTGTTTTATTTGTTTCTTTCTGTCTTTATGTCACATGATGCATCTTTGGGGTTTGCCATGCGTTGCCTTTACTTGTTAGTTTGCTTTCATTTTGTTGCTAACTCACATAGAAAGAATTTAAAACTTAATTTCCCAGTAAATCTTTAACTTCTTCTTGTATTTCTTATGTTGTATTGTATTTCTGCAGCCCATAATGTGATACTTTCCTCAGTTTTTCTACCTTATGAGCCGCTGAGTGTTTAGAAAACAAACAGATAAGAGTTTAGGTAAGAATGCTAGTTTTTTGTTTTTTTTTTATACATGTTTTCATTATTTCTAATAGATTTCTATATTTGTATTTTGTGTAAAGTGCATCAAAATGAAAGAAAAAAGTTAAATTGATTGATTAATATAAGTTCTCTTTTGCCTTCTGCATTAATTTAGGCACATGTTACAAACACTCATTTGTTAGAAATATTAGCATCTGCTTCAACATTTCAGAAATTGCTGGTCTACTGGGATTTTCACACTGAACCATCTCTAGAGTTTACAGAGAATGGTCTGAGAAAGAGAAAGTATTCAGTGAGCAGCAGCTGTCAGGACTATAATGTCCTGTTAATGTCAGAGCAGAATGGTCAGACTGGTTGGAGGACGAAAGAAAGGCAAGAGGAACTTAAATGAGCACTTGTTCAACCAAGTTATGTAGAACAGCATCTCTGAACACACAACACGTCCAATCTTAAAGCAGATGTGCACAGCAGCAGAAGACAATTCACACAGACTCACCAAACCTGGCCATTAGACAATTGTATGCCTTGTATCAATACTTCAGGCTGCTGGTGGTGTAATTTGTGTGTAGAATATTTTGTTGGCACACTTTGGGCTCCTCAGTACCAACATTTCATGGTTTAACCACCACAGCCTACCTTAGTACTGTTGCTGATCATGTTCTTCCCTTTCTGAGCACAGTGTAGCATCTTCTGATGGATACGTCCAGCAGGATGATGCACCATGTCACAAAGCTCAAATCAACTCCAACTCCTTATTTTTTTTTTTCAATAAGACAGCAGCTCTTAATCCAAAAGCGCAGCTTTGGGATGTGGTGAAACGGGGACTCTCATCATGGATGTGTCAATATGAAGCAAAGTGTCAGAGGAATGTTTCAAACAAATTTAGGCCACCAAACTAGAGATCTGATCTGATAGAGCAGCCATTGAGCATCTACTTTATGTAATGGATCCATCGTGTATCCTTTGCTGTGGTTGGCTGACGGAAGAAAAAAAGGTACTGTTTCCAGCCAATCACACAGAGTGCTTCAGTGCATGAGATGTGTCATCTCTGTTCTGACATAGTTGCAAATGAGATACTTTCCTTAAATACCATCCCGCTGACTGTTTCATCTCTGATTTGATTTCATAAATGCTTTCCTCACCGGCATGGATCAGCTTGAAAGCAGCGCCAGAAGCCATTCATGATACACTTGTTTAGTGTCAAATACAGGGAAGCTTTGCTCTGCTGAACTTATGAGTCAAGGCCCCCAAGCTGTTTCCTAATCAGCCGTTCGCCTCCTCCTCTTCTATTTCAGCACATGCTGATATCCCGCTCTCCACTGAAATGAGGCATGTGGATGCTTATCTGTCAGCCCCCTTGCTTCAAATGAAGCACCAAAGACAATCTCCTCTCCTCCTGCTGTCCCGAGTGGCGGCCTCACCTCGACCTCAGACTGTTCGCGTTTCCTTGGCTCTGAGTCCTTCAGGCTTTGTCATAAAGTCTGAGTCTGCCCGTTTGAAAAGCTCATGATCGCAAAGTCCAGCAGAGCAGCAAATGATCCCAGCAGACCTGCAGCCAGATATCTCATCTCCATATTATTGGAGCCTTGGGACTTCCTGTAGTAGCTGCACAGATGGAAAGCAGTTACTTCATCTTGGAGATGCACTTTTACTCAAAACAGATGATCTACAGTAATAATAGCATGCGCTTGTCTGGCCAAAAGTGATCTGGGGTTCAGTGTGTCATATGAGGACGCTTTAGCAACTGGTCATCAATCAGAAGAGCAGTGTATGCTCACACTTGCTGAATTTAGGTTTTCTATTCTTACTATTATTTATTCATTTAATTAACAGTTTAACCCTTTAAAGTCCGACAACTGGGCAAAACATTTTCAGATACTTTCCAGACATTTATATCCCATCCAGGTGGTTTACTATCCTGCTGCAAATTGTTTATTCTAAATGGTGAATCCACACGGTGATCTATGGTACCACCAACATTTGTCACATCATACTGTTTTGCTAAGAGACTTCTATGTTGATGCAGACACTAAGTGTCAAATCTTTGACCAACCAGAGGGCTTATATTGCTGAAAAGGTCAGCGGCTGTGACACAGGTTGCAATGCACAAGTATCACTGCTGCACGCTGAAAGCAAAAATGACACGAAGACCACGTTACTTACTAAGTTTGTGCATTTTATGCACAGTTCATGATGAACCTCATCACCATAGAGCAGGGACTCCCATGCCTGTCTTGCAGGATTTCTGCTTATAGTCGTCTTCTTGTGCGTGTTGACTGATCCACATGTATAAATGACAGATGACTGTCTCACGATGGTTGCAACTTTTTTAGTCTGTAATAAAGACTGAAATAAAATTTACTGTAACAGAGATCCTTAAACATCATAGATTCAACAAACATCAAAATGAGGGGAGCTGCATCACACTTTAAATACTTTTATGTGATTCTTTCAAGCCCATTTGCTTTAGATCTTTCCAGTCAGACAAGTGACTCCAGTTGCTAGTTGTGTTTACATTAAATCAAACATCAGTATAGAGAAAGATTTGCTAGTTTCATTCTATCTTCCTAAAGCTTTTGTGGTTCTCTGTCAGTGTGACAAACATGCAGGACAAATGCAGAACTTTTGAAGGTTGTTTCTGCTGTCATTTAGCCGGCGCACCAGCGGGGAAATTAGTTGTAACTGTGTCGCGTTGCAGATTTTCTGTCTACTCGGCCTTTATGCTCGAGGGTTCGGGACGGCCCTGAGTAGCCATGTTTACATGACAGTTTTAATTCCACTTTAATTCAGAATGAAATTTAAATCCACTTTAAAGAGATTAAAAATGACTCCATAAACACCTGATTCCAAATGGAAATTACAATTCCAAAATAAAGTTAATTCCATAAAAAGTGACTGGTTTATTCCCATTTTAAATCCAATTTACTATATTCCATCAGGTAAATGTTTATTCCATTTTAAGTTGATTCCAATCATTCTGCACATGTTTGTTTCCTTGTTCTGTTGTAATGACGCACATATTCTACGCAGTCTTCTCCGTCCCATCTCTGGTAGCTATCTCCCTACTCCTCCCCAGTAGGATGTTCGCGTTGAGCTGAAATGTTTTTTATCATGTTGTCTTTTATGTTGTAGACAAAGAAAAAAACACGGAGTGGAGTTTGTTTTGCCCAGGAGACATAAGTACGTTGCGTTCACCCTCCCCGTCCAATCAGAACCTTTCCCAACCCCTCAGCTCTAAAGCAGAATGAAGCAGAGGCAAATAAACATGTTTTCAATGTAAAACTCCATTTAGACTCATGTAGACCCATGTAAACACAAAGGAGAATATTTTAATTTGGAATTATTTAATTCCAAATATTTTGTTCCAAATTTTAAAAAAAAGCCAATAGTCTACAGGAATGCAGAAACTGTGAAACAGTCGTATGTAGGAGGCAGTTTGGGACTGACGGTGTGTTCAGACCAAACGCGTTTTGAGCGTTAAGAGCGGCAGGTTTCAATGTAAAGTCTATGGGGAGGGGCGGCAAGGGGGCGTCGAGCTTTCTCGCGTCACATTTTGAGCGTTTTCTGTGCGTTCCGCACAGAAAATTTAAGAAGTTTTTTAAGCTTGACGCGTGTTCCGCGAAAAAGCCGGAGATGGACAAAGCTGAACTTTGGCCGCTCGACGCGGGGCGTCAACCAATCAGAGCGATCAGCTCGCAGCTCCTGGAGGATTCCTGTAGTGAACCCAGACACGGGTCTGAGATGCGATTACTCCGTGCAATATTTAGGATAACCATTCCTCGCTAAAAAGCTGAATGTTACTGATTTGGCAACGATACGTCGCCTAGCAACGCTTTGTTTGGGGGCTGCGGCGGCTCTCTGCTGAGTGCGGCTCTTGTTGCATTAACACCGACTAACTGCCCTACGACAACGTTCTCTAGCTTTATTTATTAAATAAAACCATGCCATATCTCTACTGAATCCGCCATCATTCAAACTGATCGGAAGGAAAGCGCCGCCTCCCTCCTCTCTTTTTCGCCTCGTTTGCCGCTCGCTCCAGACACACAAGCGGCAGACGCGGCAGGAGCGTTGGGAGCGTTGGGAGCGTTGGGAGCGTTTTGGATGTCAAACACAAAAGTTTGGTCTGAACACACCGTGAGCCTTTATCTGTCTGAAAAGAAAAAGCAGAGAAGACATTTTGAAGACACTGGGGCATTAAAAACAAGTCGAGTTGGTTTTGTAAGGACAGTGGGTAAATAGTACCTTAAAAAACTCTAAATAACAGGAAACAATGTAAATATGTAAATAGTTTGTTTCAATCTCAGCATTTTTTCTTCTGAAAGCCAAGACTGAGAGAATGATGTGCAGAGGAGAAGTGGCTTGCTCAATGATCTCTGTGTTAATACTACATAATACTGTTAGTAAGAACTCCTGCTTTGTTGTTCTGGTTGGCCTCTGCGCTGCTGTACCTACTGATATATTCATATCACATCATTTTAATATTTACAAACTGAGGCTTCCCTGAAAAAATAATATCTGTTGACTATGCTTAAATTTTTCTACATGCATTATTTCATTTTTTAAAATTGCGTTCTAAAAGTAGTAAAAAAAGAAATGGTTTGGAGTTTTCAGGGTCTTTTCTATTTTATGAGGCTTAATACTGAACGTATTTTTCCTGTAGCTATATGAAGTTACGCAGGATGTGGCTGGATTATAGGTCTGTGCTTTGGAAATTTTCTTTCTCTGTAATGACAAAGAAGAACAAAAGTGACTTTTTCACTCTTAAACCAAAGTGCCTGTTCATCTACATGCTTTAGAGACAGAAACCTCAGACAAACGTCACAAAACCTGAATAGCCAGAACCAAAATCTCTTGCATACCACTACCGATAAGGGAAAACAGTTCAAATACCACAACTTAAAAAGATTGTTTTTATTTGATTGAACTGACCCTTTAAGCTTACATTGCCTTGCTGCAGCTTTTAGCAGAAACTTCAACAGACTGACTGAATACACATATAACCGGGACGGTAGCCGAAGTGGACACCGTTTCATTCTGCGGGAAGGTTTCACCTCAGATGAGGACTAATCCCCCCTCATTCCATGCGCCCAGTAATCCTCACACAATGCAAGCAGGGGATTGTGTCTGAGTGTGTACTCAAGTAATGGAGGTAGATGGGGGAACAAACCCTCCTCTATAGCTTTTATCACCTTGCCTCGGTCCTAAACAATGCCCAACAAACATGGAGGCTATCAAGTCATTCCCTGACACAGGGGGGGGGGGGGGGGGGGGGGGGGTATTGTTTCTACAAGTTTTGATCTTATCACATTGGTTGGTGAGCCTGGTTTGAATCATACAGCAGGAAGGAGGCAAGCTCACACCTGAGAGGGCTGAGTAGCTTTTCTTGGAAGTGAGTTGTGTGTTTTACGGTTGAAAGCCTGGATTTGTCAGCAGTGGGACTCTGCCAATGTGGGGTTTGAATAGTCTTAAAGACAGATAGAAAAGTAGTCTTTCTGCACTAGATTAGTAGTTTTTTGCTTTGTTGTTTTGGAGGAGGGCTGCACGGTGGCGCACTGTGGCCTCACAGCAAGAAGGTCACTGGTTCGATCCTTGGCTGGTTTGGTCAGTGGCCTTTCTGTGTGGAGTTTGCATGTTCTCCCTGTGTGTGCATGGGTTCTCTCTGGGTACTCTGGCTTCCTCCCACCATCCAAAGACATGCATGATAGGTTAATTGGTCACTCTAAATTGCCCCTAGGAGTGAGTGTGAGTGTGGTTGTTCCTCTCTGTGTGTGGCCCTGCAATGGACTGGCAAGCTGTCCAGGGTGTACCCTGCCTGTCGCCCAAAGCCAGCTGGGATGGGCTCCAGCTTCCCCGAGACCCTGAATTGGAATAAGCGGTTCGGAAAATGAATGAATGAATGTTTTGGAGGAGGGGCTACACTGTGGCGTAGTGGTTAGTACTGTGGCCTCACAGCAAGACAGTTGCTGGTTCAATCCTCTGCTGGGATGAGGTTTGCACAGTGGAGTGTGGAGTTTGCATGTTCTCCCTGTGTATGTGTGGGTTTTCCCCAGGTACTCTGGCTTCCTCTTGCCATCCAAAGACATGCATATTAGGTTGATTACTCTAAATTGTCCTCTCCTGAATAAGATCTTATTGTTTCTCATAGCACTCACTCAGAGAAGCTGAAGGACTTTAAGCCAGAATCCTAAATGTTGGCAGGCGGAGGATCTTCATATGCTCACCGCGGAGACTTGCTTCCACATTTTACTTTCTTTCTAATGAAATGTGATGCAATTAAATCATAACATAGTTGTTTGACTTAAAAGAATCAGACCAATCAGACTTCCTCCAAAACACTCATTCATTCACTATCCTAACTGCTTAATCAGATGAAGGGTCGTGCGGAAGCTGGAACCTATCCCAGCAGTCTTAGGGCGAAAGGCAGGGTAGACCCCAAACAGCTCACCAGTCCATTTCAGGGCCACACAATCACCCCTAGGAGATGAACCCTGAAGACTGTTGGTGTGTGTGTATGAATGTGTAAAACAAGGATGTGCAAAGTTTGGTGCCAACTTCTCCGAGGACAGAGGCAGTGTTCTTTGCTTTTTTGTGAGGTTCCTCCTGCACTCTAAAGGCTTTGGTTCATATAGTCGTCACTTGCAAGCTGTCATAACACGCTGTCAAAAACATATGTTTTTCAGAAGTGTTTTGATGAGGTTTTGATCAGGGAACGGGAACTGATAAGATGTAATTGATATCAGTGGCCTTATTAATTTTGCCAATCAGGTTCCCTACTAATTCCTTTATCAATTCCTGACCCAGGAAACAAGTATACAACACACATTTCCAGTGTGAAAAGAGTGGTCAGACTTATAGATAAAAAAAAATACACTTTGACTTTAGAAATTTTTTTAAACTCCACAAACAATCAATAACATCTTCAAACAGATAAGCGTTAATATGCCTACTTTTTATATAAACTAAATCAACTAGACTACAATAACATAAATCCTGCCCACTGTATTGTGATGCTTTTTAATGCAGTGCTGAAACTTGAACCATAAACTCCCCTCCTGAGTAAACAAGTGGTGCATAACTCCAGTATCTGCCTTCTCAATTTATTCTCATAACAGTGTTTCCCTTAAAATGATTTCCGAGCAGCACCTCACCTGCCTTCAGTGTCTTGCGGTGCTGCTTTATACTCCATCCTGTTTTTGAACAACTAAACAGCATCATGCTATTTGTCTGATTTACACAACTGAACATCATTTCTCCTCTGCTCTGTGTTGTGCAAAGCCCAATGCGCACTTAGGACACGCGTAGCAAAATGCAGGCCACATAGCCCTCCACTGCATCGCTTCTGGCAACATACCTGTCAAACGTTATTTGTAGACAGTGAGCAATTGACTACAATTTGGAAAATTTAGAACTTGTGTACATACAGGACGTGGGGCCCCGAGCACATCTAGTACTTTAACTGGCTCCTGAGTGCAACCGGTTTTCCATTCCCATTATTAGCTTTTAGCTGGTTTTGTTAATCATCTATAGTTGCGATAAAATCCTATTGGCTCTTGGAGAAAAGAAACAAATGTTCTTGCAGCTGTGCAAGAAAAAGGTATCACACGGCGGATGAGGATAATTTTCCCCCCACTTTTTCTGCCACATTTCAGATTCCACCTCAGTCATATTAGTTTGGTGCTCCTCATCTGGCTCTGATCGGCGCTGAAAGCGAGCGCTGCCAGCACTATCCCTGCCAGCGATCTCATTTCATCCCGGTCTGTGCTCAGACGAAGAGGCCCATGTGTTGACCTACAGCTGATAAGCTGCCTTGCCGCCGAAGCGCACGCTAGTGCTGTTTACAACCTGAGGTTATCTGACTGCTCCTCAACGGCTGCTGTCGAGCCTCGGCTCTCCAGCTGCTCTTTCCCCACCTTACCTCCCGTATCGGCGAGCGCCTATCTCTCATATCGAAAATAAAGTAGATGCAGAGGCAGAAACAGTCGTGATTCCTCTGTGGTTTAAATGTTAGTGTGAAGGCCTTTCACAGCTTTTTCTTTTTTGGCAGTTTTTGCTCATAGTGAAATCTTTACTGTGAAGATTCTGCCAAGTGTCTGCACCAGTTGATGGATTTGATTATGCCAGACTGCGAGGAAGCAGGAATTAAGAAGAAAAAAAGAGGTTTTGGCTCAATAACTAAAAAATGTCAGGATACCATTTTAAAACTTCTGTGCACATTCCCAGTTAAAAATGAGCAAAGGCCTTCTCGGCATAAAGAGCAATAAAGAATTTAGACATTTTCATTGAAGCCGTTTGTCTCCACAGGACAACAGCTGCACTTTATTACCTCTTTCTGACTATAGTAATCAATGGAATAGAGCCACACTATGTATATTTTATATATATATATATATATATATATAGATAGATAGATAGATATATAACTAAACCCCCAAAGCAGCGAGACACTACTATAACTCTCTCCTCTTTACATTCATATGTCTCTATAATTAAGAGCACATGTAAAAAAAGCAGTTGCTTTAGTAAATACAACGGCTCGCCCCACTCGTCTGTCAGGTCGGTGATCAATGTGACCTCAGAAAGACATTAATGCTTCAAAATAACTTAGTGGTTGAGTTATATACAGGCTGAAAAAGCAATGCACCCTGTGATGCTCATTTGCACCCTGAAAAATTACCTTGTCAGTAAGCGCTAGGATGGGATGTGTACATCTAAATGCAACCACACTACACTTGTTGACCCTTTCACTCTTAGGGACTGTTTGTAAAAAACCCTTTTGGCTCTGCAGCATTCATCTGAGGTAAATGTGAACTCTCAATAGACTGACAGCTTTAGCTTTGTATGTCTGGATTTTGCTATATCGGTCTCTCGCTGCTTTCACACGTGCACTGGAGCTCTGCAATGCTAATGCCAATGTCCGCAACATTGGTTACAGGCTATCTTCAAAGAAACCTCCTGATCAGTAGGTGAGACAGTGTATAAACGTGTCAGCAGATATACTGGAAGATGTGTTGTTGCTATGCATGTGTTGGTGGGAGTTTGTTCTTTCTGCTAACGTGTGCTGCTTTCCACTTACCCTCAGCCCAGGATATTTACAGATCAGAGATGCGACTTTGATGCATTAATTATAATTAATTAAATATGAAAACAATATCCCATTAAAAAATTAACTAATCTAATTACAGTCTGCGTTCCAAGCAACAAGGAACACTTTTCAGCGGTAGACAGATTACACTAAATCCCACATCGGAGCTCAGCTATGGCTATGAAGGATGTAGCTAAAGGCCACACAGATCACCGTCATCTGCTGGGCTTTTTTATGTGAGAATATGTAATAATCTTATCTCCCTCCATTGCTGCAATGTTTGCTATATCGCGATTAAAACTGACGTCAGAAGTCTGAACTCTGTACTGCCCTCGAGTGGATGTATTAAGTAACAACAATGCCAACATGAAGGATGCATGGGATTCGGTGGGCAGTGATGTTTGACAGCTTTTGATACTAACATACATAATACTGCATGTAAACATAAATTCAACAGAAGATCTTTAAGAAATATAGTTGGAATCAGAAGTTTAGAGCTCTTAGTGCAGGTCAGGATGTAAAAATACTTATCCAACTGGACTTCTAAATGAAAAGCCACCAGCATCTCTCACAAGCGTCACAAGTACAGCATCCTCACAGCAGACGTCTAAAGTACAGATGTGGCCTTCGTATTTAAACAAATTAAAGTCAAAGAGAAAAGAATGAGTCCAGCCGGGGTGTTTTACTGTATTTCTCATGTGGAAAATGCAAGCCGCGCATGACAAGCCCAGGTTTAAATGGAGCGCTGTGTCTCATATGTCTGAAGGTTTTATGAAACACCTAGCATAGAAGCTGCATGGATGTTTCCACAAGTCAAACAGTCAGACACCACACGTCAGCAAGAAGGATGATAATCATTTTGGAAACTTAAAAACATGAAAAATGTCTCTTTGGATATCTCTTCTCTGGCTGTAATGTGCAAGAATGAATTAAGGAGTTGACCGGGCAAATTCCCTTTGATCTGCAGACTGTAACTTAAGCTGCTGTGTCAGTCTGACCGAAAGGTATATTAGCAGGACAACTCTTGAAAGCTCATCTGAGGAATGTGCTGCTACTTCTGAAAAGAAGTGGAATCAAAGAGAGAGCAGCTGCGGCGTCTTTTGGCCTCTGTCACCAGTCCATCAGTTTTTACCTTGTTTTGGATCACATAAATCCTGCGTTTCTGAGGAAAAGATGAAAAGAATAAGGTGATTCATGCACAGCCAGAAGTTGCTATGTTAAGCAGAGGTGAAAAATCATCCCCAAATGTGTTTTCAGAGATGATATTTTATTGTTTTAATGGAGGCAGAGGAGACTGAGGATGCAGAATCGTGACTTATCTGGCCAAGACCTCGTACTATTAGTGTGTATCAGTAATGCTGAGAGGCTGGGCACTGCATTGTTCCTTTGTGACAGAGGCTTGCAGAACTCACAAACACTATTGGAACTATTCAGAATGGGGTATATATGATTTTGTGTGTGGGTGTGTTGGGGCGGGGGGGTAAAGGAAATTGAATAAAAGAGAGGAAGGTGGTTAGTAAATAGAAGAATGAAAGATGATGAGGGTAAAAATTTAACTCAAGCCTGACAGGAGGAAAATAGAGAGAGCCAGACAGGTTTTAAGACCCCTGATTTTGATGAAACAATGAGATTTCATATTATATATATTCATCTTAATGAGCTGTGTGAGAATGTTTGGTTTGGTCAGGAAGGACCTTGTATAGGAAGTTATTGGATAGAAAGATAATAAAAAATAATTCCTTTTCACTTATCCCCCTCTGCGAAACAGCTCCAAAGCATGCAGGATATATCACTTCACTGTAAACACTGTAGTTATTGTTTCTGCTGGTTGTGAGCTAACTGTGTAGCTTCAAAGTCCTAGATTAAAGGAAAACTCCAGCGATGTGCTGACAGTCTGCTGACTTTGCTTAAGGAGTTTAAGGATAGAAAGGACCCTGTATCCTGAGAACAGGGAGCATGGGATGGATTACAAGGTTTAAGAAGATCAAGATAGGTATGAATCAGCATGCCACTTTACAATTTTGGAACAGAGATGGCACAGAGATCAGATGAAGTGAAGCTAAAATTGGCATAAAACTATGCTTGAATGTTGAATTTTTTTTCTTCTTTTTTTGAAAATCTACTGAAGTCCGCTCTAAACCACAAAATCGGAATAATGCTGTTGTGAATTGGGGTCTTTGCATTATCGATGAACAGAAAAGACAGGATGAAAATGTACATTTTGAAAGAGAAAAGCAGTTTTCTGTGTTTTTATACACTTGTCAAAAGGTGGATAGCATAATCATCTCATGATGGTGTCCAATGTTTTAGAGGAAAATTCTCTCAGTAATTTGTCTTTATGAGGAAAATCTTTGCTTAATTTTAAGGAATTCTATGAAGATTGAGACTAAAATAGAAGGAACATTAGTCTTTACAATAGTAATATTCATAATCCACAGAGAAATGACAAACATCAGCAAATTCTTGGACAAGAGGAAGGTGATTGACCATGGTTTTGTTGATGCTGCGACATGCTTCCTCTGCCTTGTAAATGCTTTCTTTGATGCTAATTCTCGTCAAGTTTGCCGCTGTTGCATTTGTTTTGCATTTATTCTACATGTTTTTATTTTATTCTTCATTATAAGAGCGAAGACCTCAGTGTTGCTCAGGGCTGGAAAGTGACAGTGGTGGAAGTCTGCATGATGGATGCCTTTTGGAAACAGGGATTTTAGAGACGTCCACTTTTTATTCCAGCCTCCAGTTTCAAACGTTCAGCATTGGTGATTGTATTTTCCAGCCAATGTCTACTTTAGGAAACGTTAAAGCTATCTCTAACTCAGAGATGTCAGTTGTATTGAAATAGTGTTTCAAGGATTTATGCTGTGTCTGGAAATTTTCCACTCTTATCTGGTCCTTATCTTCTGGAAAAAGCACCTGACATGAAAACTCTGACTGCAAACTTTAATACCAGTTATTAATGGTAAATCATCAAATGTTTTTAGACATTTCTCAGATTTCATACGATTAAAATAATGTTCTCACTGTCTTTTAAGGTTATATTCTACCATTTATAACGATCTGAAAAAACACTCATCTCGTCTTCTGTTGGACTTGTTTAAGTGTGAAGCTGTTTTCTACCCATGGCTGTGAGCGCCTCAGGCATCCTGGGCGTCATGCTGCAAGGCGAGGCCAGCTGCACCGTTAGCGCCAGGGTCTATCCTCGCCTTATTGTTACCATTTCTCACTCCCAACACTCCTCTACGACACGCACACACACACCAACACACGTTAACACATGGCAGCAGGCACTTGTTGTCACCAGCCACCTGTGTATTTAGACATACACACACGCATTTATTGTTGTCAATGCAACTCCAGAGAGTCGGGTTGCACGGTACCGTGCGCCCTGAGTCCAGGTGCTGTGCTGTAATGCGTGTTCCAACTTTACAGCAGCAAACCCCTTCCCCCCAACACACACAAGCATTTGTGCATTTCACATTCTTCTGCATTTCACTTTCTCTCAAAAATGCATTGCCACACACCCCAATGACAACCAAACCTCCCTGCTGCCTGGAGTGCACCATTGCACAAACAGTCCACGGGTCAAAGGTCTGTTATTCCAGTGAGAGCCAGCTGAGCAGCCGACAACGACACAGGCTGGGTTTGTGCATGTGTTCAACTCGAGGCAAAGAAAAAAAAATCCACAACACGCAGTGGATTTTTGTACATTTGAACCTTTACATATTCACTGCAGAGGACGGCATTTGTGTCCAAAGATATCTGGCGAGTAACCCACTCCACGGCTTATAATTGAGGCATTAGTGTGTTTATTCACACATGACACAGGGGCCACAGCTTGAGTAAAAAAATGGCATTAGGCTACAAGGATCACCTTTCACCCCTCTTTTGGCTCTCCAGAGCAGTGCTGCAGGCTTCAGCAGCTCCACGGCACTGAAATCCTATCACAGTGCTGTTGTTCTGAGGACAATGGCTTCTGGTTAAGTATGGGGCAAAAGGTGTACAGTATCTCCCACTTGTGGCCCTCGGTGCTTGTTCAATGGCTGAAAGACACATTTGCAAAAATGGCTTGAAAGATGTAGAACATCAGAAACACTCACAAACTCCATAAATCTACCAAAATAGGAGCGCAAGCAAAATTTTATGAAATATTTTCTTCAAAATCAAGTGAAAACTGACTTATTTGCTTGCATTTTATGATGCAGATTGGTCACAATAGTCAACTCTACCCCTGAACATTTCTCTCTGTGTAAACACTTACTTGCATGCTTGCACAATTACGGTGGCTGACGGTGCAAACGCGCTTTATATAGAAAAAGAGCTGTGGGGAACGCTGCATGTATAGAAGGGTGCTGCAAAATAAATTTAAAAAAAAAGTGCTGCAAATAAAGAAACAGACTGCGAATACAGAAAAGCGCTGCATAAAGAAAAACAGCTGCAAAAAGAAAACACTGCCTATTCAGTCTCACAACGGAAGTGCTCCGGCGAGTTTGTGCACGAGAGACAAACAAGGGGACACAAATGGCGATTCTGTAGGAAGTTTATGCACAGTTTATGCACAGTAGAGTACTTCAAGTAGAGCTGCCACCATATAGTCTATGTTTTCCACCTGTCCCATAAAATATGGAATCACCCTTTAATTGACAGATTGATCCAATACGGGAAGCACTTTGTTCCGTGTTTTCATAACTTTCATAACGGCCACTGTACACAATACTGTCAGTGGCACAAAACTGGGGGTCAGATGGAAAAAACTTTGATTAAAAATGATTTTCACCTGATTTGCAATGTTGTGCATACATATGCTTACTATAAATATAAATCGACTTAACACTATGCAAATGCACAGTTTGACAATCCTGATTTCTCCCCACAGTGTTAGCCATGAAGCGGTGCATCTTTCCCCGAAAGGCACAAAATCGCACAGTTCAGAAAGTCTTTTATCTGGAGTCTGCATTTCAGGAATCACAAAAGGAATTGGTTAAATGGAAATAAGTAACAGAAGCGATCGACTCCGAACAAACAGAAGAAAGGACCCCACTGAGGAAAAATAAAAATAATAGATCATACGATAGACAAGTTGCCTAAAATACTCCTCCACTGATCTAGGATATCTCTATTGATATGGGTTTAGGACCAAGCTTTATCTTTAAATGATGCACCCCTAGCCTTTTCACAATACAGTCTTGCATGGAAACACATATAAGATATGTTATAACCTTTAGACGCTTACGGAAGCATATGAACGAATCTTGTGTCAGGAAACCAGAACAATTTATAAATATTCTCTTTATGTTGTCATAGTAGTGATTGAGGTTTACGCACAGCCGAGATTTAAGGCTGCAGTTATAAGTAGTCTCCAAAGTTACAGTTAATAAGATTATGATGACAAACCTCCCAGTCATACTCAGCAGGTTTTATGAATTTGTCCATATTGTTTCATGTTAAAGATGTTTCCATTTCCGTCATGTAGTAGGATCAAATCAGTCTAAAACACACAGTCCGAAGAACTGCACATTTTTTATCAGTACCAGTTTTGGGTGAGGGAAAATGCATAAATTGTTCATATTTGGGACACACAGACATTATTATAGTAGCAAAAGCTGAACAAGATATTGTTTCTATATCTGTATGAATTAAGTAAGTATGCAAGTCCTCACGGTCACATGGGTCCACTCATGGTAACCCTACGGTATTAGGATGTTTATAAAATATGTCTTCTTAAACACTGTGACTAATTGGACAGGTTATTATTAAAAATGGCTTTGGCCAATGTAAACTGCTTTATAATTCTAATTGGTGGCTCTATTTACTTCTTTAATTAAGAGTATCTGCATTTAGGTTCACAACAAACTTAGAGTGATCATTTTATGGAACCTGCTTTCCTCAGTGGCTTGCAGCACTATTGCGTCCTCCAAAACTCTCTCTCTCCATGCCAAGAAACAGCCAAGTAAAACAGGAGCGGAGCTTCAAACAAGGCTTGTCCAAACAGCCTTTCCACTGTCCAATTTCATTGCCTTGATCCTCAGGAATACCTCGGCAGAGTCAGAGGAATGCCTCTCCACTGTTCAGGTCTTCAGCCCAGCGCCTTGATCCGCTTCACCAAACACACCAAAGACCTGCTTGTTTGCTCAGAAAATAATCAGCTTGGGGCCAGTTTTTCTTTTCTTTGCCTTACTTTTTTTTTTTTTATCAGCATGGTATAATCTTTGCAGCAAAAAAAAAGTGTAATTTTTGACAAGTGAGAAGAGTTTTGGCTGATGCTCATGTTTCTCCGATGTGATCAGCGTGTATGAAAAGTGCAACGAGGTGTTGCAGTGTGTCATAGTTTCTGCAGATTTACCTCAGAAAGGTGGACAGTGTAAGGATATTTTTTCCTAAAGCTGTTTATCCTGTGTTTGTGTATAACAAAGTGATGCTTCTTCTCTCTTCTTTCTCAAACTTTTGCTACGTGTCCACATCAGCATCCGATTCTTAATCAGCTGCAGTCTTTAACTGCTATTTCTTATCAAGTTTGGACTAACACAAAGCTAATTCAGTTCAGATCAGTTGGATGCACCGCTACCCAGCTGTGTATTTGGCATCAATTCATCCAATATTTCTGCCAGTTTTCAATTCTCTCCCCCCCACACACACACATTTTCCTTGGATTTGACTGAGCTATTGTCTCTCTAAATGCTGCCACCGGCCTTGAGGACATTTAATTTCACCAAGGCTTGTAGCTGCATCCTTGTCAGTTCGCCAGGTTTCTCTGCCTTCTCAGCCTTTCCTCTTCATGAGGTCCTGTTCATCTTGTGGCCAAGAAAGGAAAAATACTGCCCTGATTTATGACACTACCATTGTTCCCCTCAACTTCAAAGCTTGCCTTAACAAATGATGCAGCAAGGTTCACACGAACCACATATGATGACCTTTTGACCCAGGGCGGAGACATGAAGGTTTCTGGAAGATCGGTTTTTGTCCTTTAGCATACAAGTACAGCACACAAACATCATTCCACCTGTGCTCACCTCCCCCTGACTCCAGTGAAGAGGTCATCGTTCACTGGAGCAGAGAAAATAACAGAAAGTTGAAGGTTGGTCAAGAGGTCAGGTCAAGGACCTTCAGAGCCATCACAGGCCTGCAAACCTCATGGTCTTTAATAGTTAATGAAACCTGAGGCTGGGACAAGAGGCCATGACTAAACACAGAAAGAACCAGGGCAAGGCTGGGCTGTAAAGGAAGGGGTAGCAGAGAGGAGGAGGAGGGGTGGGTATTGATAAAGAGGAAAAGTGCCCTGGATCCAACTTTGGCCACAGCCGGTGCTTTCACTGCATGCTCCAGAGGCTCCAGACACAACAATCTGCATGACCCAGCGACTATTGAAAACTAAAGAGGCTAACTTCAGGGCCAAAACTTAAATGAGAAAGCTACGCACAGAACGAGAAGGGTGGAGAGGAGTACGGCGTCCCATTTGGAGAGAGAAAATGCTGTTCATGGAATGAAAAGCAGCATGAGAGTCTCATCGCTGTTTCCCATGAAATCTTGCAGTCCCCGACCCTCCTTCCACAAACCATGTTTTTGCCCTAGAGGTGCCATCATGCCGAGACCTCCATTACGAGCTCAGCCTGATGAAAGAGTAGCTAAAGGGGGGCTTAGCAGGTTTGGCTTTTAACCCTCCCCCATTGAGTCAGATATGAAAGTAGATAGCTCAACGTGATGTTATCAAACAGAGTCTATTTGGACGAAGAAGTCCACTCTCAGTATCAAACTCTCTGCATGGTCTCATTGTTCATAATCAACAGTCTTCTGTGTGATTCACGCAAGTTTGTAGATTTCAAGTAAACATGTCCTGAAGGAGGTTTTTTGCAGTCGAACATAACCACACTGATGTTGCTGACATTTCTTGGCTGCATCTTATATCATATCGTTCTCATGCCTGTAAACACAACAGAGTGCTCGTTGACTGATGCCTGGCGTTTCTTTGCAGAGTTCCTCAGATGACTGCAACCCCCACGAGGGAATCCATGAAGGGAGAGAGGGCACGTACCGCCTGCAGGTGACCCAGTTTGTCCAGAGGTTGGAGTATTGGCACAAAGACTTGCAGAACACCTTGGTTACCTCAGTTACTGCAACTCCGGTTCACAATCGCACTGTAGTCCACATTGGAACAGCAGATGGACGCTACATGCAGGTAGACTTTCATGTTTTTCTGCACTCATTTATTTTATTTCTTTGGATCAAATGATATGACTTCTCATCTATGATATTTTAATGAAAAGTTTTGTTTGTTTGTTATACAACTGCACCTACAGTTCACTTGAGGATTTGCTCTGTTGGTGGTCCATTAATTGCATTAAGTTAAAATGTTGTAGCTCGGCATCCAGTTTAATGAATTCAGTATCACAAGTCTGTGTAGCTGCTTCACAGACTGCGAGTCCCTGCAGCTACTTTGCTTTTTTTTATGTGGCATTTGAGTTATTTCACCCATCTACTCTAACAATGAAGCACTATGCATGCGAAGGCTGCAGCTGCAGAAAGAAGCGCGGCGAGTCGTGATGCATTGGTGCATCAGTAAGAAACTATGGCCAATGGAATGAAACACATAAAGCCAAAAGCTGAATTACCTCACGTGTTTTTGTAACACAAGAATGAAAAGACATGCATGGAAAAAAAAAAAAGCAGCTAGAGAGATGTGGAAAAAAACAAAAAAGGTTCTGACAGCTGCACGGAAAGGCAGGGAGGGTAGAGATGGTGGCAAAGGGGCACGAGGGGGCTTACAAGCTGAACGGCACGTTAATGGCGATCGGCGGACACGTTCCCTTGCACGGCATTTTTTTGCTCTCTGAGAGCGCCGTGCAGCTGTTGCTGCGTGTTTTTCTAACATCAGCCAACACCCTTCTCCACTCCCAGACTATCTTACAGTATTTCTTACTTTTTTCTTTTTTTTATTTGTTGTTGTTGATGCAAAACTCTTCATTCTTAAAAGCTCATTTCTGATAGTCTTTTTTTTCTGTTCCTTTTTAATTAACTTTTTTCTTTTTTATTTTCAAAAAAGGTTCTGAAAACATGACTTGTTAATTACTTTGATGGAGAAAATTTACAGTTTCTAAAAGCAAATCATCGAACAACACCTTTAGCAACATTTAGACACAGTCAAATATTGTTAACTGGCAACATTAATGGGACATATCCCACTTCTCCCATCATATCTGCTGGAAGAATGCTCCAGGCCCCGGCGCCGTGCGCAGGATAAAGCAGTATAGTAGGTTTGTTGGGTAAAGGCTGTCTACATGATAGTTTTGATAACGTCCTTACTTGAGTGCAGTTGCCTGGGAAATTTTCTGTCCTGATAGTCAGGTATACCATATTGGAATGGATGGAGAATGCTGAAAACAGAAAGGCAGACAGAAAAGAGGGCAGGAAAGGTAATAATATGGATGGAAACAGGCAAAATAGGGAACAGTTTAAAACTACCTTTTAAGGACAAAAGTAAGCTGACTTTGTTGGAAAAGAAAAGGAATTAAATAAAACTTTGGGTCATCTTTCAGACCAGACGGAGCTGATGTAGTTCTTAAAAGGTTTCCCTTTAATAATTGTCAAGAATTTTATTAATCCACCCTAAACCTGTGGAAACACTTGTATATCAAGGCAGGCAGGGACAAAGCGAAGCAGACATGCCAGGTTAGATTCGCTAGTTGGATTTTTAAATCACTTCAAGTTAAATACACTATATTCCTCCCAACTGGAAAATTAGTCTTTACATTTAGGCCAACTCTAGATGTACTAGATAGCAGTGGGCTGCCATGTTTCTGCACCCAAAAAGCAGCTGGGGGTAAGAGCCTTGCTCAGGGTTCACAATGGTTTACTTCAATTGCAAGTCCAGGTTCTTGATCTGGATTCTCCAGCCCAAGTCCACCTCTGTAACCACAACTCCTTCTGGTTTCCCTTTACTCTAGTAGTTACTGAGCTCTTAGGAAGTTGCAAAAAGTAACTAAATAAGGCAAATAAACAGTTAAAGACATGGCTTGCTTTATGTGGCTTTACTTAACCATTATTGCCAACGAAAGTCATTTACTTGTAATTTCACTCTTGTTTTTTGTTCCAAGTTAAGATGGAAAAACATCCTAATGCAATGCTTGTTTGCTTTCAAATGTGCAGCATGTCATTCAATTTTCCAGCTATACATTGCAAAAGCGTGTATTTGAACCGGTGAACCTCCGGCCACCTGCTGACTCAGTCCAAATGTAGGCAGCAACAACAATCTCAGAGACGTACTCGTCTTTGTCACCACAGTTCATTTCATTGTGAATAGGATAAAAAGAACCTGTCAACTTTTCATGCATTTTAGTTTCCTTGTCGGTCCCAGTGGACAAAGCACGAGGGGACATGGAGTAGTAGCAGCGATAAAAACAGAACTTTGCCAACCCCCCACCCCCAGTGGACACCATTCTGGCTCAGGAAGTGTTTCCCTCGACTTCGACTCGGCCACTGTGGGAATAACACTGGGTCCGTGTTTATGGGCCAAACTTCCCCCCAGCCTGCTTAATACAATAAGATGTAATTTACACCGCTATTACCTCCAGAGAGATGCCTGTTGTGAGGCTCTGTCCTCAGCGGAAAGCCACCTATTATACTCGCTGTTACAAAGCTAACGTTGATCATGAGGCTGAAGCAATGGGAGGAATGATGCTGGGAAACAAGACATTTTTAATGGTGATGGTGGGGGCAAACAGCCCAACTACCAAATCACATTAAGATTTTAAACAACGCTGAGTGTTTCAGACCTTTACTGGACACTCTGATGCATCATAACTTACAATAAGAGGACAAAGAAATCATCAGTTTTAGTGTGCTGTTTCGCGTGTTGCCCAGTGCAATAAATCACATGCATACCACAACACTCATCTCTGCAGCACCTTCACAGTGTGTAGCAAGCAGCCAGGTATGTGTTATTCTGTTATGCTGGCCTTTGCAGGTAATTGCTTAATTTTCTGATGAATTGTACCTAAGTTCCATCTTTACATTAAAAACAGAGAAAAAGTGAGTGAGTGCTTTTGGGTGTGTGTACAATTTAGAAGGTTTCATGTAACTAGAGTGACTACACACCCCATTAGAGACCTTTTTTTGTTCTGTTTGCTCCAAGGCCTGTAATTGCAACGTAACCACATGTGATAAATGCCGTTCCAGGTGTGGTGAATGCATGTGCGTGTGGGTGTTTGGGGAATTCTGTGTGTTGACCAAATCTTGCATGTGTGTGCGCTTGTGGATGTGTGTGTTTGCAAGCAGCAAACCTGACAGCCGGACTCCCAGAACAGGCAGATGTATGAAATATGGCATGAATTATTAAATAAGAAATTGTGTTTAGGCCTAAAAGCATATATCAGTTTCCATGCAGTGTTTGAAAGTGACATTATAGGCATTTGGATGTTTATTTATGTTGCATCAGTTTGTTTTGACATCCTTGTCAGCACAAACTAAACCGCTTAGCAGAGGTCAAGCATTGTAGGATTGATGGGTAATTTTCAGCTGCTGCATCAGAAGAACTGGGCTCAGGCAGTCCTGAGTTTTAACTAACTTAAAAAATTTCACAGCACCCATGTACTTTTGGAAGTCTTTATAGCCAATATGACATAACCAGCAAAAGTATACAGTGGTCAGTAAATTTTGAAGTAGTTCATAAACGCTAAATTAATGAGAGAAATTAAGATTCTTTCATTGGTTTTAATATATTTACACAAATATTCCGATCTCCATTTGCAATCTTTATGTGCAATTTGGTCATTTTTGTTTACATACTTTCTTTTAAATTGACTTTTCTTTATGAAGGTGACCAAAACTAAACCTATGTCATAGTCAAGGACTGACTAGGTGACTGCTTTCATTAATTTAAAGACAGAAATAACTCATTTTTTACTAATCATGCCAGTTGCCTTTTTTCAATTTTGATCTGATCAACTTCATTGTGACAATAGAGCATTAAAAATGTTGATGTTATGCAGGTATTCTCAATTTAATCATGCATTCTTTGCGCAGTTAAAGAACTTAACCATTTATAACTGAGAAAGGTTGAAGCATAATAATCCTTCATAATCCTTTCATTCTTGCCTTTTTTTTTTTACCTTGTCTGTCAAACATCATATAAAGCAGAATGACAGTCTGGCTAATGAGTTGTGTCAAACACTACATTATTTTTGTGGATAAAAAGGGAATGAATATTTGTTGATTAAATGTTTTCCTTGACACTTCAGTTTTATTCTTTTTTTTTTTAATTATTATTTGATTATCTCTGACGTACATATTAATGTTGAACCTGAAAAGGGGAACAAAGTAATGAGGAGAGTGAAGAAAACAAGACATGCTATAAAAGATACATTAAAAACAGCATCAACTGCAGCAAAAACAGGAAAAAGGGACCACCTTCTACCCTTGTTAAGAAACTTAGCAGAAAACATCTCACAGCCTCTATATGAAAACAAAGCAGAGTATCATCGGGAGCATTTACAAGCAGACTGAATAAAACACGGCAGAAATACCAAAAGAACTATTTATAAAAGCATAATTTAGGAACTTTTAGATTCATGTAAGATCACATTATCAGGAAAGATTAAAAGTTATTGATCAGAGAGCCATAATTACCCCGTTTCCTCTTCTGGTGTCTGTTAAACTAAACTAAACATGGTAAAAACTGTTCCTTCAAAAGATATTCCTCTCTTCGTGTTTCATTTTAAAACTGTAACCACCGTTAGCAGCTGGCCCTTTCCCAAACCTTTACTGGGATCCCTGCGACTGGTTTCATCTCCTGCATCTTGCAGCTGTAACAGTCAAGGTCGATGCAGGGAAGCAGAAAGGCTACTGTCACCACTTGTATGCAACGTATACATTTGTGCAAGGACAGGAGGCCTTGTATATTATTCCAAGCCGTTTTACACGTCTTTATACTGTCATTTATGTAGGCCACAGTACTGGAGTAGGCACACACACACACCAAGAGGAATCATTGTGTGCAATGATAAAACTATGTTATCATCTTATTCATTCATTTCACTAGTAAGTGTTTTTTTTTTTCTTTTGATGTTCCTGTGTTACAATACAGCCACCCTTAAGTCTTTAGAGTCAAACAGTCCACTAAAGATGCCTCCACACTGAGCCACTTCCATCACCAGCCTCTGTGAGGATGCTGTTGATAGGTATTCTGACTGGGACACTGCTACAGTTGGGCTTTGACTCAAGTATCTGTACCTGGACCGAAGACTTTTTGATAAATCACTCCCAAACATGTCAAACTTGGCTCCCAAACGTCCTCATCTGTTACTCTTTAAGCTCCTCAAAGTTGTTTGTTAAGTCCACTTTTTTTCATGCTGTATGTCTGACCTTTCCACTCTTCCAATATCATTAAATTCACTGACAACACAACTGTTATTTACCTCATCTCAGGTGGAGATAAAGCAACACACAGATGAGACTGGCAGCCTGGTGCCAAAATAAAGAACTGATACTGGACTAGCAGAAAGAGTGTGACTCAGACCCGGCTCAACTCTGTATTAATACAACCTGGTTATGGCATGGAGGGTTTTCTGGAGAGACGGATCCTTTCTTTCTACCTAGCAGAACAGATGCAGCTTTGCAGTAACACACATAAAGGTTGCTTCTGCTCATCAGCTGCCAGCTGCCACCCTGGAGGGCATCTCCAAGTCATGCCATCTAAAAAAAAGCATTAAACATCATCCATGACTGCTCCAACCCAGGTCGCCATTTGTTTGGGCTCGTACCATCTGGTAGATGATACAGACCAGCAAAAACACACAGCTGTAAAACCAGAAAGAGTTTCTTTCCAAAAAGCCATTCGTGTTGTGAACTTTCACCCGCACTGACAAGGACAGACTGACAAACTGACTTGTGTCTTGCACTTTATTCTCTTTACAAGTCACAATATTAGTTTTTACAGTTTTTTTTGACAGGGTTTGTTAAACCTTTTGGAATATTGTGTCTTAGTTTTTATATTGAATTTTAAAAATCAAACATCAGCTTCACTGTTCGCTCTGCTTGCAAATGAGCAAGTTTAAAGAGATGACATATTCTGGATTATTTTTCTTTACCAACATCCAATCAGTCCTGGTACAGCGCAACAATAACTGATTGATGTCTTCCAGCTTCTCCATTGTTGTAATTTCCAGACTTCGTATAATATTTCACTCTTGGATTTTATCAACAGCATACCAAAGTAACAATGAAGTAAACAAAACCTCCACCTCCCTATCCAGCTTTCCTGATCCAACCTCCCTTTGTTTTGCTCTATAACATCGTTGTCAGAGGCAAACACGTAATATCTGGCAGGTATCTGATGCCTTCTGTCTCCGTGACTCTGTTCATAATTCTGGAGGTTTTTTTCTACCTACAGACAAAGTTTTGCTTCATGCACAAACACATGCTAAAATTATCAGAAGAAATCATAATGAATGAGATCTGGTTCTGGATCAAGAATCTCTTCTCGGGTGTTTTTGTTCTGTTTGAGCAAATCTACATTATTTTCCATTCTTGTTCAATATTATTACACTTTTCTTTTAAGTCAATTCAGTATAATTAAAACTTCTTTTTCTTCCAGGTGCTGGTCTCCCGATTTAAATCACCCCATGTGAACATTCGCCTGGACACAAGACCAGTCTCTGCCAGTGTAGCGCTGCTGGATAATGCCCACTCAGATGGAGCCCTGCTAGTGGCCACAGGCAACAAGGTGGGCTCTAAGCTACAAAACATGGACAGAAATACAATCGCTTCTTCTGGATATTTACTTTCAAAATATGAAGTGTAGAAATTGGAGCACATTGGGAACATATTAGCAATAAAGAGGTTTGACAGATATAGTCCTCCAGAATATAATCCTTGCAGATTTCTTGCATTAGTAAGATGATGACAAAAACTCGTGCAAACAGACAACAATGAGCGTTCAGCTGAGCTGGCAGAGAAACAAGATTAATGTTCTTAAATGGTTTTTCCTTCATCCAAATCCTTTCTGTTTCTTCCTTTTCTGCCTGACTGGAAATCGTTTGTGGTCCAGACAGAAATAAAAAACAGTGCATGCCTGTCAGAACGTGGCTTAATGAAATTTCTGCCCTAAATTCTGTCAAACTCCTAGATCACGAAGATCCCTCTGATTGGCCCGGGCTGCGATCAGCTGACCACCTGTACGTCTTGTTTATTGTCGTCGAGGGTGACCGAATGCGGCTGGTGTGACGGACGCTGCACCAGAAAGAATCAGTGTCCTTCCACGTCTGAGTGGACTCAGGACTACTGCACACCTGCCATCACTAAGGTACCTGTCTCCATGGCGATGAAGATGAGGGCTACCATGTCTCACTATTGCGTAAACACTGCAGCTAATCTGGGTCTTAAAGCCAAACTTTAGATGCTTTTCGGCTTCCTTCTGAGTCCATCTACTAGTCTACTTCGCATATGATGACACCCTGCTGGAAAAAGACATTATTCTCACTCCTCTCATGTGCCAAAAACAGCTCACATGTTTAGTTATGGTTCTTCCTAAAAGGCAGACTTTTTACAGCTGTACTTCCTACTTGAGACTGCTCTGATAACGTCTGCCACTGCTGAGACGAGGGAGCTGGTTTTCATTCTATATAACTATATTGCTCAACCCCATGCTGCTTGACTGTCTCCATATAACAACAAAAAAAAAAACAATGACTGACAGCCATAGTGCTAAATACAACAAAAAGCGTTAGTGAGACACAAGAGCTTGTAAAAAGCTTTCTCTGGCTTCTTCTTTGATTTTTTACTATATTTTTATTTAACTTTAAAGACATAACAGGCCAAACAGTGTGAGACACGAGCACTATATTAAATACATACAAGTGAGATGATACACCTTTTATTGTTTCAAGACACCAGGAGTGTCCTAAGTTGGTCTTTGAGGACTGTGCTGCACACCTGAATCAGGTCAACCTGCTCAGAAAGATGTTGACAGCAAACTGATGGGGAGAACCATTTCATTTGTGTTGAAGCAGGGAAACATTTAAACTTGCAGGATTGTGTAACTCAAGGACCAGAGCTGTAGACCCCTGTTTTATACAGTACAACAGTGGTTCCCCTATTATTTTCTTTGAGGACCCTCTTCATCCAACTACCAAACATCAATGTATCCACATGTCAAACCAAGATGGACGTTTTGCTTCCATTAGCTAGATTCTCCCTACAAATGATGCATTGTGTCTGAGTCCAAGCCAGTCTTTTGATAAAACAGAAGGTAATGTAACTATCAACAAACAGTCTTGCAAATTTCTCTTTTGTTCTTTTCAATAGAGAAAATCCTCTGCACTGGTGTTTCTCATACATCTTAATTAATGAAATTGTGCAGGAAAAGTCAAGGTCACTCAGATAGTCATGATGTACTCTTCTAGTGTAGCTCCAACCCCTCACTGACATCACTAAAACACACAGTACATGGATGAGAATTGATTGGACACTCATGGTGTTTTTATTTTTGACTAGGAGTCTATTTTATATATATATATATATATATATATATATATATATATATATATATATATATATATATATATATATATATATATATATATATATATATGTGCAATTGTTAAAATTAAGCCCAATGTCCCAAAGTGAACAAATGGGGGGTCACCAAAATGTGCTACACAACAATATATATATATCTCAAATAGATAGATATATATATATATATATATATATATATATATATATATATATATATATATATATATATATATATATATATATATGTATATATATATATATATATATATATATATATATATATATATATATATATATATATATGTATATATATATATATATATATGTATATATATATATATATATATATATACATATATATATATATATATATATATATATATATATATATATATATATATATATATATATATATATATATATATATATATATATATATTGTTGTGTAGCACATTTTGGTGACCCCCATTTGTTCACTTTGGGACATTGGGCTTAATTTTAACAATTGCACAAGCTCTGTTCAGTCAAAAGCACTGCAGTTTAGTGTTATCCACACAAAGTAACACACAAAGCAATACAAATACAGGTAACATTGGGGGGAGGGGAGTGAGAGGGGCTGGCAATGTCACATATTAGGAGTAAGCCAGAGACCTTAAGTACAAAATACCATCAACTACCTCCCATCCATCCTTTTTCTTAACCGCTTTGTCCAGTTCAGGGTCATGGGGAATCTGGAACCCATCCCACCAATCACTGGGTCAAAGGTGCATCAACTACCTGATGTATTATATTACAATCTAGGAGGCTTTGCACCATTTATACAGATTCCCAAGTGAGTCGCCAGGCCCTGCAGTAACACAATGGCAGTTTAGTATGCAAATAAATCAAAAATCTTTATAGAAAATTGTGATCTTACATTTAGACTTGTATGTCAAATATTCCTCTGGTATCATGTTAAAAATAATCGTATGCCATCCAGCGGCTGTTGGAGGTTTGCAGTCTATCCATATCAGTATGTATAGATGTCTCTGGTGCTCAGAGAGGGGTTGGCGTGCTTTGGCTGCCACGTCTCTGCCAGCTATTGTTGCTACTATCACAAAGTATGAAGGAGGAGTGGAGGAAAAATAGATCCAATGAAAGAGCTTTTAATGCCGTCAGAAGTAAAGCGCAATTTAAATCTTCTGTATAAATATTATTCTATTTATCAACCTGCTATGTATTTTGAAAATATTAATAATTTTTAGTAAATTTCACTCCTTGAATGTTTATCAGGTTTTTCCAACCTCCGGACCAGTGCGAGGCTCCACAACTGTGACAATTTGCGGACGCAACTTTGGCTTCGACAAGACAGAGACCTTCAAGGCCTCAATGGTTTTGGTGAAAGTGGGAGGAGCTCAGTGCAAAATACCCAGACAAGAACAGATCAACAAGTATGTTTTTAAAGTTTTTATAAGTGAATTATTTGCATGTTTTAATGAAAGTGCAAAATTTTTGTTTTTTGCTGTGTGAGGCAAAAAAAAAAAAAAAAAAAGTTCATTTTCTGCACTATATCTGAAAGATAGCAGAGATACGGTGTATGATATGAGACATGGATGTTTTAGGACATGTATGGCCTTACGCTGGTGTCCTATAGGGAAGCAGCTGAAATAGGGTTATTGTGTTGAAGGAATCTCTGTTTTCTTGCGGCAGCCTGCCACGTTGGACACATGACCACCTTAACTAAAAAATTGCTGGGAAAAAAATCGCTGAATCCAAACTTTCCACTCTTTCTAATCCACTGGGGCAAATTTCCATTCAAGAGTCCTTGAATGGAAATTTTGCTACAAACAACCTTATTACAAATTGGAGGGGAAAAAAAAAAACAAAAAAAAAACACTGCCCACACAATCCCAGATGAAGATAGTGTCTTTGTGCATTCCTGCAGGGCACTGCAGGATCATTGAATTAGGCTAAATGCTGGGAACCGCGGCAGTGTATAATGCCTGGTTTGTTGCTTATTTGGGGGGGTCGGGTGTAGATGGACTGAGATGCAGTGTTCCCCAGTGTTCAGTGGGAACTTCACCCCGTCAGGAAACATAGTGAAGGTCACCAGTGGAAACAAGGAGGCCGAGAAGGAAGGGTTCACATTTGTGGTAAGATGTGTTTCGTTTTTTTTCTTTCGTTTATTTCTTTGTTTGTTTCTTTTAAGTGGTTTGAGATTTTATTGACACAACAACAAAAATATCACACTTGTGATCAAACCTCTACAAATGTTCACATTAGATAATGTTTTAAGGTAATTGAATTAACATTTTCCAAAATAACAAAGCAAAAACTGCATCTTACCTTAAGTATCCTCATCTTTTCTATGCTTCGTCACCTGAATCCTTCACCTTTCTGCCTGCTTGTGTCACCTTTGTTATTGGACATAATTAGAAAATGGAGAGAAAGTTGTCTCTAAACCTCTAAAATCGACTGCAGCTTAAGGCGCAATTCTCTGGAAGTAATAATGATAATATTTTCAGTATTGAAAGGCGTCAAATAACCATTAGCCTGCAAATCTGTAAAAGGGGAACGTTTGGAACCCTCTGCAGACTTCCTGTATGCGACTGCCAAGTCAAACTAAATAATTTAGGAGGAAGATTTTTAGTGTGATAAACAGCAAGCTAATGGCTATTATAAATGAAGCACCTGGTAATCATGACAACCACCTGGGAATTTACCTGAAAGCAGCCAGATAACCTTCAGACCATTAAAAGCTAAATAACACACAGGATAAAACCAAGACTGAGCACAAATTTTACTTTGTGTGTGAAGGAAACCTTGTTCAGAGTATCATACTCACTGGTGATGCTGGACTGTACAGATGCCAGAAGACTTTATTCTAGTGAGGATTGAAAGAAATGAAGTAAATTCCTAACTTCTTAAGATCTCAGGCTGGGAGGAAGGTTTGGGTTTACACAAGATGACAACGCAGAGCTGCAGGGAACCTGCCAGGGTGTTGACCAATCAGGTTAAAGTTGACCATCTAATGCCAAGGAAAATGCGAGAAGCCTTGTCAGAAAGTTTGTTGAGCTTTTAGGATCATTCAGATCCACACAAGAGGGATATCGTCTCATTTCTCCATTTGTTTAACTCAATACAACCTCATTGAGATTAAAAATCTCTTTTCCAAGAGTGACCTGTCCAAGAATACAACATGTTAAACACCAAGAAACAGACAGACATAGCCTGTCAAATGCAACAAGCTGCAAATACCAAGTACATGACCTTCACCACGTGATACATCATGCAAAGAAGTTTAATCTTGATATTACACACACATCATATACCTGAATGTAGAAGTTCAGTTTTCATCCCCTGATCTTCTGTCCTTCCCAAGATCCATTTCTCCGTCCATGCAGACGTTTCAGTTTGGCCTTACATCCCAGTCTGATGATTAATTATTTTGGAAAAATGCTCAAAATCACATGATTATCTTTAAAAAAAAAACAATAAATTAGCATACCAGTGGATGAAATATACCTGTATATTAATAAAATAGTCTAAACATTTGTGTCAGCCTGCTATTAGAAAAGGCAGAGGCAGATTTAAAGTTTAGACTCAACAGGTGAAACTTAGAGAACAGTTGCATAAAGGGCAGGTTATATGGAAGAAAAAAAATGCTGAAAGATCTCTCTTAAAAAAAAAACAAAAAAACAGCACCATAAACATGATGGTTTAATGTAGATAATGCAAAGTCAAAATCAGAAGGAAATCTACGAGATCCCAGAGCCGACCGCGCCAACTACCAGGAAGTTCGACGAGTAAATCCTTCTTTAAGAAAGCAAGTTAAACGTTTACAGCATAATTTGTAAGAGGAACACATCGTTGCACCAACGTAAACGCCTGAGAGTCGGAGCTGAAAATTTGCTGAAAGAACTTCATGTAACCAAGAAATCTATTAAAAAAAGTTTCAATTAAAAGCAGAAACTGAAATAGGTAAAGCTGTGCTACATTGTTCAAAGCCTTTCCTTGTCTTCATCCAGGACCCCATCATCAAAGAAATCTTTCCCACTTTCGGCCCAAAGTCTGGAAGCACCATGCTCACCATCAGAGGAGCCTTCCTGGACACTGGGAACAGGCAAGAGGTGACTGTGGGGAAGTCAGTGTGTAAGATCCAGAGGTGTGTGAATAAACTTTTTCTCACTTTCTGACACAATAATATTTTTACAGCAGATACTTTAAATCTTCTTACTGTGTAACTTTAGGAGAAATAATCTGCAGGCCGTAACCAACAGAACTGCATGAACAATGACTTATATCTTCCAAAATACTCCAAGATTCTCCATGTTTGTATTTTTTTTAACCTCAATCCCCATCTTCGCCATCAGCTTGTCGTCCACCATGCTGACCTGTAAGACACCTCCAAATCCTGCCCACTCAGAGCAGCCTGTAAAGCTCACAGTGGATTCTGTAGAGCGCCTCGCTCCCATGCTGTTCACATACAACGAAGACCCCTTCATCAGCAGGATCCAGCCTTTACGCTCCTTCGTGAGGTGAGGATACCGTCCGCTCAGAAAAGCTTCCTCTTTAACTCCAAAGTTTCTGTGTTTGCAGTTTGACGATCATGCGTGAAGTGTTTGCACACTTGTAATTTAGGGAATGGTTTTGATATCACTCTTTGTAAATGTCACCTCAGCTAATCCCCTCCGAATTTGAGCTCTTGCATGTTTCTCCACCTCACAGGAGGTATGTTGGGAAGTCTGTGCGAGACAGATTAATGCTGTAGTTTTACAGCAGTAGGAAACGAGTGGGAGGTGACGAGTGACTAAACTGCTAACGTTAACAGCAGGTCCCTCCCAGTGGGAATCTCCTGTGTCTGTATGTGATTCTAACGCTGACATCCCCCCCTCACTGTAGCGGAGGCTGTACAGTGTCGGCCCACGGTTCCCATCTCCAATCTGGCCTCCAGCCCCAGATGGTCCTCACCACCGGTCAGGATGCGGCAGTCTTCCATGTGGTAAGTACGAGCGATACCAGTTAGTCAGAAACTGCTAGTGAAGACGCCGACATCACAAAGTGTGCTTTTTGTTAGAGAAAATGATTAAAACAAATAATCTTTAGGTGCTTTTCACATCAGGATAGTCTGATATACTCAGTCTGACTGAGTACTTGGTTCAGTTTGGGGGAGGTGCAACCTTACACCGGACCAAGATTACGTTCACGTTGCACATCTCGAACTAATCAGATCTTTGAAAAAGCATGATTCCCTCTCCAGCAGAGGCAAGAAAACATGGAGCTGCATCAGAGCTTAGTGGTCTGGATTGATCAGATTTCTATCAGAACGCCTGACGGTCGACCATTTCTCCCGTCCTCAAAAAAACAACAAACTCATATCATTGGTGCTTCGGAGGAAGGCATGTTTTTACCAACCTGTCCATCTTGTTGATCTTCGAAACTGCATCACAAACGAAGCCATTGTTTCAATCATTGTGGTCAGGTGTTTCAAATGCAAACATCAATGTGTCAAATTTACTTTTCATTCTTGGCTCAGTTCCTGACTTCAGCCGAGGTGTTTGCCTGTTTGTTTAAAAAAAACAGAAAGAAACGAACCATCGGCGATATCACGTGTTGCATGGCAGGCAAAGTGGGAAAATAAACATTTCATTACCTCTAAGTCACGTCGATGGTATTCTCATTATGTACACACTTACATCCTCCAGAAGCCATCCAGAGGAAAATATCATTCCTGACAATGGAAAAGAGCTACAGTTTCAGACAGACATGAGAGGAAAGGAAATGGAAAATCCACAGTCTGATGTGTAGGATCCAGCTGTCACCTCCGACTCACGCACAGTAGCAGCAGCGAAGCCTTTAGGATGCTTTGGCTCTCCTCACCTCCGTCAGGCTGTATTTTATTTAAACGCAGGAAAGTGTTCACATATGCACGCCTGAAGGACGTCATTTCTGTCTCAACTCTACTGGTCTTTATGGCGACGGCCCAGGGCTGTTTTAAATTACACACGCCAAGACGCATCGCGCTTTCACCGCGCTGTCTGCAGACCTTTAAAAATCTCATGAAATTCATGTAGCTCAATTACAAAAGCATTGAAAAAGGTGTTTAAATACATATAAAATGTCACCCAGGTCATAAGTCAAAGGCAACTGGGCTTGGTGGGGCTCATTATAGCTGACTTGTACATACAATATTATATTACCTGAGCCGCGTCGATGGAGAGACGGCTGAACAATGTCGCGTTTAAGTCCTTGTTCCTACCCGTCTGTATGTAATAGACTTTAAACGTGTCCCATATAACTGTGCTGCCTTTGATTTAAGCTTCAGGCCAATCTTTGGCACTCTGATCACAAAACTACCCTTCAACCTACCATGGTTTGGATCCACCATCGCAGAGGCTAAACAAGACAAGCGAAACATCTGGAGCAACTCTTTCTTTGGTAGTTACTGGTTTCTTTAGATCCTGCTCTTTTCAAGTAAAAGTGACAAATTTCCTGGTGAGTCATAAACAAGCAGGTTTTTACACACACACAGGGAAGGTATGCCGTTGTTTGTTTGATGTTTTGCCTTGGGGAAGCAGGTGGAAGACAAGCCGTAATGATGGTATCTGTCATGCTGAGACACACGCTGCTGCAGGTTCTGTTAGGGGATAAGAATACATTCAGTAAACACACACTTTCACAACACATTTCATGGAATAAGACTTCCATGACTTCAGAGGGAGGGGTTATCCCTTTAACACTAATCCTTCTTTCACAAAACACACACACACACACATAAAAAGCACCCCCTGCAGCGTCTCATCTTTCAGTTTCCCTTTCCCTGGTCATCGACCTGTGTTCAGGTCAGTGGTTGATGGGACTCAAGGGAGCTCAGGCGCTTTTTACACACAAACACAAAGAGCAGACGGAGGTTTTAAGGCTCTGCAATCAGGTTTATGGCCCGAAGAAACTTTTCCCCGTCCAGTTGGTTTTATTAAAGCGTCTTTTAAGCAACTCTGTTCGAAATGTTTCCAACGGAGCCGCTCTGAGAAGTCGCCAGCACTTGCTGCACCTGGATGTGTCCACATGGGAACATTTGCATGCGTGTTAAAAACAGTTACAATAGACTGAAGATAGATGAAGCAAAAGTGCAGATCTGAAGGCAGGTTCTTCTCTCACAAAACAGTGTTTAGATTATCTAGAAACTTTGCTAAATTCTTTCAGTTTAAGCCTTTATGTTTCGGTCCGTTTTACTACTAAAGGTTAACGTCTAACTGGAGGAAGCACAAGCATTGTTGCCATAGTTACCTACCATTATGTCTATGGTTTCCGTAATTACTCTCCCTCTCTCACTTCCTGACACACATAAACACAAACACACACGCAGAAATCATTTAAAGTCAGCCAACAGTACAAAACGTGAGGAAGTGCTATCATTGAAAAATGTATTAATAGGATTTGTAAAAAAAGAACACACACACACACACAATAGGACTAGAAATAGGAAGATTAAAAAAAAGAAATCAGATAAAAATTGTAATAAATAACCACAACACAATTTATTGTCCTGCGTAAAGTTACTTTTAGTATTTATGTTTATTTATGTGTTATGTTTACTATGTTGTCTTGTGTATAAAATATTAAATTAGTAAACCATTACACTCAGTTATCTTTTATTTTTTGCACTAACTTTTGTTGCTTTACTAGTTGTCTCATATTTGTGATTGAATAGATCTATAGAATCATAATAACATGTAAGACAACATAAAAATATAGATGTATATTAGGAAGCTGGAGTTGTGTCCTGTAGTGTAGAATCTTTTACAGACACTAAGCACAAAATGCGTCACAGAGAAATAAAGGCAGTAAAATTCACAACAGGGAAAACATAAAATAGAACTATAGAATATAAAAGTAGTGACCAGAGCCCAAGTCTAACTTAAAGCTTGTTGGAATAAAAAATATATTCAGCTGCTTTTTATAGACATTCACTAAGACTGAACTACATAAAATTAGCGGTCAAGTATTCCATAGGTGCTACTGCTGGGAACAATGGGTCTGCTGGAGCCCTAAAACTGGCTTGGTTTGGTTTATTTACTTATTAATGAGCAGGATTAGTCATAAAAGGTATAGATGGATCGGCTTAAAGATTTCTAGCAAAGTCATTGGCATCAACTCAGTGATCAACTGTTGGTGCAGAAAGTGGACTCGCTCCAGGAACTACACAGTGCCCGTCTTCTCGCTCTTAAAGTTTCATGCTTCTCATGTTTCGATCTGTACATGGAGGTTACAATGAATTATACGGGATGTAATCTCAACTGTAGTTTCAGATTAAGAGGGTCAATCACCTTTTTTATTTCTTTTTCTTTAAATGCTCCTGCATTGGAAGTTTACAACACGGATGTCAGGGTTGAGTTCATTTTCAAGTCAGCAGCATGTTATTATAAATATAGATTTTGGTCCTGAAAGTTTATTTTTTGAGTGTAAGCTTGACTAAGAGACCAGCTTTTGATAGAAGGCATGATGTAAAAGGCTTGTGTGAAATAAGTCCATCATTACTAATGATTTAGGAAGGGATCATGTCCCGTTGGGCTCCAGCTGTCGCTTGTTAAATTCCTTCCAGTAAACGGGATGAGTTAGGGCTCAGCCTGGGAAGGGACAGCATAAGTGTCTTATTGTCTTAACCCTCCGAAACCCTTCGAGGGATCTCTCACAAACACACAACCCAGAGCTTTCCAGCCCTAGAAAGCTGGGTAGTGTGAGCCAACCTCACAACCCTTCAGAGTGGTGTTCATGAACCTAAATGAGGCTGTGCAGAAACCAGCTTCAGAATCATGTTTCCTGGAAAACAGCCAAGAAATAATGAAATCTTTACACCAAAGCAGGTTGCAGAGAGAGGGAAAAAAAGCAAGAACCACGCTAAAATACCAACAGAGGTTCAGGGGTCTCAGCTGGAGCAGAGCATAAAAAAAACAGTCCAGTGTTGACTTGATATCTGCCCCTTAGATCTCCAGTAAAGCCTGGTCTCAGCCAATCTCAGCTTTCCCACAAACATGAAAGAGATTTTTGTTACGATCCATCGTGAAAAGCTGGCACGGTCACAGAAGCCAAAGCAGTCTATATATACACAAAACCGGAAGAAAAAAAGTGATCTGTGAATTTTTGCATTGCTGCAGAGCAGTCCTGCACCAGCACACAGCTCGATGCCAGCTTTGCCTTGCAGGGCTGCACCCTTTCTGTTATTAAAGTTTAACAAGAAACTTCACTGCAGCCAGACACCTGTCGCCTAAACTCACCAAATTGGTCTGTTTCGTGTCAGTCTCCTCTTCCTATCTCCTCCCAGAAGACTAAATCCTTCCAGCTGACACCTGAATGCCTCATGAAGCTTCTTTCCTTTCCCATGCCCCTCACAGCTGGGGGGGGGGGGGGTTGCCCAGGAGCAGGAAGTCAATGAAGGTGAATGAGTAACGTTTTTCCGTGGGTGAGCAGTCAAGGTGTTAAAATGCTCTGAATGCTCCCAGTGAAGCTGCTTGTTGGTTGAATGTGGATGGAGGTTGGAGGTAAATCTAACTGAAGTAAAACATGACATTTCCTATCAGGATAAAGAAGGTAGTTAGTCCCGTTTGGACATATTAAACTAGGAGGGATTTTATGGTTTAGTTTAAGGATTGTTATGATTTATTGGGTTCTTAGCAACTTACCAGGTTGTCCACAGTTGCTTGTAATTTTCAAGCAATGCTCAAATATTTTAAAACAGTACACAAGCAAGAATTCATTAATGGTGGCGCTACTGAACTGTGGGGGAATTTTGCACTCTGACACTCCCTCCAAAGAGTAACTCAGCATCCATCTTGTATCCTGTCTCTTCTCTGAGCTCTCTCCAGTCAGTAAAAGTCACTCCAGTGTTGACTCTTGTTATCTCTTGCTCTTTCTCTCTTTCTTTTCCTAGTTTCCTTCAATAATGTCCCCCATTCTTATGCTTAATCAGCCATGGTTTCAAGATCGGAAACTTATGTAGTGTTGCTTCAAATGTCAATAGGACGGTGAGGCGGAGCAGTAAGAGACAGTATCTTCCAATTTTGTGCCTCTTTTCTTAGCATTTTTAGATACCTTTGTTTAAAAAGATAAGTAATATCTTATATCTGAATATACTATTATTGTATATGTAATAATTTTAACATATTTACATATTTAAAACATTTTTAACAGAGTATTTGTCAAACATTATGACAAACTATATGATTTTCTTACCATAGTTACTAAGCTTTACTAAACTAAAATATTAGATCAGGCCTTTTTATTATTATCTAGCTGTTTTATCATATCAACAGGTTTTGGTCTTTTGTATTTCATCTGGTGGATGATGCTAGCAGACACACGGTTCATTCAATCAGATTCAGGGTGCTTTCAAATACCTACTCATGTCCAAACCATTTCCACAGACAACCTTATGTTTATTTCTTTATAACACACCATGTAAATCATCAAGTAAGCTCTGTCTACCAGCTTTGTTTGACTTGTCCAGGTGCTCAATGGGGATCCAGCTTAGAGCCACTACCTCATATAATATGATATAATGCATCATATTTAACCTCTTTAATGTCCTGCTCTATAATTTAGTAAAGCATTTTGTTCAGTGACTATATTGAATTTCATTCAAAAATATGTGTAAAAAAAAATCTCACTGAGTTATTTTACCACTTGGCTTGTGTATGTAATGCCAAATGTGAGTATTTTAACCCATTACTGTTTTGTCCACACTGTTCTTTATACATTATTAACTGTTATCAAAAGTGTTTGGTAAACGACACTGATTCTTGTTATTATTGTCCAAAGGAAAAGGAAAAAGTGCAATGAAATATTTTTTTTGCATTTTTTTTCTCTTAGTGCAAACTTTAAAGGGTTTAATGATTCATGCTCAGCCTTTACCCAACAAGAAAACTATTGTCTCTTCAAGTTGCTTAATAGTTGCAAACTATTCATAGTTTGGATCAGAGAAAGGCTTTTCTTTTAGGGAAAGATACTTTCGCTTGTCTCCCAGTCGCATTTTCTTAAAGTGGTTCAGTGATTTGATTAGTTAAAGTTACTTTTTAGTGGCAGGTGGTTCATTAAATCAGCTGTAAAGTATTCTTAGAAAGTCCTTACTCTTTTTTTAGACGGTTTCCAACGCTGACTTCACAGAATATTCTGTGCCAGAGATTTTAAAACCAAAGTCTTCCTTGATACAAATGCAGCTAAATCGGCATGTGTTCTGATGTCATTCTACACCCATGTGATGTCACACTAATAAGTAAACTCTGCAAACCTGCTTGGCAGTCATAACTCTGCAGAGGTTAGAGAGACTTATGTCAGATTTAGAAAAAAAAAAATGTCAGAAGAAAACCACATGAAGCAAAAAGTTTACTTTTAAAAAAGGAAAAGAGAACAACTGTAAAACTCACTACACCCACATACTGTCCAGATCTGCCTCATACACAAGAGGAAATCATTTACTCCAAAGTCAAGCAAAGCAAACAGCAGGACAAGAGAGTTTAAATCCTACATAAATAATCACATAACACAACGTGGTAGGAAATAGGAGGAAAACGTCTATGGTATAAATCACTCTAGATTTGACAGGCACTTTTGGACATGCGAGCCACATTATGATTTGGTTTTTACGCGGGCCGTTGCCGGTAATGACCCTTCGGGGTTGGCGGAGACTTGGGGATGGCTGCTTCTCTCATCACCCCACAGAAAAGATCCCAGCCTGCTGGCTGCCCCACTCGCCTAGCAATTGTATTTACAGCTGCTCTCACCTATAGCCCCTCACCTCCTCTCCCGAAATGAGAGGAGACATCGACTGAACAATGAAACTGACTGAGGCTTCCTTTAATTCACTGGACATTTTTCCTTTTGCTGCACCCTTGGGGAGATGGTGTGGGAGGGAGTGTGCTGGTGGGGCAGGGTTCACTCTACAGCCCAGTTCTGTTTGCTCCTTACTGGTACGTGTTGGAGTAGGGTTGGTTTTGTTAAGTGACCTCCTGTCCTTACACGTTCACATACACAGATGTCTACAAGTTTCAAAGATATTTACATCTTGACAGTGAATTTCAACATTTGCATCTGAAGATAGCAAGTAGGTTTGTGAGCGTCCATCTGGGTTGCTACTGCTTAACAGGTCAGATTAGCAAGTGCATAAGGAGGTTTCGGCCACACTTCAGCAGTTGCTGCCAGTTCAGTGAGTGCAACTCTCCAGGGAGTGAGCTAAGAATGAGACTGCTGGAAGCAACTTCAGCCAGTTTGTCAAATGGTTTTTAAACTTTAGAGACTGCATTATTCAGGAATTATGTTCACATAGCTTGTTTGCTCATAAGTAAATTTGCATGAAACTGCTGCTCTGTCCAGCTCCCTCATCCATCATCGGATAGCTGCTTGTGTACGACACAGTGAAGAATTCCACTGGGGAGCACATCAGAGAACTCAGAAAGAGTTGCTGAATTTGTAAAGCGTAAACAATATGATAAACATGGTGACAAAACAGGCTTTAGACCAAACATGCCATGACTTATCTTCTAAACTTTCTGTCATTTTTACCACCGTCGACCCTTTGATCTTACATCCAGTCAAACTGGTACTAACCAGTAGGTTAGTACCAGTTCTGCCTCTACTGGTTATTCATATATTACAGCTTGTGAACACATAGAATTAAATTCTGAATGACACTTTCAACGAGCACAAAATATGTAAGGCTAAATATGCCCTTTTGTTTGCTAATACCTGTATGTCCAGATTACTGATGGCATTACACAGAATTGTATCCATAGCAACAATCTAGAGTAAGTGGGAACATTTGTTTTACCTTTCAGAGAGCAGGATCTACTAATAGAGTCAGTGATAAATGCAAAGTTTGATCACACAAAAAATGATCACTTGCACTTGTTCAGGAGAAGTTTTACTTCTTACTGATTCTTACTGTACTTACTGTTTACCAAACAGTGTAAAGACAGAAGTGTCTGTATTCAAAGGTTACAGACAGCGCATTGATATCAGGACCTTTTGTAATACACCACATCCTCATTGGATATTGACTCAAGAACACGTTTACTTTTGTAACTCAGAAATAATAACATGCTTTCATTGGTTGCGTCCACAGAGTAAGTGTCAGCGTTCATATTTCAGCATCCAGATAGGCTTCATTTTGCAGTACAACCTTGGATATCTGTATGGCAGGCTGGGGGGGAATATTCATGTATTCAGTGTGTAAAAACCTAAATTTTCACAGCTTACTTTTTGCAAGAAACAATAAAATCTGAACATAAAAAGAAACAAACTGAACATGGAAGATGTCTGCTATGGTTCAGGAGGACTTTGCACATATGTTTCAGTGTTTAGTTAACTCTTTCGTCCTTGTAACTGTTTACATTGTTGTTAAGGTGACTTGATTATTGTCATCATTAACAACAGCTTTCAAAATCTATTTATTTTAATGTCTCTGGAAATTTTGCTACATATTTAAATCCATAGACAGCAGAATTACAGTATCTGTAATTGCAATGTCACCAATGACCACTAGGTGTAAGCTTTCAAACATGCCCTTTGAGTGGCATGTTTGAAAGCTTACTTGAGTGGAAAAACTTGAGTGGAATTGTTCAGAGACTCATTAATGTTTTGTCAGCTGGATATACAACCTCTGGAATGTGCGCTGATGGGTCATCTGAAAATAATTTTATAACAGAATAGATACAAGTCCTAAAAGAAGCACACTTCTGTCCAATCAGCTTTAAATGTCCCTGTTGTTCATCTATAGTGGAATGCTGAGTTCCTCAAGCTTTAAAATGTCTGTCCACAAATCTGCAGATGATGTCACAGAGGGTTTATCCATTTAATTATATATAGTCTATGTTTGGATCCCACTAACGCCAGCATGTGAACCGATGGCTCCCTCACCAGATACTCTCCCATTCTGTTTGTAAAACCACTGATGTGACCCTGTTCTCTATGCTAGTGTGACAGTTTTACAACTCTGTATCTTATGACTAGGATGAGACGAGTCTCAGATGTTACCATACTTAAAATAATAATTACTATCTATTATCGTCTTTATTTATTGCAGCTGTTTCTGGCTGAGTATCAGGAAGATCTGCCATCTGAGGTCTGCAGTGTGTAGTTCAGCAATGACAAACACCATTTGGAAGCTGATTGAGATGTTGTGTTTAGTCTCAACTTTTTCTGACGCTATTAATGATCAATGAGCAGTCAGCTGGTCTCCAACTGATAAATGACACTTTGCACTGCTATTTGTATAAAAAGTGATATAGTGATCTATTTTTTTTTTTTGTCGATATTCATCTCACTGTAGATGTATTAGTGGATTTCTTGACACTGTGCTGCCTGAAGTTTACATTTAGAATATCTTCTTACAATAGCACATGACAAAATATGGAAGTTAAGGCATATGTGTTTTGTTTTTATTTTTTTACAACTAGACAACAGAAATGTAAGTTGATAGAAAAAAAAAACTTGCGGAAGTTTGGGGGAAAAGAGATTAATCCTCTTGGATGAGGCTTCAGACTACCATTGTCTTTCATTAGAAAAAAAGGGCCAAATGACTTCAACATAATCTGCAGCGATATACTTTGGTAAACTGCTGCCAAGACCAGAAAAATCCAGAGATATCTTGAGGAGAGTTTCATTGATAGAAAGACTAAATCAGAGATGTAGCACATTTGAAACTCTTAGAATTTTATTTTGAATAAATAAATGTTTCTTTTTCCATGGGGAAATATTTCTTCAAATTTTATTCTCACACCTCCAACTAGTATGGAGGTGTAACAATCATGCATTGGGCTGATAATATAGCTACATCACAATGATGATTTCCCCATATTTAAAGGCAAGAATGAATTCAATGACTTATTTACACTTTATGGAGGCAAACATCACTCTTTCTGTGAAGCAGGATGAAGAGCACACAATTTTCTACATCAGTTCATTTACAACCACGACAGATGTTCTACCTGAAGGTGTCCCCACAGTCTGAAAGCGCCTAAATTGTTAACATTTTTGTGGACAGACCCATAAAAAAAACCACTGTGGAAAAGTTTTGAGTAATTAAAATTCCTCTAAACAAGACTGTTGAACACAAGTTTTGCTATTTGACAACAGGAGTAGTTTTTCTTTTTGCTCTGCTGAAACAATGAGAGGTAGAAATAGAAGTCAAATGGTGAAAATGTCAATCAAATGGTTCATTAATAGTGTTTTTTAATAGAAACCAGATTCATCTTCTCAGTTCTCACAGAAAAGGAAATTAACGCTTGGGTTCTTCTGCAGATGAAGCCGCGTGAGGTTAAGAATAGAATATTTGCCTCATAAATAGCCGAACATCAACTTCTCACCTATAGTTGCTTCAAACAACATAAAACTTTGCCACACCTCAATAAAACCACTGTTTTGTATTTTGCAAGCTGTCTGTGTCTTGCTTGGGGGTCTTAATGAGCACAAAAGCTGGAATGCCTCTCTTGGCTGAAGCCAGGATGGGATAAAACTGTTGTGCCCTCAGGCCATACGTGTAAACACAGCAGTGGCTGAAAGCAGGCGTTGTCCTATGAAATGTGTTGAACGTATTAGAAGCTGCCAAACTGAGAGTTAATGCTATTTTGTTGTTTTATATCTGATCTTACAGCTGTAATGTTCTTTTTTTTTTACAGTTTCTGTAACTGGTTTGTGTTTGTCTCATCCTCAGAGCTGTGTGTACGGAGAAAACCGGACCTCCATCCAGTGCACCACGCCTTCTCTGGCTAAACTGGCCCTGCAGCCCCCTGTGGTCACCAAGGTGGCATTTGTCCTGGACGGCTTCTCCACAGATCAGAAGGACCTGATCTATGTGGAGGACCCACTTTTCCAGGACCCCAAGCTGACCTCCAAGGACAACAAGAGCATTGTGGAGCTCAAAGTGAGGGTGCTTGTGCTTTTAAATATTACATTAACATCTGCTGCTTCCCCTTTTTTTTTTTTCCTTCTTTAGTTAGATTAAGAAGACGTAGCACACAACCATAACCTTTAGTAAAGTTCTGCCTCTACAGCTGTGCTGCGGGGGGGCGACACTGGCAGAAACAGGTGCAAACTCAAGAGCGTAACAGAAAATCATCCAGTTTATGGATGTTAAGAAAGAAAATCTCTATTTATGAGCTGTAGCAAATTCTAAAAGCGTAAGAAGTGCCAGGCAGAGCGGCAAGAAAGGAAGCAGAATCTGAAACCAAATGAAAAGATAAACTTGAACCTCTCAGCTGAGTTTGTTAACTTCTTTTAACTTAACTTCATGCCGTTCATTTGTAGACAAGCTGAAGTTCACGTGCACCGGTCTGTGCACTTTACCTCATACTCTTTAAACACATTCACACGTACAGCCGTCCCGGGTCCGGGTCAGGCTGGGAAGGAAACAATACAGAAAGAAAAACAGGACATGGAGTCTGTTTCCCATCGTTTACACCCTCCCCCCCCCCTCCCCCCCAACCTCCCCATCTCTCCTCCGCTGCTACACCTCTCTGTGTGCGCTCTCTGTTGACTTGTATTGTTCTTGCTAAGGTCAAAGCTTTTGACATATTAATGCTGCTTTTCAAACAAGTCCCCACAATGAACACAATGAAATACATACTTCTACATGTTTTTCCTTTTTTTTTTTTTTTCTTTCCCCTTGACTGTGGCCCAACGGTTTGTGGCAGCTGTTCTGAACCTTTCGCAAGGGATCTTGGCTGTTTTCTTTCTTTTTTTTTTCACTCTTTTCACAGGCATGACCTTGGCCCAAATGTTAAGCCCACCACCAACCCAGCATCTACCCCCCCTTCATCCCTCCATTCAGCCCAGACAAACCCCTCTGTTTTTACCCAGAGGGGGTTGGGATGAGACGTCACACCCGAAACAGGCCACATTTAACGTCATCTGATAACCCAGCTTTGCTGTGGGCCTCCAGTAAAGAGCAACCGCTGGGCTCATTTGCTGCCATCTGATAAGCCCAGCCTCCAAATTGAAGCAAACAGCCAAACAAAATACTATTTACCTCGAACTGTCAGCTGTGCAACCGTCTGATGACACATTAAGGACCCGGGCTGTTGGCTTTGGCTTAAAGTCAGGCTATTATCGCTGCCAATCACAATACGGATGGCTGCAGAAAAACTCACTTCCACTTATAATCCTGACAGTTTATTCATACTGTTACCAATACGACATGTCTTTAATAAGCTGAACTCCTTCCTGCTCTCTGCACAGCACGGTCACACCCACTGTTTGGAAACACACACTTGATGATTGTATTTGATGAACAAGTGAGCAAATTAGAGTTGTCTTGCTGTGTGTGTGTGTGTGTGTGTGTAGAGTCCCGAAATGCTGTGTGTTTGTGTGAGAGGGACAGGTGCGAGGCTCCACTCTGTGTCAAATTGGAAAATCCCAAACTGTCACGCAAGGAATGTGATCATTCGCTTTATTGCTTTCTGCTATGCTCCAACAAGTGTGTAAATGTGTGTGTGTGTGTGTGTTTGTGTGAGAGAAAGAGGTGGAATCAGAGGAAAAAAAAGTGACTAGAAAAAAAAAAAGAAAGTCAGAGAGCAGCAGAAGTGGAGAAAGAAGAACAAATTAAGCTCTTTGTTTTCTCACAACTTTCCATTAAGTGGTGTAAAACACACTCGCTCTCTCACACTGCTGAAACGAACTGCTGTCGGCCCAGCAGGAGTCTCAGAGCTACAAAAAGTTTAACTTGGAAGAGACGTTTGCTCACAATAAAGTCAAGACAAAAGATGCAACACGTTTAGCAGAGGATTATCTCATAGTTTTCAACAACTTTCACTCTGAAGGCTCGTCACATTTCAGTGACTCGTTTCCCTCCAGACACGCAGCCTGTGTTTAGTCACATCAGCATCTCGACACCGTCGCATGATGTGCAGCATGATGGGCTTGATAGTGTTGCTGCAGCGTTGCTGCATATGTCATCACATCCACATTAAACATCTCATTCAACACTTTGTCTCAGCGTACGAGCAGTCTGGAGGGGGATACTGGAGTATGGTACTTTGAGGACTTCCATGCATGAGATCCCATTTCAGTTTTATTCTTTTCACTTTTTTTATTCCATCTTACTCTCAATGGTTAGGCGCAGAAGGACGGCTGTCTCCATATACAGATATTAGAATGATGAATGTGTAATATTGTCGGTCATACAATAATTATATGAGTTGATCTTGGCTTAAAAACATCTTATATTTAACAAAACATTGTTCAAGGTGTATTGAACTTTCCACGTTTTAGGGTAATTAAATTATTTTTTTTTAAAAAAAAACAGCAAATCAAACAACTTTTAGCCAAATCCAAAATCTTATTTTATATTCTCTTAAATATCTTGATAACTTTATATTTGTGAATGATTTCATGTAATGAAAATCATGATATCTGTATCACATATCAGACTTTTGGAGTTAGTTGTCGTGAAATCGGGCATCAGATGTCGTGGATGGAAGTTTATGACATCAGGTATTACATATGAGATATCAAATATCAGATATAAAAAATGAGGCATGATGATCCGGTATCAGGTATCAAATTTGACATAACTAGTACCAAATATCATGATATCAGGCATTAGATACTAGGTCAAACCTCATGATATCAGGTAACAAATACTTCAGTCATAATATAAGATATCAGACATCAATTGTGAAATATCAGGTTTCAGATATCACATATCGAGTATCTGAAACTGAAAAGCTGATTTGAGTTAGAATTAAGAAACTTTTGGCAGCTTTGAGTCTTGCATCTCCACACACACACCCCCACTCCCCTCCCTTTTTTTTTTTTTTTCTTTCTCAAATCCTCATTTCCTTCCATCTCCTTTGTGCTTCTTCGTCTGTTATTTACTGCATCTCACTCTGTCTTCCATCCTCCTCTCCTCTTTTGCAGGGTGATCGGATGGACACGGAGGCGATGAAGTGTCAGGTCTTGACAGTTTCCAACCACAGCTGCGAGAATCTGACTCTAGTAGAAAACACTCTGAAGTGCACCGTTCCCACCGAGCTGCAAACCACCACGGGCAAGGAGCTGCAGGTGGAGGTAAGGTACACCTGCGCCGCACACACACTGTTTGCCTTCCTGGCACACCACCTCTCCATCACTTGTGCAATAGTCTAAGAACAATGATACTTAAACTGAGGCAGAGTTTGTGTTGACTCAAACGTTCGAGTAAACCACACTTTTGCACACTCGCACACTTATACACACAAGACTGTGAAAGTTTTGTTCCAAAAGAAAGGAAAAAAAAAACCTCTTTCATGTGTGGAGTGATGTTCTGATGGAGCTTTTGTGTGTGTGTGTGTGTGTGTGTGTGTGTGTGTGTGTGTGTGTGTGTGTGTGTGTGTGTGTGTGTGTGTGTGTGTGTGTGTGTGTGTGCGCATGTGTGCAAATACATGCTAAACCTGTTCGGATTGATATGATTTATGCTTGTGAATTTGTTTGTTTTTCATGAGAGGGGAGGAACCGTTTACTTATTAAACACACTGACATACATTACTGGAAAGATTTGGTAGGTTGTCAGGATATATGTGCCGTTGTTTTAAAACTTTTAAAAACAAGTTTCAGTTTCAGCATTCAATAAGAATGATTTACCACAGTCCCAAATGACAAAATGATACAATACGTTCGACAAGGCAGAGATACAGAACAACAGCATCCTTTTAAACCTTGTCTTCGCAGCTCTTTCCACTGCAGCCGGTTTTAGGAGCTTCTCTACAGTCTTGCTTACAACGTTGGGATCAGTAAAAATTAGTGGTACAGCTTTGTGTTATCACGCAAATGTAAACTATCACCAAAATGTAAACATACCTATGAAAATATGAAAGTATACATTAGCTGCAACCTGAGAGTTCACGGCATCAGACACCAAACCCATTCATCGTAAAATACTTTCATTTCTTTCATCTGCAGTACAGGTTCAGAGAGTTGGTTCTTCTTTAAGGCTCAAGATCATGAGTTTAATTGAAGAAAATTATTAAAATATCACACGACTGTTAGAAAAGCTGCAATAACACAATATTCAGCTGGTGGGTCATAGACTATTCAAAAATGATCAAAAATGATCAAAAATGATAAAAGTCTCATATAGACTCCATAAAGTGGGCTGCAGAGTTTTTGTTATATTCTCTGTATTTACTCGGCTCATATAACATACTTTGATAGGTATAACGGTACGATTTAGTTAATAATAATTGGATTTTTTTTTATTTTTTTTTATTAATATTTTTATTATTCGTTATGGAGTTATTCATCACCTCATACACCCAAATGTGTGATCTCAAGCACAGACAACAACTTCTTTTTTTCAAACTCCAAATAAATGTGTTTTAAACCACTGTGCATCTAACTTACCAGTGAAACCAATAAAATAATTCCCTATCTCTAATGTGGTGGTAAGAAACTCGACCTTTAATTACCCTGACTCTCGTTCTGTGAGTCCAAATCCTTATTTTTTTGTGCCAAGACTGATGATTAAACAGATATTGTGTATCAAGCATCTGCTGGATGTTTGGCAGCAGAAAATCCATAAAGCCACCAATAAGCCATTTATATGAAAATTCCCCCCGTGTTTTTATTATCAGGCTCAGAGACGGAATCTCTGCAATAAAATTTTTCATCTTTTTACATCGTAGCACCTGCTGCTGCAGGACAAAGAGGCTGACCTGCTGCAGTGCAATAAGAAAAACACAGACTGATAAAAGACGCTAGCGTGTGCACTGCTTTTTCAGTTTTATTTAGGATATTTATCATTAATCATTATCCATTTTCATAAATAACAACATCTAATTAAAGTCTCTCAGTTTTTTTGTATTTTTTTTAGGTCTTGGAGAGTAAGTTGAAAGATCTTAAAAACAGAGATAGTAAAAACAAGCTGCATTAGATGAGCTGTCAGGCGGCAGTAACCGCACCATTTGGCCATGCTGTGCTCTTCAATTTCCACTGTGGGAAATTTATGGAAAACACCACATTCCTTCAGCGTTCCAGATCATTTACAGGGAACTTCAATTACTCTCCTGTCCTAATGGAGTCCTACATAAAAAGCACTTCAGAAAAAATTTGATCCCACAATGGACTTAGTGAGCGGGCTCAGTAACTGGCTGAAATGTCAATTAAATACTAGTCAAACTTTACAACTAGAAGAAAAGGGTGCATCACATTAAAATATACTGTGACCACCCCTACAAGACAAAAATACAAACACTTTCACCATAATCTCTTTCCCTACTGATGTATAAGACTAGAAAACTCATCAGAATTAACCTGCATTGCTCTACTGTGAGGAAAACAATGTTTCCCATCATCAAATATAAAATAAATCCTTCCTACCTTTGCTTATTGTAGTCGCTTTGCTGCTGTTATTCAATTCAATTCAACTTTATTTATATAGCGTCAAATCACGGCAATGCCATCTCAAGACGCTTTACGGTCAGGAATAAAAACATAATGAAAGTCAATTCACTATAGCCTATATAAGGAAACCAACAGATTGAGTTGGAGGCTTCAATATTTAGAAATCATTTTTGATGAGCTCCTAATCTTAAATTCTCATTGAAACTAAAAAAAAAAAACACCTTTGACAATAAAATTTGCAGAGTTCATCTGTTCTCCAAGGCAGATCCTCCTGAGACAGAAAATATTGATGAAGCTCACAATAAAACAACATTTAAAAAAAAAAAAAATCAAATAAGGAACAATGTGTCTGAAAACTCAAAAAGGGATATTTTTAAACTTATTTTATTAAGTAACTTATTGCAGAGATTTTATTACAGTAAAATAACACTTGTGAAAAAATCACATAAAATTTCACATCATTGTTTGAACAACCGATCAAACATCAGGATCAATAAAGTACGCTTTGAGATGTTGAACGTTTGTGATGCTGAGCCTCAGATTCTCCGTAGATAATATCCATAGCCATCTGCAGACCCACCGTTATCAGAGTATCACTGATGACTGGTGAACTCGTCTTCAGAGGAAAGCCTTTATCACAGGCGAGGGTCAGCCACATATCCCCTGCTTCCAGTCATACCCAGACAGTGTAATTTACACACAAACACACACACACACACACAAACACACAAATACTTGTACACGTGCCGTCCCATCTGCAGCAGTCTGCAGTAGAAACCTCATTTCCACTAAACCTAATGGCAGAAGCAATATCACTGATGTAATCTGTCCCTTATGGTGGCAAAAGATAGTGTGTGTGTGTTTGTGTGTGTGTGTGTGCGTGTGTGTGTGTGTGTGTGTGTGTGTGTGTTTGCATGGTTGTAGCATATCGAATGTCTCAGTACCATATGAAAGCATTTATGTACTCTGAATGTGCCATCCATGACATGACAGTGTGTAATGTGTCACTATGTCCACAGCAGTTTTTGGACAAATAACTGGTAAACTTAATTTTACAACACGAAGACTATATGAACCCAAAAATGTCTTTTTTTTTGTCTCATACTACACTGAACAAGACTAAAAATACAACACTTTTAAAGTGTTGCATCAATATTTTTGATCAGCGTATCAAGAAATGGCCCATTTTAGGCTCGTAATGAGGTTGTTTGATACTAAAGTGGCTTCCACAGCAGGACCAAAGACAGGGAAAGTTTCTCTGGCTCTTAGAAATAATAATAATAATAATAATTATCAAAAGACGTAACAACATTATTATTTAAATAGAAATGTAAGAGATTCACATAATTCTCCCTCCATAGTATCATCAGTAAATTCAAGGTATTATTGTGTAAGCAAGGGGGCAAACTTGAACAATGACACTTGTCATCCCCCAGTGGTGAGTGTGGAGAGTTTGAAATGAAAAATACTCCAACCATAAAACATGTACTGTTTCTCACCTTGAAAAGTGTTGGGGTTACAAAGAATGGATCCAATTAACACATAACCTGCAACTACTTTGTGCCCTGAATGCCAGAAAGGTCTTGTACATTAAAGGTTGTGCAAAAAGAAATGAAAGAAAAAACACCTCTTAGAACAACAAAAGTTGTCTTTGACTGCTGATATTGTATGTTTACAATCGTTTTTCTGTACTGTTACCCCAAAAGTTGCCATCTTGTTCACATCTTCATCACCCAAAAAATGAACTTTTTCCCCTCATATTTCCAAACTCCAATCCGATTAAGTGGAGCGACACATGCAAAGACTTTCTGTGAACCCGTCTGCATTAATCCATGGTTCAAACGCTGAAACTCTATTTCAGGCAGGCGACTTGAGTCATGCTGCAAGACACGGCTAGACGATGCCTTCATCGTAAGCATGAGGATATTCAATGGTTTCTTTGCAATTTGCTGATCTATTTCAGTCCGTCGAGCTCTTGATTGCTCTCGAGGCAGAAACTCTGCAGCTCCCAGCAGAGCCTCCAACCACTTAGGACTCAAGGCTTTAATCAGACAGCCAACACCATCCATCCATTTTCTGAACCGCTTAGTCCATTTAACGGTGCGGGGAAGCTGGAGCCAATCCCAGCAATCCCTGGGCGAGAGGCAGGGTACACCCTGGACAGTCCAGTCCATCACAGGACAGCCAACACTTACATGCGAGTTATGATCCGTTGCTGCAACCCTGGTAGCTGAAATCCTGCTTAATGATGAAATGAGGGTTCATGTTTGAAGACAGTGGTAACAAAGTGCACTCCATTCTCTTCTTTCACTGTTCAACACCTCAAATCTCTTCCCCTCGTTTAGTGGCGCCAGGCGGACTCCATCAGACATCTGGGCAAGGTGACCTTGGCTCAGGAGCAGGACTACACAGGCCTGATCGTAGGCTGTGTGTGCGTCAGCTTACTGCTTCTGCTGCTGGGATCGCTGCTGATGTGGAGGAGGAACAAACACATCGACGGTAAGAGAATGACCGTCAATATGAGCAGAGACTCCTAAGATCATCACATGAAATCTGATTGTTTAATGTGTGTGTGAAGTTTTTAAAAGTCGTACTTGTGTACGCTTAGTTGGTGCGTCTTTTCTAACCCGTACGCCTGTGTGTGTCTGCTGGGTTTGTTTTCTCTGGTGGGTTTACAGGACATTTATATGTGGGGCGCACTGTTGGAAACGCTTGGCCTTCCTCAGTAATTCATCCCCCTTTCTCCACTTTTCCAATCTCTTTTCATCCACACTGATTTCTCCTTGTTTTTATTCCTCCCTTGTCTCTTTTTTTTGGCCCCCATCTTTGTCCCTAGATCTGTCTGAGGTGTGGTATGATGGCCGGGGTCACATTCAACATCTGGACAGGCTGGCGAATGCGAGGAGCGTCAGCCCAACTAACGAAATGGTCTCCCACGATTCAGTGGACTATAGAACAACCCTGCTGGAGGGTACGTCAAACCTCTCCCTACCCCCATCCGCACCTGACTCCCTCTTCTCCTGCTCCTCCTCCGTTCCATCTACCTGTTTCCAACCCTGTTGTGCTGAGAGCTATGATATAGGTGCATGCTTTAATGGACATGTTTGGAACTAACACCAGCAGCCGTCTTAAGGATAGATTCTTGGAATAAGAGTCTTATATGTTTTGAATAAACTTAATAATTGTGGGAAAATCAAGAGCATGTAAGAGTTTCCCTGGAAAAACACAAATTCTACATGTATTAAAAATATGTTACTAAAAGACAAAGTGGACGTGATGCAAAGTGACGGGATCAAATTTCAGCTTTAATTTAAGTTTGAATTGTTTCTGACCCTAAACCGAAGCCCTCGTAGATGATTTCGGAGTTCCCTCATCGAGAAAACTGGAAAACTTTGATGTAGTCTTGAAAGTTCTGTGTAGTTTTTGTTCCTGTGGGTCCTGAGGGCCTTGGAGAGGCTCCTTGTATTCCGATCCGGAGCATGAGGGTAAAGTAATTTTCGTGCTGGCTTAAAATCTGAGAAGGCAGACTTACTAATGAGCTAATGCTTGCCTTTAGGGATAGCTGGCTTGTTGGATCAGTCGCTGAGAGTCTGGATGGGAGCTGATTGTGTCTCTGTCAGCTTTGCTTAACCGTTTCTGCCCTTTTCAGATAAAACTTTGCATTCATTACTAACTGCATCGGAAAGGAGATCAGACACTTCTTCCTTCCAGCCCTGCCAGACTCGCCGCCATATCAAATCACTTTTTGGCTTTGCCCCCTCTGATCATGTAACGACCTTTGACCTCTGGAGGCCCAGCTGATACAGTCGCTGACTTCTAACCTCCCCCGTTTGCCTATTTTTTGCTTCTCCAGATCAGGGTGCCGACAGGCCTGAGACGTGCCGGGCTGTTCCTCCAGTCTACGGGGGCAATGGAGAGCTTTTGTCATCCAGACTGGGGGCACTGGGAGGAGGGATGGGTCTGGGGATGGAAGGCGAGTTGGTGTCACCCCTGCTGGTGGCCCCGGTCCACATCGACCCATCCTGTCTACACCCCGACCTGCTGACTGAGGTGCAGCATGTGGTGATCGCCAGGGAGCAGCTGCTGCTTCACCTCAACCAGGTCATCGGCAGAGGTCAGCCGGCATCTTAATACATCATCATTCATGATGCTGTTTTCAGAAGAAGCTCATGTCCTGTGGATTAACCCTTAAAACTCTGCAGCACCCCACAGCGATTCCACATGTATGGTAACTCCACAGTGACTGAGTCATCATAAGACCGTTAGTTATCACTTTTGCTAAGAAATCTCTATTTTGACCTGGAAACTATGAAAAAAAAACACTGCTTGTCAAAGTTTGAACCAATCAGGTAGCTTAAATTTACGGCAATGTGCAATCAGTAGCGGTCAGAGATAAAAAAAAAAATCAGCAGAAATTCCTATATCTGTCTGAGTAAAGGAAAAATAACGGTCCTCTATGACTGAAATAAAGCTAAAACAAAGGTATGGGTGCATGTTGGTGCAGAAACAAGCTGAGTTGGAGTTGGTTTTGTGAGAATTTTAGGAAAATACTAGCAGATATAACTGTAAAAAGCACATAACGGCTGGAGGAAAAAGCATGAATATGTATTTTTATTTATGAATTCAAATATATTTCCTCCTGAAAGTCAAGACTTAACAGATGAGAAAAGGCTTAGTCACTGTTGATCTGTGTGTTATTTCTGCAAAGTGTGTTATTTCTACGAGAGATATGTCAAAATATATACAGTGTTATTAAAAGGGTTGAGGTTCTACTTGCATTTTCACATTTAAAAGGAAAAAGGCAGAACAAAAAGGACCAAAAACTGGCTTTGAGTTTTAAAGGTGCTTGATTTATGCACAAAAATAAACTAGCAAAACAGAAAATATTACAGATATCCAGTCAATATTACCTACTGTGTCAAAGCTTTTTAATATAACAATGATATGCAGAGCTGTACATTTCTTATTGGAAGTGACAGTAAAATAACAAAATAATGGTGAAATTGTCTGTAATCTGGTTACAGTGGCTCAGTATTTGCATTTCAAGTGAGAAAACATGTTCAAATGAATGCATCCTCTTAGATGTTTTAGTAAGAAAACTTCTATTCCTGCTATATGTTAAGGACCATTAACTTGCAGGCATCATAATCCATCCAGCGTCTTCAGTTTGTAACTTAAGCCATCGCTACAGACACAATAAAAATCTGATATCCCTACAAACAGTTCATGGATATTACAGCTGATGCTGTGTGATACTATCATCGCATGCTTAGTTTAATGTGTTAGATTTATGTAAAACCCTATAAAAACCTAAAGTGGCCCCCAAAGAGTATAATCACCTGCTTTATCAACCCACATGCTTGACATGCAGACACAAAATCACCTCATGTAGCTGCATTTAAGTAGGCGGCAGACTGATCGAATTCAGTATCAAGAGGAGAAAGACCCCCAAACCCTCTTGAATGCCCTAGAAAGCAGCACCTCTGCCCCCACACCTAAATTATCCCCTGAAGAAAAGAGGCTGCACTTGGTGTTTTCAAAGTGGCATAAAATGATTTGTTCTCAGGGTCCATTGTTGGGAGGCGTAACCCAACACCCTTTGCCATCTGCATGGACGTGATAGGAGAGCTCTGTGCTCATTTTGCTCTTGCGCCAACCCCCAGTCTTGGGGCGAGCCCCCATTACTTAAAGAGTAAATATAATTCAGTAAAATGCACAATACTTCAAGGAGGTCTGACACTTGGGGTATTAATGAATAAAACCTCATACTGGGTTACTTGGAGGGGGGCAGATTTAACGCAATGGTAACTTGAGAGATTTCAGTTTTTAAGGTGTGGAACACATAAACCAGTGTGAACACCTTGATCTTTCCGTTTCAGACATTACATGCTTTAAGGCAGAGGGCAGAAGTATTTGTATCGGATTTCTGGAAATGCTGTAATCTCAATGTACGCGAACATGGACACGTAGGGATGCTGATTGCATCCAGTCGGAGTGGGTGATTTACATGCTGCCATACAGTTCTGTCCATTTATGGGAAACATTTAGACACTGGGGCTTCACTGACTGGCTCAAGCAACAAACCATGACACAGAAGATGTGATCAACAACACTGTCTAATTTGCAAGCCAAGTGCGCTCTCACACACACACACACTCAAACACACTTGAGATATGTGCATTTAACAGCTAGTCTTTTTTCTGGCTCGGCTTTTCAGTTTGTTGTTCATTGTTTCACAGCGCTGCAGTGGCATAAAAACCAGCTCTTTATATTCAGTTTCAATGTGAATGAGTCAGAAAATAGTGTATCACATAAATGACTGTAAAACAGACGTGTCCCTTGTGTGGGTTAAAGAAAATGTTACATGGAAGTCTACCTTTTATAAGCTTTTGATCTCCCCTATGTGCCCTGATTCTGACTAATGCTGTGCATCATGTTGTAACCTGCAGGCCACTTTGGCTGTGTTTTTCATGGAACGCTGCTTGAGCCAGACGGGCAGAAGCAGCACTGTGCCGTCAAGTCCCTAAACCGTAAGTACAGCCCTCTTTATTTGCAGTAGATCAGCCACATCCTAAAGAAGTCAGGGGCATGCTGAAGTTAGGGATGAGTGCACTTGCTGTTTTTTTGGATTTAAAGTGTCTTACTTATAGCATTTTGTAATCAAGTAAAGGTATTGTGTCATGCTAGAGGAGATGTATTTACAAGTTGGCTGAATGTCCTGGGGTGCTGATGAAAAGACTGTGTAACACATCTTCTTTTACAGCTCGGTTTTTACAGCCGCTGATTTTACAGCCTGAAAATTGTCACTCTAGTTTAGCTCCCAGAGGGTTTTGTCAATTTTTGATTAATAATACCTCAGTCGCCATACAAATACTAATTGTGGCTATTAGTTTATTCAAAGGCCTTGAAACATATTATTAAAGTAAGATTGAGTGTTTATTTCCAAGCTACAGAGATCACACTACCACACACAGCAAACCAGACTGACACTACCACACACCAAAACGGACTGGAAGTTTCACTTTAAAAGCCGAGTTATCCTGTTTCTGATTGGCTTCGGTTATTTTATATGGGGTGATCTTATTAAATTTGTGGTAAAACTAAACTAAAGCTCAATGAGTTGGAAATTGTGTGTTAAATCCTCATTTAGATGTAACCCTGGTAAACTGGTCATGTCTGCAGTCTAACATTAACAGCTGCTTCCTATAACAGAGATCTCCCATTCTTCCTCGAGCTAATCTTATTTAGATCAATGGTATAGCTATTAGCTAAATTTCAAATAATATTGTGAACACAAATTCATTCAAAGCCCTGGATGTAGATTATTACTGTAAATGACAGCACACAGTAGAGCTTACACTAGCACACAGCAAACCAAACTGACATCACCAAACAGACTCAAACACGTAAATGTTCTTCATCTGTGATTCAGCTAGTTGCTACTGATCCATATGTACAAGGTACTCACATCACAACATACCAAACTGTTCCTGGTTGTCAAGGCACCACACTGCAGATGAGTTAAAATATGCCATAATTTCTCCACTATATTATAACTTAGCAGACCTTTTTAGCTTTAGCATCAGTTCAGTTTTTAGGGGCTAATGCTATCTATTGTTTCTTTTATAAAAGACGTTTCCCCAGTGTTCATAAATGTTGTATTTAATTACCAAAGGGAACTCAGAACTTCCAACTAGGAAAAAAAAAGTACTCAGACAAGAAGTTAGTATTCCTAGTTGGGCCTTTCATAGATAAAGTTTTCCAAACCCAACGTCCACAGGTTGTTTGGGTAAAATGTAAGTAATCACTGGCTGGTGTTCATACTGAACTGGGACGGCTGTCTGAATGGGACATTTTCAGGCCCAAATACCCAAAGAGCAAAACAGTCATGAGAGCGTTTTTATATCATTTAGTCACTTCTTTAACTCCATATTAAGGTCCAAAGCAAAGAAAATAAATTTCTTTTTTTTTTTCTTTTTTTTTTTTTAATTAAATGTCTCCTTTAACATCTTATTTAGATTTCTACCATTAAAAAATCGTGAAAATGATTTTTTTTTAAAAAATTTGTAAAATATTATAAGTAAGCATGTTATTTACCATGGATGATGAACCTGGATTATTGTTAAAACCAGGATAATAATGATCATTTGAATGCACTTAATCAGAAACTTTGATTGGATTTGAAGTTCTTGCTTACTGGAACTGGTTACATGGCATAACAAAAACTTCCCAACTATTCAGCAAACACAGTGATAATCCAACCACAATTACGCAATCCTACATTTGTTTATTTTATAGTATATGATATCATGGCACCCCCAGTAGCATTACAGATCTCATCATAGTAGAGCACCAAATCCTTTTCAGCTTGAGATGATGGTGATGAATGAGCATCTGATGGTGAGGAAGGCATTATGGTCCCACCTAATCGTGTAACCTGTCAGCTGGAGCAGGAAGATTGATGCTGGGATGATATGGAGGAAAGACCCAGCCGTATTCAGACAGACAGAGTTCAGCCTGCTGGGATCTGACTCAAGGGATTTTAAGCCTTTCGTTAAATTAATTTCTGTGAACTCATAGGGCACAGTGTCATTTTTTTTTCTTTTGTTGTATTTGAGAGTCTTTATGTGACAGCTGAAAGGAAAATGACTGAAGTCATATTTTTTTTCCTAAGGATGATTAATGTATCATAGATAATATTCTATCTCAGTGTGATAAAATAATCATGTTCTGTAAGTTGTAAAGCTTTTCCAACCAAGCGTCTGGAATTTGGTGCCTGACCTCAGCTGAAGGTAAATTGTCCTCTGAAAGACGCTCCATCTATAAACAGATTAGAGCAAAGTCAGGGAGGGTAAAGTGCAAGACACCAGAAGCAGGAATGCATTTGGTAAATGGGAATTGAGAAATAGGTCAGATTGTTTTTCTAGGTGGATGTCCATCATCGTCTTTATTCCACAAAGGTATCTGAAGAATGACCTTCCTGCTGATGTCAGCAAAGCAGAGTTACTGCTTATCTTCTACTTGCACTCATTGTCCCCTGCCATTCTAAAGCTGTTGGTTCAAAGTTTTTTTCAGCTGCAAATATGCACATCATTCGAAAATGATAGCAGTTATTTGTATTTTTGTTACAAGGCATCACAGACTTAGAGGAGGTGTCTCAGTTCTTGAAGGAGGGGATCATTATGAAGGACTTCAGCCACCCCAACGTCCTTTCTCTGCTGGGTATTTGCCTTCCACCCGAGGGCTCGCCACTGGTGGTTCTGCCCTACATGAAGCATGGAGACCTGCGCAACTTCATCCGCAATGAGGGACATGTAAGAGCACACACAGCTTCAGCAGGGGGAGATGTGAAGGCTTTAGCATACCTGTTCAGACCATAGACTGTATATAGAGAGATGGGCGTAGCTCCGTAACGTCACCCATAGGTTTCTGAAGAGCTGAATTGAAGCTCGGTGGGCGGTTCCTACCATCGCCATCTTGATAGAGGCATACGTGTCATCTCACCCGGAAAATACATATATGGGCAAAGGGGTAGAGCTGAGAGGGGGGCTGTGAGCGTCATGGTGGATGATTGACATTGAGCAAACTCCGAGCTTTCTGTCGCTAAGAGCTAACCGAGCTAACCCGGCGATAACAGGAGCTAACCAGCTAACAGAGGTAAGCAGGCTAAAGCTAAGTCAGGTTGTTAACCGGCTAAAAACTGCGGTTGTTCTACGTTCTTCTGACTTGAAGCGGTAGATTGGGTACCTGTCAATCAAAAGGACATACCCCTAAATATACCAAACTTCAAGATTAAATTACTTTTAAAAGGGCGAGTTAGAAAAAAGTCACTCCCCCCACAGTTGTCATGAAGGTAAATCTGACCTATTAAACCTAAAATGGATTTTTGTACCAGGCTGTAAACATGTTTATTCCTGCTGTGAAGTTGGCCTTTTTTACATGGGAGTCTATAGGGATTTGCTCTGTTTTGCAGCCCCTAGTGGATGAAGGGGGAACTGCAGTTTTATGCACTTCCGCATAGGCTTCACTTTTAACTGCCGGAGGCTCCGTCGATCTTTCATATATGATTTATGGTTCAGACGTTGCATCATTTCTAGATGATGTGCAAAAGTTTGATGGCAGACGTGTCTTACAGAACCCAACAGTGAAGGACCTGATGGGCTTCGGGCTGCAGGTGGCCAGAGGAATGGAGTATCTGGCCAGTAAGAAGTTTGTCCACCGAGACCTGGCTGCCAGAAACTGCATGTGAGTTCCCCTTCTATCATACAGAAACACAAGTGTTTATTTGCATACATGTGTGACAGCACAAGACAAAACAAAGGGACACAGGAAACACAGTAGTCGATGTTTTTGCACATTAAAGTAAATAGTACAGTTTATAGGAAGTAAATGGCCTGGAAATAAAGCCAAATGGACAACCATTTTAGAAATTCAATACTACACATCAGTACTGTCTTTTTCAAACTACTTCTGATTCTGTAAGCCCTCATCCGGTCAAGACAGATGTCCGACCTTACAGGTTCTGGTTCTGTTGGAGATTTTTGTTTATGTTAAAACGGAGGGGGGTTTTTTTCTCTCCACTGTCTTCCACTGCTCCATGCACTCAAGATGGAGGACTGGACCAGTGTAATTCACTGGCCACCTTATTTAGACAGTTAATTCTATAACTTGACTTCATTTGACTTGACTATCATTCGCAAGGAAACATGCTAGCAACTAAATATCCATGCAATGGTGCACACAGGACATTTCTGGACAAATTGAGGAAAAGAAAGGGATAAGACAACATCAGACTGACTTTTGCTAGCTAGAGAGATCTCAGAGAAGAGTCAAAACTAAAACAGACACTGAATTAGCTGTTATGGGGTGCCAAAGTGGAAAAATCTGCCAAAGCTCAGTAGAGGAGCTTAAAAAACAGTGATGAAACAAAGAAAGTTTGGTCAGAATTCAGGAAAGCCAGGAAGATTTCCTGTGATTCACTCAGTCTCAGAGACTGTAAGACAACCAGTGGTTATCTCAAGAAGGAAATTTTAGTTTCTTAAGATAAAAAGATAAAAGAATTTGTTATTTTGAAAATTAGGTCTGTGAATCAGAGATAACATCTAAACTGAATCATTTGCAAGCGCAACCATTCTTTGTTTTTAGCTGAAATGTTTGTTCTGCTTTATCTGACCTGGTTTTGCACATTGTCACTCTCTTTAAAAAAAAAAAAAAAGGTTATGTAATTTTTCTAAAACACAAAAAAATCAACCAGATTTCTATAACAAATCTATATGTTTGTGTTTTTAGAAAAACTTTTAAAAACTGACGTCGACATTATCTTAAGAGGGTGACGACATGTGAAACATGATGACGATGTTAAACAGACAAAGAAGGCACAAGTACTAACTTGTGTTTTTTCCTTGGCAGGCTGGATGAGAGTTACACGGTGAAGGTGGCAGACTTCGGCCTGGCTCGAGATGTTTACGACAAGGAATATTACAGCGTCCACAACAAGAGCGGCGTCAAGCTGCCCGTGAAATGGATGGCTCTGGAGAGTCTGCAGACGCACAAGTTCACCACCAAATCCGACGTGGTGAGGACTCGGTTGCATCTATAGCAGAGACTTATTTAACTCATCGCTTCTGTTCCCTTGTATCACTTTCACTACTTTTCCCACAGTGGTCATTTGGTGTGTTGCTATGGGAACTGATGACCCGCGGAGCCCCGCCGTACTCTGATGTGAACTCCTTTGACATCACAGTGTTCCTCCTGCAGGGGAGGAGGATGCTGCAGCCCGAGTTCTGTCCCGATTCTCTGTGAGTGTGCACCCTGTCGTACATGCACTACCTCCACCTCTGTCAGCGCACTTCCACGGCTCAGTTAGCGTGATATACTGTAGAGCTGTGCTTCAATACATCAGGAAAAGAGACTCTGATAGCAACACGGAGCAGCGGGGGAAAATAGGAAAAGTAGAAGAGCTGTATAAACAATGGAAGTCATAAATATAAAGCTTTCCAAGTTTAAGCCATCCATCATCATCCGCCTGAGACTCAAACAAACTTCAACAAGAGTTACATCTCATCACATCTGTGGGTCAAATAAGAGTCACTTTTCTAGCTTTGCAATAAGTCTTAATGGGAATCCAATAAAACAATTGCGTTTCTGTTCTGCTTGGTGCACGTTACTGCGGCAACTAAGTGTTCCTACAGATCAGCCATCAGTCAAACCAACGTCAGCTGAGGTCACTTTTCTGTTTTGTTTATTTTTAGAGTTTTCTTTGAGCACGTTCACATGTAAGTTCAACATGCACAAAAAAAAAAAAAAAAATCAAATAAACAAAGACAATTTTCAGAATCTGCCCGAACTTAGAGGAGAAAGCTGTGTTTGGAGGAAGGGATGGAAAGAAGCAGACTTCAATGTCAGTGTCAGAACAGAGCTCACATTAGCTCACCGAACACGTCTGACTTATCCTTATCTGCTTACAACTCCGATCCACTGGTACCGTGAAACACGCGGCATGAGTGATCTCATTCAGAGCAGATAATGCTCCGGGGTGCCCAACACGTCGGTGTGTGTGCTGTGTGTGGAAATCGACAGTGGGAGTGGGAGTGGGAGCGTTCAGGTGAGAGGGAGGCAAGAGGCCCAAACTAAGACATCGAGCGGTGATATATGTCTGCAAACATTCCCGCAATTCTTCGCTGCTGGTTGTACCGAGGGAGCTCTGGGCAACAGCAAACTGACAGATGCTTTAGAGGTGAAGCAACGGACTCATTTTAGCTTGATTTTGTAACAATGAAAGGTAAGGGAAAGAAAAATGTCAAATATCTGAGATTCTAACATCATGAGTTGTTCTGTTTAGAAATGATAAAAATGAGGCCCACTTTAAAAGTCAAACATGTCTTTTCAGGATAAAAAAAAGATGTTGTAAGACCCGTTTGGCTGCGTATACATGACAGCTGTCAGAGAGGACTAGCTTCCACATTATTCTTAGACTGAATGAATCATTTTACAAATAATACCAGGTACAGCTTTTTGGACTAAATTCCCAAAAATGTTGCAGTTTCTGTTCACTTCAAATCAAGCTACAAAACCTAAAAGGTTGAAAAACTGTACTTAAAGAAAAACCATAACTAAACATGTTCCATGTAAAATAAAATCTGTCTGTACTTTTCAGTCATCTGACATGCAAACGCTTCCATTTGACTGTGAAATGAAACTGAGAAACGTGTTTTCTCAGAGAAGTAGAACATGTTGATTTCCTAAATAACTGGGCATTTCTTATTTTTACTTGTTGTCAGTATTTATTGTGTAATAGTGCTACATAAATTAAACTAAAAAGGCTTGGCTCTGTTTAAAACATGAATAAGACAGAATGAAACGATAAACAAATCTCATTGTTCCCAATGCAACATAAACAACATATCAGATGTAGAAAATGACACATTTTATTATTTTATGGGAAATATGAACTCATTTTGAATTTGAAGGCCACAACGTGTCTCATAAGAAGTTACAACAGGATTATGTTTAGTGTTGTGTAGCATTTCTTCTTAAGGTGCATTCACACCGGTTCTTTCTATTCGCTTCACTGTCTGTTTGCTCTGAAAGTCGGCTTCGCTTGAGGAGGTTTGAATGTACAAATGAACTCATAGAAGTGGGCTCTGGTCCACCTACAAATGTGGGTCTCAATCTAGTCCAAGTAAATCAAATGCAGAAAGCAGATTACAAAGTAGATGGTATTCAGCGCAGGGCATTGTGGGTAGAAACTACCAAAACAAATACGATCAGGCAACTACGGCGGCAAGAAATGATTTGCAGTTACTTCTAATTTGGACAGTTTTTAAAAGAAATATGACCAAATGCTTGGAAGAGAAGTTGCTCTTTGTTAGATTAGTTTTCTTCTTTGTTGTTTGTCTTCTGTTTTGTTTTCCTTCGTTAATGCATGATGCATCACCGCCTCCTTATTCTCTAAGCTAAAAAAAGAGAGGAACCATCTGGATCCTTCTTAGCACAAAGTTTAAAATCCAAACTAAAACCGTAATAACTGCGGGAGTAAGAAGATGCATCAATACACATATCTAAGATTTACTATACTGAAATACAATAAAATCTTTTCAGTTTTTCTGTATTCAACATTTTTTCATGTATTCTAATACAGGATGTGACTCAAACCTACACTTCTAATGTAAAATAAGATGAAAAACATTTTGCAATAAGAGTATATGAAATTTACTGTATTTTATTTTATTTTACTTATTTTTAAAAGAATATATATATATACATATATATATATATATATATATATATATATATATATATATAGATAGATAGATAGATAGATAGATACAAATATATATATATATATACATACATACATACATACATATAAAGAATATATATAAAGAATATAACAATAATATAAAAACAAAAAATAATAGTAGCACAAATACAATTATAAGAATGGAAAATAGTTAATTAAATTTCATTTCACATAATAGACCGTTATAGTACGCTTTATAATTTGCTATAATTTCTCTTAATAGAAACATTTTAGCAAATTCAAGTTCAACACTGCTAAGTTTTGTTTGTTCGTTTAAATGGTTGTACAGTCTACTTAGTTGGTTATAAAGAAGTGGACATGAGGCTGGAGTGCCACGGATTGGCTATGAGCTGAATTGTTATTAATTGTACTCATATTTTTCACTATACAGAAAAAAAAAACTAAATAAAATTATAAATCTAAACTCTGAGGTGCTGAATCAGATGAACACAGTCCTGTCAGAAGTCTGAAATACTGATGCGTGTCATCTCTCCCTTCAGCTACACGGTGATGATCGAGTGTTGGCATCCGAAGCCGGAGCGGCGGCCATCTTTCTCCGAGCTGGTTTCGCGCATCTCCGCCATCTTCTCCAGCTTCAGTGGGGAGCACTACGTCCTCCTCAACACCACATATGTCAACATCGAAAAGATGAGCCCTTACCCCTCCCTCTTAGCCTCCACGGCTTCTTCCTCCTCATCTTCCTCCTCCTCTGAGCCCTCTTCCTCCTCCTCCCTACCCTGCCACTCCCCCTTTATGTGCCGCGTGGAGCGAGACTGCTGCACCTGAGAGAAGGAAGGAGAAGAGACTTAGAAAAAGATGGAAACGCAAAGGAAACGAACATGTGAGGCGATTTGAGAACTACTGTTTGTACCTGCAAAACACTGGACACTGCATGCTGAATACAAAGCCGTTTTTAGAGCTTGGACTGTTAACTCCTTGTGGACCTTCCATCATCTCAGCCATGGCCTAATAATGAGGGCTGACGTCATCTTCCATGCTGACCCCTCATCTTCCTCATCAGCCACACATCTCTGGGTGACGCGCGCTTAGAGATCACACACCGTCTGTAATGTGAATGTGTTAGAAATGGCCATGTATCCGTTGCCTCGGGCTGATTTCAGCAGGCAGGTGTGAAAGCAGAAACAAGCCTGCTACCATGTGCAGATCACTGGAAGCTTTATGTGTATAGCTATCTTGGGACTGTGAGCTTTGATGTGCTTGAGACGTCACCGTGTCAGCGTGAAGTCCCCATGTTTCTCGACTTAATCATGTAAAAAAAAAAAAACCCACTACAGATCTGACACTTGAAAGCTTCGATCCCTTCGTGGGAAACAGAAGGAAAAACAAAATGAGAGCCATCATTAAGGTTTTTTTTTGTTGTCGGTTAATACGTTAACCCAACTTGCTTACTGTATGTTTAACTTGCATTTGTTTAGCCTGACTTACGTTTTATTGTGTGCTTGCAATGAAATGGGAGCAAAGTTTTGTAGCCAGAAGATTTCCAGCTGATATTTGGTGTATTAAACCGAAACTTTGTCTTTTTGTAAAACTGTTTATCTAGATTACTTTTAGCCCAGCTTCTGTTGAGCTCTTCAGTTTTCATTTCTTTAAAGAGCTCTGTGGCAAACTGGCTGCAGATGTCACTTCCAGTGTCACTTTAGTGGCTATGATCTCTGTCAGTGCAGCCTGTTTAATGTGGGGCCGATCTGTTTGAAGGGTACAGAAACGTAATGGAGGAGTCCAGAGTTGTTCCAGCTCCGACCCTATGAGGCCGCGAATGCTATTTGGAAGCACCGACTGGACTACACCATGCCACTTCTTTGGACTGTAATGGCTTTTTTGTGGCAATAAAGGATAGCAGTGGAGTCCCAATGAAAAATGTTTTGATGCTTAAAAGCCATACTGGCCGGTTTGCAAAAGCTTTCCATATAGTCGTCCATTTTTCCCAACTTTAAAGGTAACCATTGGCTTCCGCTCCTTTCAGCACAGTGAGGTCTTGAGTTAACTTGTAGGCATTCAGCCTTACATCTGTTACATATCATACACTATTTACTATTCTAGTGAGGATTTACTTTGAGGTAAAGAGAGGAATCTGATCTGATCTGTCATATGTATAATTTCACATTTCAGGCATTTAATTTTCAATTTTGTGCTGAATTGAATGGAAACAAATGGTTAAGGTGGAATTATGTCAATTATTTTAACTGGTTAAATTTGCTCGGGTTTGATTTAACTTGTCAGAAACAGATTAAAACTTGCAAACCACCAATATGGTCAAACCCATTTCTGTTTTTCTTTCAACGGCTGCTGATGTGATCGGGCCACTGATGGACACGTATGAATGTTTGCTATGACAATAAAATTGCTGTACTATATTTTTGTATCGATGATGAGCCTCTTCTTTAAAACGTGGGCCAATCGGACACCGGTGGTGGGTGAATCGTGCCGCAAAGACACTCAAAGATCAACCCATCACAGAAGACAGACCACTGCCATTTTGTAAATACTAAGAGTGGAGCGCTGTGCTCATGTAGCGTCTTGTCAAGAGTAAAGAATGTTAAAACAACTGGAGCCATCTCATGACACTCAAAGACTGCTGTCACGTTGATCATGTGATCCTCCACCACTTTGTCCAGCATAACACTGTCTGTTCTATGTATGTTTGTATGTATGAGTTTGTTGTGTATAAAAAAATCCTGAAGGTACATGTTCCAATGTCATTTCAAATTAATTTTGTAAGTGTAATAAAGCTATACTATCAGATAATGGCTGTTTCTGTGTGTTTTTTGTAAAAAACCAACGTACTGTAGAAATGTCGGACTATTACGACATTTGCATCATCATCAAAGTGCAGCAATTCCACAGTCAACATTATGACCCTGCTGATGTAAAGTTATATTAATTACAAGCGTGTGTTTTGGAACTGAATTCTTGGAGAGATTGGAGGGTTTTTTGGAAGGTTTTTGCCCCCAAACAGGTCTGACACTATCTGTGTGTTTGCCTTTTGTTCTGCAGTCCTTTCCTTTTGTTCTCAGACCTTCACCCTTTTTGTTCCCACTGACTTGCGGTGACATTTGACCCTTCCCCCTTTAGCCCTAATGCATTCCTCCAACCTGTACTGCTTTAGGCTTTTTGGTTCAGGTCATTCATTTCAGTTCAGGTTGTCCTTCTACAATAATTTAGTGGGCCAAGCATTTAATCTTTACAGACATAAGAGCATTTATTAAATGCCCACAGACAGAACTCTTACTCTTCGCTGGGACATTGTAGCCTTATTGTAGTCGTTGGATCAGAAGTCTTTAAATTCAGGTTTTACTCGTTTATAGAGCAACTTTTTCTGTGACTGCAATATTATATTTTTAAAAGTTTGTGGAACTGAGGTTACCTAAGTCATCTCTACCACCTGGTTTGGGTATGTACAGTCAAAAGTAATCATTGACATATATGGTGGCTTCCAAACCACCTTTGCCGCTGAGAGTATGGGTCGGGTCCTCCGGTTCGTTTACTTGTGACGCGCGAGGAAGTTCTTTGACAGATACGCTGAGATCCAGGGAAGCATTTCATGTACTTTTATTGCGTTTCCCATGCTATAACAGCACAACTAAGATGGATAAATGAATAGTTTTAACCAGGGAGATAAACAGAAATGATGAATGAACACGTGGATAGCGGTCAACAAAATGATGGCGACTACCCAACCCTTGCTCTCTCATCTGCTTCCCAGGTAAGTATGCGCCTTTATACACCTCTGTGCATGCACACGCCCAGTCACACACAAACCACCACCTCTGCCACACTCACCCCACACACAAATGCACCGTGCACCTCCTCATCTATGTCTCCGAGAACATATCACTGTTTCAAGTCCTGAACATTTAACTAGTGGTATCTTTTTTCTTAGTGGGAACATTAAATGATTAATAAACAAGACATCACATCTTATTGTTCTTAAGTGAGGGAGCAAGTGATATATGGAGGAATTGGAACTTGATCAGCAGTTATAAAGGTGTTACATTGGTCCGTTTCAGAAAAGAAGAAGCTGATCTTTAAGGCAAAGCTCCTGATTTACCAGTGTTACACAGTTACGGTGTTTTCGACTTCATTGCAACCCTTTACTACTGATACTGTGTTAGGTAGACGGAGTTCTGGCTTTCGTTCTTGAACCAGCTGCCTCCTCTAACTGAGTTTATTGAATCTGTATGCACCAAGTAAACCAACTGCCATTTTCTTTGGTCCACCTGTTCATTTTGCTTATCTACTCAGCCAATCACATGGCAGCAACTGCATGTATTCATCAAGAGTCTTAAAAATGAAAAAGAAAGGGGATTTATGTGCCTTTTAATGTATCATGGATGTTGGTGCCAGACAGGCTGGTCTGAGTTTTTCAGAAATTGCTGATCTGGGATTTTCACACACAACCATCTTTAGAGTTTACAGAGAATAATGGGGAAAAAAACAGACAATATCCAGAAAGCAGCAGTTGCCTGGAAACAAAATGTCTTGTTGATCATGGAGGAGAATGGCCAGAAGGGTTGGAGATGATTGAAAGGCAACAAGAAGTCAAATAATTACTGGTTCTTGTAGATGTATGTAGAAGAGCGTCTGTGAAATAAACATGTTCAATCTCAATTCAAACAGACTCACTGAAACTGGACAATAGAAGATTAAAAACTATTGCCTGTAGCCTACTGATGAGTCTTTCATTTCAGCTCTACATTCAGATGGAAACAACATGAAAGCATAAATCCATCCTGCCTTGTATTAACTGGCCACTCAGGATTCCCCATGTAAAATGTACACAACCCAAACATTACAATTTGCATTATATTTATTTTATTTGCCAGACATTTTGTTTTGCAGGCCTATGAAATCCTCTTCATGGAGAATGTTTGTCTTGCATTTTCCAAAGATAGTCAGCAGATGATAAGAAACCTACATGCACATGTCAACCAGTCAGATAAATCAAATTGAACCAGTAGATGAAGAGGAGCAGCTACCATTGAAAGCAAGTCTGAAACATGGTTTCAGTTGAAAAACAGGGAACTTGGAGCCTGAAACGTTGCTTTTCAAGGTAACCGTTACATGGCCTTGTATAATCAGAAAAGGCCAGCAACTGTCTGAGCACCACTGTCATGTGTTGCATTTCTGAAGCCTGAATCGAGGGCAAAGATGAAGGACAGAGATCTGGTTTCATCTCAAACCAACTAAATTACAGTATGCTGAAAGGTGGTTATGGAATTTCTGCAAACGGATGCCAGAAAGTTATTGCGTAGCTTTAATTAAGTACACCATGAGCCAAATTTTGCTTTTGGTCTCCAGAGCATCTTGAATAAATTTACCCCAATTTTTCTTTGTTTACATGGCAGTTTTTTAAATGAATGTAAAATACCTTCAGTTATTCATACCCACAACATGAGCATGCACACAAACTTATGCCGTTTCTTTCCCTGCGGTCACTGTTTGAAGCAGCTCTATATTTTTTGACAACTCCAGTTTGAGTTGTGTAAAAGAGCTGAGAAACGTCCACTTGTGCTGCAACAGCTGGCCCAGATGTGAGCAGACAATCGTGCACTTGGAGTTTTCATTCAAGACTGAATAGAAAAAAAAACAAGCCACTGCAGAAATGCCCTTGACCAGGATTCGAGGACAACTCATATAGTTGCAAAAGAAAGACTTTACATAAGCCTTAAACAAGACGATCCAATGTCCCTTTTTACCCTTGAAAACATATCAGGCTCTTATTAGAGCTGAAAATATTACAGATACAATCAGCTACTATGAAAATAAAATTAATTTAAAAAAAAAACAAAACAGAATAATGGTGTTTTCAATTGTTTTCAAAGTTTTGACTAATGTTCACAAAGCAGGTGACATTTCTCTGTTTTACTGTAATTCACTCAGGCATCGTAACACACACTAAAATGTTTGGCCATGTAAACACATTCTCTGAGGTCTAGATGCCTAACAACACACATATATATCTTTTTATTGTGGAGCAATGCTGAATTTAAGAGTTTAATGTGTCATTCAGATTTATATTTATATAAATATAAATTTATATATATATATATATATATATATATATATATATATATATATATATATATATATATATATATATATATATATATATACATATATATATATACATATGTATATATATGTATATGTATATGTATATATATATATATATATATATACATATATACATAAATATATTTATATATATTATATTATATATATTTATTAAGGGATATATATATTTATAAGGGAAATTCAATATTGTAGTATATAATAATAATTAATATGAGGAGGTCCCGTGACTGACAAACCACTGTTAAATTGGACATACAGTTTCCACGGGTCACAATATTTGATTTCAAAGTGGCAACATGGCTTGACATAAATCATCAAACGGGATCCTGGATGTCATGCAGGTTCATCTCAGTCATGCCGCTTTTGGGAACTCATCAGTTTGGGACAACCTCAGAGACTTAAACAATATCACAACAGTTTATTTATTAAGAGTTTAAGACATTTCTTGTGCATACAGTTTTACTGCAAATCATCTTTGTTAAAAAAAAAAAAAGAAAAAACATATCATCTGTATGAGGAGAAACAAGACAGTCGTGGTGGAATTTTCCAGCACACCAGGAGGTAGGTATATTAAAGATGCACTATCTTTGTCTTAAGGCTTAAACTATTCCTGCAAAAATCCACGTTACGTACCAGCAAACAAGAGCTCGAGGCATGTCTGACTTTGCATTTCACTCTAACCATTCAACTCTCTCTTGCCACACAAGGCTTGTCTTGTTTTTCATCCTACAGCTCGCTATTTTTCACTGCGCTGCCTCCTATGATACCACTCTTCTATGATCAAACTTCTACTTGTACACAATGTAAGCCTGATCATAGCACGCCAGCTGCAAATGCCTAAGCATACAGCAACCCTAAAGCATGTACATATGTGCAAAATACAAATTAGCAAAATGTACATAACCTAAACCTGCTAGTCAAATCCTCCAGTCCCTTTAATCCCCCCTAAATCAACAAGACCAGGCTTTAATTCTCCCTCCCCCGACTGCTTTGTACCTGGGTCTGTCTCCTGTTGTAAGCGATACATAAAATAAATGGCAGTCGCACAAGTCATCAAACAAGGGACAGGTGCAAACATTGATAGAATCAAAGTAAAACGGCTGCATGGGTTTCAGCAGGAGTCATCAAGTGAGTCAGCAGCAGTGGTATGCATGTGAAGGAATCACTAAGCTTGAACACAAATTTCACCAAGATTCATCCTACATGCATGCAAAGACACACACACACATACACACACATTAACAGAGTCAGACAGCTCTGACAAGAGCCCACTATGGCTGCCGCTATAAACTGAGCTCCACAGTCTCTCACACAAAGTCTTATCATCATTTGAAGCTAATTCAGTCAGTGCCATTCTGACCTGCTGAGTCAACTCACTCTACTCTCATTAAACTGTTAATGTTTTCTGGCCGGAGTGAAACCAGGGAGGTGGATGGCACCAGGTGGTAGCATACACCCAGCTCCCTGCAAGAAACACACTCATGCACACACACAGCAGCCCTTGACTGTTTCGACCATGAGGGATCCACATCAAAACTGTTCGGACCCTCTTGAGTTTCCACCAGGGTGAAACTTTAATGTCGTATGTAAAGGGTTTTTCTTTCTTGAGTTGTGATCGCCCCCTGTTGATGCAACATTGTTTTTACACCTTTCATCGCACGTCGACACTGGTTCTGTACATGAAAGAGAGGCACATTGGTTTTGAAGTATTTGCAGCTGCGAAGCCATTGAACAGCCTCCAGCTCGTAGCGTTTATAGGTTATGAAAAGTGCCTGACTTCACATTTGACTTCATAAAACAGCAAATAAGAACTTAGCAACATCCAAAGAAGCATGAAAAAAATTTGTGTAGAAGGGCAAAAAGAAATGACCACCAAACAGATTTGCTTTGTTGTGGTTAATAAGAGGCAAGGAGGAGGTTTTTTTCCCCCGTCCATATTATACATCAAGCATCTGTTTTATAACAGATGCCAGGGGTGAAACCAGGGGTTGCAGGGAAAAAAAAATCGCAACTGCAATTCAGAGCACAGTGGCGTATGACAGAAACTAAACAAAACTATTTTCTAAATCCCCCTGAAGCTTCAGTAACAATAACATTGTTGATATCTTTATGAAAATGTATGATTTTGAGCTTGACTCGGTTTGATTTTTATGGCACTGTTGCAATTTTGGAACCACCTCTATCCAAGCACACCACACAAAGACAAATAATGTGATGAAGTTCTCACCAGAACTGGAGCCGTGGGACATTGTAGTCTGATGATTCATCCTCTCTGTATTTAGGGACAGGATCAGACTGGAATAAAGCCATGCTGATGCCCTCAGTTCACAATGTCTGTTTAATACATTTTGCTTGGAAACCGAAATAATACAAATGTCCATTATGATTTTTAATTCCCATGTAGGGCATCTGATTATCTAAAAGGATTGCTGTTAAATCTACACTCAAATAATTCTATTTCTGACTTGTTACAAATTATTGAGATATTAGAAGTTTAAGTCTTAAATCATACATGTTTATATTCTTTTTTTTTTCCCTTTCCCCTTTTCTCTCTCCAATACCCCGCTGTAATCTGCATATTTGCAGATTTAAAATCTTTACAGGTTTTGTTTTTATTATTTCTTTTTACAGAGGATCCTGACATACATAAAAAGGATGATGCAGGACTAAATCGGCTGTTATTTTATCATGGCTCGGGACACGATCTTGGAATTTTCAATTGACTCTGCTTAAGAGTCACTCCACAGTAATTTACACAAATTTATAATCTCTGTGAAAAGATCCGGTAATCAGGACAGGGAGTGTTTGCATGCCAAGGAATTCCAGGGGAGTGTGATCACAGTGAGACTGGTGTTGAAAACCCATATCTGTGGCTTAGAAGGGCACCAAAGTACCACAAAGCTGTGTGGAGGTTAAGGAGTGAGAGTGGAAACAACAAGTCAGGAGAAAGTTTAAGTCTGCAGTAGCTCATGCTGAGTGACAACAGCATTCTCAAAGATAATAAAGATCTTCTAATACAAAAAACTTTTTAATAACAATATTTGTAAAGTGGCGCTATACAGATAAAGTTGAATTGAATTGAATTAAACAATATTTGCAAAGATAACTGTGCACTTTAGTTACTACATGTCACAAACCTGAAATCAACTTCAGCTGGTCTCTTGAACATGAAGGTGAGTTTAGTGTACATCCATGACCTGCACAGACATCACATCTCAGTCCAGTAAAGCAGCTTTGGGATATGCAGGTGACAAATCTGCAGCAACTGCTGTATTTTAACATTTCAATCTGGAGGAAAGTCTCTGGGGATGTTTTTATACACTATGTCGGAAACATTCCTTCTGTTCCAAAAATGAAGATAGCTCTAGAGGGTTAAACCTACTAGCAAGGTATTCAAAAGCTTCAGAACAATAGGCAAAACCAAGATTTATTTAGTTAAAGGGTCCTTCCAAACAGTGGGCTAAATAATAAAACTCTGTTTATTTCATTTAAATAAAAACAATATAAAAGTAGAAAGTCACAGCAGCACATATGACACACTGAAGCTAAACGCTAATGCTAACATTGAGATTAGCTGAATATGCTAACATGCTAGAATGTGTCAGAGGATCCCCAGTCATTAGTATTTCTAAATGGCCTTATAAAGTTTTCATCAAAGAGCCATCAGGGACGGGTTGAAATAATTTTATATGGGTAAAGTAGATAATATACAATCCAGCTAAACATGGCACGCTTCACTTTGTTACTGCACTCATTTCAACTTTGAGCACAGCTGTGTTTGAAGTCACACAAATACAGACTGCACCAGATAGGTTACTGCTAGAAGGTGTGGAAGTACCGTCCCTGCCTTCGGACTTTGATGCACTGCCAAAAAGACATTTCTCACTCACTGGGCTGAAGAACAGACACAATCACTCAGCATGGTGTAACCAAAATGATACACACTAAATGATGCCGCTTTTTATATAACATTTCATCATTCTGCACAAATAATGCCTCACTGGTTTGGTTTCTTTTGAGTCTTCTGGGTGATAATTGTCCAAGAGAGACCAGTGTAATGAGTATCTGAGGTGACTAACCAGAAGCTGACTGTGAGTCACAGAGCGGCCCCTTTTTGTCATGTACAGAAACTGTAATCTCAATGGTCCCTTTGGTAGCCAGAGGGAATGAGTAGCTCCAGTGTCCACACAATAGCTGCACTTCAGGCCATTCAAGTTCCAGGAAGATTATAGGTTTTCTTTTTAATCTGCCGGTTTGATCCTGCACGGCTCATCATTCCCAAAACATAGTAGTATAATTATTCAACCACTTGTGACGATAGATGCGTTGACCCACAGGAGGGTAATGCTGCCTCAGTGATGAAAAGGATGGTGTAGAATTGAATGTGGAGACACAAAAAAAAATCTGTGTTAAAAAGGATGCAAATTTTAGTTATTCTGCATGAAATAAAATATATCCTGTTCAAGAAAAAAAACACCTGGAGAAAGAAAGATTAAAAGAGGGGAATTGTGCTCCATGTTAACAATGACAAATTATTATTGTTCATTCAAAGACAAGCTATGGATGAAACAGAACATTAAAGATGAGCAGGGATGAACTTGGAAGAGTTGATAACTGTCATTATTTCCTCATTCTATTATAATAGTATAATACTGCAGCAACCTGAGTACCAAAGTGACCCCACCCACGCAAACACAGACCTGGAGAGCTGGCATCATATGAACAATGCTTCTTTACAGAAGATGGGTAAATTACAGTCTTAGATGGGGTGGAAACAGGCAGATATTCATAGAGAAACTTAGCCAGCAGGCAGAATTTTAGCTCAGTATGTTCAGTTTTTGGCTCAGGTTTTTAAGTTACTTCACAAACATATAGATGAGCATATTAACATCCAGACAACATACAGTGAGATGGTGAGATCTTACAGGTACATCGGTGTTTATCTGAATAATAAACAGGTTTGGTCACATAACACCAACACACTTTGCAGGAAGAGATAGAGCAGACTTTTCCTGTTGAGCAGATTGAGGTATTTTGGAGCACAGGGGTCACTTGTGACACCCTTATATGACTCAGTGGGAGCATTATGTATGGTGTGTCCTTTTGGAGCAGCAGCATCACAGCGACAGACAGGAAAAACTGAATAGGCTGATCAGGAAGGCTAGATATTTAGGGGTGTCATCTCAGCCCAGTTGAGGGATTAGTAGAGAGGACGATGGTAGCTAAACTGTCCTCAATGTTGGTGTCATGCAGGACTCACTAAGTGCACTGAGAAGGCTTGTTTATCGACAAGCTGCTGCATCCAAAGTGCATGAGAGAGGGGTGTCACAGGTCCTTCTTATGTGCCGCTGCAGAACCCCCAGTCTGTACTGCTCAGAGGGAGCAATACAACAAAATTATGTATAAATATCCCTAATCTGTACATACAGTTCACTTGTTTGTTTTTTATTCTTTTATCTTTTGTACTATATACAGTTGCTCCAATACAACTGATCCAACAGCTTATCTCAAATTCTACACAATGACCCATGAATTAGAGTCTTGAAGCAGAGAAACCTTAAAAACCTGCAGGAGGCACAGAGTTTGATACCCCTGATGTAACGTCTTCAAATTATACTTAAAAACTATCAAAAACTATATACAATTTTTGTAATACCTCCCAAATGTCTGCTAACTTTTGTGAATGTAAATATATAGAGCTGTTCAGTTTTCTGTATATGATGTTTAGATATGTAAGATGATAAAATGGGGATAGAGACACTTTCACTACTAGAGCAGGGACTTCCTTTCCATCCATCCAGGAAGATAAATTGTTCCTCACACTGTAAAATGTACTTTTTATAGTCACAACTGTTTGTTGTAATTTAGGTTTTATATAGAATGAGAAAGAAAAGACAAGGTTGGGCCTTTTGGAAATAAATAGAAGCTAATGATATGTTTTAACACAACTATAATCAAGTGCTTCATTGTATGGATAAAGGATGCAAAAGCAAAACAAGACTGCAGGAATTAAAGAGGTCATTTACACTGCTAGACACATTTCTTACCATATATGAACCAAGTAACTTTATTTATGTTTACTTATTTGTTTGTTTATTTATTTATCAGGAAGTTTGACAACAGAATGAATGAATGAATGACACAAACATAGGGCTCTTTAAAAAAACTGTCTTAGCTCACCATCTAGTGGTAAAAAGTGGAGCCTGTACATGACAGACCATAACAAATACTTAAGATTAAAACCTATAGTTTTTCTGTGGAACCATAACAGCATAATGATCATTGTCACATTACAGTTGGTCCACAGATCGAACACACAGATCTTCTTCAGCTCTTCTTTTTGTCTGCTTAGAAATTAACTCCTAAAAATCATTTTTAAAAAATTATGACGAAAGTGAATTCCAATTGTGCAGTAGTTTGAACTTAGTTGTCATGGGCTTCTTGCCCATACAAGAAGTCTTTTTCTATTCGATTTCTGCTGGGAAATGGAAAAAAAAAAAAAAAAAAAAAAAAAAAAAAAAGGAATATCAGGATTTTTTTGGCTTCACAATTTTAAAATAGATTTGTTTTTATTCAAAAAAAATTTTTTTTTCAAACAAATACAAATAATCCATCATAATTTTTTTTGGTCATTTTTATTGTTTTTATTTAACTTTTTACTTGTCTTCTTATAGCAGAAGAATGATAATCTGGCTACTGCGTTGTTTTTTCCTTCTGGAAATTCTAAAAAAAAAAAAAAAAAAAAGAAAAGACTAGCAAAGAAAGTTTTGGACTTTTTTCTTTATTTTTAGTCTACAAAAATGAGCAATATTGAAGATTTTGAGAATCACAATTTAAATTGAATTGACACCCAAAAAGTTGGAATTGAATCAAATTGGGACAAAAGCAAATCATCATATATATATATATATATATATATATATATATATATATATATATATATATATATATATATATATATATATATATATGTATATATACATATACATATACATATACATATAATATAATATATATATGATTTTATGATTTTATTGTGAGTTTGCTATTTGTGTTGTCTTTCGTGTCTTTTTTATTTTTTATTTTTACACCATCTGTCATGCTTTTAATGTTTCATGAAAAGCTCTTTGAATTGTCTTGTACATGAAAGGTGCCACACAAATAAACTTGCCTTGCCTTACGGTAAATTGTAATCAATACATTAGAAAGAAAGAAAGAAAGAAAGAAAGAAAGAAAGAAAGAAAGAAAGAAAGCACTTATTTCGTGGTAATGTGTTAAATGTTTTACTAAACTCAGCAATTTCGTTTGTAAAATGTAACAAAGCTGCCACCACTGTGCTGACTGGTTGGGTTGGGACAGCCAGTGACTAACTGGGAATACACCCATGTGGTGACGTCACGCGGCTCTGACAAGCTGGTGGTGCCGGAAGAAAAGATGGCGGATCATGAGGAGCAGCTATCCGACGAGGAAAAGGTAATATTCTGATTAATAACAGGGTAAACCTCAATGAGAAAAGACCAGCCCTAGAATTTCACATTGCACATGGTTGTGCGCCTCGGTGTGAGCTGGTGTAGGTTGGCGTAATGAAACTAGCAAAGAAAGCCAGGCCTCGGCACTACCGCTGCTTCTGCTCTTATTATTTTTAGCTCAACTTCCGCTCATCTGGGAATCTCAAACGGAGGCTCCTTGTACGGTCCTGACTCAAAATAGGAACCCTGAACATATTTCTAATTCACCTAAGCGTACCCCCCGACACTCCTTTGGTTTAGCGGACTTGTCAGTCCTCCTCGGTGTCTCTGGTTTCTTCTGTTATGGAAGTTTTCATCCAGCAAAGATCGCTAGCTTGGTTAGTGAGTTTAGCTTAGCTGCAGCGTGCTAACGCATAGCCACACAGACCTACACGCCCTTTTTCTGCATTTTATCTACAATTACGTGGGATTGTCAGGGTATTTTATTCACAATAAACAGTAAAAAGCCTCATAACAACATCCGTATGCACTTTACAACCCAGCTTACTAACTTCCACACCTGACAAGTAGCGTCGAAAGATGTTTGAACTACGAGGGATCTTTATTTTAAGTGAATCTGCTCAGTAATAACAATTAAGGAAGGCCACAATTATTTCCTTAATGTTAAGTGCAGCTATATTTTAGCAATGATCTGCAATAACATAACTTGGTTTTATTTGGTAGTGAATAAATGCATACTTATGAAGGGCTCATGTCTACAACCTGAAACAGGAAACTGCAATGTGAAGCTCGAAATGCAAGCAGGGTGAACAACCCATGACACCCCTCCAAGCGCCTGCTCATCTTCCTATTTCCTTAAACCAGCTTGCACACAGTCATGCACAATCTTCAGAAAATATGAAGGCCTCACTAAAAGTGCCAGAGCAGCTGCATTCATTTAATCTAGATCTTTTATTTTTGTGCATTGCATTCTGATAATATTTATTTAGGGGAGCAGATAGATGCAAACAGCATACAGCTCTGATAGTTTTCTGCTTGCTTTACGTCAAGTGTGTTTGTGAAATGTGATGATTAATGTCCTCAGGTTTAAGATATAGGGACATGTCTATGCGTATGCCAGATCTCCTTCAAGTCAGTTTTCTAGACAGTCATTATTAGCTGTCCTATTAGGAAGTTACTGTCAACTGCAGGTTATGTAATGCACCATTTGGAGTTAACATAATGCTTTGTTTTATTGTGCTCTGCTCCACATCAGTCTGAGTCAGAAGTTTTTTGCAGCGCAGACAGCTCTTTCACCAGCTTGCGTGACTGCATCATTCCCATAAACACACAAGCATCAGCTGTTAGCTAAGCACTTTGTTTTTGTTACAGGATGGCAGTGATGATGCTTTTTAAAAATAGATTTTAATGCATTTAATAATGTGACTCTGCAGAAAAAAATGGTCAAAAATCTGATAATTTGGTGTTGCAATGAGTACAGTTTCATTTGTATTTGTTTCAGCCACAGTTGAGACACTTTGACTGTGTCTGTTTCATCTCTTTGACCTCATAGGACACTTATTAGTCACTTGTCATGCTAACATGTAGGAAACCAGACCCGCTGTACTGATGTTTTGGGCTAAAGGCTAGACTTCAGAAAATTCTATTATTTATTTATCATTTTATAGTGAGGACCTCACTCTACTGTGAGGTCCTGCAACACTTTTCTACCATACAAGATCAGGCAGAGTTGGTGTTATGCTATATTAAGATGGGGAAGCATTTCAGTTCCTTCTTTGAAAATGTGCAATACTGTACCAAGTGGCCTTTTTATTTTAAGCATTTTCTACTGTAACAGCAGTTTCATTACTTGTTTGAGATCCATCTTCATCAAATTATTCAAGAGCAATCAACCATCTTAAAGAGATTATTCATTAATTATTAAGCTAAATGCATGTGCTCTCCCCAAATGTAATACTCCACAGACACCTTCTTGGCAAAAATATACAAAACAAACATCTCTATAAAATGATCAAACATCAATATATTACTGCTTTTTTGCCAGATATCATTTAAACAACTTCTCACCTCCTTAAAACTACTGAACATTCAATCGTTTTAAGAATATTCATTTTATAAATGCCACTTCAATTATTATTTTATTTAAAATTTTATGCAGTGTCTTGTACATATAAGACCAAACGTTCTTCACTGACTACAGACTGTCCAGAGGAAGTGTCTGACATGACATAAAAGTTGCTGCTAATCATCAAAGCCCTATCTCCTTAATATTTATTATATAAAGTAAGTATTATTATGTTCTTCCTAAAATCAATTAAAAAAATTTAAAATAAGTAAACCATAAATCCTTAAAATCCTGAAATTGACTGAATGATTAGTTTTGAGCAAATAGTAAAATTTAAGAGATTTATGAAAAAGGTTGAAAAAATATTTACTAATTTTATGGCAGAATTTATTTTGTGCTCCTACATTTTGGCTATAAAGGTTACAACCGTGCAAATTGGATAAAGCAAAATGATTTAGAAGAGATCTTCCAGAAATTATGCAACAAACTAACACAGCCAACATGATCATCAAATAAAAATCATTAAAAGTTTTGGTAAATGTACGAAAATGCCAGAGGAGGGCATGAAGGTTAATTGTTTTATTTTCCAGTGATTTATTTTCCTGTCAGATAACTCGACTTGTGACATCACAGTCATGAGACAGTCCGTCCTGTCAGACAACAACCTATTTAATAATGACAAGAAACGGAAGTTGGGACAGATTAGCATCTTTTGTTGGTAGCTATGGGCATGTTTAAGGATTGATTAAAAAAATGTTGGCTTCTGTCCAACGACAGGTCTGTAAATGGTTTTACTTGATTTAGCTGCAAGTCTGGTTTTTTCCAATAACCTGCTGTTTTATTTATTTATTCACAACTTTTTAAGTGCCTGTAGTTTTCTGAAAGATCGCAGTTAGCTGTATGAATTAAACCATCTGGCCAGGTTAATGATTTGAAGATTTAAAAATAGGTTTCTGAATGATAGTTGGTTGTCTGCCAGAACCTGGTGGAGTGAATAAAACGATCAGCCACAGTCAGAGATTGTCCCAGCACCTCCTCCTGATGGTAGTTTCCCAAACTGAGTGATCTCTATGATCTGAACAGTTGTTTTTTTTGTTTCTGTCTTCTTCAGAAGATACAGCAAGACTTTTGCCCTTCTTTTTAATTAGGGACTGAATCAGTGACAAATAGTCAGTACTTTGGGGACTTTCTTTTAAAAATACTTCATTAATATGCATGTCTTTTGGTGTTGTAGCTGTCATTCTCATTTTTAGATTAAAAGAATGAGGAAAAAAAACCCTCAAGTGTTCCTCGACTGGGAATAACTAAAGAGGCTCTGCCGTTTCTAAATGATTAAACAGCAAGTCAAGCTTTATTGTTGGTGTAGATAGCAAGAAAATCTTCTTTTTGAGTCATTTAGTTAGCAGCCTGTCAGCTTCCTGATTACAGCAAAGAAACCACAAGAGTATTGCAGGAAACTTGTTACTCAAGTTTGCTGTCGGCTGCCTTGTCTGTGCTTTTGTCTCTAAGCAGGTCCTACAAACACAAACCAAGCCTTTCATTGCTTTTCCAGTCAACTTTTCTTCATTTTAAACATTTTTTCCCCTCAAATCACTCACAAAAAATACCATCTTAACTTGCACATTAGACTGTTATGATTCATAATAACTCAAAAAACTAACAATGTCTTTGTGTAATGATCCAGAGACAATCACTGAAATGTATTAATGTATTAAAACCAAGCTGCAGAGAACAACTCTAAAAACTGGGGTGGACTTAATTTTTTTTCCCATCTAAATTGAGAAGTTAGGCACATCATTGTGACCAAGGTTAAAAGTTAGAGTAGTTTAAGCCCTGCAGATCATAGAGAATTGCTCACTTTTCTGCAACCTAAATGCTGCAGAACATTCTGCAAACGGAGTAAATAAAGCTTTTGAGAGGAAATGAAAGAGGAATGTGTTAATGGTTTTAGTTTTGTCAAAGTTTTTATCTAACTTAAAGATACGGCACAGCTGAAAAGCCACACCATCTCAACAAAGTGCTTCTGTATTGATAATCATTTCACCAAAACAGCTCCTTCTTCTTCATGCAGCTTTTTACTAATGTTGTTAGGACTGAATGAAACTGTCAGATCCTCAGATGCAAATGATAGCATGACGCCCTGAAATGTGCTGTGCTTTTATGAAGAAGTTGAAGTGAAGAGTAAAGCATGTGAACTTGAAGATTGACTTCATATGATATAAAACCTTTCTTATGAAAACAGATAAATGAAAATGTTATTTAATAATGAAGTGACATCTTATTAATGTTTACAGTGAGAGAGGATTAATGAGCTTCTCTATATTTTTTTTGTAGTCCAAGTCCAATCCAAGTTGACGTAACAGACGTTTGGAGAAAAACAACAATAGATGTCTGATAAAAGTGATATACATAATGTAGCTTAAAGAAACGATGGCAATGCTGAAATAACCAGCACAACCAGTTGGCTTAACTTGAAACTCAGTCGTTATTAAAATAGTTGCATGCTGACTTGCAGGTAAAATCTTTATTTCATATTTAGAAAACCCAGATAGTACCTGGGACAGAAGTTTGTTTCATGGGGTATCCAGAATAAATTATTTATTTTGTCAAGACGCAAATCACTTTTTAACCATATCACAAATGCACAGTGAAATAACTGGTAGCCTGAATCTGATCTAGTCTGTTGACTAGGGCTTTGCTGCAGATCTTATGGAGAGTTGATGTGTTTCCCTATTAGCATCTAAAAACCTTACTTTTACCACACGTCTTACAGATCAGTAGAGTCATTTCAACATTATATCAGCTGTAGTGACTGTAACTGTAACCAGTATGGGTTGCAATATCCCATTCACTCTAACATTTGGAAATGATTTGACTGCAGAACATTGAGTACAGCAACAGCAGGGCAGATCCAAACAGTTGTCTAATGTCGTGATGAATTCCGGGACACTAACATAGCAGGACAGAAACGTTCATTAAGATTAAAAGTAATTTCTGCCTCTCAATTAAATATGATGTACAATTTAATCAGTAACACATTTGTAGAAATGGAAATACAGGGCAAGATTTGTTCAAATCATTGATTTACTGATCTGGTATTTCATCTTAAGTTTATAATACATTTCAGTGGATAGATAGAATTCTTTACTGAACTATCTTGAACTTCTTCACCACCTATTTTGCTATTATTTGCTAATTTCAACAAAATCCGCTATAGTGCAGCACCCCACACATCTTTAACAGCTGCAGTTTAAATGTCCAGCTACTTTTATTTTCAGCCGGCATTATTTGAGTTGGGCAGTCACATCAAGACCCTTCTGCCAGTCAGAATTTGGGGAGTTTCAACGGATCTGCAAACTAACACAGACACACTGAGGGTGCATTCGTATCATAATAGTCGGCTAGACTCTATCTGATTGGGGGCTAGGCTCAGTTGTAGTGGTGTGTATCTTTTCAAACTTAGATTGTGTTCCGCTGCACTTTCGTCAAATGCGCCAAACCTTGACAATAATATTTCCACATTCCCAAAGATGGCGCTATATTAGTATCTAGCAAAAGAGAGGAAACACCAATGTGAAGAAGAAAACTAAGTTTCCTCCTCTTGCAAGCTAAACATGGAGCTGGAAACTATCGCCATATTGGGTGTATTTTTTTTGTCTTATGCAAGTATACTGCAGAAATACACGGCAACATGGATGCCATACAAGGCAGGGGATTCTTAACCTTATCATTATGCTATTTACCCACAATGCAATACTACGCCAAATGCAGGAAGTGACTTTAGTTTTGTAGTCTGCTTCTTGTATGTGGTCTGCTTGAAATAGACCTGTGTTTGTAGGCAGAGCAGGTCCGCTTCTTCAGTCCATATAAAAATTGTTTGGTGCATTCACAGCTCCCCAAACGACGAGGACTTTATGAGCAAACGGATTAGAATTCGAATCAAAAAGGCTGATGTGAATGTGCCCTAAGTCATGTTTGAAAATACTCAGGACAGATGTAGCCACCATGATGTCTCCTTAAAGTTTATTTTGCTGTACTCACTCTTAGCTTATCAGTGAGAACATTATAAGCATCCATTATCCAAAAGCCTTACAAGCCAACTCAGAGCTGTACTTATTTGCTCTTCTGCATCATTTTAATGCCTTAATGTAACTGATATAGGTGAGTTATATAAATAAAAAAAACTTTTAACAGAGAAATACGTTGTAAAAAGTACTAAACTGTTTTCCTATTTTACTTTTTATACATTTGAGATTCCTAACAAATAGCAGTTGCAACAAGTTTATGGCAGCAGAAAGTATGTAAATTCATGTTCGCCTGTATGAGGCTGATGGGTCACCATGATTGAGCAAAAATGAACAACCACCTGTTGAGTAGAGTCTTTTAACTTGAGTAAGGTGTGTCTCAAACGTGAAGGATTGCAGCCTTTGCGGACCGGAGCTGGACAGTCTTGTTATTATGGTTGCTGCTCCATCATTTGCAACTCCTTTGGTTGGTTTTAAAATGAAACTATCAGCATAGCTGATAAGATAACTGAACCCCCAGCAAAGACAGTTGAACAAGTGGCTATTTTATGTCAGCCTGCTGAGTATAAAATATTGGGAACAGAAGGTTGTTACTCTGTTGACCTTGGTGCCATCATTATTTACAGAAGTAATTATTTCCTCTAATAGCAACGGCTTTCAAACTATCCTGGTAGTATTATTTCCACCATGTTAAAACATTTACATTCAGGAGGCATTCAGAGCCAGATAAGATGGGGGAATTATTTCAGTTGGGCAGAAATGTCTTAAAAATGTCACACCTTCCTTTGTTTTGCATTCAAACCGCACTTAACTCAAGCAAACTAAACTGCCTGGACGATGTCACGTTGCTTGCTAGGGGACGCTAGTCACCAAAATATCCACTGATCTATAATGAAAAAAGCAGGAGGAAGACTAAAACCAGACTGCCTGATTAGCCCAGAAGAAAAGAGAAAAGCTTTCCACTTCTTTCGACTCCTTATCAGGGCTTGACCAACATGAACTTTTTTGGGTAGATTCAGATTGTGGTAGTAGGCAGGAAAAAAAGTCGGATAGCCAATGGATCACCGATTAATTTTAAAAATATATAATGAATGAAATGACTTCTCCTTTGGTACCTTAACTCCTACAACAACAAATATATTAATTACAGGCAGAACATTTTACAAAAACATGCAACAAAGCATTAAACCCAAGAGGCAACCTTCAGCAGCTAAAAGTGAAGCCCATGTGGAAGTGCCAAAAACTGCATTTCCCCCCTCATCTGCTCGGAACTCCAAAACAGCAAATCCCCATAGACTGTCATGTTAAAAGGCCAACTTCACAGCAGAAATAAACATGTTTACAGCCTGGTACTAAAATCCATTTTAGGGTTAAAAGGTCAGGTTTACCTTTATGACAGCTGTGACAATTTTTTTCTAACTGCTTCATTTAAAAGTTATTTAATCCCGAAATTCGGCATATTTAGGGGCGTGTCCTTTTGATTGACAGGTATCCGATCTCCCGCTTCATGTTAGAAGAATGTAGAACAACCGCGGTTTTTAGACGGTTAACAACGTGAGCTTTATCTCGCTTACCTCCGTTAGCTGGTTGGCTCCTGTTACCTTCGGGTTCGCTCGGATCGCTCTTAGCTACAGGCAACTTGGAGTTTGGTTGATGCCAATCATCCACCATGAGATTCAACAGGCCCCCTCTCAGCTCTACCTCTTTGCCCAGATTTCTGTTTTCCGGGAGAGACAAAATGCATGACCCTGCAAAGATGGCGATGGTAGGAACCGCCAACCGAGCTTCAATTCAGCTCTTCAGAAACCTAGTGGTGATGTCACGGAGGCTCCGTCACTTTTTTTTATATACAGTCTATGATTAAACCTCTGTCTATTAGTTGTATCTATGAATTCATCTTTAGATTTAGGCCAGAGTTGTATGCTGTATATAAGCAACATAACGAGTAGTGGTGTCACTGGAAAAACATTATTTATGCAGCGCTCTGATGCCCTTTAATGTTACATAATATTTTCTTTACTCTATTATTTTTCTGCTTTAAAGTGATAGGTTGGTTTGCTGTCATAGCTTGTGTCGCATATTATTATTTGATATAGTAAAATATGACATGACAATGGTTGCTGAAGATAAAAAAGCATATCCTTCCAGCCCTACTGACCATAGTAGGCAATGTTACAGTAAGAACGAGCAGACAAAACAGCCGTATCAGTCTATGGTGGCCTTACAGTTATATTTCTCTTTATCTGTCTGCCATTCTCCTCTTGAATTACTGTTGTTGTAATTTAAATTTATTGAATGTAACACCTTAGTCCCACAGCTTTTAACTATCACATTCAACTTAGTCTCTGCTGTAACATCAGAGGTGGTGGCAGAGCTTTTGTCTAGTTTCCCTTAAAGATCTTGGGGTTGGTGGGTAATATGAGTATGGATAGAGTGAGCAAGCGGAGAGAATAGAGACCAGCTGGTGTCTAGGGCCAAACAGCTCAAAGACACAAGAATCCAACGCTGAGGTGGGGGTGGTGGGGGGTTATGTCCCACGTTCTTTGTGTGTCTTTTGTTGGCTAAGAAGTACTGTTCTTATATTCTGTTTAGCTCATTTCTGCATTTCTAGTTACTGAGACTCCACCCACCTTTTATATCCCCAGAAAATTATGCAACCCAACTCGAAGAATTGGAAAGAAAAGAGCTTATTTCACGCAAAGGAGATTTTGTCCAAGATGGATTGGTGAGGTGCCTCTGAGTCATTGAGTCATATTTTACACTCAGCAGCCAGCACTCTGTTCCATAGAGTTGCAGTACACACATGAAGTGGCTCGAGAATACATCGATTTTTCTTTTTTAGACTTGCATGGAGAACTGTGTTATAGACATAAAAAACAAAAGGAAGAAATATTAAGAAAAGTGGTTCCAGTTGTCAGAAAGAACTGAAAGGAAAAAAAAACTACGTTTTTGCTGGTTGAGAAATCCCCCCAGCTCTTTCTGCTGGGCCCACCTTTGCTTTCCTTCCCACATCAAGTGGTACTGGGCGTTTGGCCCATCTTCTCTGTGTGCCAGTCTTCCTGTTCTCCTGAAAACAGATTGGGATAGAATGGGAGCATCTGTGCGGCTTCTCATGTTCATCTGTGCTTCGAGATGCTGCACGGCAACAACGGCTGCAGGAATGTACTCAATGAATGTCAGTATATTATCATGAGTCAGAAGTCAGGGTTTTAAGGTCAGAAAGTTGTGTAGTGTTGCTCTGCTGTCTGCAATATTGTTTTCTGACAATGCTGATGCTGGTTTACTCTTCAAAGTAGAAAAAGACCTTTTCCTGAAACTAAAAACCAAACCTCAGCACCGTCATCAACCCACAGTCGAGGAAAACTTTGGAAAGAATAGAAAAGTTTCCCCACGGTAACTATAATGGAGAAGATTACAGAGAGGGGATTAAAGTTATTGTGGTGGATGACCAACCCATTTCCAGGATTGAGAATCCTGGTTTTTGTTGGATTTTGGAGGCATTGTCCACTGCATTTCCAGGGTGCATATCTCACACAGCATTATCTGAGTTGTGTGAAAAAGTGGTCAGTGAAAACCAAAATTATGTAATTTTTCTCATATATTTAAATAAACTTAAAGTCCCAGTAAGATACATGTTGTACATTTTTCTTAACAATATTCTTGTTAAAATAATCCCCAAAACTAAAGAGACAGAATGAGTAAAGTAAGTTGTCAAACATTACTAAAGCAATTCTTTAAATACATTTACTATAATAATTGTTTACTGTAGTGTCTGGTTAAAAGCCTGAATCAGCAGATTCTCAGTCTTTAATGAATCATATCTGTATAATGAACAAAACAAAACAAAAAAAATTACTTTTGTCATTAAAAATAAATGAGTTGTAATTGTAAATTTTTACAATCAGCTTGTTCTTTATGAACTTTTTTCTCACTACCAGTGCTGGTTTTGAGTGTTTGCACTGAGCAATAAAAAGAAACAGTCATGTCATATAAGAGATTGAATTGGAACTATTTAAGGAGAGGTTAAGGAGTTCAGGGTTTTATGCACCAAAGACTAAGTTGTTTAAATATTATTCTCTGCTGAGACTCTTTTACTTAAGCTCAGCCCCTTCATGGCTCAGCGGCAGTGCTCAACTCTGAAAACGGTCTCAGAGCTCCAAAGAGCCCCAGCAGTCTTGTGTCCCAGTGCAGCAGTCTGAGTGAATATTTAACATCAAAGCTCCACATTCAAAGGCGTAGTGTTGCTGTAATAAGTCCATGACAAGGAGTTACAGTTTTGGTGGCATCTGTTGGATTGCACTAAGCCCCAAATGAAGTTATGCTTATGTTATTAATGTTTTATTTTCTAAAGAAGGAACTCATTCAGACCCAATGAAAGGAGTATCCTGTACTACATGAGCTGCACCGCTGTTGCAATGCAGACACAAATTAGAGGGGAACTGCCCATGAAGATAAAATACACTGGCAAAAATGGTTGGACACAGCGTATCATGTTAATTATGTATTTGTCAAGACAAGATGTAGTCCCGAAAAATGATTATAAAATGATTGCAGTAGAAGTTAATAATGTGTATGATAATTAAATCTTATAGCCATTTTTGGCACTGATCTGGGGATATATTTATAATGTTATATCAATACAAAATACAGTCAAAAGTGTCAATAAAATAGCTGCGTTACCAAACAAAATTAGGCCCTTTAGCATAGTTCAACAGTCATGTTTGCCTTGGTGGGTTTTCCCCTCTTCAGTTTTAGCCTAAAATGTTCCCACGTTTCAGCTGTTTTTGAAGCTGCGCTGCTGTTTTCATTGTCCATCATTCAGTCTAAATATAGTCTAAATTGTCCAGCTGTAATTATTCTATTAGTAACACTGTGAACGAAGCTTCTCCATCTGTCTAGTTGTACTTGTTTGTTGTCTAGCAGCATGTTACAGTCCTCACATTACTATATATGCACAATTCATTACTATATAGCTGATAGGAAAGACTAAACCTAGAGGTGATCAACTGTTTGTTCCTCGATGCACATGAGGAAACCTGTTGCACATTTGCAAAGGTCCCCTCATGTTAGAACCAGATGCTGTCGCTTTACGCAACGTCTAGAAGTGATGCAACACAAGTAGTGGAGAATTCTTATTTATTCGCAAGTTTATCTTTGCTTTATAAGTTAAGGAATTTTTTTCCCCCGCATTTCCTGTTTTCCGTAATGTAACTGTAGTCATCAATGCTACGCAGAGTTTTATAAATGAGGCCCCAGGTCATGAAGAGAGTTCAGCTTGGTATTGGATATTTGAACTCATTTAGTTGCTCAGATGTTGTCTTTTAAATTAATTTAAGCAGAGAGTAAATTATAGTAATGCAACAGTTCTCCGAGACTCTGTCCATAAACCATAGCACACTTTGAAGTATAGAAGCCTGTGCATATAAGGATCAGCTTAGAGTTTAACAAATAGAATAGGTTTATCTTTCATATGGGTAAAGATATAGAGCAATTTTTACAGCTTGATACATAAAGTGAAAGCTGCTTGTGGAGAACACAGTTATAAATGGAAATGAGACAGCCAAGGCTGGATATTACTGTTTTCCTGGATCCTTTCTGATTCTCAAGATTTACATCTGATTTCCAATTTGATCCAGTTCAGTATAGATTTAGAGTGTTGGTTTGGATTCCTGATTAAATAGTAAAATTTGTTTATTTAAATTGATGAATTAATTAAGCATTATATTAGACTGGTTTAGTTTAATTTAACTTTATTTAAATTAAAGAGCGTTATCCCACTGAAGCTTGAGACACTGGTTATTGTTACTCTGTTGAGCGATAAATATCAAATACAAATGTTTTGTTCTGATTTTGACTGTCTAAAGTTAGGGCATCTCTTTATGTCCCCCTGAAGTGATGCTCAGCTGTAATCTGGTATTTTAAACCATACCTTCATCTCAAATTCATATCTGGATCATGTCACATTAAATCAGGGATCTCATATTTCGATCCTCAATCGACACTGTCCTGCAGGTTTTCAGTGTTTCCCTGCTTCAGCAGGCCTGATTCAAATTAAATGGATTCAAAATCCTGTTTAGATCTAAAAAAAAAAAGATCCATTGGGTTGAATCCGCTGTGTTTAAGCAGATAAACATCTAAAAGCTGGAGGACTGGTCATGGAGGACCAGTGTTTAAGAAGCCTGTTTGTGATATTTCCACCTTATTTAGCTCCATGTTTGATTTTGCTTGTTGCAGTTCGCAGCTTTATTGCAACCGTTTAGTTTCAAAATGGATCCTTTTAAATTTGAGGATCCAGTCAGCTGTGAATATGCCACCATATGAATTTAATTGCAGTTTTCAAAGAAGTGTGTTAGAAAGTTTCTCATCTTACATTTCCGCTTCATTAAATTGTTGTTGTTATTATCAATATTAGTACATATTAATTTTTGAAAATGTAATTGTATTTCACAAGTCACTTTATTCAGTCCCGCAGCCATAGCAACACAGTACCAGTAAATTCATGCCATATCATTCTTAAACTTTGCAATGTTAACATAAGTTGTAAATATAGAGAAATTTGTCAATATATTATACGTTTATAAATGCTGCTCAGCAGTCATGCACCATTGAATGTTAGGTAATATACATGAATAGAACTTCCTTTCATTTGAACACTTCCCTAAATGTTTGCTATATTCTTAACATGTCCTTCCAAGGTATTTACTTCCAACTTTTAGCTGTAGATTCAGTCTGTAGTTAGAAGTAAAGGGAGCAGGTGATGATTATAATGAAGCTAATGTGTAAATTGCTGTTACTACGAAATCTCATAATATCTGGAAAGATCACTGAGCCAGGATGTTCGGACTGGTATTTATTTATCATGAAATATCTGAAGGATGCCTAAAAATCAAACAAGCAAGCAAACAAAAAACAGATATATTCTAAATTAAAACCCATACTTACATGTATGAATTTTAGTTTAACGTGAGGAGCTGAACTTGGAAAGACTTTTTCCTATAGTTTGATAGAAAGGATTGCATGTCTAAAAGAGACACAGATGTGGACAAAAGCTTCTGCGTTGTAAAGTCTAAGCTGCTATCAGATGCTTGGAGAGACCCTTTGCATATGACCCTCCCCATGCAGGTTTCATGACATAAGCACACTGTTTTCCACCAGCTGCAAAATGTGGATGTTATTCCCTCATAAACACACACCTTTGTTTTATTTTAAGTTTAAATTGCTCACCCAAAGTGGGTCATGATTATTTAATGACAGTGGTTCACACTAATGCTAATAAACTTTGATTCACACAGAGTTTACATGATGCACACACACACCCACACACACAGCATGAGCATGAACTCCTTGATGAGCGCCGCCTTTTCTCTTGGCATTGCTCATTAGCAAAAATCTATCTGCATCTCTGTAGTATGCCAGAGCACATGTATACACACACACACACTGCTAATAAGGGCCCATGGGGCAGACACACACACACACACACGCATTCACACACATTTACAAACACCTGCCCTGAAACAGCAGCTTGTGAGAGCAGACAGAGTCGAGCCGAGCCACAGCACCCTGCCAGCGATACTGAGCGGTAGAGCAATGTAGAGGTAGGGCAGGAGAGTGGACCAGGGTCCTCAGCACATTTTTATGTCCTTATATGGCTGTAAACCAAGCTGGGAGGGGGGCGCTGTTGTCTTGCTGTCAAGTTAACATGTGACCTGGAAACGGGAAGTGCTGTGCGATGCAGCAGAAGAGAAGTAGACAGGAAAGATGACTGCTCGTTTGTGCTTCAGGCCAGAACGTTACAGCCTTACTCCACCCTGTAGAGAAGTAACGCAGTCCCATCACCCCCTCTGTTGGCTGCACTGTGCACATTCAGAGGGCATAAACTTCATTTCATGGGATTGTCCCTAACTTTGGTCCATCAGTGAGCAATAAATAAGAATTAATATTTCTTGCTGCTTGTATTTTCGTTGGCGTCCTTCCGTTGAAAGTTGCATTGATGAGCTTTCAGTTTCTGAACATACAGTGTCGGCTGAACCTGTTGAGACGCTCAGGTGGATGTTAACATCACTCGTGTGTCTTGGAAGACACTTGTATTGTCTTCTAAGTGAACTCACAAGCTTATCCTGTGTCTGGGCTTTTTACAGGTACGCATAGCAGCAAACTTCGTTATCCATGCCCCACCAGGAGAGTTCAACGAAGTTTTCAATGGTGAGTACTCGGATAATATTTGTTTTAATGAAACATATATTGTGTAATCAGTTTAGTTAGTGTAATACAGGATTCTGCAACTACACAATCAATCAATATACGGTAAACTTATTAGAGTGTGGGACGGGATACTACCACTAAATATTGCCCAATTTTTCTCAACTGTTGTCAGCAAGATCGTCAAAGCCTCCTTTCAGGGAAGGTATTTTGACCAGATTGCAGTACTTTTAATAATCCATAATTCACACATATGTAGATTAGCTATAAGGCTGATCTGAACGAGTTTATTAGGGAAACGTGGTTAAGCTTTCAAATACAGATGTAGCTGCTATTGCTAACAGACTAGCTCACTGGAAAATCTAAAGTGATCAAAGCCCACATTTATGATGAGATAAATATCTATCATGACGGATAAACATTAATTTAGCAGCAGTATAGTGGGCAACATCACATGAACACTCCTTATAGGTCTTAAGATTTCAATACCAACATAAAATAATAGCAACAAAGTAAAGTAACCAAAAAGTCTAATTTTAGTTAAATCGCCTCGTTAACAATAAATAAATACTACATGTCATATCTGGATTTCTCTCAGAGAAAACAGAAGAAAAAGGCACCTTTACCTGGACTTAGGAGACTTCTTCTGAAAACTAAAGGAGCTAAGATGTTATGCATGCATAAGAGAAAAGAGACTGCTCTTAATTTCAGTCAACATCACATAAATGCCAGTTGTTTGCCTCCCAAAGTGAGTGCAAAGGGTTTAAACACACTAAAGCATTACAAGCTCATAATTATGTACATGTTTTTCCTGGACATAAATAGTAACCCAGTTGACCTTCTGTTGTCTTAGCTGAACCCAAAGTAGTTGTTTGCTTTGTGCCGGGTCAAGCACATCAAGAGAGACTCCAGTGGAAAGGATTGTCATTATATGTGAATAATTTTCTCAAACAAACCACTCTGCATACCTGTTTTAATTTAGGTTAAAGCCTTAATCTTTGCTTTGCTGTTATGATGCTGACTGGTGTTTTCAGCATCTGTGTTTAAGTCAAAGAACAGAGTCAACGGGACTCTTTTAACACAGGATTCTGCAAGTATCCCTGCAGTGTGAGTGCAGTTGCACCCTCTTGGGACTAGAAACTGAACCAGTTTGTTTTTGGAAATGTTTGAAAATAGCTGGTTAATTTCATACTATAGACACATAGAATGGCTCAGGCTGCAGTAAAATAAAATAAACCCATGAGCGTAAAGACTTCTTGCTGTTTCAGAGCATTTTGTTTGGATGGTGTTTTACTTCCATCTTTGACTGCAGCCTCCTCTGAAAAAGCAAAACAAGACTAGGATGTTTTAGCCAAGTTTTACCACCGCACCGTCAAAGCAGCGCCCCTCAGGAAACTTGATGTAGATGTGCTTTGGCTTCATTGAATCCTTGCCCTGCTGCGCTACATGCAGCAACCTCCGAGGAACGCTGGGGGGGATGTCTGTCTGCCGCTTATCAGTGCCTGACAGACACGCTCACATTAAAACACAGTCCCTCCTGTCACTTGGTCTCCTTTCATCTCTTTTGTGATTTTCAGCCATTTCTACTGAGCTAATTTACCTTGTCTGTTTCACTCGCCTGGTATTAATGTCACCCAGATTGACTGCAGGCAACTTTTTCTTTGTTTTGTTTTATTTTGTTTGCATGTCATGGTGGTAATCTTTTGTGCATTTACTTTCCCCCCCTCTTTTCCTGACTCGTATTTGCTTTCTAATAACCCTGTCTGTTTTTCCTCTCATCAGATGTGCGATTGCTGCTCAACAATGACAATCTTCTCAGGGAGGGTGCAGCACAGTAAGTCTCCTCTCATGCTGTTTTGAGATCATGAAAGTTTGACACACTGTCCACAGACAGTTTTATACACTGTCGACAGACACCGATGAGCCAACAGTTGGACCACCTTTCCTGAACTGGTTGGTCTTTACAGATCAGACTTGTTCCTGTACATTCCCAACATCCTGTCACTGGTTCATGCTGATGGTCACCAGGAGAACTGCATTTCACATACTCAGTGAGAACTTTGTTCTTGTTCTCGATGCTGCAAGAACATAGGCAGGTAGGGGAGTGGGGTCTTTGTGCGCAATGAACAGTTGACCCTGGAATTCAGGGTGGGATTATGCAGCATTGTGGTGTCTGTCTTTAAAGGCTGCATGTGTTGCATTCATGCTGGTATTTTCTAACCCCATCGGGCTCCAAGAAGTATCGTGTGATTGGTCGGACATTTGAGGTGGGCGTGGTTAACACGGAGAACGCATGAAGCGGAGTTGCTGCTTCCGCGTTTTTGCTGTTGCAGGTAAAACGGATTGTTTTGATAAAACAGCTGATTGAGGTGGTGAGAAAGTACGAACATTTTTACAACATGTGGCATTAAAACACTCGTACCTAGCCGCGTGCACAACCCGCCCTGCAGCGGACGAAGTTGCTCGGTAAATATGAAACTAGAAAAGCACTCGGGAGAGCGGAAACCTCCACCAAGCACAATGTTAAAGAATCCTTTTTAAAAATTCCTGGATCCAAACAGTGATCCGGATCACCACCAGAATTTAATCAGTTCTTCATCTTCACATTTCCAACAACTCTTGAAATATTTACAAAAATCCGTCTGTGACCTTTTAGATTATCGTGAGCACAAAGACGCCGGGAAAAACATAACTTGGCGGAGGTAACAACCGGGTTCATTGCACATGAAAGCAGACCGCAGTGATCCCTCCCCACTGCAGATGTGCTTCTCGTGGAGTATGTATGGACCTGCCGAACAAGAAGTTTTTTCTTGTTCTTGCAGCCTCGAGAACAAGAATTCAATTCAATTCAATTTTATTTATATAGCGTCAAATCACGGCAATGCCATCTCAAGACGCTTTACAGACAGAGAAGAAAATATAATGAAAGCCAATTCATAATAGCTTATATATGGAAACCAACATATTGAGTTTGGTCCAACTCAATCTCCCATCCTGAGCAAGCACACTGGCTACAGTGGGAAGGAAAAAACTCCCTTTTAACAGGAAGGAAACCTCCGGCAGAACCCGGCTCAAGGACAGGCAGCCATCTGCCTCTGCTGTGTGGGAACTCAGTTCTTGTGGAGTATGGAATAACCTTAACTGTTAAATTTACTGCAGCTTTAAAATCTGGACACAGAATTCAGTTTTATTTTTAAAGTTGCTCATGTTATTTGTCTTGTCTAACATATTCTTCTATTCTGTAAACAGTAGCCTTAAAATAATCAGGATTAACCAATTTATCCACGTCCAGTCCAATTTTTTCTTTTTTTAAACTTTCACCTTTAGAAATGGTGTTTCAGAACTTGGCAGTAGCTAAAGTTAGCTCTCCTGACTTTCATGATACTCACCTGATATGAAGTGTACGCCACACCGACAGGTACTCGCAGTCAGCTTCCAACCAGCTGTCCTGATCACTGAAAGCCAACTCTGATGACATTCTTCTCCTTTTGGTTATTGATACAAAGAAATATCAGGCTCTCCTTTCTTGTTTTCACACTCAACTGCACAGCGTCTCCAACAACCTGAATGAATCGCTGTAGCACCAGATACTGGTGCAGGTATTCATTATGGCCATGACTAGAGTTTGAATGCAGTGAAGCTGTCTTTGACATCAGCTGAAATGCGCTAATATGGTGTCGTGTTAAATGGACAGTCCTTAAAGGCCTTTATTCTCCTTTTACTTATCTTATTAGATCAGTTTGAAACAATTCTGTCCACAAACTCTCATGGATCCTCTGCATTGGTATGGTAACTTAGCCAATCCATCCACCAAAGGCCAGAGTTCACCAGCGAGTTGTGACATCATTTTAGGACCACAACAAACATGGTGGTGATAGAAAAGATTGTGATCATTTCTCCAGAAGGTGCATAAGAGCAAGGCAAGTTTATTTGTGTAGCACATTTCATGTAAAAGCCGTTTAAAAGTACTTTGTGAAAAACATTAAAAGCATTACAGCCAGGTGCAGGAAGAACTTAAAACAAACTTTTAGAAGAAATTAAATGAAAATAGAAAAAAAGTAGACAAAATGCATGAAATAAAAGTTACAGTGGGAGGAATTAACAGTTGTTTTGATTAAAAAAAAAAAAAAAAAAAAGGAAACTTCGTCAACCTCAGTTTAAAGCAGCTGAGAGATTCAACAGACATGCAGTTTTCTGGGAGTTTGTTCTGCATGCATAAAAACTGAACGCTGCCTCCATGTTTAGTTCTGACTCTGGGAACAGAAAGTAAATATGACTATGATGACCTGAGAGATCTGATTGGTTCATAACAAACTGGAAGATTCTGAATGCATTTTGGTCCTAAACCAGTTTGCTCTTTATAAACTTAACAGCAGGATTTTGAAGTCAATTCTTTGACAGACTGGGAAGTCCGTGTAAAGATCTGAGGACTGGAGTTTTATAAATGGTGGCAGTACAGTAGATGGTGATGGTATGTGTGGCGACTGAAAAGATCCCAGCTTCTGCTTCTCAGTTCCTTTTGTGGGAATGCACCTCAATGCTTGATCCATCTGGGTACCTATCCACAAGAGCCCTGAAAAGGACACAGAAACTAACCATATCCAACTTTAGCAAAGACTGAAGCATAAATGTACATATAGATGTTGGGTGCTGTAATGCCACCAGGAGTCTCACACATTACAAAAGTTGTAAATAACATAAAGCTTAATTTCATTGTTTCATCATATAAAAATTGCTCTAATTTAACCAAGTCTCAGTACATTTACGTGGTTATCCTGCAGGAGGTGAAACATAATTTGGAGGTAATATCACCGAACAAAATCAAAACAACTCAAGCAGTAACACACAGATGTTGTATAATGTTGTTTTTCTTCCATGTGCCAGCTGTGCTGATCAGCCGACGTGGTTCAGACCACTTTCCTGGAAGTGATTATATTGAGAGATTTCTATGATATAGAAATGCTTTGTTGTATTAAGTGCTGCTATTAATTTGGAAGTCAGTAGTTGTGCCATCCCTCTTCAGACCAAAGCAGAGTTAAACTGTTCATATACATGTAGTAACTCAGTCTCTCTCTCTGTCTCTCTCTCTCTCTCTCTCTCTCTGCAGTGCATTTGCACAGTACAACTTGGACCAGTTTACCCCCGTGAAAATCGAGGGCTATGAAGAACAGGTGAGCTCGTGTTTCGCTCGTTTGAACACACAGGAGTAGTGAGTCTAAACAACAGGAAGTAAATGACGGCACAGTTTGGAATGTGTCCATTTATTCCAGCCTCACCCAGTTTTCCACCCTCACCCAGTGTTACATCAGTGGTTATTTTACCCACCAACACATCATTCCAGTTGTAGGATATTCCTGTAGCTGCTGTTGGTGACACACAGCAGGAGAATGTGAAATAAATGTCCATAAATCCAGTATGTGTATCTTAAACAATAACATAAATCCCATTAATTAAACTGAGACCTTTTATGCCGTTAAAGTCCTCATTATCCAGTATGAGGGATGTAAAGTCATTTTTCTTTATAGCATTGGATCAAACAAACAAACATGAGCTTTTATTCTTTGTATAATTATTGTCCGGCTGTCTGGGAGGATCTGAGAGGCTGAGCGTAGTGGGGAATGAGTGCATCTGTGTTTGTCTCCGTAACGATTGCAGTATCTTATGTAAAGATGTCATCATGTCCCTCTGTTCCTAAACCACTGCCTGAAATTCCCCAGTCTGACACCCAGCAGGCTGAGCTGAACGCTGAGCTGGTAGATGGAAAGTTCTGGATGTTGTGATTTCCCTCCTTGCTTGGTCTTTTTTATTTATTTTTTTACATGCTTTATTTGTTTACTAATTTCTCTTTTCTTTTCATACTTTTTCTTCTCCACATTGTCTTCCTGCTCTTCATTGCAGGTCTTAATCACAGAGCATGGTGACCTCGGCAACGGCCGGGTGTTGGACCCCAAGAATAAGATCTCCTTCAAGTTTGACCACCTGAGGAAGGAGGCCAGCGACCCGCGGCCCCATGATGTTGACAGCTCTATGGAAGGCTGGAGGAGTGCCGTGGACTCAGCCGTGAGGGCATACGTCAAGGAGCACTATCCCAGTGGAGTCTGCACTGTACGCTCAAACATACTGGTTTCATTTCAGCTACTCGCATAAAAGCTCACTCCCAACGTTCTCTGACCTGTTAGTTGCTTAAAATGGGATTTTATTTCCTCATTTCTGCTACAGTCTTTGTTCTAACAAAGTAGAAGTAGAAAACATTCAAATATTGTTGCATTGTTGGAAAATAGACGCTTGTATATGATGTGAAATGTATCTCCAGTAGGATTCAGTTTCTTTTTAATATTTTTTTCTTTCAATTAAACCCCGTAAGGATTTAGCAGAACGCCGGATGTTTTATATTTACGTCAAAGCTACAGTTTTCCTCAGTGCCTTGATGAATGTGCCGACACATATTACACATCATTGAAAAGCTAATGTTGTTGATATATTAATGATCTGTATCGATACAGGAAACCATCTTTACTGGTGACTCAGGAAGCATTTGTTAAACCAGTTGCAAATATAAGCTAAAAGAAGTGTTGCTGTTAAGCTTTCCTACATTCCCTTCCTGCACTGCAGTTGGTTTAATAACTGATTCACTTTTACTTGGATTTGCCTTTTTTAAGGCAAAAAAAATCCTGTAATGTTCTTGATGTCCTGAGAAGAGCAAGATTTATCCAAATACAAACCATTCAGACCAGTGAATGCAAACCAGGAAGAGATGACAGGCCAAATTCCACAGAGTACGCAGTGTTTTTATCAGTAAATGTGTTTGTGTGTAATTTGTCTGTCCACCTCTCAGTGAGCTGTTGTCCTATCAGTATGTGACCAGCAGTAAAGATGATCCCATTTCTTTCCTCCCACCAGATTTACGGGAAAACTATTGACGGACATCAAACTATCATCGTGTGCATCGAGTGCCATCAGTTTCAACCCAAAAACTTCTGGTATGTTGGAGACATTGACTATTTAACGTGTTCCACTTTAAACTTTGGGAACGAACCTCAAAATGTCACAAAAGTCTGATATGTTGAAGTTAAAAAAAAACCACAAAAAAAAAAAAAACCCAAAACACATTATTACTTTAACTGATTGAAATCTTGGGGGGGGGAATTAAAAAAACCCAAAACTTACTTCAAAATAAAAGCCTGTTTTTTGTTTTTTAATTGTATGGGGGTTGTGTTTTGTTTAGTTATTTCTTTGTCCGGCAAGCATCTGACCCTGGTGGAAACTCTGGTTGGGGTCATGTTGAAGTGTGTGCCAGTGTGTGCTTTTTTATGTGAAAAGAAATCTTTTAATTAAACTGATACAATTTCATAATCAGGAATGTATTTCCCACTTTAGTCAATGAGACATTTAATTATTCAACACTGTATTTATGTATTTAATTCATCATCTGCAGGTTCAGTGTGGTTTTGTTTGACAAAATGTTCCAGTAAAGCCAGGAGGCCTTTTGCACCATCATGAGTCATTTTTGTAATTTCTCTCTGAATCTGCTCAGGAACGGACGCTGGAGGTCAGAATGGAAATTCACCATCTCTCCCTCAACCACTCAAGTGGCAGGAATCATGAAAATCCAGGTATTTTGTTTGGAGCTTTCATTATGTGAGGAAATGCATGTCACTGAGGGGTTATGGGGTGTGCAAAAAGCTAATTCAGTGTCCAAGCAAGCTGAGTGAGTGCTAAAAGACCTTCACACTCATGATTTCTCTGTCCTAAAGTTCCTGCACTCTTCTGCAGAGGTTACTGTTCCAGTTGCTCATGATGCTTCATGATGTGGAGCACATGAGACATTTGGAGACACTGAACTGTTCCATGCAGTAGAAATCCTTTATTAATGATTTAGACGTTGATCTTTGCAGGTTCATTACTACGAGGATGGAAATGTTCAGCTGGTGAGCCACAAAGAGGTTCAGGAGTCCATGTCGATTTCTGTGAGTATTACTCAGCCGCCTTGCTGCACTTATTTTGCATTTTAAGCAAATTAATTCTCACTTTGGGTTTTACATAATGAAGACAAAGGTTCCTGTGTAACCAAGTCACCCTTTTTAATTATTTCAGATCAGTTTAAAAGGAAAAAGAGACAAAGCTTTTGTATTTTTTTCTTTTTTGTAATTTTAATTTAGACACACTACAGAACTTTTGCCATTTCCCCATCACACTTCCCCAGTTGAGGGCTAATTCGCCGTCTATCTTGCATCCTACCTGACCCTTTAGCTCTCTCCAGCCAGCAAAAGACGATTTAATGATGACTCTCTCTCTCTTTTTTTAAAAATTATCTTTTTGTGTTTCTTTGCTGAATCAGTGTTCAAAACAAATAGTTTGATATTTTACCACGAAGCGAAACGTTGCGTCCCGTCCTGGATGTAAAAGATGTATAGTGCAGTTTTCTCAGCCTCGGGATGCTGTTGGGTAGCACGGCTCTAGAAACACACATGATAGATGTCAATGTCATCAAACAAGTCTGGAACACAGAGTTTTAAGATCAAAAAGTTACAGAATGCGTCTTTAAGAGAAGTGAGATAGTTACACTGAAAATGAAACAAGATTCAAAACAGATGTTTTTGAGCGACGTGTTTCTGTGCATTGAGTCTGCCTACAGAACTATCTAGAGATGAAACTAGAGAGAAAAAAAATCCAATATTGTTTTGAAAATGAATTAAAGCCACAATGATGAAATATAATGAGGTTATGTGGTTTTGCTCTGTGCTGATGTGTACGTGGTGATGGAGTGTAGACGGAGTATCTGCTGGATATACAGCTGTTTTTAGATGAGTTTTACTAAATGTTTGGATCATTGATTTGTGTGAGAGGGGAAGGTTACACAAGGTTTTTCTTTATTTTGCTTCTTTTCTTGAAGTGTTTAGGATTAATTTGTGTATTGATTTTTTTTTTGTTTGTTAAAGAATGAATTCAATTTATTGCTAAAAGAAAAATAACATAAAGACAATAATTAAATTCTGCTGTGCACATTAAAGGCCATCCATATCCTCTATCTTCCATGTTTCTCACCTTATCCATATATCTACCCCATTTCTACATTACCATACCCCGCCCCCCCGCCATCCCTGTGGGGAGCAGCATCAGACCAAACAACTCCTACATGTTTCATACATGTTTTAAAATACATCAAACACGTCATTATTTATTGTCAAGTGTCCTTCAGTGTTTTAAGAAATGTCTTATAATTGTATTATTTATCATTAGTGCATGATGGGTAAACATTCACATGCAATATTGAATACCCCACCCCCCACTGCCACCAGCACCATTACCAGTGTTTATGACACCTGTTGTCCTCTTCCAGAATGAGGCTTCGACTGCTAAGGAGTTTGTTAAGATCATGGAGGCTGCAGAAAATGACTATCAGGTCTGTCATCATGTGTGGATGTGGTCAATGAAAATCGGTTTAGTTTGGTTGTAGTTTTTACTAGCTGATTACTCGGTAATTAATAAACTTAGAATTAGTAAAATGGATCAACGAAATGTGCTGAGTCATGCGTGCAGAAAACCCTGATGTGAATTTATCTTGGATTTAGATTTTAGATAATAAACACAGTCATGTTTCTGTCATCCTACAACACTGACTACCTATACAATTTTAACATCTTCTGTCCTCTCTTCCTTTTTTCTCCCCATTTGCTCCCCTCAGACGGCCATCAGTGAGAATTACCAGACCATGTCGGACACTACCTTCAAAGCCTTACGCCGCCAGCTTCCTGTGACACGCACCAAGATCGATTGGAACAAGATCCTGAGCTACAAGATTGGGAAAGAGATGCAGAATGCTTAAAAACAACAAAAAAGATAATAGACAGATCCCCCCCCCTCCCCACCCAAACCCTCATCCCTCCCAATTTTGTTGCATGACTGGATAGTTGTATCGTCTTTGTACAAAAATGAGAGAAAACAGGGGCAAAGAAAGGTTTGGTCTCACAGCCAGGCGTCGTCTTGGATGACTCCCTTTGTTTACACACAAACTGTTAACCCCTCGGTATACTGCATCTGTGATGATAAAGGTTATTTTATTTGGGAAAATATAACTTGAGGAAACATTGGAAGACATAGGACAAGAGGGGAAGCACTTGTATGCAACAAACACCTGATATAAAGTACAGTGTCATGTGTGCAATATTTCTTGTGTGGATGAGACCACGCCTTTAGTTTGTCCTGATGAAAAACGGTTTAATTTGGAAATCATTAAGAAAAACTTTTTCTTTTCTTTTTTTTTTCTTTTTTTGTTGGGCGGGGGGGAATCTTGCGTTCATTTATAAAAGCTCAGATGTAACGACTAAAACGAATGACTTCCTCCACGGTTAATGTCCCCATACAGTTATTGATAAAAAGAAAAAAAACCCAAACACATAAAGAAGGTTTTGTGTTCATTGACTGGTGTCTTTGGCACAAGCAGCCACCACTGTCAGCCACTCAATGTTCTTGTTCCCTCGTTTTTTTGGTACTTCCCTCACCGTCTGTCCTGTATGTGAGATCTCAAGCTCACAGTGCTCCTGGCTAAAATTGCCTTTTTTTGACTTGACTTTGTCTGAACTCTCCTTCAGTGCGGTGAGTTCTGTGACCACGTAACCAGCTTGATTAACAAGTCATGAGTCGCTAAATAATGTGCATAATGTCCAATTTACAATAAAATCCAGAAGTATCACTTTCTCCTCCAGTGCTTATTTTTATTAAAAATAAAACAGAACCTGACTGTATTATATAACAAGGCACATTGTAATATATACCTGTATGAAACATCCTGTCTGTCAGTTTGGTGATTTATTTCCATGAGATTAATTGTAATTCAGTCACAATTATGTTGCATTAAATGACAAATTTTCTATTTACTGACTCACTCATAATTTTTTGTGCAAAGGCTAGATTTTTTTAGCTTGTTTTAGCACTTTGCCTGGTAGCATACTTGTCCTAAAATCACATTATTGCAATCTTCAGCACATGCCAGAAGATTCTCACAGTCTCATCACTGACAACAATGAAATTAAACATTACTAGAGATTCTTGAAGTTACTGAACCATAATTTGTGGAGTCAGTGAAAATTTCTTAACATGCGTGCTAATTAAATATCTGCTCAAACAAGTTATTTGCTTATTATTTTAAGAAAAAGTAAATGGTATTAAAATGATAAAAATAGCTTAATTTGTACAACCCATTTTATGACTTTTAAACTGGATGCTGATCATTCTTTGAACCTTTAAACCTAAACTGCATTAGTAATAAATTAAATTTAAGTAGCTAAAATAATTCCGGTTCATTCCTCTAAAACCTATCATAATAATTTCATGCATGGCAGAGTTTACCATTTAAAATATCCATTTATTGACAATACTTGTCATACTGTAGTCAGTTAAATACATGGCCGGATTATCCAATTGGCATTATGGGCACCAGCCCAGGGGCCCACGTAGGGCAAACACCAACAGTTTGGGCATGAAACAAAATGTACATAAAAGCCAGATAGTTACACCACAGTGTCTAGCGTATTGCTATTGGTTCTTTTGGCTGAGAGATGTTAGAAATGTCAGTGTATCATTCACAGTTTTCACAATGCTGCGGTGGGGAAGGGTGGCCCTGGAACACTCTGGGCACACTTTTAATCCGGCCCTGGTTAAATATGTTGAAGAAATGAATAGAAAATACTAAATGAATATATGAAACAGAAAAAAAATCAGTGTGTTTAAATAAATGGTTCAAAGATTTTCTTCTATTCAAATTATAATAATAACAGTAACAGAACTGGCCAATAGCTGAGAAGTGGCCAAAGATAAATGTTACATTTGACAGTTGGTTATTATATATAACCTCGTCTTAACGTAAGGTAAAACTGATGTTGTATACTGATAAATGCTCCATTGTTTCAGTTTACAAAAGTCAACACGTTCGTTGCCAGATAATAAACAGGCAGATTAGCGACATCTCGAGACGTTGAGCGCTAATTAGCCAGTCTACCGAGCCCCGTGTGGCTAACTGCTAACTTAGCTCTCGTTAGCCGTCTTGCTCCGTCTGCAGACACGTATACATTCAGTTCAGACACATGTTGAAGTTGCGCTGGAAGAAATGCTAGCTACGAAAAAGGATTGCTTAAACTTCCCCGCATTCATAAATTAAGGTAAGCTCTCACACGTGTGTTTGTTAAAGTCTATCCTGACGCTGCCGCCCGTTGTGTCTCCACTTTTTTGGGGAGTTTTAAGTTTTGCAAACAGTATCCAGCTCAGGTTAGCATTTAGCTAGCCGGGTAGGTGGCTACCTCGTAGCCAAGTGGAAGTGAAGAGACTTATGCATGGCATCATTAGAATTTTTCCTTTCAACCGTATAATTGGTTTTTTTCTTGCAAAGTACCAAAAACCAAGTAGAAACAGCAAAACTCCGCATTATTTTCAAATAGTCTCCATCACAAGTCAGTACAGTATCTGTATTGTGTTCAGTGGCAAAACTATACTGATGTAATTTAATTTCTATGATATTTTCTCTATCACCTCTTATAAGAAAACATAGAAGAAAAATTGATGTGGTTTTAACTGATATTTAAACCCCACCTTTAATGTTTACTCCTGTTTGTTAGTGTTTCAGAGCCTACAGTTTTTAATGTTAAGTGCAGGTCATTCAACGCCAGCTCAGTTGGCTTTATTAGCCTTCTTGCTCTCACAGCAGCCAGTGATGAGTCTCCTGTGACTGTGTGCTGAGCAGCAGATGGAAGAATGTGGTCTTTCAGAAAGCCAGCTGGCTGGAGCAAGAGAGCCTGTAGGCACACTTGGGCTGGTTGGGGGACCTTATCCAGTCCCCTGGATGTGTGTTGGAGCTCAGCAGTCATGACTGAAAGCATGGACAGTAGAGGATGAAGTGTAATGTGGTTGTGTCTGCTGCTGATTCTCACCTAGTCACATCTAGAGCAGAGAGGTGTTAATGCTTCAGACTTTTTGTGTAGTCTGACAAAGCTCGGTCTTGATAAGACGTAAGAGATTATAGATTATTAAAAACCTTGCTTTAATTTTAACTGCTGTCACATCTGTTTTGGCATTGAGCTGTGTAAAAGCAGGGTTGGTTTTTTGGGGGGGGTGGTGGCTGGAACTATAAGTGCATCAGATGAATCCAAGGCCATCTTGATTTGAAAACAGGTAGACATTCAAAAAGCACGTTTCTCAAAAGGTCTATTAACTCCCCATTGTTTACACTGCACACCAACTTCACAGTTTAACTGGGAAAATGTTGTTTCAGTGCTGCTAATGTGCTGAGTTTTTCACTTTTCTAAACTGATGTGACGGTGGGTAAAAGGGTGGCAACAGAAACACATTTTTGGAAGCTTTTGTGTGCATTCTCATCATGAAAGCAACATGATTTTTTACTTGTGTTCCTCCTTGTCATATTAGACTAATGGCAGTGAGGCAGTTCCTGCTGCTGCTGATATGATGCTGTTTAGGAAGTTGTTGGCACCCTGACTCACCTGGCGTTACAGACCTCAGGCAGTGGAACGTTAAATTAGAGTTAATAACAAAGAATTACCCACAGAAATGATTTAATACAGACACAATGGGGACACAGAACATGCGGTTCTTAAAAATAGGTGTAAGTGCAAGGGCTCATTTTAACTACTGCATTTGCAATACATGTTCAGTTTGACATCCTGACATGACCCAAACCACCATGTAGAGGTAAAATACTTTTCACTTCCTCTTCCTGGTTAACGTTACTCCATACTGCTGTTTTTCTTAGTCCATTACTTGCTTTTGTGATTAGAAATTTGATCTTTTTGGGATTCCACCAGAGGAGATGTAGCTTTTTCTTAAGAAAATAAATTACATTAACTAATTTTTAGCTACTTGTCTATTATGGCTTTTTTTTTTTTTTTTTTTTTAAATGCCTTTACCACCCGGCCAAGAGTTCAGACACATTCCACCTTGGCCATATTATGTTATGTGGGTTCTTTTTGCGAGTTAACAGTTTCCTCCTCATCAGTTGACATCTTTTTTTAAATTTTTTTTATCCTTTTTGAACATTTGTAAAATATTAGATAACTGAGAGACTAACAGATAGATGGATAACTACAGAGAATTGCTGTACACTTTTTAAACTTTTTGGGGAAGAACTATGCATGCTCAAAAATTAGGATGTTAATGTGCTCAACAAGCAAAGGAGTAATAAAAAATTAGGCTTAAATTTTCTTTTCATTCTAAATATATTGCACTAAAGCAACAGGCTTTGCACATCACTTGTGAGAAGATGTATTTATAATCTGTTGCATCTAACTTAACTTAGGTGGATTGACTACAGCTCTCCATCGACATCCTGTATGCTCACAGTGCTGATATCTGCTTTTTGTGCTTTTTAAGTATTTGTGTTTAATTTTGCATTTATTTAAAGAGAATCTGTAAGTTTGATACTGTATATATATTTTCCCGTCCTTTCGTAACCATATGGAGGGATAAACCCAGTAAAAAGATGTTAGATCAAGCTTGGTCAGACATTAGGCTCGGCAATGTAATGTAACTGATAGTGTCAGCATAAGCAAGCAATTTTACAGTGCCATATAATGAACCTGTACAAGGGAAGTCAATTTACCTAATTTCACAATTAATCTTCATTCTAAATGCCACATTTAATTAATCATAAATATCTCCTAATACTGCCAATTTCAACAAAAGATTTAGTCTGAAATGTACAGGCTAGTGTTGCTTGGTGTGAGCGTGAGAAAAGACGCAGAAAAGACATGGCAGACTGGGAGGGTATGGGAAAATTGATTCTTAGTAGGTTAAATGACACTAATGTTTAGTTAACCAACACTGAAATGAAACGTTATTGTGTCATTTGCCATTTTGTAACTGTGCAACTGTGCTTGAGCTTACAGTGCAATGTGATGAGTTAAGCACCACTCACATGTGTTGCGTTATACATATGAACAAGTAGTTATAAAACAGAAATAACATTTTCAGACTTTTTACTTCTTTGAAACTTAGTCCGTCTGAAATGAATAAATGCAATTGAAAAAGTGCACTTTTTCACGAGGTCTCCTAATGCAGTAAATGACTAAATGACTCCATACATGGCATCAAACACTGACCTGTTGCAGTCCAACGTAAAGCCCACCTGCACAGCAGCAGGCTGGGACTTTGAAAACAGAATATGAAGAAACCACTGTTGTCAGCTGAGGGACGCGACACATGCAGTCACAGCACATGCTCACCACAAAGCCAGATCAGACTGGTCAGAAAGCTTTTTTTAGAACTTGTGCAACGTGTTGGTAATGTGATCTCAGCCAGAAATGTTTTCTCTACCTTTGATGGAGCAGACCGCCCTGCCCCTGCTAAGTCTCCTTTCAGACTGCTTTCATTTAGTCATCTCATTGACAACACCCACATCAGTCAGCTTATTGACTTTTGCAACTTCCAGAGAGGTTATTCAAGGCAAACACTCCAAAGCCCCCACAGCTGGCTCTTTAATATCTGACCCACCATGACTGTCAACGCTTGGTTGTGTGAAGGAAAGGTTATGGTTGCTGTGAAAGCCCCCAGAGTGAACAAAATACCAAAGACTTTCTGCATGCGCGGTAGTTACACGAATCCACTTATAATTTTCTATTGAACAATTATTCCCCACAAATGATCTGAAGCAGCTGTGATGATCAGATTTAGCCCAATAGACCCTTTCTGAAGCTGCGGTAAAATCTGAGATCCATCATGAAAAAGTAACAAGTGATCTGGTTTTGATGTAAACCAGTTGTTTAATTTCAAAGCTTTAAATAAGAGCTGCACAAAATGGCCAACTGATGTCACAATATTTTTTATTTTATGCTGACATTGCACAATATATGATACAATGTTTTGAAATCTGTAAAAGAAAGTTTAAATGTTGAATTCAGCATTATCATACATACAGACACCATTAGAACCAGAAGTTTAGTGAACGATGCCAAAGTTAACTTCATTTTGATATTTCCCTTTCAACAAACTTTTTATTTGAACGCTGCACTTTTGATTAAAAACAAGTATTTTTCTGACCATTATACTTGTCCAGGCCTCCCACAGCAACTTCAGCCACCCCTACAAGATCAGGTTGTTTATTTTTCCCCATAATTACCCACTTTTTCACTCAAATATTTTAGATTAAAATATTACCTTATTGTTTAGGTTATTTTTTATTTTGCACCAAATCTCAACAGAAGTAATCTAAGTAACCTTTCTTCTAGAGCTGGTTTAGTTTTAGTTTTTTTTTTTTTTTTTTATGATAAAAACTATACAGCTTGACATTATTCCCATGTTGACATGTAATTATGTCAAGTCATGTCTGTACGTTTCTTGTCACATGCACACAGGTGAGCTACCTGCCCACCAACACACAGAGAGCACACATTAGAAATTTGTCATGTCAACCATATGTAAAACAGACAAATAATCTGGTTTAATAATAAAACAGCTCAAATGTAATAATGGAGGAAGAGAAGCAGGAGGAGGAGTTTTCCTGCCTTCATCTACTAAGAGGTCATGTTTATCAGGAAACTTTCACAGCTGAAAAGTCAGTCTCTTTGTCATTGTTGTCAATTCAGAGGTGTGTTACTGCTGAAGTTGGACATCTGACATTCAGCACACTAGCTTGCTAGCTAGCTGCATATTCCACGTCTCCATGTCGCCTTTAACGTTTCTTCTGAAACAACCGCACCTGCTGGCAGTAAGAAGCTAATATATGAAAAAAAATCCCATAAACCTGCTTATAACTACTGTTATAATTTGTACTCAATCTTTTTGTTATCGCCATTTTATTTATCGTACGGAAAACGTCTTGGAATAAAGTAAATATGTTCAATAAATCACTCAGGTGTAAGCAGTTTAAACAATATTATTCCTCAGTTTATAAAATAAATGTTCATTACAACTGACATCACTGTGGAGCTACAAAATAGTCCTTTTTTTAATCTCTAGTCATTTTTACCACCTGAACTGACTCATAAAGTAAGAAAAAATACAAAATTTTTTTCATTCAGCTTTTTAAATGTTTTCTATTTAAGCATAAAAAAAGTGATTTCATTGATTGCAGTTTCTTTATTAAAATATTGCATTTAATGTTTTATGTAATTTTTAAATGTTCTAAATCCATCCTACAGACCCTCCAGGTCTTATTTTTCAGATGCCTGAACCAACCTTATCAGGTGTGTTTTAAGCTGGCAGATAAAACTGGATCTGGTCTGTCCATTGTCCTGTATCTTTATGCCACAGACATCGCAGTTTCCTACTCTGTTATTTGTCCCTTATTTGAAGTTTTTATGCCCAGAAGTTACCAGAGGTTGCCTTGCTTTTGTTTGTTTTTGAGTGATATTACTTTTTAGTAAGCTGTCAACATCCAGAGGCCAGAAGATCAGGCAAAGTGGAGCTCAGGAAAAAACAAACCTAAAAAATAAGGTTTGTAAAGCGTACCTTTGCTATCTTCGGGATTAAAGTCTCCATCTCTAAATAACCCATAAACAACACATCACTATGATCAAACTTGTTTGTGTTTTTTTAGTGCCACAGTGCGTACCTCTCTCCGTCTTCCTGCTTTACATACAAACACAGTTTGATGAATGCCATGTCCACTGGCCTGTAGTTAAATTCAGTTTATATTTGCATGCACATATTTGAATCCATGCAAAAACTAGCTGAGTTGCAGTCTATATCTGAGGATAGAAAATAATAAGAGAAAAAAAAAAACAAACACCTGGAGCGAAAAAGTGTAAATATGTAAAAAGCTGTTTATTTCAGTGCCAATGTTTGTTCTCCTAAAAAGCCAAGACTAAGGAGAATGTAATGCAGATGAAAAGAAGTCTGGTCACTGTAAATCTGGATTTTGTTCTTTTGGTCAGCATTTATGGTGCTATATAGACAAATGAATAGATATAAAATATGAATACAACAGAAGATGTATCGTCCTCGTAATACCACGACTGACACTGTCCTGAAAAAAATGTCTATGTTGACTGTGACTGGAACAGCTGAACTTGTACATTACATTTTAGATAATGAAAAAACACAATTAAACAAACAGATGGACCACAATGTCTTGTGGTTTTATTTAAAGATTCTGCTAAGCTTAGTCCAGAAGAGCTAGCATTCCTTCAGGCTCTCAGTAGACGATCCTGAGCAATTCACCATAACTGTGCTCTGTTATATTTAATCCATGCTTTATGAGTTTTGCTGTCTTTTTTTAAATTTTTTTTAACACTAAGCTGTTTCATATGCTACAAAAACTATACTCATACATGTAGAGATGGATAAGTTAAAGGGCAACCCTTGACCACACAATGGCCCATTCAAGCAGGGGGTCTGGTAACTGTTATTCTGTGGATGACTTTTACAGTCATGGTCCACTTTGAAATGAACACATTTAACTTGTTAGGTCACATTTCTGTCCTACATGGAGCAGTATCACCCAGAGTAACATTGATATATTGGCTTTCACAGTCACCAGATTTAACCCAACAAAACACTTGAGGGATATATTGCAAAGTTGTTAGAAGGCTTTACTGCTATCATTAAAACAATGAATAATGAAACAGCTTCTTGAGTTTAATTTGTTTGGGCTGATTCAGATGAAATCTGTGTCCTCCTGTCATACAGTTTTGTCATCTTGAAATTAATTTAGATAATTTTTTCAGTTTATGGGCAGGTCCAGCGGAATCCTGTATTTTAATTGGTGTCATTGATCCTTTGTGTATCAACGGTTTCTGTATAGCCGCTCTGGGATGCTGGGAAACCACAGTTCCCCTGTCTTTAATCGCCATTTTCTTGCCCCAGTTAACTGAATGATGGTCTTTCTTTTGAATCATGACCCAGTGGAGCTAATCAAAGCCTCGCCATCCTTTCTGCTGTGATAAGGTCTAATTCCTCTGAAAAGAATTATTTGCTTGTGGAGGGGGTTGGGGATATTGTGATTGGTTTGTTCTCAAAAGACTTGCTATCTTTGTTGGTGTTAAATTAATAGATATTGAGAACATAATCATTTTCTTCAATCTTTTACTCAGCTGGCTTCAAGTGCTCAGATTGGTTGTCATTTCTGTTTTCCTTTTTAACTCTTACAGAAATATTTGTGGACCACATTTAGGTGTCCTAATTTATTACTGGCTTCTGATTGGCTTACAAAAACAAAGATTAATTGTAGAAGCTGATAGACACTGATGCCCATAAGAACTTTTGTTTTTCCCTGATCCCCACCACAGCATTTTAATTATGTTAGGATGTGCACCATTACAACATTTGGATTTTTTATTCTCTTGTTTTTCTGCTGTAAATGTGTTGCTGTGCTTGGGATCCCTTTCCTATTGTAAATCCCAGTGTCAGCTGAGCTTTGTTTATTGGACATATACGTGTGACTCATGGATATTTTTGTGAAGGGAGGATTTTCTGGACAACTACGAAGCTTGAAAGTTGCCCAGTTTCTGTGGCTGCAGAGCAAACCCAAATCATCAGTACCCTACTAGTGTGCTGCACAGTTGTGAAGAGTTTGTTTGGGTATGCTTTAGTGTTTGTTTTTTTTTTTTAATCTAGTCTGCAGATGATGGCTAAAATCCATCCACTTTCTTGACACTAGGTTTCTGGTCCTGAGTGGCTAACCTAAGACGAACCCTAACCTTCTCCCCAGCCACATTTGCCCGCACATTCAGGGGGATCCAGAGGTGTTCCAAGGCCATCTGAGAGATGTAATCCCTCCAGAATGTTCTGGGTTTTCCCTCGCGTCTCCTTACGTGTGACATGCCTTGAATAACTCCAGAAAGCACTGTCATCCTTATGATGTGGAGGAGCAGCACCGCACCAATCTGCCTGTAGATTTCCAGCTCCGTCCTTCCTTTGCTCGTGAACAAAACCCTGAGATACTTGAACTCCTCCACTTGGAGCAGGAACCCATTCCCGACCCGGAAAGGACACTTCACCTTTTTTGTTTGAAGACCATGGTCTTGGACTTGGAAGTTCTGACTCTCATTACAACTGCTTCACACGTTGCTGCGAATCCCTGGACAGGTGGCAGACGAAACTATCCCTGTGTTTATTTTGTCTTATGAAAGTATACTGCAGAAATACACTGAAACAATGGACGCGGTATGAACAACCGACAAGGCTGAAGATGACTATGTATTTACCCACGATGCAAAGCTACACCAAATGCAAGTAATTTTTTTTGTAGTCCCCCTTCCTGTATTTGCGTCGCTAGAAATGGACCTAGACCTGCGTTTGTAGGCACACTGAGTCCGCTTCTTTGGTCTGAATCAGAATTTGTTTGGTGTATTCACATTACCACAAACAAAGCAGACTTTCCAAGCAAATGGACGAGGATTTGAATCAAAAAGCGTGACATAAATGTGCCCTTTGACTAAACAATTAACCTAACATGCATCTCTTTGAACATTGGGAGGAAGCCAGAGTGCTCCGATAGAACCCACGCATACATGGGGAGAACATGCAAACTTCCTAAAGGCCGCCGTTTGAGCCTCCCCCTGCCAAGGATCAACCCAGCAACCTTTTTTCTATGAGGCCACAGTGCAAACCATTACTCCACCGTGCAGCCCATCACCCATATTTTAATTTATATATATTTTTTTAAATATATTTTATTCATTCATTGGTACGAGAGGCCTTAATTGGACACGAAAGGTGCTCTTAGAAAGAGGAGGTGATCTCGGCCATCTGCATCGAGGAGAAGGGCAGCAACTATTGTTGGGTATTGTGTTAACGGCTGCCTCAATGTTCCAGAGCAGCAAGTGATTAAAAGCTTTGTTGCTGTAGAAGTGATGATAATCAGCTAATCACTTTATTTTGTTTATAGACTCCTGTAACTACCCCCGTAATTCCTACAGAAGCAGTAAGAATGTTGTTGTTCATCTGGGGCTGGATTTACCGAATATAAAGGCGAAAGAACTCAATGACTTTAAAATTCATACTTTTTAACACGAGTTTAGAAAAAATGTCACAGGAATTTAAAAATGTACTCTTTGAGCCATCTCATCTGAATGTTTGTTTGTTTTTGATTAATGTTTTATTTTGCTCCGTTCAATAATTTGCACTGCAGGAGTAACTCTGCTAAGTTTTCAATGATAAACCCTTATTCTGCTCCTCAATGCTTCTCCTTATATTTCCCTTTTACCAAAGGATAGCCACACTTCTCCTGCTTATTTTCAGTTGCTTAGCAACCAGGAGGAGATGCTTTTTCGGGGTGGTACTTTGCGATTAAAGCGGGGGCGGGGTGAGGTGTGCATTGTTCAGGAATAAATTGCTCCTGAATGTTATCATCCAGAAGAAAGGCCACAAGGAGCACAGTTTTTAGTGATGCATTAATTGAAGGACAGCATTGTTCCAGTTCAGAGTATTTGACTCAATTAATGCCTTCATTCTCTCGGACTTAATTTCTGTTATGGCCATGGATTTACATCCCAGTTGCCTTCATGGCTGGGAGAACTTGGCAAGCAGTCGGTCATGTGCAACTATAACAAGCTTTGACTTGAAAAGAAGTCTGAATTGGCTGATTACATGTTCCCAATTCTGTCTTTATATGTAGGACTTACCTTAGCAGTATGTTAGCAGCTGCAGCTTCTGTCCGCATCACATACATTCCAAATGTAAATGTCTGAAAAGAGAATCAAAGTTTAAAATAAATGGGGAAACTTTATGTACTACAAGTTGTCAGATTTATTTGCTTACTAAATAAGGTTACTATCTTAGAAGACTTATTTTGAAATGCTGTGCTGCTGCTTGATGTGTCTTTAAATGTAGATCAATTTAAACAGCCTTGCTTATTGGCTTGTTCTCCATCTGGTCCAGTAAACCATGTGATGGCAGAAGCTCCGCAGATAGTGAATTATCAGCATAAACAGTATAAAAGGTGTGGTTTGGTCGTTTTAATTACAAGCTAGATGCTGGTGAAAAGTTAAGCAGTTCAGTGTTTTAATGAACATATTAAATTATTTTTACCATTTCAATTTAGTATTGCAGATCATTAACTTCTGAGGTAGTGTAAGATGATTGTAGTTACATTTGTCTGTGCACTGCAGCAAATGTTTTCCAGTTTTTTGCAGTCTAATAAGAAAAAAGTCTCTGGCCTGTGCCCGAAGGACAAAGACATGGGGAGACGAGGAGGAGGAGGGCATAAAAGACAAAAGAAAAGAGTCCTTCATCCACACGTGCTGCTCTGTTCAGCAGCTGAGCTAATCCACATGCTTCACCCTATTCACAGCCGGGGCCAAGAGACCGTACGGCTCGCTGCCCATCTTTTTATTTAGGTTAACAGGGTGTCGTACAGACGCACCCCTGTTTCCATTTATTAGCTCATAAAGGGCTGCGTTTGCACCAGTGCTGCACAGGTGCAGCATTACACGCTAAAGCTTTTCAGGCTTCATACCAAGAATTTAATCCAACTGTGGTGGGTTCTCCAACAGCACAGGAAGGTCTTTTTTATTTATAGATTTTTTTTTTTAATGAGATATAACATTTCAAAAGAAAATGATGTACAAACACACAAAGTACATCAAGAATAAAATAATACATCTTAAAAACATATATACAATAACAGTCTGTACACTAAAAAATACTAAAACCAAGTTTAGATGCGTGAATGTGACAATGACTCCTTATCTTTGATGATGTTTTCTGTCAATGTTTGCAGCAAAAATGTTTATTTTAGACTCCCTGGTTGCCAGGTGTGTGTATGTGTGTGATGTACTAACAGCATGTAAACACAGCAGTCTCCAGCGCTTTGCTCCTTACATAGTTCAATTTGTCTGGCGGACAGACTGTAGCCCCATGCCCCCCTCACAGCTTTTTCTGGTGAGGAGGGGCGTTTATGTGTGTTCGCCTTCATCTCTTTCAAACCATATCTCTTTTGTTTTATCTCCTTTGCTATCACTTCATCCCTTTTGTTGCTCTTTTTATCCTCCTTTTTACCCATGCTCTTAGACATCTTTTCTCTGACCTCTCTAAGCCCCCCCCTTTCATTTGCTTATGTTTCCCCTGTTCTTCCCCTGCTTCCTTCTTGCCTAAATTTATTACAGTCTACCCGCTCCCCCCTTTCATACGTCACTCACTGCTTGTACAGCTATTGTCTTATAGCGGTTGCAGTGGCGGCAGCTCTTCACCACATTTTTGGTTTTTTTGGCTCCCCTCCCTTCCCACCACCACCATCCCTCTCTTGTCCCCAGGAAAGACCCCCCCCCCCCCTCCTTCTCTCTCTGTTTTCATTAGTAAATTCTACAGTGGGATGAGAAGTGAGGGAGTGACAGCGGAGAGGATGAGGAGAACACAGACTGCAGAAAGCAGAGAGATGCAGTAGCTAGCCACAGCCACATCTCCATGTCTGGATTTGTACAGTTCACCAGCACGCTGAAGGATTTCTGCTTGTTTTTTAATTTAGTTATTGAACTAGCTCTGCAAAAGGCCTCCTGTCCTCGGCGACTGGACTCGCCGAGTGTTTTTAGAGGAGAGCTTTCAAGGCAGCGGCGGATAACGGAGCTGGGGCATCTGGCCGTCTGGGAGGCAGCGACGGCCGGCTGGCTGCATTGTGTTGGTTTGATGACCCCCACTGTGTAGCTGCCTGCTCATCAACCTCCCATCTCTTTTTCTCTCTTTCTCCCTCTCACCCCCTCACCCCTCCCTCCCCCTTCTCTCTCCTCTCTTTCCTTCTCCTCCTCCTCCTCCTCTCTCTATCACAGCTCCTGGCCCAGCCATGTTCGGCACAGAGTCCTCATGTAAGTATCACCACCATCCTCCCATCTCCTCTCTGTTTGTACATGTTTGTGTACCTTTTAAATAAATGTGTGCTTTCTCAGAGAGAGGGAGAGGGAGGGAGGAAAAGGAAATTGCTAGATATCCTGTGTTCCTCCATCGCTCCTCTGCTCTCCTTTTCTTCCTGTTTCCTCCATGGTTGCTGGTGGCAGACTGCATGGGGAGAAATCTGGGCTCTACCATTTTAGCACGGAGGGTCGGCACAACAAGCTAGCTGATGATGCCGAGCTTGCCGCTTGCCTTACGTTCTCTCTGCTGTTTTGTGTCTGATCATGCATATACACTCATTTCAGAAATTCTAGGTGTTTGCAATTGTTTCCTTGTGCATGTGTATGAAAGTGAGCATGTCAGAAGATGGATGCTTTTGGCAGCTTTGCAATGTTTCCAGAAGCATCAGCCTCCTCTGTTGGCTTTTTCCAGCTCTTGTCAGATTGCTGTACGGCACGAGCCTTGGATTTCCTGTGTCAGATGCTCCTTAAAGACCACTATTGCTGCATATCTTAATAAATTGTACATCCAGCTCCTAACCTTCATCAGAAAATTCAGATTTGCTCTAGAGGGGAGCAGATTTCATTCATTGGATTCCTCTGCACCCCAGCCTCACATTAAACTCTCACTTTGATCAATACCTGCTTGATGTTTTAAGGAAGTTCGGGGCTGATGGAATTGATTGTGCCGTGGCTGCCAGTCAGAGCCAGAAGTAACTTATTCCCTTTGACGTCTGATCAGAGCTTGTGTGCACCTCAGCAGCAGGACAGGCCGTGGTGTTAGCATCCTGGCTGTTGGAGCTCTGTAAACCTGTCAGTACATCACCTCAACAGTTCAGTGTTATTTTGGTGATATATCTGACTGGATTACACTGTGGAGTGGTTGTGAAGTTCAGCATGGTGCAGATCATATTTCCCCTGTACTGGGGTTATCCACACTTTTACTCTGAGAGTTCTTGTCAACATTTCGGGCCAATTGAGAGTCATACTAATGCTGCAGTTTCATGGTTGTGGCTTTGTGAGGGAGAGCTTCTTGTGTACACTGGTTTTTAACACAGACCACTGAGCAGATTGGATGTCCATGGGGAAGACACTCCCCCTGTACTGTAGAGGTATTTGATGTGTTTTACTTCTCCTACTTGAACTAAAATGACAAGAGAAATGATATGTAGATGGAAGCACACACTCCTGCTAGCCGGTGTTTTTAATATTTGCCTCTGTGTTGGTTTCTTCATTGCCCAATTATCAATTTAACTTCAATGTAAACATTTATATCTAATAAGACCATAAGCATTTGAGTGGTTACACTTTGTTGTGTTGTTCTTTATTCTACAATAAATGTAACTTGAGTGTAAATAAAAGCTCTTATTGTTTTTAATTTACAACAAACATCATTGAACATACTATCTTATTATCCATTATAACGATTGTTTTTTTTATACTGGACTAAAAAAGTATTAGCAGCTGTGATAAGGATGCTTATAGAGTTTTCACTAGTTTGTTGCTCCTTCATGGACTGTGTCTGCAAATCATCCCTGTTCATGATTGATTCATTTCATAATGACGCAATAGTTACATAGGATTTTGTAAGTGCTGTTTATTCATCTGTAGTGAGACTCGGCTCAATGTCTTGTTCCCTGAGTGTTCAGCCGACCTCCAGTTTTATCATATAGTTTCTTCAGTCTTCCGCTGAGAGTTTTTCTTGATGGTATTTAAAGCTCTCATTGTTGCTTCTTATGTGAAATATCAAACTTGTTTTATCTGGTGACAAAGCTAGTCTATATTAGTGTTTACTTGTGCAGTATTATGGTTCTGATCAGAGCTGTACCTTTTTACATGAGCCTGAAACATTTATTCTGATCATGACTTGCATTTACATGCTTCACATGTTTTAATGGAATCAATCATGTTGACATGCAAATTATCTGCCTTTCCAGAAATGGCAGTGGAAAAAGAAACATGGATTTGTAAGAAAGCACTTCCCTTTTGTATTTATTCACATCTTATTTCAGAATATGTATTTTCATGCACACTAATTGGAACAACAAAAATAACCCATCTGTCTCTATCAGAATGGTAGTTTTCTAAAACACAGTTATTCAGTTCAGTCTGATTGGATTAGTAATTTTACATAAAGTGTTTTTATGCCAGTCGGGCTTTTAATGCGACTATGTGTGCCATTTAAACATGGCTACTGGCAGCTGATTTGTGGATGGACCTTTTGTTGGATGTTTCCCTCTCAAATGTTAATGTTGTCGTAGAGTTACAGTGTGCTACCTTTACCTGGCAGATGTTTTCATTTGTTTTAGATGTTCAGATCTCTTTGTTTTCCAGTGTTTTCCCTGTCTGTTGTTCCAACATTCATCAGTGGATCCATGATCCATCGAAACGCCGAGAATGGATTGATAGATTCATATGCAGAGGGTAAAGTAAGCCGGTACGGTACTGTGTACCACTAAAAGATTCAGTGGCGGTATGAAGTACCACAAAGGTGGAAGTTTGGGCTGTGACGATATGCATTTGGCCCGATATGATTCAATTCCGACTTTTTTTTTTGGTGCCGATTCGATTTAAATTGTGATTCTCACACTTCTTCGATATTGCTGATTTTTTTTTTTTTTTTTTTTTTTTTATAGATTAAAAACAAATCCCAAAAAAATGTACAAAACTTTTTTTGCTTGTCATTTTACTTGATTTCATTAGAAAAAAACAACACAAAAGCCAGATCATCATTCTGCTGCTATAATGCCCAAGAAGACAAAAGATCAATAAAAACAATGAAAATGACAAAAATTTTATGATTTATTTTTATTTATTTTAAAAATAAAAATAATTTTTTTGTTTTGTTTTTAAAAAAAAAAAAAAAAAAAAGATTTTAAAATTGTGAAGCAAAAAATCCCGATATTCGATTTTTCGATTCGATAGTCCGAACCGGTAGTGGGAGAGCAGCTCAGTCAGAACCAGTCAGAATGCCCTCTGGGTCACAAAAGAGATTCACAGCAAACTTCCTTGTTAAAAATGAATTTGAACTCATTCTGAATTGTTTCTGAACTTTCGGTGCTGTGTTGTCCATGCTGGACGGAGACTTGACTGGACATGTCCCTTATTTCCTTAAGGCTCTTGCCCTGTTCCCCTCGCCCGCTCTCCCCTTGGAAGTTGTTAGATGGTTACCTTTGTGTACCCAACCATCGAAGCGTGTACCAAACATTTAATGTCTTTACGTTTGTATTAAAATGAGAAGAAAAGTAAATAGCTATGTTTTGTGTTATTTAATTTTTTTTTTTTTTTATAATTTAATGACACAGAACAGCTTAAGAAAAACTTCTCGCAGGCTAACAGTTGGAGATTTCACTGGTCCGCATGCAAGTCTTCTCCGACACACAGCGGTTGCTGTGGGAATCAATCTGTTTGATTTAATGCACTGGGACGTTTTCTACAACTGGTCCACTGACGTAAAGAGACGAGTTTTTGCTTGTGACTTCATTATCTCTCATGATCGTATTCTTGACGTTTATGAATGTTTCAATTAAAACATCTACTCTAAATATTTTGTCCAAATAATTCGCATGGTAATCATTTTTATTGATTTAATGTGAGCATTTACATCAGTGACAAAATTCTGTCCAGTGATTTTGTTTTAGATTTTTGAACTGAAGTGGATTTTTCTTATTGTTCGCATCTGGCAGATATATAATCGACCAGTCAGAGATGACGTGTTGATCACCGGTTGTGCAAGCAGCTGTCTGCTAAAGCAGATCCTCAAACTGTCCCACGGACATTCTTATGTCTGTTCTGAAGCGTCTGTGGTTCCACTTCAGCTCCTTTATTACACAATGAAACCCCCCCTAAGTTTTGCTCTTTTCGAGAATAGGATGTACCCAGTGCCTCTTGATGTCTTCTTTTGCAGCATCAGCACACTGTTGTCGTGTCTTGATGTGGAATCCACCTTGCAAGTTTGTTTAAGAATTATTATCATTTATTCACTATTTTGCATCGGACTGAGTGTGAATAACCAGAAATATAGATGATTCACCACAGAATTATTTGCAGTTTTGTGTAATTTATTCAGATCAGTCACAGTGTGTAAAGGCCTTTAGGCCTACAGGTAGCCTAACATTTTTTTTTGTTTGTTTGCTAAATAGTTTTAAACTGGATTCATTTTGTTCATCAGTTACTCTCTTGTTAAAAAGCAAGTGATGTGTGCTTTACTACAACTTGATAAAAACTGACACCGTAATGACAACAACCACCACCAGAGTCACAGTAATGGTTACTACACAGATTTGTTGTTGGAAAATATCTGTATTGGCCGAAATTCAAATTTCAGATATCAGATCAGTACAAAAAAAAGTAAATTGTGCATTTCCACTTGTAGTTGGGGCGTTCAGTGTAATGGTAGGGGAAATGCTGCCTTTGGATCTGCATGTTTGTTAACTTTGTACACCATTAGCATCAAATCTCACTGCATCAGACACTTTATGCTAGAATCTAGCAGTTGTAAAACATTTCTCAGTAGTTTTCATCAGGAGCTGTTAAACAGCTTGATAAATTGGGGAAGTTTTGTGAACCAAGTGGCAGATTCTGCTTTAGACTTCGCTGTTGCAGAAGAGATTTACAGCACAAAATAACTAATTGAAATATTTAAAAATGAATACCCATCCCTGGCATTTGGTTGTGAAATCATTTGGGTTTTTGCCAGACAATCACGTCAGAACTTGGCACATCTCTGTTTCTGCCATGTGTAATGTTTTTGCTGTTTTCTAGCTTTTCTTATTGAACATAAAGTCTGACTCTGAACCGTGTATGACGAGACTTATATTAGTCACATTGTCAGTGAACACCTTTATCTCAGTTCCTTTGGCAGCGAGACGTGTTTTTCTCTTTAATGCTGACTTTAAAAAGTTTAACAGATTGTTATGCTCTGAGACCTTCTATCCCTTCTCTCTAATCAAAGCTAATCTTGATTTCATGTGTGCACAACATCCTGTTTCAGAACTTGAGTCTATTAAATACTGATCAGGTTTTTTCCTTAGTGTCAGTGGTGGTTTGTGCAATTTCATTTATGAGAGTATGTTTTTCCATGCTACACTTTGATGTTTTGTGCACTTCAACACTGAGGCCCCTAAATCTTATTTAAGAGTTGTTGTTTTTTATCCAGGAAAGAATTTCATGGTCATATTTTTTAGTATTTATTGTTAGCAGGCTATATTGAATTGATCTTTAGAAGAAAATTGCTGCTTTTCGTACCTCAGTGTAGCCTTCTGTGTTGTGGTTCATTTTTTAGGTTTGTGCTGGAATGTTCTGAATTGCTTTCTGGCACCAAACTGGTTGGACTTGGTTCCTCTTCTTTTCATAATGGGCAGATGGGAGTGGGAGTAAAAAGCCAGGGAAATCACTTCAAACACATTTATCCTCTTACTGTACATACAGCAGTGGAAGCAAAGTACTGCTGACTCGTAAGGCATGAGCGTGAACAGAGGGGAACAGAGTGCTTCAATAGATTAGAAGTTAATTTTTATTTGTCATCAATGCAAAGTTGTCAGCCATGAGTTACAGAGTGTGGTCTTGTTGTGTTTTGGATTGTCATAGCAGAATTTCCATCTCCAGCTCCTCCTCTCCACCTCCTTTTAGGAAGATCAGATCGTAATCTGGTTCTTCTCACCTTTCTCTGCCCTCACTGCATGTAATTAGGATACAGTTCACAAAGACTGAGCTCTGTGGGGTAGCAAGGTAGGATGTGTGAGGATTGCATCACAAAAGAGCAGTAGTAATACCATTCACTGTCCACATTTAGCATGCGTTTGCCACCTGAAGATAGAACTTAACACTAGTTTTCCCTCATGGTGGTACATCATTTAAATTTCTGCTTGAGGATGTATTGATTTTTACTTTTAAAGTAATTTGAAGTTTATCATTACACCAAAACAAATGATGACAGTGAAGGAGAGAGGGGGAAAGGAGAAAGGAAAAGCTGATACAGAAACTTGGCCTGGTTCAAACCGTTGCATACCCGACAGATCAATTAAATGCACATCAGACTCTTCAGTCCGTTCTGCACCATGTCTGTTGAACAGTTGATGGCAAATTGTCTTAGAGGACTATTACATGGCACTTTTGGTCATATATATATATATATATGTATATATATATATATATATATATATATATATATATATATATATATATATATATATAGATATATATATATATAGATATATATATAGATATATAGATATATATATAGATATATAGATATAGATATATAGATATAGATATATAGATATAGATATATATAGAGATATATATAGAGATATATATAGAGATATAGAGATATATATATAGATATATAGATATATCTATATATATATATATAGATCTATATATATAGATGGATGGATGAATGTTTTTTGTTTTGTTTTTAAATAAAGAATCATATTGCAGTTCTATACAGGAAAATTGTTTGCACTAGGTAGAACTTCACATGTCCCTTGCCAATTTTTTCCTTTCAACATATAGCAACAGAATAGGCCAGGGAAAGAGTCAAGGTGTCTTGGTGGTAAAGAGGTTAAATACAAAAAAAGAACCAATTATTAAAGCACTCGGAGAGCGCAAACCTCCACCAAAGGCCATAGTTCTCTATATATCGTCCAAACGGTGATCCGGATCACCTCCAAAATTAAATTAGTTTTTACTTTTCACCTTTTCAACAACTCCTGAAAATTTCATCAAAATCCGTCGATAACTTTTTGAATTGTCTTGAACACAAACAGATAAACGCCGGTAAAAACATAACCCCCGTGGCGGAGGTAATGACCACCAAGGCAAATGGAAAATGGGTGAAAAATGTTTATGTGACATTTAACCATCAATTTTAGTAATAGAGGGGCAACTTGATCCCAAAGCTGTTCCACCAGTCTTGAGTTTTTTAATTTGTCTTCTTGAAGCTTCACAAAAGGTTTTTCTTTCCACATATAAAATTTATATTATTTTGAACCAATTTGTATGGTTCGAGCCATTTCTTTTATTTGCAGATGTAGATATTTTTCTTATCAGTGTCATTGTAATGAGTTTTCTGTGTACAGTGGGAGATAAAAGGCTTCTTGAACTCTATTTCTCTGTTCTTTTTGTCAGTGTAACTTGAAGTGATGAAGTCATGTCCTTGTGTGGCTAACAGCACAGTTGGCACCAACATTTGCTTGATGAATGACTTTCACTGTTCTTCAGCTCTTAAAAGCCACATACACTTGCAGAGCATGAAGTGTACACCTTCTAATTACAACACAGAAAGTGCTCAGTTCAAAGAAGGGTCGGTTAAAGTGTCACGTAGTTCCCCTCATGCTGGATGTTATCAGCAAGTTCATGTTGAGATGAGGAAATGTACATGATAGTGCTTATTTAGATAAGGGTTTAGTTTATATCTTCAATAAATGATCAGCTCTATGTTTTACTGGTATACATTTATTGGAGCAGGAGTTTCTAACGTCAAATGTAGTTTGTTAATCCATTAACTAGTTACCAGCTTTTTACTTCTCAGCTTTATACTTCTTTTTACTTCTTTTTTCTATAGGCTTTATTAATTAATCTTCTAGTTTAAAGTTATCCTCACTGGTATAATTGTTAAAGTCAATATCATAAAAGAACTGTCTGGATTCTTATTCTTCATTTATATCAATGTTTGATATTATTTTCCAGTAGATAAATGATCTCTTCTTGTTTGTTTTCTCACATTAATCCATAATTGTCCTACATAACCAGTACACATTACCAGTGGTGGCTTGTATGTCATCAGTGATGAAGGGGCTGCAGTGAAATCTGAATCTGTTCCATACCTGATGTTTCAGCAGACCAGCTTGTAGCTACAAGATAAATTGATAACACTACATATCACACTGTGTGTTGGACAATGACTTTATTAATGAAACACTGGTTATTAAGGGAATTAATTCATACAGTTAATACAATATTAATTCTAATCAAATGGTGTACAAAACAAATGATAAAGCCACTATTATAGCCCCATTTCTAACAGAAACTCAAAATCTAAACTTTAAATTGCACAGCCTAAATATTTGTAAAATATGGAAATGAACACAATGGTCTAAAGCCTTGTATTTTTTATTTCCTTTTCAGCTTCTCCACACCTGGTACCACCCCCTTTTAGAAGTCTTTTGCACCTTTAAATTCTACCACAGTACACGTTGTTCCACTTGCCTTGCTGGTCGTTTCCCTTCATACACTAGAGCTAGCTAGAATTTTGGCTGCTGCAGAAACTTCCTCCTTGATGTTTGGGTGCCAGTGCACTTCCTAAAGTTGATATAGGCATTTATTCCTGCCAGATCCAGTATGTTGTAAAACACAGCAATGGCCCATCTCTGCATACCGCTCTTCACAGAATATTTCACATAATTGGACCCAGAACATCAAGAAACTAAAGATAGAGCAGCACAAAATTCTCTACACTCAAAATGAGCAGCTGTGACCAAAACTTTTTTCTGTCCTTTACATTTCAAATATTAAACCTAGAATATTGACAATTTACAGTTTCAGGCAGACTTGAGGACCAGAAATACTTTATTCCTTGTTCTGACAAAGTTATTGGATATAAAATATTCCAAATGGTAAATGAAACCTGACCTTGGCTATGTTAATGTTCAAGTGTTTGGACACCAAACGTTACTGATCTGCTGTTGATAGAGCCATACTTTTGCATATAAATGTAGTTTGACACGTAATGGTACAATTAATCGTAATTAATTACTAAGGATGTAAGAAAATATTGATATATCACAATATTGCAATATTTTGTGTGACAATTTTATATCGATATTCAAAAGCCCGGTTTCAGTTTTATCAAAAAACCAAGCAGATTTTCATTTCTTTATTTATCTTGTACATGAAGATAGGTGTTTTTATTTATTCTGCAGTGAAATGTAGATCCTCTGTTCTTATTCAGTAAGTCGATGTCAAGCATGCTACAGCATTGTGTTTACTACTAGTAAAGAAATATCACAATAAATTGTCCGGCTTATAGTATCATGATGTATCGCAATATATCGTATTGTTGGCCCAGAATATTTTACACATCGTATCGTGAGATTCTTGCCACACGCCCATACTGTAATTCATGCAATTTATTCTATCTGAAATCGTATTTGAATTGCTGTAATGTAAAATGTTTCCCATCACTAGCACTTACTTTGCACATCATGACATAGGCAACATAATGCTTCCCTAATTTCTAACTATAACTTCAAAGATATTGACTCCATTACATCCTCTGCTTTGTAAAAGTTTCAGCTCACATCTTTGGAGTGAGCAGCATTAGTGCTTGTTAGCTTGTACATAGAGTTTAATCCTTACATTCTGTGTACCTCACTACAGGTTGCTTTATTGCAAGTTTGAGTGCAGGGAAATTCTACGGGCAAATGGAGGCAGGTTGTGGTTGTAGGATTGTTTTGGGCCATAGCTCATTCATAATCTCTCCAACATCACAAAGCTGCCGTTTCATCAGCGGTGATAATGGTTAGTTAAGTTTAAAGCTGGATATTGTTTTGCCTCTCGCCAGATGAGATCACATCTATGCAACGATAAGCTCCTAATGGGCTTTGAATTGAGACAGCTCCAGGTTGTGTCTTGCATTTGTATGCTCCACAAGAGCAGGATAAGGTGCTCACTGAAGATGGCCATTTGATGAAAGCTTTCTGGCGGCAACCAGCTGTCTCTGTTGCTGTGGTTACCTCCGTAAGAACTGCAAAACGGCAGAGTGATCGGGTTTCTGTGGTAACTGCTGACTTCTGCTATTTTTGTCTCTTTAGCTCATATAGAGCTGGAGGTTGAGTGAGCCAAAAATGAGGCTTATTGTAGATAAAAGATCTCCAGTAAAGAGCTTTGTCTCATATCCCATGAAAGCAACTGTATTTGGTTAGGCCTGTGACACTAAATCCACACCCAGAAAGTTCAGAAGCATTTTACCATAAGCCCTGGCTACCTAGTCACTTCTAAATACTGAATGTTGTGAGGGGAAAAAAAAACTAAACCTGTTGTAAAGCAATTGGTGTTGTTCAATCTCATTTTATTTATGAAGCTTTTTAATGAAAACAACTCAAATGTGTTACATCATAAAATTAGTTAAATGCAAAAAAAAAAAAAAAAAAAGCAAAAAGCCTTTACACACCAGTATATAATAGCAGTTTAAAAGCACACATCTCTTTCTAGTCGATGGTCTCTCTTACACAGAATGGCACACACTCAGTCAGTCTGGTTGGATTATGTTTGTGGTTCTGAAATAGTTGCACTTTTTTTCTTTTTTTTTTTAACTGTGAAGTAGAAAGCATTCATTAAAACAAGAGTTGCATCTAGACGTGTCCATCTTAACTCTTTGTATTTATACAGAGTCATTGAGTTGGAACTGTTTGTCATCTCAGTTGCCTTGTGTTTTTCACATGGTACAATCAATTTTTAAACTGCCAAAAATAATTAAACTGAGATTAAGAAACAGGAAATGTCTTCACCACCTACTGCCTAACCTTGTTTAAAGAGGGCATTTGTCTTTTCTTCTGTAAGGTCCTGTGCAGCTGTTACAAGAAAACATGTTTTAGACTTAAGATTTTAAAGAATTTTTTGTCAATTTTTATGTTTTTGGTTGATAGAAAATGTCTTCACTCAATGTAGTAAGCTTTAGGTCTGGAAATTTCAAGATCTTAATCAAGGGTTGTCCAGCTCTGGTCCTCAAGGGCCACAATCCTGCTGAATTTAGTTGTTTTCAACTACGCCTGATTTAAATAAGTCACTCTCCCAATCATGTTGACCCAGTGTGGTACAGGTCTACTGCTGCTGGAAACTTCAAGAGCTGCAGGACAGCAGCCTTTGAGGACCGACTTTTGACGTTCCTGTCTAAATCCAACTAGTAATTTAAACCAACAACGTTTTGTCAAATATTTTGTGTTTATCAAATGAGCTGGTCCCTAAGTTGTGAGCAGGAAAGTGTTCCTCTTGACTGCTACTTTTGCACCATCATTGTAGTGGTGAATTGCTGTAAGCGTCAACACCTGAGTTAAAAGACTTTGTGGGACATTTGGCAAGATAATAAGGACTACACCTATAATGCTGAATCCTTTGATTTCTGATTCCTTTTCATATCCTCAGAGTTCAGGATTATTCGTGTTCGTGCCTTGCAGAGTTCAGTACATGGCAGTGAGTTAAGGCTGTTTGAACATTTACCAGGAAGAGTAATCAGAAAGGAAACACAGTTCTAATTGAATCAGCTCAGTGGCATCTCAGAGGCAGCAGGCACATTTATCATCGTTGCGTTGAAATCATGAATGTAGAGTTGCAGCTAACCTTGCCAGCCTTTTAATTTCCCTGCGTTTCCTCCATGGTTTTACTTTACTGCCATACAAATAGGAAAGTGTCTTATTTCCAGAAGTTCTTTGGACCTAATCACTTGGTCGAATGACAATATTAATGTTTTATGCAAGCAAGTAAGCACAAAGCAGTGATTTTTTTTTGCTTGTGTCTTCTTTGTCAAGGAGTGTGTATTTTTGCCCATGTTTTTTCGTATTCGTTTATTTATTCGTTTTTTATGGTAAGTCTTTGTGTAACTTGCATTTCAATTCATTTTGGTAGTGATCTTTGCAGACCACAGGAATTTTTAAAAGGATTCTTAACAATATGGCTGGAAATGACCTGTTTGACAAAGGTTTGCCCCTTTTTTCTGTTTTTGGGGGTGGGGAGTACTAAAAATGATTAAAGGGGTCCTATTATGGTATTTCAGGTTTTCTGAGCTTTCTACAGTGTTACAGTGTTGAATCCTCATCAGACATGTGAACGGCACTGTTTTTTATCACCTAAACGCATGTTTGAGTTTGAGTTTGAGTTCAGCACCCGCTCCGTTCGGTTTCCATGGCGACACAAAACGCATCGTTTTAGAGTTTTTTCTACTTCAAAATCCTTGTCATGTCCAGAGGGATAAGGTTTGGTGATTGGTTACCTTCTACTGGTTAACAAGGGCATGTACAAATACATCAGGCAGGTGGAAAACGTCAGATAAAGTTATTTCCAACGATGGCTGGTGAGTTTACCAAAGAGAGACATCCTGCTGCATTCGTTGCTGTGGGTTGCTGTTTTCCACTTTGTTTTCAGGGTCTGATTCAGGTTCCGACATGTAGGGCTGTATGCTATGTGTTGACATTGTATTTTATTTCATTTTTATTGAGTTCATATTAGCCTAATCCTTCTGTTTATGAGATGTTACAATGATGGCGAAAGCAGTTGCGGTGCGCGCTCCCGATGTAGTGCAGTGGCGGGAGGCGGGGCTTAATGCGGAAGAGTCTCAATCCACTCGTATTGCCCACAGGCTGATCTGACAGCCTACGGAGAGGGTCGGTCTGAAGTAAATAAAGCGATTTGTGACAACTTGATCAATCCCAGTCCTTCTGGGGTCAGAAATAAAAATAAATTAGCCTGAAATGCACATAATAGTTCCACTTTAACCTTATAAGTATTTAACAATGCAAACTTGAAATTAAATTGGAAGTGGGATTCCTATGTGTCCAGTTGGACACAGGTGCTGCCATGCAGTGCTCGAGGCAGGCAAATTTTTTTTTTTTTAATCTATTTATCTACTTGCAGGGGCTCAAATAAAAGTGCTTTACTCATTTTTTTTAAAAAATTTATTCATAGGCACTTAAAGCCTTTTTAAAAGCCCATTTTTCTTCAAATAGAAGTTCTCTTGCTCGCTGAATTGAAGGTGATCAGTCTGTATCTGGTGAATGCAGTAATGTGGTTCTCAGGATAAATAAGAATAGGTGTACTACACATATCATTGCACTGAAATGTGTCTTGTTTATCTCTAAAACTATGTGTGGTATGTGTCTTGTTTATCTCTAAAACTACACTGACACCTTCATGTTGTCTTTCTTAAGGTAATTTAAGAGTTGTCATGGTAACATCTCAAGGAGGAGACTGAGAGAATCCCCTCCAAACCCATCCCACTTCATTAAAATCCATGTTATTGATTGGCTAGATTGCTGTGTACACCCCCCCCCCCCCCCCCCCCCCCCCCCCCCCAGTGTACATATTCAGATGAGTTACTAGAGTGAGAGAGAGGGGCAGAGCCAGCTACCAATTGAATTGGCCTGCTGTCACCCGCATACAGCAGCCGGTTAGGAATAAGAGCCCAGACCAGGGGCCCTCTATGAAAACCGACTAGCTTCTGTCCAGTTCTCTGTGTGGATCTGAGGAGCTGGTGGAGAAACAATACCTTCATTTCTGGTATTTTTTCATGCTGGGAAAGCTTTTGGTGTGTTGGTGGATGTTTCAGTGGGATGGAGGGTAAGTAGTGTTGTTTCATTGGACAGCTGCTTTGCTGTGTATAGTCAGGGATTGTAAGGCAGTTGTGTTTCTGTTCTTGTACCATGAAAATGGCCTTTATCCTGCGTACAGCAGGTGGTTCTGTACGTTTTATATTGATATTCATGAAGTAGACGTTTGCTCAGTGCGTGGGCAACAGCGTGCTGATCCTGTGTGTGTGGCTGCTGCTTAATGTCTTAGTTGTGTATTTGTGTGTGTGTGTGTGTGAGAGGGAGGGATATGCCAGCTGTAACTGATATCTGTGTTTACATAGGTGCTTGTTGAGCAGAGCTTGAATAAGCCATGTATTTATCTTTTGTTGATGCTCTAGATGTTTTTCCTTTGTTTGGTTTTATTCTCTGTGTTGAAGGAAAAAGACAAACACTTCTCAGCATTGCAGCTATGATTATGTTATACACCAACCGCCAGAAACTTTTAAAGGAATTTTTTTGCTCCTATAAAATATTTTTTTCCATTTGCTTTGCTGACAGACTGAACTTATTGTCAACGAGTTTCAGGTTTGACTTTTGCATTTCATCGTATAGGACAGAATAGTGTTTCAAACTCAAAAGGACCATATTATCATGTAGCTTTTTTCTTGGTGTGAAATTAGACCTTTCTAAATCAGGATTTGATTCAGGAAATGCTTGGACTTGGAATATTTGAATTGTACTTAAGAAGAATGTTGGGATACTTCTCACTTTGTAGTATTTTTCTTTTTCTTCCAAAGTATCTTTTATTTGTTGAGATGTTAACTTTTACATCCTGTAGATGCAGCTTTAATATAGGACTGGATTATGAATTGATTTTATTGATCACTAATTCAAACTGTTTATCACAACTTTTTTTTATTAAAACAATGTCCTGCTTTCTGTAAAATGCACAGCAGCGCTCTCATTGGCAGTGACTAGGCTTATTTACATACAAAAACATTTACGTATAATAAAATTTGTATTATTTTGTAATATTTTCAAGAGTAAAACAAGTTTTAATCAAAAAGAAAACCTTTTTTTTTTTTTTTTTTATTTCCAATCACTTTTTTTTAAACTGCAAAAATTTTGACTGCTAAAAGTACACCCAAGTGTAATGAAATTACACCATTAAAATTGCAATCAGCTAATTTAATCCTCTTCAAAACTCACAATCTGATAAAAAAAAAAAAATCTACTCTTCTTTTATAAAATGTGAATAATTTCAAAACAGAAAATCATAATCCCCAAAAATATAATCAAATCTAAAAAGTGTAAAATCTAAAAGTTTCAATACCCCTTATTAAATGAACATCTTGGGACTTAGTATTCCCAGGTACATGAGCCATGAGCTTTTTTCACATATTGATTGTACCATGGCTGCACGGTGGCACAGTGGTTAGCACTGTGGCCTCACAGCAAGAAGGTCACTGGTTTGATCCTTGGCTGGGGAGGGGTTTGGTCAGTGGCCTTTCTGTGTGGAGTTTGCATGTTCTCCCCGTGCATGCGGGTACTCCGGCTTCCTCCCACCGTCCAAAGACATGAATGTTAGGTCAACTGATTACTCCAAATTGCCCATAGTGAGCGTGAGTGGTTGTGTGTCTCTGTGTGGCCCTGCGATGGACTGGCGAGCTGTCCAGGGTGTACCCTGCCTGTCACCCAAAGCCAGCTGGGATAGGCGCCAGCTTCCCCGCGACCCTGAATTGGATTAAGTGGTTCAGAAAATGAATGAATGAATGAATGAATGATTTTACCATGTAAGGCTGGTAATAGACGTATCCGTGGCCAGTCAACTTCTACCCCCCTCCATAGATTAAGAGATTAAAAGGCAGACATGAAAGATGCTCAAACAGAAAAAGGCAGCCACGCAATAATGGATAAGGACCTTAATGTATGATAATGGAGCTCTAATTTCTTTAACAGCATTGTAAGATGATGCAGTAGTTTAAACATGTCAATATAAAAAGCTACATTTACCTGCACAGGCTGGTGCCTGGATTCCCACTGAAATACAATGAAAGCAGTGATGCAGTGAAGAGTTTCATACCTCAAAGGAGCCACTGAAGTGTGAGCCCAACAGCAAGTCATTACCACGATGCAAAAAAGACCGCTGTAGGGTTGTAATAGTGAACAATGATGTATATTTATACATTTATTTATGTATGTATGTTTAGCTTCTTACCAGCCCTTGTGAATGTAAAGATATATGAATGCATGCTGAATAATAGTTGGATGACTGAAGGGAAGCTGCATACTGATCAGATAGCACAGTGAAGGGAGTTTGATCAAGGTCAGGCATGAGGGGAAGTAACGTGTGGGTGGACAGGAAACACAGCTAGGAGTCCCTCTAGGCCACCTGAGAAGAAAGTCACTACAGCTTTGCCATTCTTGCCTGGAATAGTGGTTGGCAGGGCCGATAAAGGGGGTGGCTAATAGCTTGGCTCACATGGTAATGTATGAGTGACTGGGCAGCTAGCAGAGCCTGACTGGGTCTAACTACTGCTGTTGACCATGAAGCCACAGCAATATTTGCTAAGCTAGTCTGCGTGTGTGTACAAAATAGAACAAAGATGTTTCTGAGTCACTATTTTGACATGTGTGCTCGCACATAGCATTTATAAAAATAAACTAAAAAAACATTTACTGATGCAAAAGTTTGCTTTAAACGTTACATTTATAGCAAACAATGTTATATGTATGAATTACTTTTAATGTAAAATTCTTTCAAATCAATTAAATGACTGGTATCGGATCAAACAGTAAAGTGTGTCTGTGGAGAAAAGGTAGGATTATTATAAAAGGTTTTGTTTTTGTTTTGATCAGCTTTTTTGTGTCTAAAATTTCAATCCAAAGTGAAACTATACACAATTTTTTCACATGCTTGTTAAAAAAAAAAAAAAAAGAAAAAAAAAAAAAAAAGCCAGGCTTAGTTATTGTAAACAGCGACATAACTTTCCACATGGTGTATACAACTGAGCTACCTGGAGCTGGTTTTTCAGTTTTGAATATAAATCTTTGAACGTGTTTTACATTATATTGTGTGATTTCAATTTGCTTTATATCAAATACACTTACTTTGCTTTTATCCAAAACAATTGGTGTGTCATTAATTTAGATACAGTGTATGTTCCCTTGTCCTTAACTCACATTTGCGATATGGCAATGCATCAGTAGAGCTTGAAATGAGTTTAAATGGCAATTTTGGCCCATTAGAACCTGTTGACATTCATTGGACTCAAAGCTGGAATATGATTTAATCATGAGAGTCAGACTAACAATTTTATAAAGTGGAAAGAGCTTTTTTTTTTTTTTTTTTTTTTTTTTTAAATAGATTATACCGGCTGAGACAATAAAAATAAAGAAGTAGTTAAGTGGAAAAAAGTGGTGTACAGTTTGTGTGTATTATATATATTATATATATATATATAAAATATATTATATGGTGGAGGGGGTGTCTCAGTGTGTGTCCTTTATCAATGCAGTCAGGCTAGCAGTCTGCCCACCGTTCCCTTTTCCATAAAGGTCATGTCTCCTGTTGTCTCCATTGACATTTAGTCCTGAATCTGTCTGATTCAATTTGTCCCTTCAAATCATCATGCTGCCCTTCTATCTTTCTGCTTAACTGTTTTCTTGCTAACTTTCATTCATTGGCGTTGCAACTGCAAAAGAGGCCGAAAGAGAGTGATCCTGTAACATAAACATACATTTTAATTGAGCTGATTGATTAACCAGTGTATGCAATGCAAAAGTTGGAATAGGTGAACTTCGTCAATTTGTCTATGTAATCATTAGTTTGGTGTAACTAACCTATAACATTGTTATAAAAGATTTGCAGAATTTATATGCCAGTCTAGATTTCTGTTCCCACATCAGTTTCCAACATATTGATAAAACAACAAAAAAACAAAAAAACAGAAAAATAATATAAAAGGTATAAAATGAAAGTAGTTGAAGATGTCATTAAAGATTTAGAAATTAAGTATTTGACGCTTGAGTTGTGCTCACTGATTGGTTTATATGAGTACAGGAAAATGCCAAATGTTAATTGTAGCTAATAAACTGACTTGATGAAGAATTAATTGTGAGTCAGTCAGCAGTGTCCTCTTATGAGTGCTGGCCGCTGTCAGCTGTAAGGTCTGCTTCACCACAAGCATAGCTGAAAGACCCTTTCTGTTAGGACGAGAGTCTCCACTTCACAGCCATGAATAGCTATCCAGCTGCACTTAGTTTGTGCATGTGTCTGTGTTTGTGTATGCACGAGGCTAGGGTTCATCTGAGTGGCGTCTTTTGTTTCCTTCCCGCCTCCATGTAGTTGATAATATGAATTAACATACCCTAATCCCTCCCTACCCACGTAAAATATAGCCAGATTTTCTACAGGATAGAGATTTTGACCAGTATTTGGCACTTTACTAGCTTTAAAAGCCTTAAAAACATTGACGATCTGGTTGTGTTTCTGTTAACTTCCCATTTACAGAGCAGATGAGTTGAACAGAAGGTCATCGTTTGTAAAACATGAGTGGCACATTTTCTTTCTGTAAAACTCGTATTTGAAAAGGAGAAATATATAGAGAGAATATTTGAATATTTAAATATCTTATTTTCTTAACACATTTCCTTCTCTTAGAGCAGTTCAAATAGCAGATGAAGTGAAAACATTAAATAATAGCACTTTGCTTTTTTTCTTTGTTAGTTTTGATTATATATGCTAATTGAAACTATTAAACACAATGCTGATTATTTATTTGATACATTTATTGTCTTAATCTGGGCTCTGAATTAACACCTGCTAATCCACCAAACATGAGTTGAAATCATAGACTGTATATAGAGATAGATGGAGCCTATGTGACATCACCCATAGGTTTCTGAAGAGCTGAACTGAAGCTCGATGGGCGGTTCCTACCATCACCATCTTGGCAGGGTCACGTGTGTCGTCTCACCCGGAAAATACATATATGGGCAAAGAGGTGGAGCTGAGAGTGAGGCTGTGAGTGTCATGGTGGATGATTGACATCGAGCGAACTCTAAGCTTTCTGTAGCTAAGAGCTAAACGAGCTAACCCGGAGATAACCAACTAACGGAGGTAAGTGAGCTAAAGCTAAATCACGTTGTTAACTGGCTAAAAACCGCGGTTGTTCTACTTTCTACTGACTTCAAGAGTGAGGTCGGATACCTGTTAATCAAAAGGACACGCCCCTAAATATGCTGAACTTCGAGATTGAATTTCTTTTAAACGGGCGAGTCAGAAAAAAAATTCGCTCCCCCCCACAGTTTTAATGAAGGTAAACCTGATCTATTAAACCAAAAACTGATTTTTGTACTAGGCTGTAAACATGTTTATTTGTGCTATGAAGTTGGTCTTTTTAACACGGGAGTCTGAGGATTTGCTCTGTTTTGGAGCCAGCCCCTAGTGGATGAAGGAGGAACTGCAGTTTTATACACTTCCACATAGGCTTCACTTTTTACCACCGAAGGTTCCGTCCACCTTTCATATACGGTCTATGGTTGAAATTAATTTTGATCAATTTAAATGGAAACTTACTGTCCAATTACGTAAGCGACAGTTGAGGTAATTCCAATTGTCAGCCGCAGTGTTGTCGCTACATTTCCCCTCCAACACCGTTCCAAATATAAAAATTACTTAACATACAGAAAATATGTTCAATTCAAGTTATAAGCAACAATATTAACAAGTCTGCATGCCCTGCAACATGATGTTGGATCTTTAAGCTAGCAAAAGAAAGAAAAAGCAAATGACAGTAGCTTAAGATTTTATTTACATTTAGTACTCTGAACTAATAATATTTAAACATAAAAATGTTTCCCACCAGTAGCTTCCCTGGCGATGGCTTGTACTTTTCCACCTTTTCCTCAGTCCCATTCAAGATCCAGGCACCTCAGTTTTCTTAGCATGTGCTCAAAGCTAACACATTTTCTGCGTTGCTGCTGCAGATGAGAACCTTAGAGAGTCAGCTTCCTGTTTCAAAATAAAGTTCCGTTTTCCAAATTCAAAATAAAAAAAGCTGTCATGTGGAAACTAACAGAACAATCATGTAACTCTGTTGCTGAACATTTACAACAGCTGAATTTCCTCCTTATGACATACTTATTTACACATGGACAAGTTTAGGGGATTCTGCTACGTTTTAAATCATTTATAACCTTTTATCCACGTGTTATCTTCTACAGTTCTATTGACTGACATTTAACGCCTTATAAAACTTACTCAGTTAACTGAATATAGATCAAAGTTTTTTGTGAAAGTGCAGATTGTAATGGATTCTGGCAACTTAACCATATACTTTCAGGGCAAATTTTACTGTGTGTTTGTTCTGTGCAATAAAGTCCACCCACTTTGGTTCTGGTTAAACTGGTGTGAGTATAGGCGAATTCCCCAGAAAGCAATGAGGTTCTGAGATCTGACAAACAAAGCTGTGCTGCAACGCCACTTACAGGCCTGGCATTGATACTAAATATTTTTTTTGTTTGTTTGTTTGTTTTACCTTTTACCGAAAGCTTAGTTTTCTGAAATTCTTTATAAAAAAGAAAAGTTAAATGTTTTGTAAATGTTTTCTCCGTGCAAATGTGGCCCTATAGGCCAGTGAGTCGTCCTCCACAATGACAGCTTCATCATTTTTCTTTAATATCCAAAGAAATTCAACAAAGATAAATTAATATGTTGAGAATAACACTTCCTCTGCCAAACACATCTCATTTTGCAACTCACTTGCAATGAAAACAAAGCAGCGATTCAGAGTAATGTTTTGTTTTTTTTTGTTTTTTTTAAGTGACGGCAATAAGCGATCTTTACAGTTGTGGCATTTAAAATCATGATTAATTGTAAAATCAAGTAATCATGACGTTCCTAGATTCAGGGTGAGATGTGTTTTCTTTTGATTGTAATTAGACATATATTCTTATTTCTCTTAGCACTGACTTTACAGAGCCAAACTTTTTAGTTTTCACTAGTTTTGTTGTGTTCATTATTTCAGAACTGAAACATAAAACATTTCACTGATAACTTTTTTTGCTGCTCCTTTGTTGTTGCTTTACTTGTCATACAGTTCCAGTACAAACACTTTGTTCATATCCAGCTACTAATTAGAGGATTATCAGGACCCAAGTTGTTTCTAAAAAGTTGAAGTGGCGGTGGGAGTGTGGTCTGCGATGTTCAGACTGGTCAGACTTTATAAGTCTGACCAGGTAAAGGTGGAGCGCATTACCCCCTCACTAGAGCTTGCAGTATCTTTGCACCTTGACTTTGATATTTTAAAGTATTTGTCATATTCTTTAATCCCTTCATGTGTTTTATTAATAAAATAAATAGAAGAAATGTGTCTGGTTAACATCTGCTAGCTTATAAAGCTAATAAGGAAAAATACTATAGCTTGCAGCAGCACCAAGTCAGCAGAGAGCTTCATCTAGAGAGGCAGAAAATTAGCTCCCACATTAGTGCAGCTAATGCAAAGTCTCCATGTTTAGCTATGACCAGTTTTGAAAATAACAGGAAGTTATGAGTATGTACAGACATACTTAAAGAAATCCTATAATGAACTGACTGGAAAATAGACCCCGTGTAGTAGGGCTGGGCGATATGACCTTTTAGTAATATCAGTTAAAGCAGTGGCAGAAACATATCATTTTAAAACAAAGTAAAGTGCCTTTGCATGTTGTAATAAATGCAACATAAGAAAATATGTGCTGTAGGGGGTGACTTTTCAAATGATGAAATAAATTTGTGGTACTACTACCTTTTGTGGCGACATTTTCGCGACATACTTTGCATACGACAGTTGTTTGGTAAACATCCTCTCTCCGGTATCCAAACCACCGCCAGGTGATGGATCCTGTACTATTTAACTTTTTTTTGCCACTAAAACAGTCTATCCCTTTGAAAAATTATTTTGAATACCATTAAAACCACATTGTATAAATCAGCTTTGTCCTGTTTTATTAAATGTTAGATGATCAAATATCAAATTAAACCAAAGGATTGTTATGTTTTGTGGAATAGCTAGCTGCATGTCCAACCTTCTTTCTTTATCTGGGCTTGGGACTGCCACAGTGACCCAAAAGAGACACTTTGACAGAGATACAGTTATGTTTTTTTGTGTTTTCTTACTTTTAGTTTAGTCTTTTTTTTTTGTTTTAGCTTACTTGGGGTTGAACTATTATAAGGCTTTGCTTTATGGATACGTTTTTGAGTTGTCGTGTATTTTCTTTCATCGCAGAGTTTAGCGTAGAAATCAGTCTTATAATACAGGCAGAATGTCCTCGTCTCGTCTCCAATAAACAACTTCAGACAGTTTTTAATTCAGGATTTGATTCCCACTCCTTTCTGTACTTTCTAAAGACATGACGAGCTAGATAAATATGCTTGTGTCACACACAGTGGATGAGGTGAGTAAGTGACAGAGGCTGTGAATGTAATCAAATATAATTAATTATTTTTGCGTGACGTGAAAAACTTTGCAATTTACATCCCACTCTGTAATCCAGAGCGGGATCAGTGGCGGATTTGGCTGTTCATTGTGACTGTAGGTGGACTCGTGCAGGTGTCCTCTCTGCTCCTCTGACTGGCTGCAGCTGCAGCCGGAGCCGACTGAGTGCTTTAGGACGGGGAGACTCTCGTTCTGACAATAACTTTACAATATGCGCTTTAAAGTCAGTCACCAAAACACCAGGAAAGTCTCCAATAACTCCAGTAAAAGTCGCTAGATTTGTCGCTAGTCGCTTTTTACAAAAAAAAGTCGCCAGATTTAGCGAGAAAGTTGCCAAGTTGGAGACAGTGGCTACACGCTGCCTCTCATGATGTAGCACGTAGCTCACGTTCTGTACGTAACTAGGTGCGCTTACTTTAACTCTCTGTGCAAAGCGGTGCAGAGTCGAGGCGGACTGAGAAAACCCCGCCCACAGCTAAAAACACCTGCAGGATACTCGAATATGACGAATATAGGCATTTTCTATATCGCACAGAGGACTAGCCACGATATCTCGAGTATATTCGATATATCGCCCAGCCCTACCGTGTAGACCCCAGGGCTTTTGGAATGTTGCGGGTCAGATTTGATGGCTACCGCCTCCTTTGCAGAGCGGCGTTGGTTTGTCTGTCTGGCAGCACTATAACTCAGTTATTGAAGGATTATCGAGATATTTTCAGTAAGGAATGAAATATGAAACACATGATTGGATATAATAATTTGGGCCCCCGCCTGGATCCAGGAATTTTATAAAGCATTTTTTTAGCATGAGGGGGTAGGGATCATTTTGCCATTAAAGCTTTCAACTCAAACACAAAGTCCCAAATCAAGGTTAAAAAAAACTAATATATTGGCTGAGGTTTGTACTCTAAGAGCGTCTAATTACAGTTATGTGATGAATCCCAGTTATGGTATTGTGTTGGTCACATAAACAGGCTTGTGGGAAGATTGTGGGGATCACTGTGTTCCAGATGAGATGATATTGCCTCCGAAGTGCAGCATGAGAAAAATCTTGCTTCTGAGACTGAAAATAGTTTAAAACTCACTTGGCCCTCTGAGTTGCTCTCTCATTGCTTGCTTGTTGCTCCTCTGGTTGCAAGCAGCTACAACTGGGTCTTTTTTCATCTTCCCCTGGCTGGAAACCTGTGAAGTGGATTCTGAGGTTTGTCTTGTTTTCATATTTGTAAATGAACTCAGAATCTCCTCATTTGGTTTGCATCTGTAGCTTAATTATTTCCACACACACTCCTTCTTAGGACCACTGATGACGGATGTTCAGAAAGTGGTTTTAATTATGGTGTAGCTGCTGCTTCCAGTGAACACATTTACATTTAGAATCACTTGCATCTAAAGATAAAAGTATTCAATTTGAGGTAAACGTCAGTGGTTAGAGAAGCGGGTGTTTCACATCAAGTCCATGCTGTCATGTGTAGAAAGAGTAAATAAGGCTTACTCAGCTACAACCTGGCTGGAGAGAAATATTCCAAGTCCTGGCTTTTTCTTTCTTTTTTTTGTTATTGTACTATTTACATTGCTGATAATCATGTAAACATCATCTAGATGATTTTATGGTGTAAGTCCCATTTGCTTTGCAGAATTTGGAAATCTGTTTTTGAAGATGGTTTCTGACGAGTGAGGCTTCATTCCTTCTCTGATTTTGTACCCACAGTACATCCTCACCCTGTAGTTAAGGCCTACCCCGGTCCCCTGGTGTTGTGTAATTTCACGTCTGAGCAGCAGGCCTCTCTGGGAAATGCCAAACACTGCATGTGAATGATGTCTTTCTGCATGATTCATTTCATGCACTGGAATTACAAATGTCCTTGAAAGTGGAGTCTTTTTGATGTTTTTCGAGCAGTCTTCTCTGCAGACTTGACCCAGTTTTTCCTAAATGGATACTCTGCATTTGACTCTACTAATAAATCTTTTTTAAAAAAAAAAAAAAGTTGTCTGTTTAGCATAGAAAAGAGACTTTATCTGAATATTAAGTACTAACCTTATTCTTTTTGTCTCCTCTGCAGTAAGCATGTTTCTCAACACTCTGACGCCTAAGTTCTACGTGGCTCTAACAGGCACTTCATCCCTCATATCAGGACTCATATTGGTAAGATCTGCTTGTTTTTAGCGTTTCTATGACTCCGCTGACCACAATTTACTGATCTGGAAAAATGTCATCAGAAAAGTGTATATCTTTCCAAATCCAGGGACAAAAGCAACACCTTATGGTTCGTGACTGAGCTTTTAGTTGACCTTCTTATTCATCATGCTCAAGGGAAAATTTATTGAAACATCACCGGCTCCCTCAGTGACTTTAGGACTGTAAGATGTCATTTGTTGGAACTTTAATCACCACTTGAGAGGCCACCAGGACTTGGAACGAGAGGAAATCTGTACTCATGGTCTTAAATATGATGGACTGGAAAAAGATACCCCCTCCTTTCATACTGTCTAAAAGCTTGTTGCGCTACGCAGTAGACTTTTTGTCATTTATTTGCCTTTTAGAATACTGAAAACACATTTGGAGATGTTTTTGCGTGGGATGGGAGTACAGATCTGAATAGGAGTGTTCATAGTTTTGCATTAGACTCTAGTGGATCCAACTACTTCATCACTTTTAGGTCTCCCCACAGTGACAAACTCTGCAGCAGTGTTTGGGCTGTAGTCTAAAATAGCCCCTCTTTTAATTAACTCTCTCTCTCTTCCCTCCAGGCTATTAGCCAATTTGCGTGGGTTGCTTGGAAATGGTGTTGAGCTTTGCACATGTTCTGTGAAATCATCAAGAAACGTTGAAGCCAGTCAGTTTCTCTGAGGCAACGATGAGCCTTTTCTTTGTAATGGGAGTAGATGTTTTTGCGGCACTTAGGTGGATTTTCACCAAAGGACACTTAAACAACATTGTCAAAAATTAGTAATAATTTCCTCCCTTATTCTTGGCCAGACAGCATCCTGTGTTAACACAGGAAAACACAGCAAAGTGTAAATAAATAAATAATGCCTTGTATTTAGTCATCAGAGGTAGATATTTGTAAAAAAAAAAAAAAAAAGAAAAATTCTCTCCAGTTATGAAGAAACTATGAAAAAACATGATATGTTTGGAACTATGTGTTTCTTTCCAGTACTGATGCCACTACCTGAGGTTTTGGTATCTGCCAATTCTTCATCTCCATCTGATAGCTGTGTTATTTTATTAGATGTAGAAATTCTTTTTATACTTATTAGAGACTCTGATGTATGTATTGTTACCATCATGCAATGTCCTAGCTTTGTTCCCCATGCTTGTTAAAATAATTTACCAGCATTTGCTAGTATTTGTTGCTGTGGTTCATTATGCTTTTTCTTTGAGGCAATAAACTCCTCATGCTTTTTAACGTGATGGCAACCCAAATGATTTCTTGTGTTAAACCTGATAGCATTTGTGCCACTTGTGGGAACTTCAGCTCTGCATTATAAGCATTTTGCTGAGTGATAATCCAGGTACACTGTTGTGAAGCATGTATACACACTTAGTCAAAAAGGCTTAAACAAGATCCATGTAAACAGTACTGATCTAATAGTAACAGTCTCTTGCCTGAAGAAGGTTTGTGCGTGTAAACATGAACAATTAGACGGCTGCTTTAAAGCTTTTAATCATCTGATCTACAGGGAAAATAGCTATGTTTACATGGAACATTTTTAATCCAATCAAACATCCAGTCAGAATAAAAACACCTCATGTAAACATCTCTACTGATATGATCCGGCACCAATCAGAATTAATTTCCTATCAATCCAGATGGGTGGTTTAAACCTGTCCCGATTGGACCATCGAGAGAAAGTAACCATGAATACACTCATTCTGATGATTTCTGCGGTGGATGTTGTTTCTCCACGTGCTTGACCCATGTGAAAGTTGAATGATGTGATCATTTTCAGAGAAGATTTGGCAGTAAAACAGAAATGGACACTGGTGGATACAGTTGTAGTGTGACTAAAGAAAGTTTCTCCATGTAAACGTGCACACGCCATGTTTACACATTTGCCAGACTTGTAAAAGATGATATAAAAAAGAGGGAAAATGAAGGCCTCTGCTGCTGCTGGATAACACTCCCTGATGTCATGAGCCATCAGTCGTGTTTTCATATTGATTAGTTACTTTTTTCAGGTGTTTTATGAGATGAGCAAATGGAGGGCTTGACTCGCTAAACACTGCTAAGTTTAAGCTGATCAGGTCTTTTCTCAGCTGTCTGAGTTTGCAGATGTGAAGCTTTGTATTCACATCCTGCAAACAAATGAAATGAGCTACAAAAACACAAATCCACTTTTACTACTATTGTTGTATTTACTGAACTCATTTAACAGAAGCACATGATTAAAGTTTTAAAGCTTAGCTCAGACAGGTATGTTCTTAAATGGATGAGTCTCTTTCTCTCTCTCTTCCCCCTCTTAGATCTTTGAGTGGTGGTATTTCAGGAAGTATGGGACCTCCTTCATAGAACAGGTGTCTGTGAGCCACTTGCGCCCCCTGCTGGGTGGAGTGGACAGCACCTCTCCCAGCAACTCCAACACCACAAATGGGGAGGCTGACTCCAATCGACAAAGTGTGTCTGGTAAGAACTCACACATTTATGCTCTGTCTTCACATTTTATGACTGTTAGGGTGTACGAACTTTCTACCAAGTAGTGCTGGTTTACATGTTTATCTCCGAGCACAGTAATTACACCCCTGGCCTCTATTAAACTATAAAATTCACTTTATTCTTGACCACTGTGGAGCAGCTCCACGATTAAGACATGAAACTCTGTCTCCTGCATTTACTTAAAGTGGAAGTATTCTGTGCATTTCAGGCTAATTTATTTTTATTTCTGAGACCAGAAGGACTGGGATTGATCGAGTTATTGTCACAAATCGCTTTATTTACTTCAGACCGACCCTCTCTGTAGGCTGTCAGATCAGCCTGTGGGCAAAACGAGTGGATTGAGACTCTTCCGCATTAAGCCCCGCCTCCCGCCACTTTACTACATCGGGAGCGCGCACCGCACCTGCTTTCTCTGTCATTGTAACGTCTCATAAACAGAAGGATTAGGCTAATATGAACTCAATAAAAAAAAAAAATACAATGTCAACACATAGCATACAGTCCTACATGTTGGAACCTGAATCAGACCCTGAAAACAAAGTGGAAAACAGCAACCCACAGCAACGAATGCAGCAGGATGTCTCTCTTTGGTAAACTCACCAGCCATCGTTGGAAATAACTTTATCCGACGTTTTCCACCCGCCTGATGTATTTGTACATGTCCTTGTTAACCAGTAGAAGGTAACCAATCACCAAACCTTATCCCGCGGTACGTCACAATGATTTCGAAGTAGAAAAACTCTCTAAAACAACACATTTTTCGTCGCCATGGAAACCGAACGGAGAGAGTGCTGGAACTCAAACATGCGTTTAGGTGATTAAAAACAGTACCGTTCACATGTCTGATAAGGATTCAACACTGTAACACTGTAGAAAGCTCAGAAAGCTTGACATACCATAATAGCACCCCGTTAAGCACCATTATTTTCTGTCGTGTGTAGCCTTAAGTCTAGAGCAGATGCATCAAATTCTGGTTTTTGACGTCTGATTCTAGACGTTTCCTGCATCAACATCCGAATTCATCAATATGCTTGTGCAGAGCAGCGTTACAGGAAAAAAAAACCTAGTTACAGCTTGTTAAAATGATTGCCACCTGCTAAATATATTCAGTGTGGCTCTGATGAATTATTTGGGATTCCTTGAGTGACAGATGCACCGTGTGCAGAAGCTGCAGCTCCTCAGTGCAGCCAGCCTGGGTCCCGGCCTGGAGCCCTTTGATGTATGCCATTAGCTCTCCCTGACACCCCCACCCCCCACCCCCTGCTGAGTTACTGTCTAAAATCAAATGAGACGCCTTCATTATCATAGCATATAGATATTTCTACAAGAGACACATAAACAATGGAAACAGAATAACAGTCAGAGATTATCAGTGGTAAAACGGCAGCTTTTAAATGCTGGATAACATCATATAACAATAATCATTGCTGACATGGACTGCAAACTGTGGGATTGTAAATAATTTGGTTGGTGTTCCTCACCTGGAGCGTATTTTGCTTAGTGGCCTCTCAGTGTCCGCTCTACATCAGTGACGCTTTGATCGCGGTTAATCCGATGAGTACACTCACACTTCATGTGAATTCATTTATTTAAGAAGAAGAAATTTCCTAGATAAATCATTTTACTGGATTAATTTTGGATGACGAAGGAAAATATTAATCCAACATATTTTTCCAACAGGAGGTACACATGAAGTGACTCAGCGTAACTTTGGAGTATTTTTTTACTGAATTTATCAGGAATGTTGCAGCAAGAGCTTAAAGTTGCAGTGACGAGTAACTCTGTCCAGTAACTTTAATCTCTGCTAGTTTCCTCTAGAGGATGGAGGACTGTGTGTCTGTGTGTGTGCTTGCTGCCAAGAACAAAGGAAAGCAATTTAATGATTTCAAATGTCCTAATCGTCTATGTTCTGGTGAAGAGTCAGCTCTGTGTGAATATCTGTTTAAGTCAAAGGTTTTTTGTAGGGTTTGTTTGTGTTGCAACAAAGGCGAAAACAAGTTTCAAGGGAACCGCTTTGCTGGAACTGGGATCCACTTCTCCATAAACCTCACAAATGTGTTTGTCACCTCACTGCGAATCCAAAGATAATAAATATTTAATGCGAACATCCACATCATAAAGAGCCGGGAGTTTAGTGTTGGTTGCTGGCACAGGACACAGTTTTGTGATGGTTTAGCCACAGCAGTGAGTTTTTTGCTGAAGTGTTGGGTCATGAAGCCGTTTTACGGCTTTCTGCCTCTCGGTTCAGAGAGATTGATGAGCTGCACAGCGAGCAGCAGGGTAGATGGCAGAACCCACAGCTGAAACTTTTGAAGTGTGCATTGCAGCTCGGTGCTGACTTTGACCTTGACACTCATCACCGGTGTTGTGTTTTCTCCGTCTCCCTGCTGCAGAATGTAAAGTATGGAGAAATCCGCTGAATTTATTCCGTGGAGCAGAATATAATCGGTGAGTGACGGCAGCTGAGCTGCCTGCATGTAAAGAGTGTCATCTGCTTTGCTTTTGTCTCCATTGTTTTCTCCATCGTTCTCACCAATGTTCTCGCTCCAGACTCTCATTTTTCTTCATCTGTTTGGTATATTTTCTTCTAGTTTTCTTGCTGTTGCTCATAATTCCACCATCTGTCATCTGTTTCTTTATTTTCTTGTCTCTGTTCTCATCAGTCGCTGCTATCAGTCAGAGCTTCTCATTTGTCTGCCTCCTGTTGACTCATCCTTCTCTCCCCTGTTAGTCATGCTGCTGATTATGTAGTCAGCTGCTAATTGTCACATCGTTCTCCATCAGTCTCTGCTGCATGCTGAGCTTCAAACATCAAGCCTGTTGCCGTAGCTCAACATTTTCATCATCTCAGAGCATATGCATGATTGTTTCTCTCCCATTGTTTTTTTTATTTGTTGTTGGGAAAGATTAATATCTCTCATTTTGTCTTTCAACCAGTTATACATGGGTAACAGGTCGAGAGCCGCTGACTTACTACGACATGAACTTGTCAGCACAAGATCACCAAACCTTCTTTACCTGTGACTCAGATCACCTGCGGCCTGCTGATGCCAGTAAGAAAACCCATATGCAGTACATAAAATCCTACTTTATTATGATTGTTTTTCATTTGTGTGGTTCAGATATGGTTAGAGCTGCATTTAATATGCAGCTGTGTGTTTGTGTGGTTTCAGTCATGCAGAAGGCGTGGAGAGAAAGGAACCCACAGGCTCGCATCTCTGCTGCACATGAAGCCCTGGAGCTTGAGGAGTAAGTTTGTGTCCTTTTTCTTTCCTTAGTTGTCATAGAAATGTGAAAATCCATTTCATATTTGACTTGTGCATTACAGAGGAGCTGAGAAAGGTTAAAGTGCTTTGGATTAGGTTTGAAGTTTCTGTCAAAATGTCCAACAATCAGAGAGCCTAATTTGTCTGCTCCTGATTGGTGATGATCAAAGATCAACAAGTGTGCAGAAAGTCCCAGATGTGCCTGGAAAGTAGAAAAAGAATTGTTCTATATGGCCAAGAAGACGTTTCTGAAGCACAGTAAATGAGCTGAGGTGGATTTGTAGGGATAGTAGATAAATACCATAAATAACTGTTAATTAAAAAAAAGGGTGGGTAAATATCGTAGATTGTATATAAAAAGAGGGACGGAGCCTGCGTGACGTCACCTTTTGGTTTCTGAAGAGCTGAATTGAAGCTCGGTGGGCGGTTCCTACCATCGCCATCTTGGCAGAGGCACGCGCGTCGTCTCAGAAAATAAAAATATGGGCAAAGGGGTAGAGCTGAGAGGAGGGCTGTGAGCGTCATGGTGGATGATTGACATCGAGCGAACTCCAAGCTGCCTGTAGCTAAGAGCTAACTAAGCTAACCCGGAGATAACAGGAGCTAACCAGCTAGCAGAGGTAAGCGAGATAAAGCCAAGTCACGTTGTTAACTGCCAAAAAACCGCGGTTGTTCTAGGTTCTTCTTACTTGAAGCGGGAGATCGGGTACCTGTCAATCAAAAGGACACACCTCTAAATATGCCAAATTAAATTACTTTTAAATGGAGGAGTTAGAAAAAAAATTCACTCCCCCCACAATGTTCATGAAGGTAAACCTGACCTATTAAACCGAAAATAAATTTTTTTGTACCAGGCTGCAAACATGTTTATTTCTGCTGTGAAGTTGGTCTTTTTAACATGGGAGTCTATGGGGATTTGCACTGTTTTGGAGCCCCTAGTGGATGAAGGGGGAACTGCAGTTTTATGCACTTTCGCATAGGCTTCACTTTTAACCGCCGGAGGTTGCTGCTTGGTTATTATGTGAATAGTTTCTGTTCTGTTTGTTTTAATGCTTATATGTTTTTTCCCTTGAAAGCCAAGACTTGAGTAAATGATGTGCAGATGACAAAAGGCTTGGTTACTGCTGATCTGTGTGTTATTTTTATAAAGTACTCTCCGTAGTAAGTTCTGCTTTATTTTGTTTGGCCTAAGTGATGCTATATTTATTGACATATTCATTTTGCATAATTTTAGCCTTCTAATCTGCCTCTGCTACCACATGCCTATTAATGTGACTGCGTGCAGCTCACACAAACACTGTTGATTAGCATAAATAAATACATGTAGTGCATTTTCTGTAAGATTCTCTTCTTTAGATAACGTTCATGATAGACTGGAGAACAGTCACGCTTGTGCAGGTTTATTTTCAGGGGCGTCTTTAAGAACAAAGCCAGCACAGTGTTGTAGAAGCGTCACACGCTACTCTCTACTCGTATTGAAGACATAACTCGATGCTGACAGAGAGAAAAGGTTTTTTGATCAACACTCAGGTGCTGCTTTAACATAAGAGAGGCACAGGTGGTTGTTCATGCAGCAGAGACGTCATGCTGTGCAGACAAATAAGGATTTCTGTGTTTAAGGTTGGTAAATAAGAAAGAGGAATGTGTTTGACACAACCTGAGAGTGAGGGTGTTTAATTCCCCAATCTTCTTCCTTTCTTGTCTGTCTCCAGCTGTGCAACAGCATACATCCTTCTGGCAGAGGAGGAGGCCACCACCATCATGGAAGCTGAGCGATTATTTAAACAGGCGCTAAAAGCTGGTGAGGGTTGTTACCGCCGCAGCCAGCAGCTCCAGCATCATGGTACACAGTATGAAGCCCAGCACAGTAAGCACAATCCATGTCATCTCACAGCTTTGAGGCGAAAAGTCATATTTAATTCCAGTTTGCAGACGGAGGGTTTAATGTTTTGCAACCAGGTTGTGATTTAGAATGTTTTTGTTCATGCCCACCAGGAAGAGACACTAATGTGTTGGTGTATATAAAGAGGAGACTGGCCATGTGCTCCAGAAAGCTTGGCCGAACACGAGAAGCTGTTAAAATGATGAGAGATGTAAGTACGCGACCTGCCAGCGGAGATGAAAGTCACATTTCTGTTTTTATTTATGAAAAGCTTCAGTTTGACTGCAGGAATCATTAAATCTGCTGTAACACTCAGTGCTTTTTTTTTTTCTCTCCTGACTGTCTTACCTCCTGCCTGGTATTACATGTAACAACAGTTGTGTGTTTTCCAGTTAATGAAGGAGTTCCCTCTCCTCAGTATGTTCAACATCCATGAAAACCTGCTGGAGTCGCTACTAGAGCTCCAGAACTACGCCGACGTTCAGGCAGTTCTGGCCAAGTACGACGGTGAGGGACATGCTCTCAGACACACATACAACACTTCCACCAGTTCAGTAGAAGCACAGAATACACTCACCACCCACTTTGACAGCTCCACCTTGCTACAACTGGGTTGGACCCTCTTATTTTCTTCACAACAGTCTCAATTCTTCTTTATAATGTGACATCATCTTGTCTCTCGATCATCTCCAACCAGTCAGCCCATTATCTTCTGACATCAAGAAGACATGTTGGTTTAGACCAGGGGTAGGCTACTCCGCTCCTCGAGTGCCGCAGTCCTGCAAATGTTAGCAGTTTCCCTGCTGCAACACACCTGATTCAAATCAGTTAGCGGTAACATGCAGGACCCGCCACCTGCTTTTGTCTGGGAGGTTGCTGTGGCAACAGGCTCTGTAGATATTGGGGTCTGATTTCTTTATGGATCTGAAATATGTTTCGTTACTTTCCCATCAAGCCAGATATTTATCACTTTTGTTTTTATGTAGTTTTATCTACACGAAGTTTGTGGGGGTCAAAACGTTGTCCCTCCACCACCGGACTTTTCTGGAGCAACCACAAAGTAAATATAGACTACAAACACTACAGTCTCTGGAAAACACACAGTTCACCAGCTTCAGCTTCCAGGAGGCTCGTTTCTGCCCAGTGTTACCAGTAAAATTTAACCGCAAATGTTACGTTTTGTGGGACGTAACTTCTTTTACACATCATGTGAAAATGACAGAAATAATAGGTTTGGTTCTGGTTTAGTAATGAAATGTGATGTTATTGGAAATGAAGAGGCAGTAATACAAATACATCTCCTCCCTGTTGAAATGATTTCAGCATCAGACGACATGATGGTCACCGTGTTAGATTAAATGATAACACCTGCCATGTCGTGGTTGGAAGAAAACAAAGGCATCATGACAAACCGGCCATCATGAATACTGTACTTACTGTGTGGTAGCAGACATGGAAAATAAGGCATAGAGAAGTCTCTTACAAACATTTACATGGCAGAGCACAAGATAGATGTAAGAAAATAAAACATGGGGCTCATTTGTACACAGTTGGAGGTTAAACCTTTAGGCTTGTCCCGTTAGCATTAGCGTTAGCATTATCTGCATCAGGTTAAGTCACGTCCCAGTCACGGCAAAAAATAACTTTATCTCAGTAGTGAAACTTACCGACTGCATTGATGGTGAACCTCTTCAAGTTGCAAATGCCCCTCTTTCCAGCCGCAGCAGGGTTGATGTCGTCTTCAACTGGTATTTTCCCAGATGTTTGTAAAATGCACAAGCAGGCCGCAGCCGGCAGAGATGCAGGTGCATTATCAACAAATAAATCATGTAATCCAGCTGATAAAGGGAGAGCAGAAACATTCCTGTGTTGGTTTGGCAACAGACAACCAAGAAGTGGACATGGGACCACTTTTTCTACATCTTCTCACATCTTGTTGATAATTGCAACTGAGGCAGGCCCAGCAGGTGTGTTTAGGCATAGAACAGGGGTGGGTTTATGCAGTTAACTCCCCGGGATGACGAAATCCCAGGGGCAAATAAAAAGTGCGTTCAGCCCTGTGGACAGTTTTGCTGCGAACAAAGCGCCCAGACGGAAAACTTGACCGTCTTCAAAAGAAATGCTTCCAGCGGTGTTAAACTTCCGTCCAACACCAATACATGTTTTAACTAGAAAAAGTGCAATTTCCGGGTGATAACCCCTTTAAACTCTCTTCTTCCTTATTTTGATGCTCAGTTTGAACTTGTCTTGACCATGTCCACATGTCTAAAAGCATTGAGTTGCTGCCGTGTTATTGGCTGATGTGATGTTTGTGTTAAAAACAGATGAACCGGTGAAGCTGATCAAAAAGCTGGTGAGAGTACACCAATCAGCCAGACTCAGAAAACCTCAGTTTTAATATGCCATTCCTTTGTTATGCTCTACTGCAGCGCTATTCAACTGGGTCCCACAGGTTTTTACTGTATCCCTGCTTCAACACACCTAGGGCCAAATGAAATGGATCCAACAACCAAGTTCTGCACAATGACTCATTAATTTGAGTCAGGTGTGTTGCAGGGATATGTTGGAAATCTGCAGGGATGCAGCCTTCGTAGGGCTGAGTTGGATAGCCCTGCTTGAGTGCTGCAACGTTGTAGACCTGTCCCTGCATGGGAAATGTTGCCTTGAGATTTTATTTTCCAGCAGAGTAGAAATAAATATGTTGAGCTTTAAAACTTCCTGCAACCTGTAACAAGTTCATGGTTAAAGATTTTTATATGTTAGATGTCTTTCATATTGGTTAAAAATCTCTCAGTGACAGATATAGACACAGATTTAGAATCTGTTTTTAGCGTATCACCTTTCCTTTGGTCTTATGTCGAGCAGTGAATCTAGAAAATAATCACAGTTCTGGTTATTTTCCAGCCATCAGGTAGTTGTTGATAAACCCCGTCAGGTAAAGGTGATGAAGTGAACATGATGCATCTGTAAAATGAGGCAGATCGCGCTCAACTGTTGGATAACTGAAAAATACAATATGATAACAAAACACCCTCAAATCCCTGAAACTTGAACTGTAAATAGTCGCCATTGACAGTCTGCTGGGAGGTTGCTGCTGCTTTTTAGCAAAGCCGTCCCCTCCAACTACAACATGTAATTTCAGACTTTAACTGCATTTATTTTTCACCACCCTCCTTTCTGTCCTGTCTGTCTGCTTTTTGTCTCTTCCACAGATATTAGCTTACCTAAATCCGCAACAATATGCTACACAGCAGCCTTGCTCAAAGCCAGGGCGGTATCAGACAAGTGAGTATCACTTTTCATCGGCTACAATGAGGGTTTTGGGATGTGACATTCCTACTGTCGGTTTAAAACGGAGCTGGAAATGGCTGCAGGGAAGTGTTCAGTATGAATAAGAGAGACGGACTAGGTGATGGCTCAGAGTTTAGCTCGGGGAAAGATGGTCCTTGTTGTGAGAAGTGAGCTGTTCTGTTTCACTCCGGCTCTCTGGTAGATATAAGATTATGTCTTACTATGAATATTTTCCTCAGTCACAAGGTTGCTATTTAGATAAAGGCTGACTAATAACAAATGCAGATAAAAATAAACATTTGCATATTTAGTGTACTGTTTTTATTTTTGTTTCCATTTTTTTATTCATGACTGCAACTCTTCCAGCAAAAAAAAAAAACCCATTGCAGTCAGTCAAGTTAATTCTCAGCATTTAGATGTTCAACTTTCATCCATCAAAAATAAAAAAACAAATACCTGCTACATACCTTTTCAGAGTAATTAACCCACACTACCCTTGAAATTTTTTGATTTTTATTACCTTATAAAACAAGCTTAAAGTACCACGTGTATGTGCAGATACAATTGGAGCAGTGTATCTATTTTTTGACTGCACATGCATCTGATAATGGAAAAAAGGTGGTAAGTTTAGGCAAATTTAGCAACTTTTACACTATATTTACTGGGTATTCTGAATCTTTGGGACTATTTAAAGAAAAGAAAAAAGCAGCTAGCAAAATATTTAGCAATATCTAGCAATTTTTTCTTGTTTTATAAGAGAAACGTGAGTCGAAGCATCGTTTTAGCTCTCTTGGCTTAGGTTCTCATGCCACCATCTAGGGGTTTGCATGGAATACCGGTACCAGTGTACACGTGTCTCATTCTGAGATCATGTGACAATCGTATTACACACAGACTTATCATAACTACATCCTGTAACTCCTGCAGGTTACTGCCATCGCCAGATCCAAACAAAAGGTTTCATAACAGTCTATATGTACACTGCATTCCAGTTTTTACATTTTTAGATTTTTGTTTTTATTTTAAAACTGTTCAATGTTTTTTTTTTTTTAGCACAAAGACTTTATCCATGTGACAGGAGTACGAGGACCACCATGCTATCACTTCCACATTCTGTACAACATCATACGACTGCATGATGTATCTGTCAGTTCCTCAAACACTGAAATCCATGTTGAAAGTTTATAGAAAAACATATATGTGTGTAGGTTCTCTCCAGAAGCAGCGTCCAGGCGAGGGCTGAGCACAGCAGAGATGAACGCAGTAGAAGCCATCCACAGAGCGGTGGAGTTCAACCCTCATGTCCCCAAAGTAAGTCTCGTATGAACTCCACCAGTTTAAACACGTTGACTGAGTCGGTGCGACTGATGCTGTAAACCGGGAGCGTCCAGCTCCGGTCCTCAACTCCTACACAATCCTGCAGGTTTTCTGTGTTTTTCTCTTCTAAAAACACCTGCCTCAAATGAATCAGTCATTGTGCAGAGGTTCATTGGCTGTTGGCTTCATATAATGTCAGCTAGTTAATTTGGAGCAGGGACACATTGCAAACCTGCCTGAAAGCAGACACCCCTCCTGTAAACACACCTCCAAAATTTAATCTTTTGGGTGAACTTTGTTTAAATGTCATTGTTTTATGGATCCCTGATGTGGATCAAACCTGCTGCAGAGTAAACGTGAGGAGTGTCACACACACGATATGTTAAATCTCGCCACATTCTCAATTAGCAGCTGGTGTTTTCCAGCTGATTTATAATTCAGACGTTACAGGAATCAGGACGTAGCCGAGGCGCGCTCTCACATTCTTTCTCTTCTCATCATCATCAGTATCTGCTGGAGATGAAGAGTCTGATTCTTCCTCCAGAACACATTCTGAAGAGAGGCGACAGCGAAGCAATCGCCTACGCCTTCTTTCACCTGCAGCACTGGAAAAGGGTGGAGGGGGCGCTCAACCTGCTGCACTGCACCTGGGAGGGCAGTAAGTATTAACAGCACACACCAAGGGTGGGCTTGTTTTACTTTTACTTCGTTGTAACATAATACAGCTCGCAGGTGTTGGGTTTCTCTTTTTATTTTTGTTTATTTATTATTTTAATTAAACTCTACAAACAGAAGTAAAAAGGCTGCGTGGTATTTCTGCCTTTGGTCCACTGAAGATGTCACAGTTCACAAAGAACAACCATAATGTTTTAGTTTCCACTCAAAAACGAACTTTTCCGGTTCTGAACCAACGTTTGTTGTTGTTAATGCGTCTGTCGGCTGAAAATCGGATTCAGGAAGTGGCTCCCCGCTGCTACCTGCGGCTATTACAGGCGACCTGAGAGTCCAGCTCATCTGCAGTATCATCACACACTTTCTCCAGGCTGTAAACTCAGTCTCACCAAATTCTATGAAACATCAGAAAACCATCCTCTTCAATAAACGTGCTATTTCAGCTGCTGTCTTCACTTTTCAGTGTGAAAACATCCACCTTCATATGGTGTCAAAGCTGTCACACAGTTTGTACCAGAGCCTACCTGTAAATTTTTCCTTGTTGCCTGTAAACAGTTTGGTAAACCGCTGGTTGAAACAAGACTGTTGCATGTCTTTAGACATCAGACCTTAAAAATAAACCAGGCGTACTCCTGTGGCAGATTTATTCCAAGGTGTGTGTCAGTGAAGTTACTTCTAATTGTCTCGTCTTCATGCCACTTATCCGGGGTCGGGTCGCGGGGGCAGCAGCCTAAGCAGGGAAGCCCAGACTTCCCTCTCCCCAGCCACATTTGCCAACTCTGCGGGGGGGATCCCGAGGCATTCCCAGGAATGCCGAGAGATATAATCCCTCCAGCGTGTCCTGGGTCTTCCCCGGGGTCTCCTCCCAGAGGGATGTGCCTGGAACACCTCACCAGGGAGGCGTCCAGGAGGCATCCTGACCAGATGCCCGAGCTACCTCAACTGGTTCCTCTCGATGCGGAGGAGCAGCGGCTCTACTCTGAGCCCCTCCCGGATGACCGAGCTCCTCACCCTATCTCTAAGGGAGAGCCCGGCTACCCTGCGGAGGAAACTCATTTCAGCCGCCTGTATACGAGATCTCGTTCTTTCGGTCACGACCCACAGCTCATGACCATAGGTACTTCTAATTGTCTGAAGGAAAGCAGTCAGCGTCTCCTTGTTTGTGTGTTTGCAGCATTCAGAATGATCCCATATCCTTTGGAGAAGGGTCACCTGTTTTATCCCTACCCCATCTGCACAGAGACGGCCGACAGAGAGCTGCTACCCAGTAAGAGACGCTCCGACACACACTAATACACACACATTCACACTTTAGATCAGCAGCACCCAAGTCTCATCCTGGAGATCTTCCATCCTGCAACTCTTAGATGCAAGCCTTCTCCAACACTCCTGGATCAAATGGCTGAATTCTCCCATCTGCATGTCATCCAGCTCTGCAGAGACCTGGTAACGACACACTCGGTGTGTTTGAGAAGGGTTGCATCTAAAGGTTGTAGGATGGTAGATCTCCAGGACCCGACTTGGACGTTCCTGCTGTAAATGCTCCTGTGATGTGAAGTAATTCAGTGATGTTAGCAGCAGGCGCGTCACTCATTTCCAGATTCAACTGGAGAGCAAGTTGTTGGTTTGTAAAAGTTGAACAACAATCTGCAGACGCATTCTCAGTGTGTTTTGTGATGGGGAGATAAAGTGGAGTGTGTGGTCCTGCTGTCTGCTCAGCAGCTCATCTGTCCTCCTCCACAAGCCTCTCACCACAACCGGCAGCAGGTCACTCCTCATTACGTCTGACACACATGACGCACAGCTGTGTGTTTTCTAAGCAGCAAGTGGCAGAAATGATTAAATCTGTTATGAAGGTATTTGGATGGGATGTCCTGCTGTTCTGTGATGTTATTTCCCCTGTAACCTGATCAGAAAGCGTGTTGTTTCACACTTCTGTCTTCACAAGTTTCCTTTTCTGATCAACTTCATTTTACCGCTTCTTTTTTTACGCTTTATAAAGTATAATAAAGATTTAATAAATCATACCAGTCATCTGTGTGTTGTAATTGCTTTCCTAGTTGCAGACTTCAATAAACAAATCTGTTTCCAGATGCTGACTATAGAAACCCAAAGACAAGTTTTTCCCACTAAAATCTGTGTCTTGCATATAATTAATACTTGTGTGTAAATCCCTTTCTGAAATATTTAGTGCTTTTGAACTGACCCAGAATAGATGAAAGTATCACCAGCAACTAGAGGAGTCTGAAATCTGTATTTATGAACAGGAACGAGGCTCTAAATCAGTGTTCCTCTTCTGATTCTTGACTTGCGGCTCGTGAAGCAGCTACTAGCTTTCTGAAAATGCTATCTAAACAAGTCATAATGATCCTGAACGGTGCAGTTCTCTCCACAAACAAGAGCTGCGGGCTGCTTGCAGAAACTTTGCTGTCCTAACGGCCCTGACTGACCCTGTCAGAGATGCCGGTTTTGGCTGATTTCAGCTGCACCGAACTCCGTCAGAGCTGCTCCGTCAGTCACTATGTATACATCATGAAAAAGAATCACCCACGTTCCGGATGCATTATTGTATTTTCACCACATACTGTTGCATAAGAATGCCATTACTCCGTGCAATATTTAGGATAACCATTCCTTGCTAAAAAGCTGAATGTTACTGATTTGGCAACGTAGCAGGATACGTAGCGTGGCAACACTTTTTGGTGGGGTGGAGGCTCTCCTCTTGTCTTAGTATATTGAGTGTGGCTCTTGTTGAATTAACAGTGAGGATCACTGCTTTAAATTAACGCTGAACTTCAAATGGTAAAATACTGGGCAGTTTGACAGATGAACCAATAAAACCAATGTTTTCCTTGCAGTGATGTCACTAAAGTTCCCACAAACACTGTTCCATGACATGTCTACATCCATTGTCTGCATGCTTACCTAAACTAGTGACATTTCAGCAGATTTTCTTAGCGATGCTCCCTCTAACAAAGTTTCTGCATCCTTATTGTATCTGGTCTCTTCTCTGAGCTCTCTCCAGCCAGCAAATGTCAGTCAGATGTTGAGTCTTATCTCATGTCTTGCTCAGCCCTTTTTCTCTTTCTTTTCTTCTCATCCTACAACAATGTCTTCTTCTGGTTTCTCTTTTTTTTTTAAGCCATGGTGCACTCTTGAAATGTCCAGCAGGTTGATATCCAGCTGCTGTGATAGGCGAAGGTGCTGTAAAGTGAATCACAGCTTTACCACTAAAATGAGTCAGAAACGTACCTAGTGTCACATTAAAGTAACACTATTAAACTGTCTGAGCTTAAAAATCTTTGACTAAACAAAAAGTTTATTTAGAGCCGAGAAAGTCACTTCCAGCTTTCTTTCTTTCTTTTTTTTTTTTCCCCCTGTTGATATTTACAGTATTTAGTCTATGGATCCTCTGTTATGTATCAGTGAAATTCCTTCTCCCATTTATGCCTTATATAGGTTCTGTTTGGGTTTTATGGGTTCATAAAGATATTTGGACAATCCAGAAATAACTTCAGACCCAGAACCATCTTTTCAGGAACTCGTGAAGCCTTTGAACAGGTTTTATCAGCAGCCTTGGCTTCATCTACCTCATTAAAAATCATGTTTGATGTAGTGAAGTTGAGGTAGAAAAGAAGCTCATTTTCCGCGTGGAGGATTATTCATCGTCAAATAGAATAAATCAATTTATTGGTTCATGTGAGGGGATCTGAGGGAAGGTTTAAAAAGAAAAACGGACATGGTGTCTGTGTTGAGGTGATGCTGTCAGCCAGTCAGACTGATGATGAGTAATGCAGACATTGTAACATTTTACTTTGCACTAACATGGTGTGTTTGTGTGTGTCCCACGTGGAAGCAGTGTTCCATGAGGTGTCAGTCTACCCGAAGAAGGAGCTGCCCTTCTTTATCCTCTTCACTGCCGGGCTCTGCTCCTTCACCGCCATGCTGGCTCTGCTCACACACCAGTTCCCTGAACTCATGGGAGTGTTTGCTAAAGCTGTAAGTAAACTCTTATTTACTTTCCTTTTGGTTCTGAAAGTTGAACTCATTAATTTCACAGCGTCCAGCAGGAGGTGCTGTTTCTCCTTAACCTCCCTGTCAACCCTGCATCATTCCTCCACTATGAGACACTTTCAGCAGATTAATGTGCCTCCTGTAGGACTGATAAAACACACACTCTCACACACACCTACACTCCCACAGTGGACTAACTTCACACTGGAACTAGAGGAGTTGCTCATCCTTCAGTCTCAAACACACCTTACCTTTAAAAAAAAAAAGTAGAAATCTCAATAAAACTTTTTATCCAAATATAAAACTGAACTTTTACTCGAGTGGGGAAGTTTTATAACGTTTTAGTTCATTTCATTAACATTGTCCCAGTTTGAAACATTTTCTTTTGCAATATCTTGATATGTAATGACAAATATAACTTAAAAACTTCAGTTTAAAACGCCTTCGCTGCTGCTTGTCATAAACAAACTGAATGCATGAAGGGAAGATTTAGTTCTCATTGTTTATTTGGACAAGTATGAAAAAATCATTTGAAGATGATACAACTGCAGATGAAAATGTAATATATAAGGCATTTTTCAGAAATACTAGTTTTTAGGGTGTTTTTAATCCATTTTTGTGCAGTTTTCTCAGCAAAAATGCATATGAGTACATTATGAGCAAGTTATAAAGTATTTTACTTCACCCTTTAACTGTCTGATCTACCATTTGGTTAAGCATTGTTTTTAGTGACTATAGTGGATTTTATTTATTTTTTTTTTTAAATGGTGGAAATAAACCTGCATGAGGCAAATAAAGGCCAAAACATTTTGTTTTATCATAAGGTTTTAAGTTTTGATCATTTAACAATTGTTACAACATCATTTACAGTTATCTAACCATAAGTTAAACACATTTATTTTCATCATTATTGTCCAAAAGGAATAAAAAAGAAAGTTGAGAAAATTTTATCACTCCTTTATGTTTTATTAGCGCAAACATTAAAAGGTTATTGGTGTTTACTATGGCCAAAATAATTATATAATGGACTGTTATTACATTATTGGTTGTTACAAAAAGCAGACTTCAACATTAGACAAAGGTCACCAATCACGTTGGACCAACTTACCACAGCAACTTTATTCTATACTCAAAAAGCATCTAAACTTGAAGGGAAATGTTAAAATGATGAACAGAAGACCATATCGGAGCTGATTTATCCACTTTCCATGACTCAAGCGCTACTGAGCAATGCAAAGATGCCCTTAAAAAATGTTTCTAAAAATGCATTTTTAGAAACATTAATAGAGGTGCAGATTTATAAACAGCAATTATTGTTTGAAAACCAAGTGAAGAGTTCAGTAAATGAAATAAAATCTTTTTTGAAACGTCGCTAACATGGATACAACACAAGCTGAGAAAACTACAAGTATCCAAGACTACGCTTTGATTTCCAGTACAGACCTTAAGTCTTGTTTGTACCGAGGGGTCTACGGGACAGATTCTAACATATGGTATTGAGACTGATAAGCTCAAAGTATTTCCTCAAAACCCTGTCTTGTCCGATCACTTCTTATTAACCTTTGAATTCACTTTATTTGATTACTCACTGACCAAAAATAAATTCTACTATAGTAGATGTTTATCAGACAATAATATTACAAAATTTAAACAATCAATTGAATCAATTTTTTCACATCTACCATGTGTTAGCATGACTGAGAGTCCCCCTTTAAGCCTTACTCCTGCTCAGATTGATCAACATGCTGATACTATAACAGCTTCAATGCGTACAACCTTGGATAATGTTGCTCCCCTAAAGAAGAAGAAATTAGGTAAGATTATGAAGGCTCCCTGGTTTAATTCCCAGCTTCGAGCTCTAAAACAGGTGTCAAGGCGTTTGGAAAACAGATGGCGTTCATCAGGACTAGAGGAGTCTCACTTAACCTGGAAAGTAAGTTTAATCGTATACAAAAAAGCCTTACGTACGGCAAGAACAGCTTATTATTCATCATTGATAGAGGAAAACAAAAACAACCCTCGGTTTCTTTTCAGCACTGTAGCTAGGCTTACTAGGAGCCGGAGCGCTGTGGAGCCATGTATTCCTTTCTCACTTAGCTGTGATGATTTCATGTATTTTTTCAGGAATAAAATTGACACTATTAGAGATCAAATTCACAATACTCTTCCTTCTACCTATAATGTTGAGCCTGTTGTGGTCTCCGAAGCATCCTTAGAACCAGGATCTGACTTGTGTCTAAATAGTTTCTGTCCTGTCCAACCCTCTGAATTAACTAAAATAATAGCTTCATCTAAACCATCCACCTGTATCTTAGACCCTCTCCCAACGAGCCTCTTTAAGGACATTTTCCCTTTAATTAATACATCACTACTAAATCTTATCAATATGTCTTTAGTGACAGGATATGTACCACAATCATTTAAAACTTCTGTAATGAAGCTTAAAAAGCAATCTCTGGATCCAGAGGTGATAGCAAATTATAGACCTATATCTAACCTCCCGTTTATGTCCAAAATTCTGGAGAAAATAGTTTCAGCTCAGCTACATGCCCACCTGAGCAGAAATAATTTATGCGAGGAGTTTCAGTCAGGATTTAGAGCTCATCATAGCACTGAGACAGCATTGGTGAAAGTTACTAATGACCTTCTTATGGCCTCAGACAAAGGACTTGTGTCCGTACTTATCTTGCTTGATCTTAGTGCTGCATTTGATACAGTCGATCATAACATTCTGTTACAAAGACTAGAACAGGTGATTGGAATTACAGGTACAGCGTTAAGCTGGTTTAAATCATATTTATCTGATAGACTTCAGTTCGTTCATGTAAATGACAAGTCCTCCTCCCAAACTACAGTAAGTCATGGAGTTCCTCAAGGTTCTGTACTTGGACCAATACTCTTCACGCTATATATGCTCCCTTTAGGCAAAATTATTAGACAGCATGGAATAAACTTTCATTGTTATGCAGATGATACTCAACTATACTTATCCTTTAAACCAGATGAAACAAATCAGCCCAATAGGCTACAAAATTGTCTCATAGACATAAAGACTTGGATGTCTAGAAATTTTCTGCTCTTAAACTCAGATAAGACTGAAGTAATTCTCGTTGGATCTGAAAAACTCAGAGCTAAATTTTCCGGTTTTGTAATGAACCTGGATGGCATTACTTTAGCTTCCAGTGCTACAGTGAGAAACCTTGGAGTAATATTTGACCCTGACCTGTCCTTTGGCCCACATATTAAGCAGGTTACTAAAACAGCCTTCTTTCATTTACGTAATATAGCCAAAATTATGGACATTCTGTCTCAGAGTGATGCAGAAAAACTGGTTCACGCTTTTGTTACTTCGAGACTAGATTACTGTAACTCTCTGTTACTGGGCTCTCCTAAATATGCCCTGAAAAGCCTTCAGCTGATCCAGAATTCTGCAGCCAGAGTCCTGACCAGAACCAGCATGAGAGATCATATTTCTCCAGTTTTAGCCTCTCTTCATTGGCTGCCTGTTGAATCTAGAATAGAATTTAAAATCCTTCTCCTTACATATAAAGCCCTCCACAACCAGGCACCACTATATATCAAAGACCTCATTGTTCCTTATATACCAAGCAGAGTACTTCGTTCGCAGACTGCAGGCTTACTTGTGGTTCCTAGAGTCTCAAAGAGCCGAGCAGGAGGCAGAGCCTTTGGTTATCAGGCCCCTCTCTTATGGAATAAGCTCCCAGTTAGTGTTAGGGAAGCAGACACCCTCCCCACCTTTAAGACTAGGCTGAAGACTTATCTTTTTGATAAGTCCTATAGCTAGGGATGGTTAGCATCCCTTAGTTATGCTGCTATAGGTTTAGACTGCTGAGGGACATTTCCTGATATACTGAGCTTCTTTCTTTTTCTCTTTATCTCTTTCTTTTACTCCCTCCCATAACAGTGTTGCATCATTAACATGTATGTCTCCTGTCTCAGCAGGTCTCCCTGGCCGGGAGTAGCAGTTCCTGTTGTCTGTTGTCTTTCTGTCCTCTTCCCCCCACACAGCAGAGGCAGATGGCTGCCTGTCCTCAGCCGGGTTCTGCCGGAGGTTTCCTTCCTGTTAAAAGGGAGTTTTTTCCTTCCCACTGTTGCCAGTGTGCTTGCTCAGGATGGGAGATTGAGTTGGACTCAACTCAATCTGTTGGTTTCCTTATATAGGCTGTTATGAATTGGCCTTCATTATGGTTTCCCCTCTGTCTGTAAAGCATCTTGAGATGGCATTGCCGTGATTTGACGCTATATAAATAGTTGAATTGAATTGAATTGAATTGGTACACATTTCTCTTGAAGTCATCATGACTTTATGTGCGACTTGGCAATAAGAACAAAGCAGCAGGTTTAGATACATGATGGATTTATTGTTGTTTGAAGGCACGTGCCATGAAGAAAGGGTACACTGCAGGATGTTCCTTATCCTTCCTTTCTGTGTCGTGTTCTTCGTTGTTCTTAAAGGATGCTTTTACACGGCTATGACATCATGCTTTATGTAGCTGACACATCTATCACTATCTGGCTTGCCTGCTGTCTAGCAGCTAAGCATACAGTTAGCTGAGAAAACAACAGAGATCAGGGTTGCCTGAACCAAAGCATCCCCTCCCAACCCAGACTCGATGGAAACGGGGTTTAATGGACCAGTAAAGATGGATTTATATTCCCACTCCGTCTGAGTTAGGTCAGTTACAGCATCTCCGCTGTTTGCTTCATGTAGGTCCATAGAGACTTTTCTGTTTTTTTCTCTGTGGAAGTTTGACGCACATCTCTTCCAGACATGATGTTCACCCCGTATGCAATGTGATTAAATGGAAGTACTCCTTTGTGATTATTTGGTATGTGATTACGTGTCTTCGGATTTGTGGAGCTTCTCGCTGAAATTATGAAGTAACCGCAGAAGAGAGACAACAAAATAAAAACTGTAAGCCTACGCTCGAGTGCGAGAGGGCATATCATCAGCATCAGCTACTGTGGTACGCAAACACCACAAGGGTATAAGTCCAACTTGGGTCTTTGTTCTGGTGGCAAAGTGCTAAAAAGAAAGTCTAGGAAGATTTACTGCTCTCCTGAAATTAATTTTTAGTTTAATGGCTGATTAACGGGTCAAGTTTGAGAATAACTTTCAGCTATTTGATAAAAGTTGTAAAATAAGGGAAGTGAAGGGTCCTTTTGCAGGATATTTGGCCTCAAAATGTCTAAATCCACTCCTGGCTGGGATTTGGTTTTCTGTGACGGTGGACGACTTGATCTGTCAGGCTGCAAATCTGATAAAGTAACCTAAGCTGAACTCTGCTGTGAGAAGTTCCCTCAGTCTGTATTCATTCATGATGCTGGTGGAGCTGCTGTCAGACATGTGGCTGCAGATCAGTTGAGGTGTTGGGTTGGGACTGGTTCCTGAGGGCCACAGCAGATCAGTCACACCATTTTCACAGCTGTCGATCTGTTCATTCATGCCTTCTGCTCTGTATACGGGCTGCTCTTAGGTTTCCCCCACTCTTAGAAACCCAATTTTCCTTCTGGTTTAATCTGAGTTGGACCATTTTAAGGCCCCAGGACAACTACCAGTAAATCATCACATTCAAACAGACTTGAACGATGAGGACTGATATCAGGACGGGGCATGGCGATGCACTCATGAGATCTGGCTACATAACCGTTTCTGCTGGTGTCCGCGTGGTGCTTACAATCGCTTTCACCTTCTTTATTCTGACTGACTGGCTGAAACTAATACAAATATTCTGTAAAGCTAAAAATTTCTCTTCTTTTTTTTTTAATATAAAATCTTTTTTTGACCCTCGGTGAGCGTGTTTGCCTTATGGTGTGTCACTGCTCAGCAAACCTGCTCACTGATGAAACAGACATCAGAAACTGAAGGTATAACCTAAGAGACGCGTGGCGTTGAAGATCTGTGATGAATGTGAAAGCGGAGACAGCAGGTTAAGGGCGGAGACACAGACCTCCCTCGCCAGCAGCGCTCTCCAGCTCCTGCTCAGGGATCTCAAGGCATTCCGAGGCCAGAAGGGATAGATCATCTCTTCAGCAGATTTTGGGTCTGCCCTGGTCTCCTCCCAGTAGGACGTGCCCAGAAAACCTCCAAGGGAAGGCAACCTAGGATACATCCCAATCTGATGCCACAGTGTTGGGGGTATTTACTAAACATAAAAAGTAATTAGTTACTAGCTACCTCTGTAAATTGTGATGCACTTTACTAGTTTTTGCATTTGGCAGGTAACACCACTTCCTTCGCTTTCCTGTTTCCTAATTTACCACAAAGATATATGGAGCGTACACCATGTAGAAATGTGGTGTCACAGGAAGAAACGTCTCACTGTAAAAATCCACAAACAGATTAAAGGAAGCTGTGATGAGGTTCGTTATGCTGAAGTCCTCATCAATACCTCATAAATTATGGGAATTAGTTCGGTCAACTGTTTCATGGAAGGATCTCGTCCGCCATCAGCTTTTCAGATCTCTGATACAGGAATGTTTTCACACAGCAGCTGATCCATCAGACTCATCAGCTGATAAAACACAAGTTTCCTTCCAATGATCTGTAAAGAAATAAAAGAATTCCAGTAGAATAAAAACTGAGTTATAAACTGTCTTGTTTTAGTCTGAGAAGTCTAGAAATAGAAAACCAGTAGTTACCTCAGTCTAATCAATCTTTATGTCGGCATGGTAAGGTAATTCTACAAACGGATCAGAACTTCATATACAGACAAACATGGGTAACACAGTAAGGTACCTCACTTTGCTGCCAAAAAAAAGCTTATATTGCTATAATGCATTAGTTTATTACTTTGTTACGCATAACCCACAATGCTAGATGCCAGGACCACTTCAGCTGACTCCTCTAGACACAAACAGTCAACGTCAGCTTTATTTATATAGCACATTTAACGACCAGCCAAAGTGCTTTACAAGGGGATGTACACATAAAAATGATCAATGAAAACTAAATCATATCATTAACAATCGATCTCTCAGGCTGAGCTGGGCTAGGATCTGCTGAAGCTCCATGTTTCGTTGTTAGTTGGCGGAAACCAAATTTTGTTCTGCATTAAACCAATAGATAAACCAGTTTTCTTCTTCGTTGTTTGTCTGGTCTTCTCCTTCAGTAAACCTTGATGCAGCACATCCTCCAGCGAGGAGCGGAATCGATAATTAAAATAACGCGGTAATTATTCCTATCAATCAGATTTGTTACAGGATATATTTCTCCACTTTGTCATGCCGTAGCTTACTTAAGTCAACCAGCAGCATTGCTATGCCATTTTAAAATAAACTGGATCACAAAGCTCTAGCTTAGTCAGCACAAGTAACATCAAGCGTCTTTGTAGTTTATTTTCAGCTTCAGTGTGGAAATTATGATTAACTTCAGGTGACGAAGTGATATTTACTGATTGATTGAATTTAGTCTAATTTATTTATATAGCACTTTTCACAGATGATCAAAAAGTGCTTCACAGCAAGACAAAGAAAAAAACCAGTAAAAATAAAAACGCACAGTTAAAAGCTTGTTCATGGGAAATGTCTTCAGCTACTATTAAAGAGTTTGTGGCATCAGTCCAGGGTTATAACTAGATTAGCACCGTTACGTAGCTTCATGCTAACATCAGGCTAATAGACTGATAGCATTACTATTTACACTACCTCTGCAAAAGATGACTAATAACAAAAGCACTTCTGTTCTTATATCAGGACGTCTGTTTTAAACGTTTTCATACATTGCTGCTTCTATACCTCCAAGCAGTCATTCATTCATTCATTCATTCATTTTTTTTTTACTCTGCTTAGTCCAGTTAAGGGTCACAGGGAGGCCACTTCTTGAGTACCTGGAGAGAACATGCGCGTACATGGGTTGTGGGGAGAACATGCAAACTCCACACAGAAAGGCCATTGTTCAAACCTCCCTCAGCCAAGACTTGAACCAGCAACCTTTTCACTGTGATGCCACTTCCAAGCATCTTTTACGTTTTCATAGTAAAGTCTCTTCATCCACTGGTTCACTAGTTCACTTCCATTTTTTTGACAGCAGTTGGTAGCGGCAATTTACTGCTATGAAGGCGTTTACAGTAGTCCATAAAAAACCACCAGAAGTAGTAAAAACAATAAAACCATCAAGTTTTTGGCTGTCCTCAACTTCTCAGTCTTCTTCAGGGGCTTTTCATTTATCAGTTTCTGCGTGGTCTTTCTGTTTCTCTATGTCTCTTTTTGCCAGTTGCACATCAGCAATACAACTCAACACTGCCTGCAAAGGTCCTTCAAAATCCCCCAAATTACACGTGTAACCAATGCAGGAAATGAACGAAACTGTCCGTCCATCTACTGCGTCAAGTGTAAATAGGTCTTAACTGGTTTAGGGACAGTGGTGATTCCTGCAGGTCTGGAGAGACATTTCTGTCCTCCTACAGCTATGTGTCAAATCACCAGGGGTGTTGAGCCAGATTTTGCCAACCCCTCTAGCTCCACCCCCAGACAGCTAATCAATAAAATCCACAGTGAGTGTTTGCAGATGAAATTAGCTCCTCCTTTTTAAATGTTTGATGTTAATAAGATGAATATCTGATGGATGTTTTCCTCCAGTTATCTGATATAGTAAATGTTAATCTGTATAGAGCCTTACAAGATGGATATCACAAAGTGCTTCTCATGAGTTGTTTTTTTCTTACATCATTCCAGTCTTTTATCTTCTTTCATTTCAGTTGTTCTCTTATCTATTCAGATGGGAATTATGTGAATGATGAAAATAAAGCCACATGATATCTGTAGACGTTAGACAGTGATGAAGATAAAGGTGCATCTCAGGTTGATTTCTGGCTGACGCCCACTCAGTTCAACACAACAAACACCTTTCTGCTCTTTGAAGCACAGAGTTGTGTGATGCGATGCGTGAGGCAGACATCAAGCTTCCAGCTGCCAGGCAGGTACATGCCCCTCCACCAACCCTCTCCCAGCTTCTACCTGCCATCTGACGATGCTGGAAGCTCACTGAGCTTCATGTTGCTCAGGTGGAGCCCCTATCGGCTCCCTGCTGCCCCCCTCTCCCCCTTTCTACCATATCCACCTGCTTATTATAGGTTGTTGCCAATAGCAGTAGTGAACAGCTTGGAGAAGAAGTGGAAATGGAGGGTTTGTGTTTCCATGAATTTAACAGACAAAGCTTAAACAGTATTTGCAGTATTTATTAGAAATATATCTCTGATTTGTTTTAAGGATTGAAAATGAGAAACGTACATTTCTTGATGATCCAGATTTATTTTGCTGGAAATGTGATTTTCCCGTTGTGTTTGAGAGGCTAAACAAGAACAGATAGTAACAGTATTTAGTAGGGCTGTGACGATATGCTTCAGTCCCGATTCGATTTAAATTGTGATTCTCACTGTTCTTTGATATTGCTGATTTTTGTAGATTAAAAACAAAAAAAATGTACAAAACTCATCTTTTTTTTTTTTTTTTTTTTTCCCCCAATTATGAAAAAAACACAGTAGCCAGATCATCATTCTGCTGCTTTAATTCCCAAGAAGACTGGTAAAAAGGTCAATAAAAACAATAAAAATGAAAAAAAAAATGTTATAATGGATTATTTTTATTTATTTGAAAAAAAAAAAAATTATTTAAAAAATGTAAAGCATAAAAATACCGATTTTCGATTTTTCGATTAGATTTTCCCACCCCTAGTAATTAGTACTGACTGTTGTTAATATTCATTAGACTGAAGGAAAACTTCCAATCTGACCTTGACGTAATTGATTGTCTATGATGGCAATGCGGCCCAGTTCTTCCTGTAGCTTTACGAGTCGCTGAAAGGCCAGCATGTTGGATTCCACGTCCAGTTTTTTGGTCTCAGGCTCAACAACCTCTATGTTAAAGTTTTTGTTGGATTTTGGAGGTTAAATGTATGTATGACCTTTAAAAACTACAAAGCCTCAGAATTCAACTTAAAAAACTTATTCATTATTTTTGCCACTGAACCAAGATTTCCACTTTTTTCATGCTTTGTGGGATTTGGAAAGCACCAGAATCTGGCCGTTACCCCACGCTAGCTTTGCCCTCACCAGACGATTGGATGTGACTCCATCTGGTCCCGTTTTCCAGCTATCGCAGCCCGTAGGGCCAGAGTAGCAGTCGAACCCGTTTGTTTGCATATACACTCCTGTCACCAAGGTGGAAGGTTTCACTGAGCCGGGTTTCACCAACCCTCGTTTCCGGCTTGTTTTACAATTTGATTCAAGCCTGTCCTTTGTCATTGGGGTCAAGGCTGCAAGGAATCCTGGATAAAGACCCGGAGCTTTCCTCGTACTCATCAATGCTGGAACAGTTGTGACTCTGAGCCGCATATTCCAACAGTTGCCTCTTCCAACAACAGGACGAGATGTAGGCCTAAGTGTGTTATCCTACCTCCCGGCTAGGTACAGCCTGTCTGGTGCAGACGGAAACCAGGAGAAAACTTTTGATCACAGCTTCTCTGGCTGGAGCTCCTCTGATGGGGCTAGTTATAGCGCGGCATGCCGAGGCGTATACTCCAGCAGCTCCAGCATTGATGGAGGCCGTAAAGCATGCTGACCGTGACCAAGCCTGGGCAGAGGACCGTGGGGAAAGAGGAAGAGCCAACGCAGATGTACAACAAAGAGCTCCAGATGTGGATAGGCTGTCTGCAAGGAGCACACAGTCTGCATTAACACACACACATACATGCTAGGACACTTATGTTGACAAGCACCTGATCCAGAAGTGGAGTTTTTCTTACAAGCAGCACACAAATTTGAACTAACACACACATACATGAATGCCTACATGTGTGCACACCTGTGCGCTGTCCTGTTGGTTTCTTCCAAATGGAGCGTTTTGTCCTCTCATTGTGGCTCCACCCACACCTCCACCCTGCTGTGTTAGTGGCTCTGCTTGTGGAAATTACTGACGTGTCTTATCTTGGCAATTTGGAATGAAATGCATCTCAGTTTTAGTGACACGCAAAGTGTTTCCAGCGGCGCACCTGTGTAAACAATGCCAGACTGGCAGGCTTTTGTTTCTGGACAGCTGTTGCAGATTCAGAAAGTTTTAGCAAGATACTCCATGTTTGTGTATGATCAGGCTTTTATATTTGCACAAGTTTTGAGCTTTTTGTGCATAATAAGGAGTGTGTACCGTAAGTTTTTTTTACATAACTTGATCCTAAAGATGCAGAGACACAGCCTCAGATTAACCTGGAAAGTTTTGGCATCTTTTGTGTTTGAGAAACATCAAACAAATTCACACATTAACTTTAACACACACCTGCATACCACATTGTGACACATCTAAAATTAACCCAAATATTTTAATCTCAAATGTATTTTATCTAACAGGTACCTTTATATATGTAACTATCAAAGAGTCATCGCCTCTGTTAGAGCTCTATTTACCATAAATCCGGGGTGTCCAGCTCCAGTTCTCGAGGGCCACTCTTCTGCTGGTTTTCAATGTATTTATGCTCCAACACACTTGATTCAAATTAGAGATTGTGCCAAATTTCATTGGCTGTTATTTCCATTTATTGGAAGCCAGGTGTGTTGGAACAGGGATACATGGATCACCTGCAGGACAGCAGGTGGGCCGGCTTTGGACACCCCTGCCATAATGGATGAAGTTGTGACGCTGAGTGGGGAAAAATAAATAAAACTGCAATTCTTTGCTATCATGAATGCATAAAAACATTAATAGAACTTGTAATTTATGCTTTAATGGAAGTGTTTAAAAATGTTTTATTGGAGTAAATTAGCATAAATGTAAACTCTGAAACTGACAGCAACAAGTGAGAGATGGAAGGATTTTCATCAGCCGGCAGCTCGCAGTGTCTCGTCTGAGGCTGATCCTTGTTTCTTCAAAAACATGTTATCAATATTTTATCAGATAATCCTCCCAGAAACAGTGGAACAGTTTGGTCATTTGTTGATTTTGTTTGATTGATTTGAAATGTGATGGATGTGTGAAAGTAGTTCTTATAATCCAGAACTTTCTAAAGTTTTCTGTAAATTATATTTTTGATTTGTTTTTCTCTGTTTTTCTTCAGTTCCTCAGCACGCTGTTTGCTCCTCTGAACTTCATCATGGAGAAGGTGGAGAGCATCCTGCCGTCCAGCCTCTGGCACCAACTCACTCGCATCTGACCCCCAACAAACTGGACCAGAACCTGACCCAGGACCAGCACTAAGAACAGACCTCCACGTAGACATAAACATCTGAACTGAAACCGAAATGGCTGCGTTGGACCAGGCGGACACAACGCCGTGCCAAGATCACAGAGTTCAAACCGAACAGTGCGTACGAAGAGAGCAGGAGGAAAAACAAACAGAAGGCAGAACAGTGACATCCAGATGTTTCTGACTGATATGTTTGCGTTTTGGGGGTTTTCAATAATTTAAAGCGGTTTTGTTTTTTTTTTTTGTCTTTTTTTTTTTTTTTTGTCTTTTTTTGTTGTACAAAAAAAGATGATCAGTTGCCATCAGTAAAAAAAAGTGAAAAGGAAAAAAAAAATAAAGGACTTTTTGTGTATTGATGCAAGTCAGCTTCTTCTTGCCATTTTAATTCAGCTGAACAACGTCTGAACATGAGGCTGTTTCTCATCAGGTGGAATGAAGACAAAAAAGAATTTCTGTGGGACGCTGAACATGTTGACGCGAGTGACGGGAAGAGTTGAGAAAAGCTACAAATTCAGAATAAAACGTATAACTTCTGTTGGTCAGGAAGCGAAGATGAAAAGTTCGCAGTCTTTGTTAATGCTAAATATCAAAAATTTAGTTCTAAAACAATCATTTTTAATTTAAATCATAGTCCCCAAGAACTTCAATACCAGGATGAACCTCTTTTCGTTCACTTCTGTCTCCGTCCACAGCGGCACAGACTCAACGTGTTGGAAACATTACTCAGAGTTTTGCTCCATATTGACTTGATGGCATCATCCTGTTGCTGCAGATTTGTCAGCTTCACATCCATGATGAGAATTTGCTGTTCCACCACATCCCAACGCTGCTCTGTTGGAGTGATTTTTAAACTTTCTGAGCCACAATCACCAAGAAAAAAAAATATATTGGTGTTTACGACCCCCACACAGTGACGGCTTGCTTGCGATGTATCAAATGGTCCATACTGCATTCGTTCTCTAAATCAGGGGTGGGTGACTCTGGTGCTTGGGGGGGGGGCGCAGTGCTGCAAGTGTTAAGAGTTTCCCTGCTGCAACACACCTGACACACATCCAGTTTAACAGACTTGTGCAGACATCAAACTGCACAAACCTGCAAATTACACATTCATTTCAGTCAGGTGTGTTGCAGCAGGGAAACTCCTAACACTGCAGGACCGCTCCTCTTGATTATCTGGAGACCCCCTAGAAATTATTTAACCACAGTTCTGTTGGATTGAGATCGGGTGACTGTGGAGGCCATTGGACTACAGTGAACTCAGTCATCTTCATGAAACCAGTTGGAGATGGTTTGAGTTGTGTGACATGGTGAATTATCCTGCTGGAAGTTTCCATCAGAAGATCCTGCACTGCGCTCATAAAGAGATAGACATGATCAGCAACAATACTCGGATGGGGCTGTGGTGTTTAAACCATCCAATGTTGCTATTAAGGAGCCCAACGTGTGCCAAGGAAAGATCCCCCCAGACCACTACACCACCAGCTGCCTGGACCATTGATACAAGGCATAATGGTTTCATGTTTTCATGTTTCTACCTACTTCTGATCCTACCATCTGAAAGTGGAGACTCATCACATCTGACATTTTTCCATCTTCTATTGAGAAGTTTTAGTGAGTCCTGTTGCCTGTCTATCACCTCCAACCAGTCTGCCCATTCTCCTCTGACATCAACAAGACCTTTCTGGTCCAGACAACTCCTGCTTACTGGAAATTTCTTTTTTAAGATCATTCTCTATAAACCCTACAAATGGTTGGTTGTGAAAATCCCAGTAGGTCAGACTAACAACCAGATTTATTTAAATCCCTTTTTTTTCCCCCCTCATTCTGATGCTCAGTTTGAACTTCAGCAAGTCATCTCGATCATGGCTACAGGATTAAATGTATCGAGCTGCTGCCATTTAATTGGCTGATTAGATATTTGTATAACTGAACTGGTATTTCTAATAAAGTGGCCAGTGAGTGCATTTCTTACTGAAACTAAGCTGAAAAGCATTTCTGACGATTTATAAAGTCTTCACCAAATTTCTAAATGAAATTCATTCAGAATTCAGAACAACGTATATTCAACCACAGTAGATTGTCACATTATCTCATCATAAATCCGTTTCTGTAAATTTTTCTCATTTTGTTGTTCCAAAGGTAGATTTAAGCGTCCAGTTTTTTGCTCCAGATGTTTCACTTCTGTACCTGGAATGTTTCTGATCTTTACTGAATGCTCTGAGTGAAGCACTTCAAATAAGAAAGTCTGTCTGATCTGAGAGCAGCTGACAGATATTTTGGTGATGCCCTGCAGATTTATTGATTTCAACAAACTGTCAGAGCCGCACGTGCACCGTTAGCATGCTGCAGAGTCTTAAAGTCTTAAACTAACACAGTGAGAAAGAAAGTGTGCTGCTTTAATGTTAGACATGTTGTGAAGAGTTTGATGACAGAAATCGGGTCCTGCTGGGGCAAATCTAAACTTGGAACAAGTTTAAACCAAATCTGAGCAGGTTTACAGAGTAAAGCTTTGAACTTTCAGACCAGTTTTGTGCTTCCTGCTGGATTTCACACAACTACAACAGATTGTACGCATCATTTATCATATATTGCCCATCCCAAAAAAAAAAAATCACACGCTGTGATTTAATCGAACCAACTGTAGTTTTGTTTGGAGCATGCGTTCACTGTGATATCGTTTCAGCAAACCTCTGCAATGTTACATTCATTTTCTTCTTTGTTGTGATGAGTTGAATTTTCAGCGCATCCCAAGGATTCTCAGTTAGGTTCAAGTCAGGACTCTGGTGGCCAAACCATGTGTGAAAGTGATGTTTTGTGCTCCCCGAACCACGTTGTTGTGGTCTTTGTCAGATGAATCCTGGTATTGTCCTCTAGGATTATGGCCTTACCACCATGGAACCAAAAATCCAGTTTATTCAGTATATTCAGGTATCAGATGACCTCACTCTTTGGACACATAATGTTTCTGAACCTGGACCTGATCAGCTGCTGCAATCCCAGTTTAGAGGCTGCTCCCACAGGTTTTTACTGTAGACACGGGGCATGATGGCTGAATCCTCTCTTCTTACCCTGATGCTCCCATCACTCTGTAATGGCAAATCTGGACCAAATGACCTTCTTCCATTGATCCAGAGTCTTATCTTTATGCTCCTTAGAAAACCAAAGGCTTTTTCTCTGATTGGTTTTCGTATGACCACACAGCTGTTCAGTTCCCATCCTACGGAAGCATAGAGCTGTCACCTAATCTAAGAAAAGAAAAATTTGGACCACGCCACGTTATGACGTGATGTTTTATTGTGAAACTCATTGCATTATAACGTGATATGTTTAGCAGTGAAAACATGGAATACAAGCTGTATTTGTCTTTGAAGAAACTACATGCAGCACATCAGAATAATGTCTAATTTATCAACTGGCATTAAGTTGTATTTCGTAGCAGTGATTGTGATGGTTAAGCTGGAGGACTCTGATAAACCATGGATGGAACTCATTATGTTGGCTCCTTAATTCTCCCAGTCCCAACAGTGCTTATAACCAATATAACTGATAGCAAGGTCTAAGGCGTAACCACTGGTACATGTTAACCAAAAACTACACACACACACACACACACACCTAGACACACCATGTCACTGCACTTGTCCTTACGAGTGGCTTGTAACTTTCTCCCAAGCCTGCGTACTACAATAAATCAGAGTAAAACCAATTTATCCTTTCCAAAAAGAACTGAAAACTTTGACAAAAATAACTTCCATAAAATGTATTTTGCTCCAATATTTTTAAGTCTCAACACCATCTGCAGAACTTTCTTTAATCATTTTGCAATAAAACATTGTTACAACATGATACTTTTACTGTTTTAGCCAAAAGAAACTATCGTGTGATAAGGTTCCAATTTTTTAAATTTTAGGTGAGACATCTATGCTTCCATACAATCCCATGAGTTTCTTTCACATAATTCCTGTGGAAATTTTCTCATCTTCACTATTAAACCCAGCTTTGAGTTCTACTGTTGTTTTTATTATATGATGTCACCAGACCTTTGAGCGTTTACTGATCATTTAAGCTTTTTTTTTTCTAAACTACATCTCTTCCAGGAAGATGATGGTTCCCAACTATATTTCAAGTTTTTAATAATGTGTTTGACAGTTCTTTACCCAGTTTTAGTAGTTTCTGCATCTCTTTAGATGTTTTCTCTGCTTGATGACATTAACTTGACTCTTCTGAAACGGATAAATATTTTATCCATGACCTTAATCAGCTTGTTGTCAGCTGAAACATTATCAGTGGTTATCCAAAATCAGGCTTTTACTTCTGTGCTTAAATCCAGGAGGGGACTTTATTTATGGATGGGCAGTGTTTACTAAGAGTGCCTGTGTGTTTGTCCATTAGGTGTGTTTTGATTTCATCAAACCCTAAAGAAGATCACCTCTGAAACATCAGGGGCATTTTTTTTTAAACTTGTCTAATGTGTTTGTTTTTTTTTATAGAGCAATGCAGCTCGATATTGTCGCTCATTTATGGACAGTTCAGTTTGGAAGCTTCTCTAAGGGAACGTCCTTCCACAAAAAGTTCCCTCCAACTGATCTCTGGTCAGAAACAGGAAACGCCCATTTTAAATGTCTTATCAGGATGTTAGCTCTACAGCTCAGCAGGGAAGCAGTGGTATGACTGGTGGTGGGGCTGGTGAGATCACGTCTGGCCCTTACAGGTGTGCACGTCGACCTGCTGGTGGCAGTCACGGCAGTGGACGGCACAGCACCACTGGAACTTGCATTCGCACTTGGTGGTCTGGCTGATGCGTGATGTGTCATAGCCTCGGCCGCAGCACATCACCTCGCAGCTGTCCACGCCGCGAGACGTCCTGTTGCAAAGACGTCCTCCCGTCCCCATCGACCCTGCAGCGCAACACAACAAACAGTCTGTGAAATACCTACTTCTTGTTTCTGGAATTATACTCATTTTCTGACCTTTATTTATCCGTGAGGAGGGAACGGAGGCATCTAAAGGCATTAGAGAACTTAAAATGTCAAGAAGTCTTGACAATAATTAAAAAAAAAATAATTATTTGATAGCAAAAATAAACATCCGCGACCCTTCGTCGGATGAAGTGTTTAGGATAATGAAGAAATGAACAAAAATAAACACGTTATTAAAGCAAGTTTTTGTGTATATTATCATACTCATGCATTACTCTAAATATTAATCAACAACACTATACCATTTTTCAGAATTTTCCACCACATACTAGTTATGAGACTGGTACGACCTAAAGAACTCCAAAAAATCCAATATTTAGGGGTAAATCAAATTCTGCTCCGGGCCCCAAAAAGGCTTGGGCCGGCCCTGGAGCTGACTGTGTTGAGGTGACAATTATCCTGACTCAGGATGTTCCAAAAGCCGCTGAAAACCCGCCACCTTTACACCTGGAGCCTCAGGTTTGCAGGATCAAAGAGAGCAGCTGAGCAGTTCGGCCAATCAGAACAGTTTTACAGCTTCCGGGGAGCCAATGGGAATGGAGTATAACTCCAGTGCCAGGACAGTGAAGATGAGCCGGGGGGGGGGGGGGAGGATGGTGAGGCGGAGTAAGATGATGAAGGCTGGACGAGGCTGAGATGAGAGATTGATGATAGGAGCCGCCAGCCTGCTCTCCCACACTTCATCAGCTGTTCATTTTATAGGAGACGTCCATCGCCCACACACATTCTCCAAACTCCAGAAGCGATCGCGCACACACACATTGTTAGATTCTGCATCCTCATCATCAAACACCCCTAACAATCTACCAACTGCAGCTTTTACATGCTGCTGTCAATGCTGCCAGTTTCATTCATACCGATCAGGGTCTAATTGTAGTCAGAGGAGTCGCTCTTTGATCGCAGGAGAAAACGATCAGACAGCAAAGTTTTTTTTTTAGTTTTTTTTTTAGCAGAAATAAAAACCATCGCGGGAGTCAATCAACAGATGCTGCATGCAGATTGAGTTCATATTGACCCAGCCGCAGTTTTAGGATCAGCAGCCACAGGTTCATGAAGCCTGTACAGTACAGTCAACCTCTGGCATCATCCACCATGATGCTGATTCAGTGTGTCAGAACATCATGGATACCAGTATTCCAGTTAAAAGCCTGACTGGAACGGAAATGCTTTATATTAACACATCAATCTGAAGATTTTGCTCCAATCACTCTGATTTAGATAAGATTTCGTTTAAAATCTCCATTTAAGATGCTGTTCAGGTTAACGTGCATTAAAACACACCGGTCTAAATGATCCTCACTGTGTATGCCTCCTTTATCAGCTGTACATCAGCGTAACACAGTCAGCACTTTACATCAAAGCCAGTGGAAGACATGAGGCTTGCAAAGGATAATGTTTTTCAGGGGAAAAACGCCAAAGAAAATGAATGAGAGCCAACCAACCAGACAGCTAATTTGCACTCTTGACTTTTTTTTTTTTTTTTAAAGAATTGTGTGTGATAAAACGGAATCACAGAATTGTTATTTTATTTTGTTAGACTGTTGGTTTTGTCATCTCAGGTTGTTTCCAAATAAAAAAAAGATTAATTTTAATTTCTCAGTTCTACCTTTTAGGTTGTTTATTCCATTTTTTAAATGAACAAAAATCACTGCACTGTGTTTCAATATGATCAGAATCATGATCTTTGATTAAAGACAAAATCAATAAATCAATATGAAATTTCAAGATAGGAGAATAAATATTGTGTGAATATAAGCAATATTATCCCTGGATTTACCAGGTATCAGACTGAAACCACAGCTGGCAGTATCGCCTCGCCCTACTGCATCGCTGCTACTTCACCATGCAGGAGACAATTACTATTCAAAAATATGAAGAATTAAAAGACATCATCCAGGCCAAAAGCCACACTGTTGCCACAGCAACAGTCAGAAAGGAATGTAGTAAAAAAATTGCCTGGTCACGATATTATACAATGATGATGGATTTTTATGATATAAAAAAACAGCAGATTTGCAGCCAAACTCATGTTTTACATTTTATGGAGTTAAAGTTTTTTTTGCAGAATGTAAACCATCAACATCTCAGATCTTTATATTTATAACTACATGAACTCTGTAGTCCCAAATATGCAACAAATGACTACTAATTTTTATTTTATTCCTTTTTATCCAAAAAAATTATTTTTTAGAATAGAATAAAGAAAGAAAATAGCTTTATTGTCTTTATACATGTATAATCCACAACCACAAGTAAGTTAAAACACAACACGACATAATGTGGCAAAGTATAAGATGAGAATATCCTGTAAGAGCCCACCGTGACATATAGTACATACAGTTTCTGAGAAATTTGGCATTACTTTATGGTAGAAACTTTGCCAAAAATCTGGTGGAACACAATCTGATTATAGTCTTCTGCCCCTTAATGGACACCAGAAAGCAGAAGATGACACTGTAACAATTTTCACATACCACGAGGTAATAAATTCTAAACATCCCTAAAAATTTTTTTTACATTGTATTAAAAGATCAAATGAAGACCCTATCTAGTTGACTCTGGTCAACTAGTCCAGACCAGAGTCCAGGCTAAACATGGAGAAGCAGCATTTAGCTGCTACGCTGCAAACACCTGGAATAATCTGCCAGTGGAGATTAAACTTTCACCAAATGTAGAAACTTTTAAATCCAGGTTAAAAACATTTCTTTTCTCATGCGCCTATGCACTTTTACTTAATTCTGCTTTTAATTATTTTAATATAATTCATGATTTTATTATGATTTTGTTATTTGTACTTTCTTTTATGCTTTTTTTTCTGTAATGCTTTTAGTGTTTCATGTAAAGCACTTTGAATTGTCTTGTACATGAAAGGTGCTATACAAATAAACTTGCCCTGCCTTGCCTTGCCTTAAGAAAATGGATTTTTCTTATAATTTTTTCATGGGCCAGGCTTTAAAGTAGCTCTATTATGCATGTTTCAGTCAAATTCATGTTAATATGCAAGTCCAGAAGGACAAGAAACAATCAAGCATTTTTCACAAACCCCTTCATTCATTTTGTATTGATCCTCTTAGATCAGCCTCTGCCAGAAACAAGCGAACAGAGAAAGCTCCGCCCTATGTCCTGCCTGCAGGCTGCGTCTGATTGGTCAGCTGATAGGAGCAGTTATACTGAGCAGTGAAAGTGGGTGTGGCTTTATTCTCGTGAACGTGCACAGTTTAGAGAAGATGACCAGTCCCTGAGTCCCTTCCCTGTCACTAAAATTAGAAAAGTAGATAAAAAAAAAAAAAACCTCTCTAATTCTATTCAACACTAAAACACAATAGAAAGCTCAGAAAACTAGAAATAGCATAATGGAGCCCCTTTAAAGATTAAAAAAAATAAATAAAGACAAACAAACATATATAAACTCACATGTATACCTTATATTCATTCTTTTTTGCTTTTATTCAGCCTTGTGTGTTTATTACTTATCTTTATTTAATAATTGTTAATTATGTAACCCGCGCAGTAATGCTGAGGGAATGTCGCCATATTGTCTGTAAAAGCGCCATTCGCTCACGTGACACTTCAGCCGCACACGCACAGTGATGCCTAAACCTGTTCAGCCAATTCCGAGTTGCAGCAATTCTCCATACGAGCTAAAAATGTTCAATCCCAGTAGACGTGCGGGAGAGACACTAGTGGGAAGAGACACTAGTGGGAGGCTTCTTTGTAACTTAAGATTCATTGTATGTTTTGGGCATATTTATACCCGCTTGGACCATCGTTGCGGGCGGACTGTTACGTTGAATCGGTGAGTCTGCCCCTAGAAATGTGTTCTGTTAGCAATAGCATG